>NC_087135.1:8750000-9375000 GCF_030705265.1 Helicoverpa armigera | reverse complement strand
AGTAATGTCCCAATTGATTTTTTAATGATCCTGTTTCCCTTACAATGATTCCCAACAGCTATTTTAGAAATTTTGTCAAAAGCATGAAGTGCAAACCCTACCTTACGACTCTGCAATTCGAAGTACCTGAACGACTGTTCAATGCGAATATGAGTATCCATAAATAATCGGCCGATTTGACCGGGTGTCTGTACACTAATATGTTTAGACGCTCCATTATTCCATTTGTTCTGCTATATCTAACATTATGTGTAACAGACATGGCATCATGGTATATTGCATTATCTGCCTTGTGTATCTCTCTTAGCCCTAAGTCATCGACCATTATGAATATGTATGCCTCTAAGATATGATGTGAATATTCAGGTTGCATTTGAGTTAGTTTGTGTGTATGTGTATGCAATGATGAATGCTTCGGTGCTTGCGGACGGACCCAACTGAGCGTGACAAATTGAATATTGTAGTCGAGATTATAAAGATAATCCACTGCTCCTATTTAGCATTAGACTTTTATGACACTTGGTCCTTCATTAACTGTAGCAAATACGATTTCTAATTCTGTTGCATAAAATACAGTTACCGGCACGGATGTCGGGCTCTCGGCGGAGGAGTGGGGATCGCTTTGCGCACCCGTACGCATAAGGCAATAAGGCAGTAAATCGCTTCTGCGCAGGTGAAGGTCAGAGCTCGACATCCGTGCCGGTAACTGTACATTGTAGTTACTTGTCCCGTAAAGTACTATCTTATCATTAGTTACACGAACATGAAAATATGCATCTAGTTCACGAACGCGAGTTGTTTGTTTCTTTTATTTAAATACTTTTGGTCCTTTGCTACATGTTTGTTACAATCGTGCTCTAAGTATTGACAGGTGATTTTAATTGAACTCCTTAATTAGCCTTCGCCATTCAATCACGATCGTGGTGTTTTAATATCTTTTTTTTGTTACATACCTCCGTAACATTTGAACCGATTTGGCGCCGCACTAGCACCTTTCCCAATATTCTGTCTATCGCTTGTTTTGCTTACCAGAGATAGGAATTTAACAGTAAATACTTGTATGGGGCTAATTTCAACAATCTATCTCTAGTAAGATATAAAATATTGGGAACGACCTTTTAAGATCATTACTAAATTATTTATTTTAATGTAGATATCGATACAAGATTTTCGGTTCTAATTGAATATGAATTGTATTGCGGTAATGCCGAAGGTTGCAGTAGTTTCGTACATTTTAATATGAGCAGTGATAGTAAATTGACATTGGTTTCGCTAGAGGCTTCTAGAACTAACGGCCCGAACATCCGATGATCCGTATTCTGATTATGATTTTGAAAGTTTCTGCGGTTATTCTCCAAGGTTTAAAGAATAATAAAGACACATTTTGAAGACTTTATTGGTATCGTATAATAAAGTAATTATCGGTTGAAGTGTGCCAGACTGATAAATGTCGTTCACCTGACAATTCTCAAGAATGTGAACGTTAAAGTACTTAAAGGAAAATGGATACGTTTTACTTTTCCAGATGACATTTTAGGAATTGTTATGTGATAAAATCAGATAAGGTGACGCGTCTGTTTTCTAAGATAAGCTTGGATGTTGAACAGATGATCGATAACTATATCACATACAATGTATTTTTAGAAACTGACATGATTATCGAATAATATAATGCAAAATTCAAGTACCGAATTTTTTTCAGCGCAGAAGAAATAATGTAAGCAAAAATAATTAGTTTTAAATTAGATAATGATGGGAAGGAAACTTTTAGGCAACTCTAACTGCAGTTTACTCGATACCTATCTATTAAATGGAAATCGAACCGGAAAAACGAACAGACAATACGGGTAACGGCACCACCATGCACAGATATAGCCCACAATTATTTATTGCTTTTGCAACTAACTGTAGTTTGTAGTAATGAGGCTTCGAGTAGGTCCCTCTACTGTAATAGCTAATTAATGGTATCGTATTGCGAAGATAACAACCTGGCTTAGCCTATTCTAATACTTGCAAATTGTTGTTATATTTTTTTTTGTCGAGCATGTTCGTGTGTTTTCATCAGCATGGAGTATTGAGTGCGGATATTAGGACCAAAACTTATTTCATCGCCAATATCGCCTTAACTTTGACATTTTGACAAGTAACCCTTTAAGACAGCATTATTATGATAAATTCAAAAGTTGAATACTTATAGACATAAGAAGAATATGACCATGTTAAGACGAACATACCCTACTGGTCATATAGACCACTTTGTATGAGCACCGACTATGATGTAAAGGAATAACTGGAGTAGAAAAACAATTGCGCTACGGAAACCTATGGTATATGACGTAATGCGTAATTGTGCTATGAATGAGGTCGCTAGATATGCAGCCTCATTTCCATTCCGTTGAAGAAGTTCTTGTATTGTATACTGTACAGATGGTTATGTGAAATGAGTTCCGAACATACCTACTTGACATTGGGTCTCAATTTTGCCTGCCTGCAATTTGCACTCCTAACTTTTCTTTCTTCTGCTTTCAAATATACTGTATATATTACATAAGTAAAACGATAATGCTTGAAAACGTACCTTTAATTACATAATTATGTACTGCAAAATGTATGTATTTTAACGCTTTTTACTCACAATAGGGCCGGATAGAATTTTAAGTCGTTTTTATCTTAAATTGCATCAGTTCTGCTTATTAAGCATGGGTAAGTAAGTCGTCCAGTTCTTGTGTTTACAAACAGGATTATAGGTATTTGTGAGTAGTCTCATTTTATGCTTTGTTGGAAAACTCGTCGAGTTGTTCTTAGGTGCGGAAACGCCTGTCTTTATTCACTTCTTTTATTTTGTCTTACCAACATAACATATTTTTTTTTTGTAGGTACATATTTTAGAATTCAAACAATACTCAAACGCATTTTTGACAAGGTATACCATTGTATAGGCTGTCATAGATATTGTTCAGTTTCCAATATTAAATGAAACCTAAGGCAATTTTGGCCTTACGTGGTTTTCTGAAACGATAGTGGGTGAACTAGATCCGATCCCTTTTCAATTCATAAATCAACGCCCACGATCTAAATTTGAGGTTAAACGCAGTCAAATTGTATTAATATCTACTCTATGAAATATAAATTATGTACTGCTAGAGGCTGCTTATAAAATATTGCTTAGATAACATCGATATGGGCTCGTAGTCAAAATATTGTTCAACTTGGCAATGAGATTCTAGGAGATTGGAGATTGCGTTAAATGTTTAAATAGTTAAGAGATAGTACTGATAAGAATGTATATTGTGCTGTGTCACTAAAGAGGATAGGTTCAGAAGGTTTATTGTTTTTTCTTCCTCGAGCAATTTCTTCGAAAACAATAGAATTCTCGTACTGACCTGCGGATGAGGTTTCCATCTATATTGAGATTGATATTGATGGAGCCAATTTTCATACCAGATTCTAGGACCAATTGTACCAATTGTACAGTTGAAATTAAAATAAAATAACTTCAATAAACCTATATCTCAAACATTCATGTCATGTAGCAGTATTGAGCATTTAACAAAGTGGAACTTCTTATTACTTCTTATATGCGGTGCCTCTATTATTCGGCCTAATAGGTGTAATTAATAATAAGTAGGTATACATTGTAAAGAATTGTGTAATTATAACTTTGTACACGAGTTCAGTTACTAATTTAGTAAGTGAATTTGTCTTTTGGCTCTACCAGTTAATTATTTAGTAGCTTCATTTCAGATTTTTTATCTTGCTATTCATATTTTGACATGAAATGAAGAATTATTCTTTTATCAGCGCCTCCTCTGATGATTCCAATCAGAATTGCATGAAAAATCAAATAGGAAAATTCTGCATTATCCACTCACGGGCTAATAAAGATTGTGCTTATTTGACCTTGAATGATATTTAACAACTTTTGATGGTGTATTGTTTCTGCAAGTCTACATTACCGAAATGTCTCCACAAACTGTAGGCGATTCTCTACATAAGGCGAACAAGGGCGCGTGATTTTACCTAACGTGTAGGCGTTTATATTATAAATACGTCATGATCTAGTACTAAGGTTGCCCTCAGTTCTAATAGAAACGTTTATTTCCGAATAACCTTTCCATTAGCGCCTGATCATAAATTCATATTACATCCTTATCCGGAGAGCTCTAAAGTTATTGCAATTATCAATTATTATAGTTTATTGCCACGTTATTAGGTATTCGTGTCTTTAATAGAACCTCTTAATCTGTCATTAAAGATTCATATTCAATAATTTTAGGCATAAATTTACATTCATGCGGAACAGAGGACCAATGCACACGTTCCATAGAAATAGTCCAAGTCATGCTAAATGATCACTTCACACCTCCACCAATAGTTTAAAGTTATACAATCTATATGAAACTGTAACCACAAAACCGCTAAGAATGCTACCAGTCTAAGACTAATAAGGGCACGTGACACCTACTCTTTTATAACCAACGTAATGATTGATGTGTCGTGAACCAACAGCTGTTTGGTTCACCAACAGTCACGAACATACGACATTTACGGCATACCGAAATGTATGGTAATTATACATCTTGTCAAACGCATGCTTATGAAGTCATTTGCAGACCTTTGTTCGGTTTCGATCCTTGTTCAAACTTTGGAGTGGTCCTTTGAGCATTATACCTCACAAATATATTTAGATAAAGATCATGTTACAACATATTTGCAGCATTCTGCAAAAATTATTTATTGATACTTATAATTACGTTATTGCATCACATTTCATTTTAAAATATTATTACGACCAAGATCGAACTGATAATTAGCTAGTGATTCGTATCAGGCCGGATCCGGAACCGTTCCAGTTACTAATGCATCTGCGGTGACCCCTTTACAATTATGTTCGGTGCTCCAGGAATTGGTATCAGGAATTCCGGACTAGTTTCCAGATGAATTTCCAGATCCGTTGCTTCATGTCATCTAGCTTTATTGCGAAGCTATGTGAGGCATTTATTTATTTAGATTTTGTCATGGTAAGGGGCATATAATGAGGAGGAATGAAACGCTACACTGGATATAGAGGAATGGAGAAAATATCTATAGAAAGCATGAAAGTGGACATGAATAAGATCCCTTCTTATTCATGTCCACTTTGATCGTCAATATGACGAAGGATAGAGAAGAATGGAAGCGGAAAGCATATTACGCCGACCTCCAATAAAATTGGGAACAGGGCAGGAAGAAGAGAGATAGAGCTCCTTTCTTTTTAAACGATTTATTTTAAAGTAATATTCGTGTCAATAATGAAGACATTAATAATTACAAAGAACATGCCAAACGTAAACCATTGCAGATTATAGTTTGGCTACAATGATTGATGTGTCGTGCTAAATCGACGGTTTGCTACCAAACTGTCACGAGCGACCTTTGTGGTCGTTTGTCGCGCATACCGAACGATAATTATACTTTCTTGTGCCTGTAATTATATTGCTGTAGTTAGCGTGTTTTGTTTCGCTTCGTGATTTAGATGCTTTGAGTTCTGGTTGAAGGTATTTTACCTTGCCTTCTTGTTTAAACAGGCATCTTGAATTATGGTTCAATGTAAAAATTCTCTTTTGAAGAAATCAGATTATGTTTCCGTCAAGTAAATAATACGGGTTAGGTTGTAGTTATAAGACACTTAACTTGACTTAAAAGATGGCGGTTTTAACCACATAGAAAAATAAAACAAATTACCAACAATAAGAAGTTTCCAAGCTCAATATCAGTAACCAAATAAATTAGCATTATTAATAAGCAGTGTTGTTGATTATGTAGTTTTCCCAGTCCGGTAACCATGCAACGTAAAGAAAGTGAGCATGTAACACATGATTAATGATTCACATAAGTAGAACATTAATTTCCCTTTTGTTACTCATCCAGTTCCAAGTGTATGCTTTTTGGGTTGTATTTATCAACAGGTTAGTTCGACTTTTTGAACTTTGAAGCAAATATGTGGGTCTTCTGTCCTGTGTTTTTGCTATTCATACCTAGTGTACGGTGCATTACTGTCATACATGGCGTTAAAGGCACTTTTTCTGGCAGTGTTTATTTATAGTGGTATGTTTAAGCTTTATACGTGTATTAAATTATAACAAAAATAAACTTACATTTAAAGTATCTTTTTCTAATACGGCTAAATATACCTACGTATGCGCTTGCGCAGTCGTGCGCAACGCAACGCAACGCAACAATCGAGAGTGACGCGACGCACCGCGTTCCACTCAAATGTATACTTCTCAGGAATAGTTTCATTCCTTCCGTATGTTTATGCTCGGAAATTAAAATAACTGACATAACTTCTATAACTGCCTCCTGTTTTCTTGGAACGCTTACGCAAAGCGGTACTGCACCTAGACTAGTTGGCTTGTTAGGCTGGCGATTATACTTGTGAAATACGACTACCGTTTGTTACACTTCCAGCCGGAAGAAAGGAACAGAATAAAAATAATGGTCCTTTGTGTTGAACTCATCAATCAACAAATGGTGTTTTTATTTTAGATCATATTGATATAACACAGTGAACTACATGCCACCACAATGAAAATCTGCACTTGTTCCCTCATTGAACTTCTCACGCAAATTACCCATAACAATATTCAGATCCATTCATCCCATACACGGCGCGTGCGATTTGTTGCAAAGAATTCGCTCACACATCAGGTATCTCCATTCTTGTCGACAGTCCATTGTGATGTCAACAGCCAAGTATTATCTGGTCAATCGGTCTTATCTGCCGTTCAGTGATCGACGGATCGATATTAGTCACCCGCCATTGTCTTGCTGTGCTCGAGTTTTAAAACGGTAGATGATGTTATGATATTGTTTTTAAAGGCCAAAAGTGTATAGTAACGATGAGTACATTTTGATTTGTTTTGGATTATATTCTAATAGAAACTCATCTAATACATACCGTATTAGATGAGTTTCGATGTAGTGCAGTTA
This sequence comes from Helicoverpa armigera, assembly GCF_030705265.1. Lineage (NCBI taxonomy): Eukaryota > Metazoa > Arthropoda > Insecta > Lepidoptera > Noctuidae > Helicoverpa > Helicoverpa armigera. The sequence continues at coordinate 9,368,028 of NC_087135.1, read as the reverse complement.
GGTAGTTTGCCCATAGATTCTATTTTCATATCGACATTGCATATAGGACCAACGTTTCGTATCCACTTTTCTGTTAACGCCGTCGATTCCATATCCTATTGTCCCTAATAAATGTTGTCTTGCTATTTTAATTAAATAAACTTTAATTATCACTTTGTAAGCCAACTGAGTATGCAATATTCTGGCATTGAAGTTAAAGCTTCTTGTTAAGGATTTTATAATGCCATTAGAATCTAGCCAGCGGCACTCCCTTTCTGTGATTCTGTAGACTGCTTAGTTGAAATAAAAGACTTAAAGGTTGCATTCCTTACTGTTGAACAAGTCATAGAATAAACATTTATTCATTCATTCAGGCGAACATATAAAGGAATCATATATTATTATGTATTTATACATCTGCCAGTGTTGGGAAAAATAAAGCATTTAAGCATTGTTTAATCTCTTTATGTGATCGAATAGCAATCAGACTGCAGTTTTCATAAAACTGCTTCCGCGACATTGAATATCTTACTCATACGTACATACGTTTAAGGTAGGTCACAGTGTGTCATTTAATGCTTGATTCACCTTAAGGTTAACTTCATTCTACTTGAGGTTAAGATAACCTTACTCATTGATTTGATTGCAGGGCTAAATGAAGCGTATTCATTAATCTACATTGTGCGCTTACCGTCCTCGATTCTTCATGATACGAGTATGTTCATATTAGATAACTTCATATACGCCGTTTGCAATATCACATGCGTTAAAGAAGAGACGTAATCTTCCTTCTAAAGTATTTTCTGGAAGTTTAACCTATGTCAAAGTATTTCCAAGTTTCTCCGTCCAGAACTTTCCAGAATATTCGCGGAAAGTTGGGAACATAGTCCGCATCTCCAGATTGAGTAGAAAATGTGAAAGCAACGGTCAAAAATTACATCCATGTAAACTTGTAGTTGCTAATGCTTTTCTATTACGTGAATGTGGTTGGTTTCACGAAGCTACTGACATGATACACGGTTATGGGAAATTCATATGAGTTCTCTAACAGTAATGGACTCTGTACATTGTGTAAATGATTTATTTTTATGTAAGCTTTGTATTATTTGAGAAAATTAATAGTTATGTTATTTGTAATGTGTCTTTCGTAGATTTTGCTTGTGATGAGAAAGCTTAGGAGAAAATAGTGGCTTAGCATTAAACTAGTCATAGTTCATTTGACATACTTTTGAGTGTAATCGCTTTTCTAAGCAGATTTTTCTTCTTAGCGATGTTCTTGAATAAAATATAGGTAAAGGAAATATTTTAGCTATATCCTAGCATTATTCGTGGCAGCTAATCATTCTAACAATGTTCATAAAAATATTTTATTAAATCCTATCATGGATGGAATTAAGTTTTTTTTTTTCAAAAGTCGTTTACCTGAACTTGTACTTTACATTATTACTTATGCACACGACCAGGAGCATGAAATAATTACAAAAACATCATTATACAATTGCATTTTATACGCATTCACTGTCACAATTTTAATTAAAACATTCCCGCCTCGGGTCCGCCGTCCAAAAAATTTGACAGCTGTCACAACAGTCAAAGTTAGCACGTTTCGCAAAGGTTTTCCTCCGTTGTGACAGAGCCGACGTATTACAACCGCGTGCCACGCAGTTGGCTACAATAAGTAATTAATTCGCACCGTGATTAGTCGGTGCAGTGTGCACTTACAAAATGTGTTGCTCAGTTTTGTGGTATGCGAGTGTACTGCCTTTTGGATGCAATGATGCGTGCTTTGCACATTTTATTATTAGATGGGCTACTTAATTACTAATTAGAAACTTTCAACTGGTGATGCAAATTTTGAAAAAGATATTGGTCCTTCTGTTCACGGTGTAAAGTAGTTGTCTTTTTTATCGGTATTGAAATAGTTTATTCATTACCATGGGATAACTTAGACAAGATTGTGATAGGATGTTACGGTTTATTTGTTATCACTGCAAACGGTAATATGTCAAAAGAAATACATTTTCTTGTATATTCTGTTTTAACATTCCTTGTATTCGATGCACTTTGATTTGCACTAGCTATTATAAAAAGAAATAAAATAGTCAATCCAAACAATACAATATTAGATTTAGCAAACAATGCCTGTTTTGAATTTATTTCTTATTGAATAGCGAGAAATACATAAAAATGCTAACAAATACATATTAACAATATGTTTGACATTGTAGTACTTACAGAAGATGAAAACACCCCTCTATTAAGACCAAGAGACGTCAGTATTCCTGTTAAGATGAGTTTTTCAGTTAAACTTATCCCACCCAAAACAAAAATGTGAAAGACTGCCAAGTTCGATGAAATGGGAATACTTCGCCTATAAAAGAAGTGAGATCTGAATAAGTACCAAGTTCCATACACATACCTTAGTTAAAAATAGTTACTTTTTAATGATGTTACTTGGCAAGTTTTCACACACCTTGTTATAAACCTACTAAACGCAATGAATCAAGTATTTAATTTTCTATTAAAACTTGCCAAGTAACATCATTAAAAAGTAACTATTTTTAACTAAGGTATGTGTATGGAACTTGGTACTTATTCAGATCTCACTTCTTTTATAGGCGAAGTATTCCCATTTCATCGAACTTGGCAGTCTTTCACATTTTGTTTTGGGTGGGATTTCATTTATTTTTGTAAGGTTGTTTATTTTATTGTTTTCTTATTATTAAGTTTTGAATATGCACTATGCTTCTTACAAAGAAATAAACTAGATTAACTAAATGGCCTAGATCTACCAACTGACTGACATGACATGTTATCATATATTATGTTCGTGGATCAAAGTTACACATTCGTTATTTTCGAAAGTGACTCACACTTGGCCGTTTTCAGATTTTTACTTTACTTTGACTAAATACAAACCTTTGTAACGAATTTCAGATCGGTACGACCATTCGAAGATATATTATATAAATATAGATAAATTTAGTTCGTTTTAGTTCCTTAGGGGTATAAATACCTTCATTATTTTGAAACCGACTCACACTTGGCCATTTTCAGATTTTTTCCTTTACCTTGACATAAAGACCTACCTCCATGCCAAATTTCAAGTCAATACGACCATTGGAAGTGGTCTAGGTTTTTGATGAGTGAGTCAGTCAGTCAGTCAGTGAGTGTATAGTAAAAATAGCGATTTTCTGACGTCAATATCTCAAGACCTACAATAGGTATATTAATGAAATTTTGTATTTTAGATAAGTGAGGGGGTCTCAACAGATACTAGAAATTTGATATGCGTAAATAAAATAGATTTTGAGTTATAGGGGGGTCGAATTTGGCCCGAAATGGTTCGTGTAATATAACCCACGGCCGGTGTGTCGCTTTTTTTGCTCGAACTTGGCGGACACACTGCCGTGTGTCTAGATATTGGTTAAAAAATCTGTCTTTAAAACCCTGGCGTAGGTGTTTGTACAAAACAAAAGTCAGAATCCCACGATTTTTATTCAGGTTATTAAGACCGTAAATTATGGTTCGCACATAAATCTTTTTATTTGCATCAAATGAGACGTTTTCATACTTATTTCTAGAATCAAAAGAGCTACAAACGTACTGCTTCACATGTAGGTATCTCGTTTAGTATTCCATGTAGAATATGTATTGTTCTCAGATATTACTATACAATTGTCGATGTTATAAATTTTGTGTAAACAATGCCTTTGGATGCCAGGGCGTCTGCCGACTGCTTCTAGGAATACTTGGCAAAGACACAGGTTTTAAAATTATTAGTTTAAGCTAATTTATGTAGGCTTTATCCTGGATTGATAGCTGTTTGGCAAGTACTTTCTTATAATGTCTGTTCTGCTCAATTCTAAATTGTACTTTCAAATACATTATTCAAGTGTTCTTCTTCATCAGCCTTTTTATCGTCCCACGGCTGGGCACAGGCCTCCTCTCACACAGAGAAGGATTGAGCGTTCCTCTCACAGTCAGGTGTTACTGAATAATTTATATTTTTGACGCAAATAAAAATTTCCGTGTTAACTCATTGTTGACGTGTACCAAGTTCATTCAACTCATATATTCACGAGATAATGTATTACAACAGTACACAGTAATGCGTGTTTGTTGCAAAAACTTCAGCATTGCTAAGAAATAACCATTTCATGTAAACGGCTCGTGCGTTGTAGCACTTTTTGCCAACAGTTTTATGTCTCAATTCTGTATAACATTGCATTTTCAAGTCCATAGTGATGTGCGCAAGAGTTGTTTTCCATAAATATGTCGATGCCATTGTTTTTACGAATTATCAAATGAACCGTTATGACGCGATTTTTTGCACATTTTCGTGTGTTTTTGGAATCATGATTTATTTTCAGAAGTAACGGTGTTTTTGTACGTGGGTAAAATTTTTGTCAAAATGTCAATACTAAGGAATGTTTACGTATGCTACGGTTGATGTAGTTTTAATTCAAGTTGCGCAAGAAATTACAGAATCAAACCTTAACTTCGTGCCTATAATTCGCTCGTTTGCGCACAAAAGGACCAGTTAAATGTTTGAATAGTTTAAAATATGATTATCTGCGTAAGAACATGTTTTCGATCGTGTACATACTTGACACGTGGGTGAAGGTTGTTGCAATTTGTCAATTGACGAGTCGAGAGGTCATCCCATGTTTGTACAATTAGTTAACGTACTACATCTGTGTTATGTAACTATTGAGCTTTGAGTGTCGATATGAGAGGCACCTACCACTACTCGTTGCCATTCAAAAGTATTCTTATTATTTCAAAATGGCTCTTTGCTATGTCATGAGTGAATTGTCACAAATTAGTTAATAATGGCTGCCACTTATTGATCGTTCAATTATTTTTGGGACTTCATTTGACCTGGTTTGATTTAATAAGTACCATAATTACTCCTCATTGGGGCTGATTTTGTTTAACAATCAAAAAAATAAATAAAGTCTGAAGTTTAAACTATCGCATCGCTTAGCACTTGTAGCATCAATCATTTACCTAGGACAGCGTATCTAAGGTGCGGCGATTATATGAACATTTACACTGAATGTTAAGTCCCAAGCTAATTTAACGAGTACAACCGATTTCGTAACATTAACGATCATCAGGAATTCAGTATAATTGCACATGTTACGCCGTTTTCTCTAAGAATACTTCAATAGCGATTAATACTAAAGTCGTCAAACTTAATTAATTTCCCTGTGTTTTACGAGCTATTGAAGATGTTTGATATGTCTTGGTAAAATACCTTCCTATATGTAAATGGAAGAGTGACCTGTTTGCACCTTAATAACTTTTGTCTCTTCATTTGTTAGGACACAATAATGAAAAGAAAGCTTGTAAGTGACAGTTAATAAGTTATTTAATAAGCATAAAATAACCAATTTTATTTGGAAAGATCCTATTAGACCACACAAGTAGTTTCTAATTCAAACGATCTATGTAAGTATGTATTGTTTTTTTGACAGAATATAATATGAAAATGAACAAAACATTATACATTGACGGAGAACCAGCACATAAATATAAAAGTATGCATCATTAAAATCTAACTTTCGATCACACCAGACAGTAGACAAATAAAATTTTAACACCATGCAGATTCGTGAAATGCAGTCATGCCCATAATTGCTAGCGTGTATTTGAAATATCTCCATTAGGCTGCCCGCGTCCACGTCCGATAATTGGTGACCGATTTTTTGTAGGAGAATAATAACCACGGATAGCAATAGTGCAACACACGTCAGTCAGATAATCCTAGTCAGAACGACCTACAAAAAAACGGCCCGATTTATCTGTCCTACAAAAAGTCAGACGTGGGCAGGCAGCCTTAGGCTTTCGCTGTGTAGCGTCTTACGGTTTGTTTGTAGGCAAATTGGTCAAGTGACTGCTGTCTATACTTGTCTAGAAGTTTTATTGGCCATGCATCTTTTGCGGTCAGGTCTTAACCTTGCGTCCGCGCAAGTTCAGCTTTGAAAGTTGAAGTCATTGTCTTTCTCCAATCTTTTGTTGGAGTTTTAATGTTCTTTTGTCTTTCATTATTACTTTTAGTAGTGATGATATACATGATTGTTAATTCGTTTATATTTGGCAGTTGAGTTTTAATTTTATGATGCTTTTCATGTTTAGTTTCGAAAACTTTCGATTTCTCCTTACTTTTGAATCTCTGAACTTTAGCTGTAGTTGACTAATGAAAATACGTTCGTATAACTTTAAACATCAAGGTGATAAAGATAAAAGAGAAGTGACCTTAAAAATCAATACTTCAACCTATACATAGAAGAAACACAATATAATAAAAGCTTGAAAGAAATTCCTCAATGAGATCATAGCACACATTCTGAATTGCATTGATGTCATAGTTCAATAGTCAATACTCAAACCGGTTGAGTCACGCCGACTGGTCACTACCCAAACCAGGTTCCATGGAGATATCAGGAGAAATGAACACGAGAAAATAAAGAAATTTCCAGAAAACGATCAACCGTGCTTATTAGATTGATATGTTTTGCAATAAAACACGAAACAGGGAAGAACTCATCATAACGAGATGGTCACCCATCTTCAAACCTTCGAACGTAGCTTAACTTTATGATGGATTAGTGTTTTTAATTGAAGTAATTGGATCACTCATGGTTTTGAAAGACGTAGGTAAGTATTGCAACGCAAAAGGAAGGAGCAACGGATTTTTACAATCTGTTCATCTAATTAGTACACGACTGTTTTGTAATTTGATCAGTGAGCTGAACATTAACGATGTTATGTATGCTTGCCCACAATAGGTACCTGTCAAGTTAAAAAAATGATGCGGACAAAAAGACCAATCACTTTCTGAGATGGACAGCAAACAATTACGGACATCGTATCAGCGTACTGGTTTAACACTAATTACATAATAAATAATTGAAGTTCCCACTATTTACTAGTGATGTAACATGTTCTATCGATGCTAGATCCGGCTTCTGGTTCCGATCTGTTCATACGTAACTCGATAGTGTACTATAACTCTATTGGATGGGCGTGTTGTAACTCAACAAATGATTTGAAGTATCGATATTGATTATTTAATAGTCGATTAGTCGAGATTTATTGGGTTGCCATAAATAAACACTTGTTTGAAAAGATTGTTTATTCGAATATTTGGGCTTAACTGAAATTAGGGCAACTGTTTATGTATAAGGTAGCAAGTTATTCGCTTTTATGGCTCTATTCTGCAATTCTAGTGGAATGGTACTGGTATTCAGTTTAAGCTTAGTCTTTTGCATATGAAACGTGAATTATGGTCGGCAATACAGTAATGTTAGCCAAAAGATTCAAAGCCAAATTGGCACATCACTTTATTCAAGACCTTATTCAAGCTGGTTTATGTATTTACGCTTCTTAATTTGGTTAGAAATTATAGCTATTGACGTAAAATACATATATTGGACTTTTAGCAACAATTAAGTCCTGATTTATTTCTTGTTTATCACCTTAGACCTAAATGTACTGTAATGTAATGCAAAGTTTTTTTTTGTCGGTAGGGACATTTTCTCATTATCCATAAGTTAAATTCTCTACTCATCACCAGCGACAATATCATCTACTTTTATATTTCTTATATCTAAACTAGGTCCATTCTCATACATTTACGTACAAATTGGTCAATACAGCACTTTTATTATTGTAGTTTCGAGTTCACGTGCGCTGCCATGAATTATTCAGGCTCCGTGGCATCGTTCGCTTCAATAAGGGCATCTCGATATGTTGTAGAATTCACAATATATTGCTTGTTTACTTTTTGTTCTGCTGCACTATTTAGATCACGGATCTTTCGTCTTACTTTTCTCTCTTCACTTACCAACACAGGTGAGTAATTTTCCTTGTATTTTTATGTTCTTTGGTTATCTATCAATATTCTATGAGCCCTCTGTTATGAACATGCTGTCTAATTAATCCATCTCTTATCATATAATATTGATTTGCTCTCATGAGAATGTCAAGGAATGACAAAAATAGGTCTGGCTACTGGCTAAGATGATTATTATAAAAACACACGTACATAGGTCCAATAACATTTTATAAACTCGTTTAAACATTGATTGAAGCGAAAGCTGCGATCATTATCTTACATAATGACATAGGTAATAAGGAAACTGCAAATTTGTAATGCCTAGATCATTAATACTGATGTAATGTAACTATAGAATAATCGCAAGTTAGTGATCACTCTGAAATACGTTAGTGTTTGAAGAGGTTTATGATTCATAAAAATTTAATTCTAGTAATAAAGCAGGCACGGAATTGCGTGGCCGGTTTATTGAAAGAGAAGTAATTAAAATAGTGCTGCTGGTAAATTAGGTAAATTTCCGACACGATATACCAGACCATACCATACCATACCATTCATGCTATTAAGAATTATTGATATGATGATATTTTGATATCATGTCTTATCTGGACTACTTATAGCTGATGAATAAGTGAATAAGTTTGCATTTATTTTGAACTTTGTTATGGTATCTGCGGAATGTCGTCAATTTTCTTCATCGTTGTCCCTAATTACAAAGGGTCAAAGATCACCAAACGTCATATTAGCGATTGTCGAACTACACCGTATAGGTACCCAATGATTGATGATGTACCAATTTACTAATAATGCATCAAAACGGTTTTTGTTCGTAATTACTTTATGCTAATGACGAGGATGTCAAGGATTTGACGAGAACTTAATTTAATCAGTATAACTGAGACCAGACAAATTATGAGCACGTGTAGGTAATTCAAAATAATGATGTAGTTGTAATTCGCATTCTTGGTTTACCAAAAATTGTGTGGTGAGTATATTTTTGTTTTTTAATTTGTTAACAAGCTGACCCAGTTCATGAAACTCAGTTTCTTTATTTGACAGATCTTCTACTGCAGTTCTAGCTTGCCTGCCTGATCGACTCTTTTGCTGCTATTTGACAAACATGTATAGACATATCTTCTTTGGTGGTATTGCTAGAGAGTCTGGCTTGTTTGTTAGTTTGTTCTTTGTGAAATGTCGCGGGATCGCCGAGTAAACGTTCTAAATCAACAATCTTGTTTACATTCACGGCTTAGTCAATGTTCTCTACAATGATAAGGCATTTGTTTTAGTGGTCATTGTCGCAGTACAGAATGAATTTAGCTTCCAACCAGTCGTATGGTCTATACTTACTGTATTGTGGTCATCATATTTCATATTTTAATCACATTGAATTTCCTAATATAAGCTGGTTTGCATTATATTCTAAACGCCGTGTACGTACAATAGGTCGCCAGCATTTCTACCTGTGATTTCTACTAACATGAAATCTTTGAAGAGAAATGTGTCAAACGCTTTCAAATACAACCAGTCACAATCATTCAAGTTCCTACTTGGAGCTTACGACCTGTGCAATAAAATTGGACGTTACTTATGTGAAACAGTTGTATACAATGGAAAATCGAGGATGAGTAAAGTCTGACTTGAATATTTATCTTACCATCTTTAACGTTTGAAATTTAATACAAAAAATATCTTGAACTTGACAAAAGAAAGTTAAGAAATGAAATCTGCTCTTTACATTACTCAGAAAATAACAGCGACCTTTGAATGATATACTATAGGTAAGTAGGAACTAACAGCAATTAACAAGATAGTATGCGGGTCTCATAAACTTTATTTTACCAGCAACTCCTTTGATCACTGCGCATTGCAATTCCTATAGGCCTCACGCGAACATTTTAGGCATCAAATTCACTTTCACCACATCTTAGTGTGTCACTCACCCATCGCTCCTACGTGATTCCCATAGCAACCGTGTCCTCCTGACACACTACACTTGACGAAAGTACCTGTTACACTTTCAGCATTTATATTGTCTTGTGTGGAAACTAATGCATCACATTTTTGTCTTAGCTGGTTCTTGGATTTGGCAAAGGCTTTCGACACGCCTTTGTTATACTGTGGTGAAAGATATTCTAAGCATTTATTGCAAGGTTATTTCTGATGTTTGGTGCTATGATCTCTGGTTGATCTTTCTTTGATTACTGTAATCTTTTGTTTGATGTTACTTGTAAGATTGTGTTCTGTTTGTGCATTTGCAGGAAAAGTGTTAAAATGTTCCGGGATTGTACATTAATGATAACCTAAAATATTTCAAACTCAAACTCAAAATATTTATTTGCATGTTAAGGTTGTACAGATCTTAGATATAGGTTTAGGTTCAGCTTAACGGCCTTTTGCAGGCTTTGCAAAAATGTGAGGGCTTATTGCTAAATTACTTATTTCTAACTTATTTTTTACTGTAAAACCGGCCAAGTGCGAGTCGGACTCGTGCACGAAGGGTTCCGTAAATTACAGTTAAATCAACCTATCTCAAAAACTATAAGAGATACTTTGATCAAACCAAAAATCGTTGAAAGAGTTAATTAGCATGCATCACCTCTATTTTTTTTAGAATTTTATACCCCGTAGTTATAAAAATAGAGGGGGGGGGACATACTTTTTACGACTTTGAGAGCTGATATCTCAAAAACCGTTCACTTTAAGAAAAATGTTTTTTAGAAAACTTTATATCATTTTAAAAGACCTTTCCATTGATACCCCACACGGGTACGTACATCGAAAAAAAAAATTTAATCCCTCAGTTACATGTATGGGGGGCCCCACCCCCAATTCTTTTTTTTACTATTTAGTGTCATATTTTTGTAGCGGTTCATACAACACATATTCCCATCAAATTTCATCACTGTAGTACTTATAGTTTCCGAGTAAATCGGCTGTGACAGACGGACAGACGGATAGACGGACAGACGGACATGACGAAACTATAAGGGTTCCGTTTTTGCCATTTTGGCTACGGAACCCTAAAAAGCAAATCAAACGGTGTCGCCAATTACCCGGCTATTAAGCATCACTACCTACATACAACCGCGAAATTAATCATCATGCAAGTGAACAGTTATTCACAAGACACACGCATACCGCAGACACTGCAAACTAGCAGAACATCGAAACATCACATTCGGTTATCATACCTTTATGATCAATTCGCAACAGTTCACTAAATGCCGTACAAAAGTTCAACGGAACAATAGCTCAGGTTGGTGTCGAAACCAACGCTAAACTAAATCATGATGGGTGTGCATAAATTACTAACTCTAGATAAGATGGCTGTCAGCAAGTAATTAATTAGATTAAAACTCACGATATTGGAATGCTCTTGTATTTTAACTTGAGTGAATTCGTGATGGTGATAAATAATCCTAAGGTAGCTTTATCTAATGCTAAGTGGGTTGGTCAGGAGTATTTATTCTAATCTCTTTCAGACTGACACATAAAGGGTACGGGTTGACCTTATATCTACGAATGTTTGTCTATCCTCTGACAGTAATTCTTATCTCGGCGAGCAATAAACCGACCAAGATCAGAGATTGGATAGTCATGTCATGTCAATTGATTAAAATCTATCACAGTTAAGGTTTTTAGATTCTGATTCCTCATAACAAAGAAGAAATTAGAAAACAAGGAAGTTATAATAACAGATATACAGATTCATAGAATCTAGTATTGCAAGTTTTAGTTGAAGGTAGAATTTCAGCTTTCTGTGCAACTTGCGTGGGATTAGTGCATAATTCTCACATTATATTATATGACCGTTACATTTAGCTACAAAGTCTATCGAATTGATTTTCTGAGAACAAATGTAAACGCTGAATAGATTTTGTATCGATTGCCACATATTGTTCTCTAATCACATTAAATAAATTGAAATACGTAGACATTACTATAAAATTAAATGTCGCAAGCTGTTTCAAAGGCCTTAAATGTCGGCGTGCGATGGACTTTGTAATTTCTTTGGTCGTATTTGAGTTATATGTTTATTCTGCATATATTTCAGATGATAATTAAGATTTGTTCGATATACATGTTATTATCTTACTAATATCAATACATGTTGATTGGTCATCACAAGTCCATCGTCTGTTGCTTTGACTGATTTATGAATTTTGAAGTAGTTGTTGTCGTCTATATAAATGATTGCCAAAATTATAACAGCTTTATCTTTACTCCGTATGCTTTGATTTCCTAGTTCTTCTTCATATGCTTCGCGATAATTTTTCATATCTTCTTTAAATGCTTTGTACCTGTCTCAGTTTCGATATGCAGCAATGATGAACAAACGAGGTCTCTGGGTGCTACGACCTTTATCAAGCCATCCTTCACTGACTTAATTGACGTTAAATGGGTTTTGTTTTCATAATTTACTTTCTGTCACTTGTTCTTCTCGACGCCCGTGACATTTCAGTATCATTGTCTAATTGAGCACATTCAACATTTCGTTTATAAACAATATTTTGTTTTCTTAGTATAATCATCTGTCAAATAGTGAACGGGTGATCTAAGTGAGCGTTATGCAAAGTTATTAATTTTTAAAAGGCCTTATTAACAATATTATGCAATGCGTTAAGAGATGTTATGAGGCTTATACTTAATGCATCTTAATTGGTTTTATTTGACCGATAAATTAGATGTTTCATCCTATGATGCTAATGATTTAGTAATTGATTGATTGGTAATTAAGGCAGCGATCTTTTCATAATAGTATTTATGTAAAATAATCATGCGAAACTTAAAAGTTTCACGATTTAGATATAGTTTGACTTAAGATTGCAAATAATATCCAGTGACTTATTGGTCTTCCACCTTTGTTCCATCTGGAGCCCTTTATCAGGGCCGCGGGGATCTTTCGAACAATCCCACAGGAGTCTAATGAGGGTTTTTGAAATTTTTTCTGCCACCGGGTGGCGCCACGTATGCGTCTGGTCCAAACAGCTGTCAAATAGTATGGAATTGTAGGTGCCGAACTTATTGTTTATTGAAATTCTGTTATATTGAAAGTGTTATTGATTTTATTATGGACTACGGTCAGAATAAGGTTTCCGAACTAAAAATTGAGCTAAGAGAGAGGGTGCAAAAGTCACTGGTACTAAGGAAAAGCTTGTTGAAAAATTTGTTAACACAATATGATTTAGTTTTTTTTATTTACTCAACCGCAATAGTAAAACAATAATGCAGTGCTTTAATTATAAAATAAAAAAAACACTAAAATCGTTCACTATTCATAGTAAAGATAAGCACTTTGACAGTTATTAGACCTGACGACTCGGTGCTGCCACCTCGTGGATTGCCATTTTAGAAAACCCTCATTGGTCTGAAACTGGTTTTTCATTTTTAAACTACAGTTAAATTCCTAGTAATATATAGTTTCATCATACACTATGTACACTTCTCACTTCTGCCAACAAAACCGAACTTCAAAAGTTTTTGCCTACGCAATTTTCATCCATAAATATTTATACATCGATTATAATGGCGACGATTTGAACTAGTTTCTACTTTTTAACATAAGAATTCCCATTCGCCGTAACAGACATGTTTCCTATTCCGATCGGTTGCGTCAGACCATCAGTCGGAAGAAAGTCGTTTGACATAAACGTTTTCGCTTTTCCATCACTTGGCACATGTAGCGGCGAGCAGAAATATTGAGTCACTGCTATTACTTAACGGCCTGTCCCAATATTCAACCTATCTGTTGATTTGCTTACTAGAGATAGGAATTTGTCATTGCTTGGTCAAAATTGACAAATGTCAACAGATTATTGGTAACGGTTTCTAGTTGTTTGTATGGGACAAGAGTAAAGGTATTTAATACGGTAGAAGTTTGGCGCCAAGTAATACCTTTAGTTGTAAAAATACAGGCAGGTATTATTATTTTAATAGCTTCCAAGCAATATGTCTGGAGCTCTTACAAAGCATTTTAAGTGCATATTTCTACGATAATGGTCTTGTCTGGTCGTGATAGAGATTCTGAAATAGTGTGCAAAATGTCTTGTATGCAAGTAGATGTGTTTTTGCAGTTGCGTAAATTTGTTCCTGGTTGCGAAAACTTATTCACAGATTTATTGCTGTATTCAGATGGAATCTCAGCTTTTATTATGTTTCTTTTAGTTGTAGTATGTATGTAACGTGTTCACAGACATCTGTATTTATTGTATGTATGTAATGTAGTCAAAGTAGGCATGCTATCTCCCTGCTTATTTTTGATATTATTAAAATTTATAGATTGTAAGTATGTCCCAAAAGTAGCGATACCAAATCTTAAATTATTCACACAAAATCAAAGCCAATTAAGAAGACAAAAATAAAATAAGTGTTAAACTTTTCCTGTCCGGCAGTGTAGCGAATCACTCTCGCTGTCAGAAGCGCTGAACATGAGTGATACCGTTATTACGTGCGAGTAGTTGCGTGAGCGCAGCTTCGTCGGCCTTGACTGACATGATCTTGTACGGTTGGATTTGCATGCGTTTTCATGATATCTGGGATGATAGGTCGTGAACGGTTCGTTTGTTTGTTTTGATCCGAGTAGCTGTGGTCTAAACAATGTAGGTCAACCGAAATGTATGAATATAAAAGTTATATTGTTTGAAGGAATCGTGACAGCGAGATGATAATCCCGTTTGGTGGGTCTCAAGACAGTATTATTGATTTCATGTTCCGAGTTGCGCTGGTGCTGGTTTGTTTCGTACGACATCCATGGACGAGAAATGGGGAAGACTAGGGTTTATTCTGATTCTTAACCTGGACCACGTCTTTTCGTTCAGACCATGACCACACAAAGCTAATATCCCTTTTTCTCTTGTCTCCAGGGTCTGCCATCGTGGTCGCGCGGCCTGGAGGTGGCCGAGGCTGCACGCACGCGCCTCGTGCGCTGGGCGTGCGGCGACCCGCCGGCGGAGCCCGACCCGCCCCGAAAGAAGATGCCGCATGCTTTACGGCGGAGGTGGCCCTTGTGCCCTTGTTTACAGGTTTGTACTACAAGCTTTATTTGAAATCCTTCTGATGACTCTGAAGGAATGACTCTGATGAAGGAATCCAGATACCTTAATTTTCTTATATTCTGGTTCAGTGCTTGAGTTTGAGTTTGATAGTTACACTGATGATACTTATGTATTAAAATGTATTTCCATTGATAACTTTGTTCCTTTTGAGTATCTTAAATGAGTAAGGTCCTACTAGGTCAATAGATAAAAAAGCCTTCTCTAATTGCACCAAGACAACATAAATGTAGACTAGGTACTCAGCATAACCTCAATACAACTATTAAAGGGTTGCAAGCATAATTACATTTATTGCACGCTTCCGCCCTTTCAACAAATGGCATCAATTATAATTTTCCCTATACCCTTCATCGGCGGATATGCAAAGAAAAATAAAGCAATCAAGCGGAGTATTGATCAATATCCTTGTTAATTACTGTGGGTGGTTATCTAGATCTATGTACCTGTATTGTAAGTAGTTCGGGCTAATTGTTCCGGAACGTATCGGTTCACTTCACGGGCTGGTAACGAGACACCCACGGCATATCGAGTTCGGATTAGGGTTCGTTTTGCTACTACTTTCACCACTCGCTTAGGGACTTTGAAATACATATGATACTCTTATTAAGGATACGGAACATTGATTTATATTTTATTGCTACAGAAATGTTTACTTTGTATGAAAGCTCTACCAAATAATTGAGAAACGCCAGTTTGGAGCACGAGTCCCAATTCCTTCCCTACATAATTTTATGATATCTGAGTCAGACCTAATTTCCCACGAAAATATCATCTCTGACAGTAAAACGCATGTTATGACATTTCCTATATAGCTCGTACACATTTGACTTCATCAGAATACATTACTACAGTTTTCGTAGAAAACGAAAGCATACGAGATTTAATGGTTTCCATAGAACCAGACTTGTTTGTATGAGACTGGTTTGGGCCACGTCAAGCGTGTTTACTCCGTGTCTTGTGTCCCAAAGGTTGAAGGTCATTCGCAGTCAACAGGTTACTCATAGACCACGCCACCAGTGAAAGTCATGATTGAGGACTTTATTTTTATTCATAGAAACCAGTTTATCCACACATACTGCAAAATTGTGTATCCCTTAATAAATGACTCATTTATTGCTTAAACATATTAAGCCACTTAAGATAGTATGCCGTTGATCAAAGATATTATTCAAAGATTTGAAAGCCATGAAATTTCAACAAGACCTGAACTTTAAATTCTATTCAATTCGGAATCTTTCTCTACCAATCTGAGAAGCGGGTCGCGCAAATCTCTATAAGTTCAAGTTGGCTATAACGACATAATTAACATTTGGAATAGCTAAAGGCAATCCAAAGGTAATTGCCACACCCACTAAGGTATTAGTTACTGATTAGACTTGTGAGATGATGCAGAAGGTCCAAGCATCGTGGATTTGTATCCTGAACTAGGGAAACCAGGGTGATTTTAAATTATCTTGCAAATCACCTGGTCTTGGATGCTCAGAAATATCGACCTTTTTCCATAATTCAATAGAAACAATAATACATATACCGCACCTGTTGATAAGTTCTTATTCCTCAAATGTAAACATTGATCCGTTTTAAACTACTGTGTATTCACTGGCTGCTAAAGTAACATGCATTGCATTAAGAGAAATAAACACGTTTACACTTGCAATTTGTGTCAGCCTCGCAGCATCGATGTATCGATGTTTAATATCCTCGTTAATTCCGAATCGCGAGTAATTAAGATTTGTTTGTCGTACTCGTTTCTCATCGACTTGTGGGAATCGAAACGCAGATAGTTTAGTTGTTTCTTACCCACGTACTGTGATTAGCTCATGCAAAGTGGGTTCGGCTTAATGTCCATCTAATGTTACTATAACATTTATAGTTGTTCAGTCATAAAATTCAAGCAGTTTATCTACTTTATGTAAATTCACGCCTGTATCTGTAGTGTCAACTATTTCTATTTCACTAATTGCTTTTCCTGTGAAAGCGATATCTCTAAGTTCTAGTCTTTACTGGTTTTTGTTTATGGACTTGTTAAATTCTGGTTGAGCAGTTCGTTTACCCAAGATGTGTCGAAGTAACGGTTTCATGTGTGGCCCGACAGACATCTGGTCTACAACCTTCCGTATAACTGGTTTCCAATATATGATGTTATCATAGTGATGGATGTTATTGGCCGTTAACCTGATATAGTTGGTAATTGGTATTTTTGATATACTTTCTTAATTTTCCTCAAACGTTAGATCTTTGGTGTGACTATTTCCTTCACTGTGCGTAAAGTATCATGAACACTTGATGAATATATTATAATTAGAAGTAGACTAAAATTATCGCGATTTGTCAGTTCCATCACCTGAGAACTTGGTGTGTTTCTCACATTATTTGAATAAACAAAACTCTTTGTTATTTAAGCAGAAAGCCAACAAACCTGTTCTTCAAATGGTTTCAAGATCAAGAGCGATGGACCCGTCAGTCTCCTAATCTGATGCCTTTTGAAAGCCAAAAAGCTTATTTATTATATTTTCGCATAAATTTCGCAAAAGTGAAATTATAGTTCCGGCATCCATTGATATGATTAGCACGCGTTAATGTATTTAAATTTTGTGCAAATTTTATTGTGCCATATGGGATCAGAGGTGAGCCGTTAGAGTTTGTCGTAGAGAAACTCTTGCTTCCACATCTTGTGTTTCCTCAACCAAGTTTACATTACCCAAAACTATCAACGTCACTAAGTTTTATATTTTTATTCCAAGATTTTTTCTTCTTTGATTCGTAATTTATTCCATCCATTGATTATGCTGATTCTATTTTGAAGCGTATCCAATATAATTTGTTGCAGGTTCATTTGAATAATAAAACTTGTTCTCAATGTTGGATTGTTGTTTTTTGCAATTTTAAAATTCATAATGCTATTGAATGTGCATTTATAAATTGATGACATTTTAATTTTTGACCTTGACATTCGATTGAGAAAACGTGACGTTGATAGAGATTTTACTTTTATTCGTTTCGGTGTATATTCCTAAGTAAAAACATACGAGTAATGTAACTGTAGATCTCAAGAAGGGATCATTGACTGTTAAAATGCGAATGATAAAAACTTCATGTGCAAACGCAAACTAATGAATGAATGCAGACACGCTCGATTAGCGTAGCTAAAATTATCTTTGTTCTTAAATATTTACATATTCGTTCAATCAAATTACTCACAGAGACTTGAAGAAACAAGCTGATAAATTATCTCTAAACAAATTGCTTTGTATAAATTGCGATAAAATGATGAAGAGCTCATATCAATTTGAAAATGGCATTTCTCTTGAGATTTCTATTAAAATTAAACTAACTTTCACCTTGGAATTGTTCGTATGTATGAAAGGGCTTGATAGTTTAGGGTCAGCCCTACGCATGCGCTATTGAAAACCAGTTTACATTGGATTGGAAAGCAGGTGAGATGTCGGTCAGTCGGCACACGCATGGCACTTGCTTATATACGATTTCCGAGATGAGGTGTCTACACGTGCTAATGGCAAATTATTGCTATGTCCAGCTGTCATCAGATTGAAACGAAGTAATTTCTTTGCGATTTATCTTGTACGACTTCAGATGGTTATTTCTAGTGATTCGTTTTTCATTTTGGTCTACTTTTAATAACGAGTGTGTGTCACTTGTGCTGCTTGCACTTGGTTTGCTTGATAATGAAGCTTTGAATTCAAACCGCATATAGACGAAGCCATGTTTTTCAACCGACTTGTCAAAAATTTCGCATTGCCAATCAACATACCCTTTGTAATATCGATAAAAAGTCAAGATAAGCTAATATTTCGACCTCCCAATCAACCACAATTGAACACAAATGCGATTGTACACTGAATGAAACACTCCATTGATTGATAGGCCACGTGTTCCATAGAAGTCGCAAGTTCGAGCCCCAGGTCAGACATAATCGTGTTAAACGATAAGGGTTCACGTCAAAATATTACAATAAAGCCACTTAACAGTCTTAACATTTCTGATTTGAATATTACTAAACTTATTTCACAATCATAAGCTGATTATAGAGAGCAATAAAGGTCGAGGGTGATAGGATTATGGGTTTTTGAAACAAATTTAATTGGATCGTTGGAGCAAGAAGGTCGTGACTTATTGTATGTGAAATTAATGGAGTAGTGTCGTTAGTAAAGCCTTTATGAACAAAGATTCGAGATAAACTTGTGCGTTTCCAAATCGTTTATCGAGATTTGAATTTATCGAGTCTTAATGCAATTCCGTTGTACTTGGAAGTGAACGCGTTGATAAGTAAGAGTATTCTGGTATTTATTGCTCGGCCTACGTCCAGCCCTTGTTTATTCGTTCGGGAACAAACATTTCATTTATAAATACTTATTGTGTCGGTCGTCAACATGGACCCTAATGAAACGTCCATTCGGTCGTTAATAGAATTAGAGCGAGACAATGCACTTCGATAAATACGGGAAGCAATTACGGGTGCAACATGGAGGTCTTTAGTTTTGATTGAGACACATTGCGAGGCGCCAGGCGGCCATGTCTCGTTCGTTTTGTCATCCTTCCCTCGATTGACTCTTGCGCAAGTGGGAAAGCGTTTTATTGACGCTGCAGTCAAGTGGCCAGTATTAAATTAATCAATCAACTGCCGTTTAGTGTGTTGTTCCGTTGATGATATAGAACTGTGAATCGTAATGAACAAAACTAGATTTTTTTCTTTGAAGAGAAAACAATCGATCGCGAAGGTTCATGTGAGTTTATTCTTTTAAATAAACATTTTTTTATGTGTTTCCCAGAACGGCGTTAATAGTCAAAGATGGTTCACGTTCACACCCTTTTGAAGTTAATGCGAGTTCTTAAACATAATATTTATTTATGCAAATGCGTTTCGTCGGAACACCAAATGTGGTTACGACTTTTTAGGAATGAATGCATTTTGGTCAACAAGCTTTGATTTAAAAATTAGGATGACATTGAAAATATTTAATTTAAATCTTACAGCCTTGCTTACAAAATTTATTTAAAAAGTTGTGTTATTCAATGTTACTTTAAAAAGCGATGTTAAATACACTTTAACAACAGTGTGCAAGGAAAGATAATATTGTCTTTACAAAGTCATAAATAAATTAACTTCGAAGACATACTGCGCACATATTTTACTGTAATTAGTAGAAGTGGAGTGATGTTTTAAAGGAAGACATTCTTTCTACCACTTATATTTACTAACATATCAGTACCTACCTGCTGTACAAACCATTTATAACGTAACTATTTTAGTCTTAGTAGAGTAGATCAATAATAAGTTCTGCTAATTGATGGATGGATAAAATTTCTAACTGTTTTAAGACCGAGGACGAATTGAAGTCAAAGAAGTATCAAGTTTTAGATGACTTTGAAAGTTTTTGTTAAAAGGGCATTTACGCGATGCATGTTTATGAAATACACCGTCTTGAATCTACAATATATTCTTTTACCTTTATTTACTCCCCTTTATTAGCATCGTCTTATTTTACGTTGCTAACGATAGTCCTGGAAATAAGTCTGTGCTGGACTGGATGAAGTCATCGACGGAAATATACTCCGTTCGTTTTGCCTTTTATAGGGTTGTAGGGCTCTCGCGTCGGTAAAGTTTGATGGCGGTGCTAATAAGAAAAATTGAGCGCGTGACTTGTGAGTAAGAGCGTGATGTCACTTTGTTAAAGATCTTTTATGTCTCTTATTACAAGGTTTTTATGATAGATATATAAGCTAGGGTATGATCTCCTAGCCTTAATCAGAAATAAAACGTCAATTCGTATCACAATAACTTCTTGTATTCACTTTTAAAACACAATTTAATATCAATCGTAAGAAAACATAGTTTATCAGTCCACGAAGGAAGTGCATGGAAAGCGCGCGCTCTAACTGTCAAAATCTCTTTTTAGTGTTGTCCTCACAGTAGAGGTAGTGTTGTCCGTATAAAACTAAAATGATTTAGTATACTTCGGTAAATATAGTATAGTTCCTTAATGTATGAAAAGAGAATATAACATACAGAACAACACAGGATAATATTAGTCTAACATTCGGCCATTCTGACCACTAAGTTTGTCCTCAAACTTCTCAAAGTCAAAGTCAAATCATTTATTTCATTTAGGCCTTTACAAGCACTTATGGACGTCAAAATTATAACTAAGTTTGATTCTAGTTGCCCATTCCAAAAGTAGCTTCCTATGGAGAAGAACGGGCAAGAAACTCCATGGTTACTCTTTTTAAAAATAATATAGTATTACAATTTGTATGTATTGATACATACAGTAAAAGCATGCGAAGATCATGTAGAATCGCAAAGACAAATGAGAGTAAAGTGACAATTAAAATGCTACATGGTGTTCACATTTACAAATTGGTTTATATTTTGGTACAAAGTTAAAGGTCAAAGTCAAGAGGTTATTCGCCAGCAAGAATTCATGACTGTGCCACCTTTGCAGAGCTGCGTTCCTAGGACTGCCTCGAGGCCTTCACTCCAACTGGAGCCATCCACGCCTTCCAGCCAATCTCAACTCACGACATCTGCATTTGACCCCTCACCGCAAAGCCAAGAGGATGTCCACCAACAAGGCTTCACGATCGTGCCAACCTTCCAGAGTCGTATCTTTAACTAGGACGGACTGCATCGTGGCCTTCACTCCAACTGGAGCCATCCACGCCTTCCAGCCAATCTCAACTCACGACATCTGCATTTGACCCCTCACCGCAAAGCCAAGAGGATGTCCACCAACAAGGCTTCACGATCGTGCCAACCTTCCAGAGTCGTATCTTTAACTAGGACGGACTGCATCGTGGCCTTCACTCCAACTGGAGCCATCCACGCCTTCCAGCCAATCTCAACTCACGACATCTGCATTTGACCCCTCACCGCAAAGCCAAGAGGATGTCCACCAACAAGGCTTCACGATCGTGCCAACCTTCCAGAGTCGTATCTTTAACTAGGACTGCATCGTGGCCTTCACTCCAACTGGAGCCATCCACGCCTTCCAGCCAATCTCAACTCACGACATCTGCATTTGACCCCTCACCGCAAAGCCAAGAGGATGTCCACCAACAAGGCTTCACGATCGTGCCAACCTTCCAGAGTCGTATCTTTAACTAGGACGGACTGCATCGTGGCCTTCACTCCAACTGGAGCCATCCACGCCTTCCAGCCAATCTCAACTCACGACATCTGCATTTGACCCCTCACCGCAAAGCCAAGAGGATGTCCACCAACAAGGCTTCACGATCGTGCCAACCTTCCAGAGTCGTATCTTTAACTAGGACGGACTGCATCGTGGCCTTCACTCCAACTGGAGCCATCCACGCCTTCCAGCCAATCTCAACTCACGACATCTGCATTTGACCCCTCACCGCAAAGCCAAGAGGATGTCCACCAACAAGGCTTCACGATCGTGCCAACCTTCCAGAGTCGTATCTTTAACTAGGACGGACTGCATCGTGGCCTTCACTCCAACTGGAGCCATCCACGCCTTCCAGCCAATCTCAACTCACGGCATCTGCATTTGACCCCTCACCGCAAAGCCAAGAGGATGTCCACCAACAAGGCTTCACGATCGTGCCAACCTTCCAGAGTCGTATCTTTAACTAGGACTGCATCGTGGCCTTCACTCCAACTGGAGCCATCCACGCCTTCCAGCCAATCTCAACTCACGACATCTGCATTTGACCCCTCACCGCAAAGCCAAGAGGATGTCCACCAACAAGGCTTCACGATCGTGCCAACCTTCCAGAGTCGTATCTTTAACTAGGACGGACTGCATCGTGGCCTTCACTCCAACTGGAGCCATCCACGCCTTCCAGCCAATCTCAACTCACGACATCTGCATTTGACCCCTCACCGCAAAGCCAAGAGGATGTCCACCAACAAGGCTTCACGATCGTGCCAACCTTCCAGAGTCGTATCTTTAACTAGGACTGCATCGTGGCCTTCACTCCAACTGGAGCCATCCACGCCTTCCAGCCATCTCTAACTATGACTGCATCGTGGCCTTCACTCCAACTGGAGCCATCCACGCCTTCCAGCCATGCTAACAAATCGTCAACAATATAATTGCATAAACTCTCACTACGATAAACAATTTCTGCGAATATTTTCATTTCATTTCATTTTGAATCCAAACTGTGACTTGTGTACATTGCCATTTTAACAAATTGGCAACCATATACTTGTACAAATTCTTACTACGGTAAACAACTTCACGTCTAGTATTTGGACTTGTATACTTTATCAAAACATTCAAGTTTAACAGAGTAAGTTAATCTTACTATCACTGTGACTGCAACGAGGAATTCACTCCTATTTGGAGCTATCTACGCCTTCTAGTCATGTTAACAAATTGACATCAAGATCCTTCTATCAAGTCTCTCGACTTATGTACCTTATCAATACATTCAAATTTAACCATGACAAGTCAACATCAACATATTGGCATCTATATACTTATATATTTTCCTATTTAAATAATCGACTTGTTTTATATCCAGTCTTTGGATTTATTTCTTTATAAATACATTCAAAATCAACCATTACAAGTAAACATCAACATATTGGCATCTATATACTTATATCATATCCTATTTCAATAATCAACTGTATTTATATCCAGTCTCTGGATCTATATTCTTTATAAATACATTCAAATTCAACCATTTCAAGTCAACATCAACATATTGGCATCTATATACTTATGTCATTTCCTATTTCAATAATCGACTTGTTTTATATCCAGTCTTTGGATTTATTTCTTTATAAATACATTCAAATTCAACCATTACAAGTAAACATCAACATATTGGCATCTATATACTTATATCATATCCTATTTCAATAATCAACTGTATTTATATCCAGTCTCTGGATCTATATTCTTTATAAATACATTCAAATTCAACCATTTCAAGTCAACATCAACATATTGGCATCTATATACTTATGTCATTTCCTATTTCAATAATCGACTTGTTTTATATCCAGTCTTTGGATTTATTTCTTTATAAATACATTCAAATTCAACCATTACAAGTAAACGTCAACATATTGGCATCTATATACTTATATCATATCCTATTTCAATAATCAACTTTATTTATATCCAGTCTCTGGATCTATATTCTTTATAAATACATTCAAATTCAACCATTTCAAGTCAACATCAACATATTGGCATCTATATACTTATGTCATTTCCTATTTCAATAATCGACATGTTTTATATCCAGTCTCTGGATTTATTTCTTTATAAATACATTCAAATTCAACGATTACAAGTCAACATCAACATTTTGACATCAATATACTTTTATCATTCCCCATTAAATAAACAATTCTCTATATCCAGTCTCCGGACTTGTGTAGGTACCTTACCAATACATTCAAATTCAAGCAATACAAGTCAAAATCAACATATTGACATGCATTCATTTATATAGTTCCCCATCAAATAAACAATTCCTTATATCCAGTCTCGGTTCTTATCTTACACATACTTTATCAATACATTCAAATTTCAATATTACAAGTCAATATGAACATATCGACGACAACATACTTATATCATCAATCATTAAATAAAGAATCCTATGTATCCAGTCTCTGGATTTGTGTACCTCATTCAAATTCAAGCAGTACAAGTCAACATCACCATATTGGCATCAAAATACTTATATCATTTCTCATTTCAATAGAAAACTTCTATTATACAAAGTCTCTGAACTTATGTTCCTTATTAACACATTAAAATTTATCACTATCATAATTCAAAGTGCAAATCAGTATTTACACATTGCTTTTGCTTATATAATTCTCATTACAGTAAACAACTTCTTTCTATCCAGTACCTGGACTACTGTACATTAACAATACAATATACAATTTCTTAATATCCAGCCTTAGATTCATAAACTGCGTCACTACACTTGTATTGATCTTCAATACAATATACAATTGCTTAATATCCTGTCTTATTTTATATACTTCACAATTACACTTTATTGGCACAATATATACAATTTATTTTTTAAGGACTTAGTTTCGAAGAATTGAGAGCTATGAGAAATATACACAGCTTTTTAAGTAGGTATGTGTCAATGAAGATCTCTATAAATATTGATTAATAATATTATCACAAGCGGCTCCTTACACAAAACCGTCCTTACACAATTCCTTCCGTGTATTAAATTCAGAATCATAAATGACTCGTAATTGTCAATATCCTCAAACTGGACAATATACAAATCTCTCAATTTATTACATCTTCTATCTCTGACTACAATATATATGTATACATATTTTATCTCGTTTAGTATCCATTAATCATCAATATGATCAAAGTAGCTAATACAAATTCTTTAGTCAGTTTCTCTGCCCATCTCTTATTTATATTCGTTATCTCACAACTAGTACAATATATCTTGTCTATTCAATACTCAATTCTTTATTAGCATGCCAGTCGCTAGTTTTTAATAATTAACAACATAATAAAATGAGAAATGTACGAGTAATTACATTTTTCTCTGTCCATCTCTTATTTGTATTAGAGCAATGCCTATGGTTGAACTAAATCAATACATGTCTTCTATTATTATTATTTAACAACACAATCAAACTCAATCAGACCACTACAAGTTACAATTGTTACAACATTACAATTGTTTCTGTTAATCCCTTATTGTAGTGGTTAAAATATATAAATACATAATATCCATTTTCTTCCTCGAGTCGTTTGTTTTCAGCAACAAACAATAGACCCAGCTAAAACAGTACATAGTGCATACCTTCCAACCTATGAACTTATCAAAAGTTTATTTATGTAGTCTTATTTCAATAATTCAACAATACAACCAAACTGAATTAGTATGAATCTTTCAATTCATTTCACATCTCAATACAGAGGCTCGTAAGAATTAATAACAGATAATCAAGGTAAAAATTGTACAAATCTTTAATTTATTCATTCAATTTTCTTCGTCTGGTATTGTTTTATTAATTAACAATTCATTAAAATCACTACACTTCTCAATTTAAGCTTTTCTTTTTAGTTAATACTATTTAATCAAATTATAACTCTACAAGTTGTAAAGCGTGAGTGGAAAAGCTTTCTGCTCCTTCGGAACTATATCCCTGATGAGGGATACGAAAGCAGAATTGAAGGTGGTGCCGTAGAAACAATTTTAATACAAACAAAGTGACAACAAAGTACCCCTGAGCCCAGTTTAACTCATGGTTCTTTATTTATGGTGCCTTAAAGTATTGCCTTCTTTAGCTGTGCCCTAACAGGGCCTATAATGGTACCCCTACTTAGTTTTAAGCCTCTTCAACATCTATTGTAACATTATGGAATGCAAATAAATATATATGAATATAAACATAACCAGATGTCATCATCTTTAAATATAAGTTCCAATCACCATATAAGTTGTTCTTTATCAGTCAGTTTTTTTTTAATTAATGGTTCAAAACTAATAAATACTAAGCAATGCTCTTTCTTAGTTGTTGACTGTAAAACACTTGTGGTTGTACTTACTGACTTGTTAAAGATGTTGTTGACACCCCACTGAATTCACTCCTCTGATCCTCCACAATCTTGGTTCCTATTTTATAAGTGGTCAGAATAGACTCACAACATCAATCAAGAAAATCATCATAAACTGTACATGTAATTTTCTGTGAGAGAAGGTCTAACATACAATATGTGCTGAAATTTAGTCTCAGAATAAAATGTCTTACCTCCCAGGAAATTACAAGATTTCCTGTCATAAAGAGAGTATAGAGAGAAATGTTAACTCGTATCGTTACCATCCATAAAAGTTCAGGTTCAGTTTATTTATAATAATCTATATGTTTTACTGAGTGCCCTGGTATGCATTCAACTTTTTAATGGGCTAGGACAAATTACTTATTAATTGCCTAGTCTTTTATTCTTTAACTGTCTCACATACTTTTTCAGTATGGTATAATGTATTCTGATGGTATAGCTCCTGTGTAGTATCAGACAATTTTATGTATAAATAATGTTGTTTTGTTCCAACTCAAACCTATCTCTTATTGACCCAATTGCCATATTCATTTATTAAGTTAATAATATATAGACTGCTTTCGATTCAGATTTCAAAGCCGAAATTTCTTTATTTTGTATTTATTTGATTCTAGTATACATATCTTTAAGCACTTCGAGTTATTTTTAATGGTTGAGAAAACTGGTCTCAGCATCAAGTGGTGGATTCCAAATTAAAATGAAATCTTTCAAAAAGAACATATCTGATCTGGCTACTCAGATTACTGACACTACTGAGTTATATTTTCTTCTGATTAATTGACACTACTGATTTATATTTATTTATTATGCTTCAGTCTGTAAAATCCTTTAAGTAAATAATATTTACTACAATTGCTGCATCTTTACTGTGATTAAACTATCCTTAATGTGTTACAGTCCTATAATGTACCTGTTAGCTGTAATATCATCCAACATTCAGATAGAATAAGCAGTTTAACTTTTCTAGGTGAGGCAATTTACAGTTAATAATATGGAAAAGATCATTTAAAAAGATTACCATTTTATAATTTTCACTTTAGATACTCTTTAAAATAATAACAAGCAATGATATTTGCTTGGAATGAAGTTTTACTTAACAATGATGTATGCTATTGGCAGTACCAAGATATTGGTAAAACATACTTACTGTCTGAAACATACTGGCTTGAAGCATTTAGTTTCATAGTTACTTTATTAATAAAAACCAGTTTAGTGTTTATAGTCCTTTAAAGTATTTGATTATCCATTATTAATACCTGTTATCACCGCTTTGGATGTACATAGAATAGTCAAGAGCTGTGTCGCACGGTTTTTGTTGGTTGTCAATTAACCACTTTATTTTCTACCTCTATTTGTAAGTGATTATGATTATTTCAATTTTAATTATTGTAATATTGGCTTTATATCATGAATATCCTATTGTTATATCCTATTTACTTATTTTTATAGGTACTTCCTTTGTCTATTTCAGTAATGTATGTAAATAATGCATTAACACCAAATCGTTTGGCCATCATCCCCATGAACTATGCAATTAGCTTTACTTGCTTTATTTACTCTTTTCTCATGAATATTTTATGTATTCAATGTGTAGCAAAAATAACACCATACATAATGACTCAGGATATAAATGTTTACCTCAGAGTATCTGTCATGTTCCCAGCTGGTTTATGGATGTCTAATGAAATATATTGTTGTACATTTACTCACCTTAAAAATGTATGCATCAAATGGATCAATAGCAAACTCTGTTCACATCCATGTAAAACTGCACTTATGTGCTAAATTATATTTTGAATGGCACCCATTATGTACAACAAAATATCTATAACCTAGAGAAAACTCAGTACCAAAGCTCTGAAATGTCAGCTCAAATAGTTTTTAGTATATAGAGCTAAATGTTTCTGGTTTTATATTTGTATGCCATGACAAGTGGCAAACATGTTTTAAGCACATACCTTTAATAATTGTATTATCCTACATGCATGCACCTGCGTGTGTATGCATGTATACACATGTTTGGGCAATTAAATGATTGTTTTCTATTCCATGGATTAATTGGAATGAGAAAAAAAAATATTAATGCTTATACCTGATTGTCCAATGTCTCGGGTACCTGTTGCATCGCGGCGGAGAAGGTGTCTAATCGCCATCAGGCGTAGTGTGTGTCAAGCAGTAATCTACACACAAGAATCTTGTCTGGTCGTCGTCATTATAGGCTCCACAAGTTGTTGACCATGTCGCTTTGTTTTCCTTGAGTAGATAAGTCCTTGATACATTATTGCGGTTGAGCAATCAGTGCTGTGGTCATCTCGTCTTCGTTTAAGTGTTTCGCATAGTGTGGCGTGATCATTAATTTTATTGTATTCGGAGCATTCGCGCCCCATTGGTAATTAGGCGTTTTTTTGTTCTTCCCGCTTCTGATATAAGCTAGGGTATGATCTCCTAGCCTTAATCAGAAATAAAACGTCAATTCGTATCACAATAACTTCTTGTATTCACTTTTAAAACACAATTTAATATCAATCGTAAGAAAACATAGTTTATCAGTCCACGAAGGAAGTGCATGGAAAGCGCGCGCTCTAACTGTCAAAATCTCTTTTTAGTGTTGTCCTCACAGTAGAGGTAGTGTTGTCCGTATAAAACTAAAATGATTTAGTATACTTCGGTAAATATAGTATAGTTCCTTAATGTATGAAAAGAGAATATAACATACAGAACAACACAGGATAATATTAGTCTAACAGATATGTGCTATTTAATAGTGGTTCCGCAGTTCCGATTTTGACGAAAATAATGTATCTAGGTACTTCTATAGAAAAAATATCTATGTCGGTAAAACGGTTATACCATGAAAGCGTTACGAAAATAGTTGACCCCGCATTACAAATCCGCAAATTCACAAACTTTCAGATACGTAACAACTAAATAACGTCTGCGCTTGGTTCTTAGACATCTTCCAGGTCACCGTAATTACAAAATTGCAAAAAAAAATACCATCTATTATCTAAAATGTGTCGAAATCATAAGGAATACCTACTAATCTATATTAGATTTCATAATGCACACGGAAGAAACCTGTAGCCTTAGAACGGTTCGCTAATAATATGTAGATTAAAACGAATAAATGTTAACAAGGTAATTACGTATTAGAATTCATATTAAACATTACGGCATATTTCCTAAAAAAACAAAACGAGATATCGCAACAGGATGCTCTAAATCATTTAATACCTAATTTTACAACAAGTCATTAGCTCTATGAATCTTTTCCATTGTTCTGAGAGAACAAATATTTTGCTACACTGTTCATGACCTCATTATAGCGTCTTGATAAGTTTTGTTTGCCTTTCGTCTGTTTGTGCAGTCTATACTTTCTACTATTAATGTTAATTGAGCGAGTACTTAAGGGAATTCGTAATTAATTGGTGTGGTTTGCAGTAGTTTCTTTCTGTCTGTCCGAATCGTGTTTGCTTTGAAAACTTTATTTGTGTTGTTAATTATACATATCTATGCAGATCTTGAGAGTATTTCTTTTCAGTCTACAAGCTGTTGTTTGCCTTGGGTTTGCTCGTTATATTTTCTATACCATTGCTTCTTTCAGTTACTACTTCATAATTTAATCTACCACTATCTAAATCGAATGTCTTTGTTGGATGAAATTTACCTCAATGGTTTACTTACTCAAAATGGACCATAAACACGCCCTAAACTTGCCTAGTCATTACCCTACAGGGACAAGGAATTCATCTCATACATTTTGCATCCTTGGCCTGAAGTCACGTCTCAGCAATAACGTGAAAGATGGCGACACTACAGTAATAGCAAGGCGAGGGTGCGAATATTGACATCACCGCAATTCGTTCCCCTCGGTTAAACTCAGGCAAATTGCGGGAGAAAAAACGCAAATGCCATGTCTCTTTGCCTTACTTACCAAATTGATATTAGGATGAAATGGGGACTATGAAGAATAGTCTCTTACTCAAAATGAATGGATGGAGAAGAAGAGGAAGACCCAGGAAAAGATGGATGGATTGCCTGAAACATGACATGAATAGGAAGGGAGTGAGTGTCAGTATGACGAGTCACAGGGGAAAATGGAAGAGGATGACATATTGCGCCGACTCCAAATAAAATTGGGAACAGGGCAGGAGGAAGAAGACTCAAAATGGACCACGGATTGAGTCACATGTCATGAATATTCAATTTTAGCAATAGGCTCATGGTCATTATTAATCATACTTACCACAAAATATATGGTAAAATAATTTTCAGAAATGAACAGTTAATTTATCATGCTTTCTCCGCACAACCCTATTCATTATGTCAATGGATTCGCGAGACATCGGGCGACAGTTTGTAGAAATGCGTCTCAGGCGCCGCCAAAAGGTCACTATGACTCAGAAGCGCTTTTAGCGTGCACTTGTATGGTCGTGTACGTTGTTTGATTTTATGTAGTTCAGAGGAAGCATATACATGGGACCTACTGCAGTATGAAATCTTTAATAGAAGGGACATCACGTTACTTTGTCTTACTTTAAATACACTGTTTGTGTAAATGTTGATGTGGTTACTTACCTGCCCGTCGCAGTATGTACTCAGTTTTAAAAAAGTAGACATAATATGCATGTACAATGCACAAGGAACTCGTTACTTTAAAAGCAGTTTAGGGTATTAATTTTTTTTGCAATGCCGATGTTCGTAATAAACTGCCAAATGTTGATGTGCATAATGTTAAAACTATTTTCAATTCGAAGAAAGTGGGCCACTCAGGAACATTACAAACATGTTATTAGTCAGTTTGAATAATTACAGTAATAACCGGTTTGAGCCTCAATGAAAGGAAAAAAAACTAGCTCTAAACGCAGCAAAGCGTTAATCCATGCATTTAATTGTAATTACATTCCTATAATTGTAATGGGTTTGCGTTCAAGTGATTGTCGGTGCTGCCTTTTACGCGAGACTTTTTGTTCGTATGTGCGCACTTCCTCGTTGGCCACATTTGTCGACTCTCCCTTTAAGGAAGGAACCTACGTCTTCCTTATTTTATTTTTAACTCGCAATTTATATGGAGATTTTTTCTCTCGTTTCTTAAGAAGTATCTGCGCCAAGATTATGCCCTCACGTTGATTTATGTCTTACTGAGAAAATTTATCCAATGTAAGCGGAATATTTTTTGTATAATTAGGTATTGATTGCAGTAATTTTATTTATGACTTCCTTAAATCGCCAGATGTTGGAATGGAAATGAGTTATTGTATGTAGAAAGTTTCTTGTTTCGTTTTTTTGGAGGCACGAGCTCGAAATGTGTCTTTCCTTGAGTAAGTATGTATCTTGTGTTTATTTTCGGTTGTCAGCAAATGATTGATCAGTTATGTTGTTTGAATGTGGTGTCTTTTTATCTTGTTTATTATCTTCAGTGTAACATGAACAAGTGTTCTTGGTATTTACGTATTTACTGTCTAAGTTGGAATTGCATTGCAATCCCTTTCGAATCCGACCACAGTTCACCGTTTACGTTAATAGGCCTTTATCTTCAGTTATAACATTCTTGGAGCAATAAATTATTATAAGCGACACTTTGATTGCTAATAAATCTTTGCTTCAAGGATAGAAGGTCTTGACTTCGCCATTTTTGATCGATGCTATCTTCTGGCCATTTGAAAGTGATATTAGTGGCAAAATTCTTGAATTATGTCCAAAATCCAATTATAAAGCCCGAAGTTGATGTATCTGCTTATTTATTGCCCTGTAATTGGTTTAGATGTAATGCAAAGTTAATTGGCTTAAGCAGAAATAATGTTGTTGCCCATAATACGTCTGAGTACGTCACGATAGGTGAATGAACGACTTTTATTTGTACAGTGGATTCATGTTTGGTGTACCCACGTGCTTGTGTATACAGAGAAACTATCTTTAGATTTCTTTTGGTTCTTATTTACAAAATGTTACGCCTTCTCAACAAGGACATTCAGAGTCGTCGTCTTCCCTTCCTTGTCATTGTTATTTCCTAAGTATTACATTACTTTCAATTTTAGTTTAAAACTAGCTGTGCCTTACAGATTCCCTCACCTGTTACTCCTAAAACATCCTGCCAAAATTGTGCACTACTTTGTCATATGTCAGCCAGTCTTCTTTACTTACCTATTGTTACCACACTTATCTCAATCCATCACTCCTTGTAACAATTTCTCCTACTTATAAATTGTGTTTGTTCCCCAGAATGACGAGCCCCCGGAGATCACATACTGCGTGGTGGGGGGTGAAGGCGGGCTGGCTCTCCAGGCTGTCACCCCCACACACCCCATGCCACCACAGGATGAACTCGACGCCAAGTTCGCTGAGCTTGTGGTAAGTACTCCATGTTATTTTTTGTCTTAAGACTCTAGTGGTCTGAATTTCTGGTCAGTTGTACGTATACTTGCTTTTGTTTTTGATAGATCGTGCGGGGTCTATGTACCTAACTTGGTTTGATGGTTTTTGAGTATAGGTTATTCGAAAGATTCAACCTTCATATCAATAATCAAACTATTGGGTAATCTACTTCTGTGTACAACCGTAAGGTTTTGCATATCAATCATCTAGATTTCTGCCTTTGCTAAATCGCCATAAAACGATAATTGGATATCGAAATATTTTATAGCGTAATTCAATTTTGAATTTTAAGGAGCTCTATAAAATTGTGAAATGCTATAAATTATAACCTGAGTTGCAACTATCTTGATACCATAACACAAATTATTATTTAGCTCTTATCTAGTTTTTTCTGTTCTAAGTAAAGACGGTGGTCATAATCAATGTACATAATTATGTAGTTTTCCTGTGTGGAGGTTTTAACCTGTACCGAGAAATTCCAGTTGTTCTGAGATCTTGGAACTAGATAGGAAACTATAGAATAATAAACTGGTGGACTGAATTGTTACGAGTATTTTACTGAATCAATGTCAACTGGTCACAAAAACTTTTTGTACTTCTTTTTACAAAGACGAAGCAGCACACATACTATTATGTTCTTTATTTTAAGTCACAATCAGAATGTTTTAGCATTTAGAAAAGTAACTGATAGTATTCATAAGCCCTCTCATATCACTGGAAGTGAATTCAAGGACATTAAATTCTTCCTGTAGGATCGATATCATTGTCGCTTCTTTCGTAAAATCTTTGAAGGTAAAGTTTTTTTTACATCAAGTACATTGTCATCTTCCGTATAAAGTTTCCCTTCATTGTATTCAAAAATCAACAATGAAGCCAAGTTTCCTTTTAAAGTCTCTCAAAGAATTTTAATAACATTGACGACAATCCCATAACATAACACGGGGTTTTCATAATATGTTCTTCTGAGTTCTCATCATTATACTTACGCTTAATTTCGTCATTGTAAGCGCAAACGCATAGTTTATACTTATGTAACTGGCGACTGTTGTTATGTATGTTGTTGTTGCTTTAGATAAGTTTTTTTTTTCTTTAAGCGTTTTAAAATCGCGTGCCTTCTTCAATTTACTCTCGATTTCATCTCCATTTGATCGTTCGTAACTTCTACTTCGTGTAACAGATCCGGTAGATTTTTCACAAGATTACTTATACATAGACCACTATTATTATTTTTCAAGAAGTTTACTGTAGGGAACGTTGTCATCATTAGATATACCTCACCTTATGATTTTGAACTTAGTATTTCTCTTGAAATTGCAATTAATAGAAAAACATATGTACCCACTTCAGTAATACTCGTACGAACTGTACCAATAGGTTTATTACCTTTAGAAACTTTAATTGCCTGCTTTTCTCTGATAACATTTTATGATACTATTGTAACATGACCTAGTGTAAAAACAAATACATTGTAGTATTGATCCTTGTTAAGATGATTAAATCAATGCCTTCGTTTTATGATGATTGCGTTTTTATTAGATTAATTAATGTTTGTTTGTCCTCAACTTGTTTCTTCTGTAAACTGTCTTTTATACATTTACCTTTAATTTATCTTTTGCATTGGTTCCTTTTGCTTGTACAAGTCTTACTATTTTCACCTTCTTCTACTATTGCTCTGTCATCTATCATTCTATCATTGATGTAAAACAACTTTTACAAACTGTCCGTAAAATGTCTTATATTCGCGGATTTTTCAATTTGTTTCAAGTGTGAGATTAAATAGAAACATAGTACGTAATTATCCCAGTGCTTACATCTCAGTTGGCACGTTAACATTATCGGCGCAGATAGACAGGCCGTGATTGGAAGGTGTTGTTTAGACAGATGAGGCGCTGCCCCGCCTCCAGGCACCTGCACCCTCGGTCTACTTTCACAATACATCGCTGATTTTGTAGGGCTGGCACTTACGCCATTTTTCAATGAGGAACTTATTTAAAGTCTGCTTAGTACAACATTTATCATTTTCAACTGCATTAGTGAGAATTTTAGCACTGGTTGCATAACGTTAAATGTGCTGCCAGAATTTACATAATTAACGATTCATTAAAATGTTTAACTCTTCTTATAATAAAGCGTAAATCATGATGTCATAATGCTGGTATTTAAGCCAAAACTAATAGAAATGTTAATTTTATCTTAAAACAAGATTTCAACAAAGTCTAGAATTGTGGCTAAGTTTAAATTGGCAACATCCTTGAAGCTGTTGGAAAGGCTAAAGTTGATAATAATCATATAGCGGATGCCACATGCTGCTCCAAGGAGTATTATTATTAAAACTTTAAATGCATGTAAATGATTTTGCATTTAAATTAGGTAGGATTTTGTGGTATCGAGGTAATGCCTAGTTGCATAATTTAATTTATGTTTTGTATTTTTAATTAAATTAAATCCGCTTCAAGGGGAATATCATCCTCCATCCTCCGGGAAAAGGCTCGGAGGATGGAAATCCGCTTCAAGAATAAAACCTTGGTTATTACTTAGTTTATTTGCATCAGGCATCTAAGGCTCGTACGAAACATTTCACTTTACATATTCCTACCCAAAGCATTAAGATTGATATGGTATGCACTTGCAATGGTGCGATAAAAAGAAAATGGTCATTAGTCAACCCTATTGTCGCTTACATCGGATAACAAGTATCGTATCGAGTGGTAGGTGGCGTTTAATTTGATTTACTGGCGGCACGGTGCCACGCAAATTGCCGGCCTCGATCCCACTGGTTCGTTCGATCGCCTATCGTACCATCGCATCGCCACTTACCGACCACCGATCGTCGCCGAAGGGTTAAACTAGGAAAATGAGCAAAACTGTTATGGCAATTTTATTATTTAATAAACAGCTTTATCTTGCAAACTATTACTGGATTATTGGTCTTCCGAGTGTAGATATTATCAGAAATGTTATTTGAGAATCGATATAAATTGAAGTAGCTAAGAGGTCCACAAAAATGACACCGGTTTTGCATGTTTGTATGTGTAGTTACAAAACTGGAGTATGTTTTGTTATTGTGCAGTGCGATATTATGTAGGTACGTAGTTTGTTATTATCTTCAAGCAGTTATCAAGTAGACTCATATTTGTACCGTTCCGCATTCCAGTCACTTGAAGAGTACACATAGTAGATCATTTGCACAGAATGAGCTACTGATGAAATTCCTCTTATTATGGAAAACTACGGTCATACTGTCGTCATTCATTATGTATTAGAATTTAATTTTGAGGTCAAATCACATAATATGCAGGCCTCGTAATATGGTATAGAGATTCATATTTTCATAAAAGCTAACATACGATTAATGAATATTGAAGGTCAAGCAGAATCGTTTGATGATTTTGGCAAGGACGATCTTAAATTGTATTTTTTTGGGTATTTATAGTCTTGTTCAAATACCATGTATTTGGATTTCATGCATGCATGCATGCATGTCACTACGTGGTGTTCCTTGAACTATGGAAATAAGGTGCAAACAAGATTTCTGTCACTACGTTTATGTCTTATATGGTGGATTGTTGCGAAACCAAACAGTTTTGGACAAATAACTTCAAATCGTAGGTTACCAAAACTCTATGCAAATGAGTACATTTTTGAATTCAGTCGTGTTCATGGAGATTTTAATAAATTGGTGTCGTAAACATAAAATGCGTTTTAAATGTATTAAAAGCTCTGATTTTATCATTCATCGGTGTGATTTTAATCTCGAATAAAAAGGTAAACGTTAATGTATTGGGTGCAAAGCAAATAAAATCCAAGACTTGAGATTGGCTTTCTTCCGAAATGTCAAAAGGTGACATTCAATTACTCGAATTTCCAAAAGATTAAGATATCAAGTAATCTGCTTATAAAAATGCAAAAGTTATAGCTCAACAAAATATTTAATTAGGTGCCTCAGCTGTTAATAGCGATAAGCGGTTACATTAACGAAATTTCACTTGCGCTTGCAAACTGGTTTGGGTCCCTCGCCGGCCATC
Source organism: Helicoverpa armigera (assembly GCF_030705265.1). Classification (NCBI taxonomy): domain Eukaryota; kingdom Metazoa; phylum Arthropoda; class Insecta; order Lepidoptera; family Noctuidae; genus Helicoverpa; species Helicoverpa armigera. The sequence continues at coordinate 9,331,181 of NC_087135.1, read as the reverse complement.
GTAAAAGATTTTATAAACAAACAGACCGTGGTTTTTAAATTCTTTCAACCTTAACAATTAATGAAGTAAATGCCTGCCATATTTCTTGGGTTTATATTTGTTGGTGTGTCATTTGAATATTTATGTTTTTCATTTGACCTTTTCCTCTGAGAAATCGAAGATGCGGTTTTAAAAGTTAGTGCCTGATGTCTATAGAAATGAAAAGAGTAACTAAGTAAAGACAACTGAATTGATGAAGTTAAAATAAATATGATCTTACTATCTCTTCAGCTGCATTATGATTAAGTAATACGCATACACGATAGAGAAATTAAACTAATAATAGATCAATATAACAAGACAATGATAATTACAGACGTAATGAAGGTGACGCAACATACATTGGTAACTCACGTCACTTTCACTGAACAGTATGACAGGCTACTGACAGATTTGTGACACTTACAAACTCACCAGATAATGACGATGCCAAACTGTCACTTGATACTGATGTTAGATCATAAGGAAGAATGATTGAGATGCTTTCCTGGAAATGCCAATAGAAATCTGCAGCAACGGTTATAATCTTGAAGAATGTATGCAAAGAATTGTCAATGTCATCGTATCATATTTAAGTAATAGCAAATACTTAACCTCCTCAATGGGTTCATCTTCATCATCCGTCGTTAAGTTAGAAATCTTGCTTGTCATATTACTTGCATTTATTTAATAATATGGTCGCTAACTATTACTGTTTGAGAATGATTTGTAAGTCATGGTATTTCAATTATAGTCAATGCATACTTAATTCTGAGTTCTCACGCTTATTTTGACAATGAGTCTATATTTTTGTTTGTTGTGTATTTCTGCTGCGTCCTTAATACTTCCTTTTGCAAATATTTCTTCATTTATGAAGATATCTCCATATTGTTTTGCTGAGTCAGGAAATATTTCACTTGGAGTACACAAATTATGAGCATTGTGGACGCTTTCTCCCGACCCCTGGCGTGATCACTGGGCGCCGCCACCATGATTGGCATAAGTACAGACTTGCCAATGAGTTTGTTATTAATGATTTCTCTAACGACTCGCACCTACGCGAATAGTGTTTTCTCCTCATCATCAATCATTGTTCAAGTCGCTTTTAGCGGGTTTTTCACGCCCATTGTAATGAGGACTATTAATGCAACTACACATTTATCTGTAGTTATGCATAATGTAATCGAAGCTAGTCCATTATTCTAGATTCGCAGCCAAGATAATTATTTTCTAGCAGTGGCGAAGGGTGGTTTAATGAAATAGGGAAGCCGCAGCAAAAAAAACTGGGGGGGGAGTACTCAGGGATGGGGGGAGAGGTAATGGAGGTAATTTCTCAGTCCACCTTTTAGCACTGACTGAGAGACTGATAGTTTGAACATGTTTTCTCGAGGAATTCGGCAGATTATTAATATCTATAAAACTTTATTATCTTTAGTTAGGTAGGTATATTGACTACTAGAATCTGAGAAAAGTTGGCACTAGAAACAATACCTTTTAAGTATTTAATTTACAACGGCCTGTTAGCTATTGATATTTATCGTAGGTATGTGTTTCATAAATCCGTCAGGACGTTAGAAATTTTAATATTGACGTATTATTGGTAGGTAATTCACCCGAGCGGCGTGCCTGAGTTTTATAACACGTTTTTATTCTCAAAACTTAACCTTGAAAAATAAGTTCCTTCCTAAAGTAAATAATCTGTCGGAAAACAGTCTAATGCGATAAATGCTATCCTAGTTAAGTTTTAAAAGTAGGTACACTAAAAAGAAACCTGATGCAAACTGTCTGCGTATCAAAATAACTCATTTCAACGTAGGTCCCTCTATTTTTTCACTACACACACTGTACTTGTACTGAGTACCAGATCACAGAGCGATTGCGAGGATTAGTAGGGAGTAATGATACTGCCAACTACATGATCAAAATTATGTACTTTACTTGGTGAACACAAAAATTATCAATTCCCAAGTAGGGTCATTAAATCGCGGAGAATCTTAACACCGCGATTCAGGATTTGCATAAAAATGCACAACGCCATCTATGTTGACATAATGTAACTACAACACTTAAACTAACATAAAATATTGTACACACACGAACTATGTTATTTCTAAATGATACACACACTAATAAATTCAATTAAGTAGTACAAAGAACAAATTGTTAATAGTATTATCTAAAACAAAATAAGAAGAATGAGAGTGAATTTGTCTGATTTGTTTGTTTACATATTTGAGAGCTCTAAGCGCTGTCACTCGCGCGTAGACAGATATAGCTACTCTACTCTTGACGCGTTCTTTCTCGTTCACTCGCGAGTTTTGATTGGTTGGAACCCGCTCCGTGAGCCGGCTTACCGCTCGCCCTTAAGGCTCCAGCAGACCGGATGCGTAATGCGTAACCACGTCGTAGTCACGCGCGTAGTTACGGCGTAACCATGAGTTGTAATGTATGGAAATGTATGAGACAGGCCACACTGCTTGCGTAACGTAGACACGCGCGTGGTTACGCAAGCGGTGTGGCCTGTCTCATACATTTCCATACATTACAACGCATGGTTACGCCGTAACTACGCGCGTGACTACGCGCGTGGTTACGCATACGCATCCGGTCTGCTCGAGCCTTTATGCCGCGAACATCGCGCGGCGCGGCGTGGATGACGTCACGCAAGCGTAGTTTTGTATGGAGGAGGAAGCCGCGGCTTGTTTAGTAGGAGCAAAATGTTTCAAGTAATTTATAGACAATTTTTTTACGGTGGTAGGCGTTTTGTTATACCTACATATTTAAATTGTGTGGTTTAAATGATTATATTAATTATACCTATACCTATATTATAACTTATACCTATGCTTCTTTCTTGAAATTCGAAAGGGAAGCCGATGGGAATCGGCTTATAAGGACGCCTCGCCACTGTTTTCTAGTCATAAAATTTTTGATCACTAACTTTCTTTTCGCAATCATTGAGAGTACGCCGGTGGTTTTAATTACAATCTTCAATGAATACTAATTGGGATGGGTTTCTAGGGCCGCTTTTACTCTGCCTGTAACCGTGCTCTACAACTGATCAACGTCCGGTAGGATAAAAATTATCATTGTCCTGTCGGCTTTTTGGAGTCTTGTTAAATCTTGAAGCAAGAGATGAAACTCACGATATGTGTTGACAGGAGTTTTATGGTTTGCTATAAACATTCCAACATTAAATTGTGACCGGATCGCCTTCGCAGAAGTAAATACAAATAAAACGTTTTCTAGACTCAACAGTGGGAGGTGTTAGCCAGGCACTAGACTAGATTCCTAAGCGACTCGAAAGGTCTCACTTATTTACATTTGACTTTGAATGCCGATCACAAAACTAGTTATATCATTTTCTAGTGCATTAGCGTGTCGCTATCGTGAATTAATTTCTATTTAACCTTCGTCCAGTCACGAGAAGTCGCGATTGCTTGATCGATTTTATTAAGTTCAGACCATCCATCAAAGCTCGCATCATAATTTAGAACTGATGACGAAAGAACATTTTTAATTACTTTTGATATCTCTGAAGACCAAGTTTTAGATTGATGGACCTTTGACATATTGTATTACTCAATAAAATTTCTCACTGCGTTATGATTTTACTTATTGTATGTATTTTATTTCGAAGGTGATTCCTAAAGTCGTGATTGATTATAATCTTATTAATGCACCGCGTTGTGATCACGACAATCAGATGATCTGAAATGCAACAAAAAACCAACAAGACATTTAAGACGTCCAAAATTTCTTAGAAGTAGTAAAAGTCAGCCATGGACTTGCCTATACTGTATTGTGTTGAGGAGACATAAGGAAAAGTTTATGATTACAATCCTTTGTATGTTGTAGATGACATTTGATATCGTATATTGTGTTATCTGTCGTACATTTATTGTTGCCCGCTGTTGCATCGCGGGAACCTCGCTCCAACAATCCCACAATAATTTGTAACACTTTATGTTATTTAGTTCATGCGATCATTGATCGCTGAACGTTCAAGGTTGTATTTGAGTGTGTACACATTCTTCGATTGTGCATGCTCCTTGCATTAGACTAACGACTGCCTGTCAGTGGTTGCACCGGTGTGTATGACCTATAATGTCATCCACATCTTGTACCTGCTTGTTAACGCATTTCAATTACTTAAATACATTGCCGAGTTTCTATTCAATTCTATGTTATTGCAGAGCGTGAGACACAGCAGAATTACAGACTCAGATGGGAAGAATGTTTATAAATAATAATATTATGCATTTATAGTATCTACAATGAGTAAAATGAAAACATCGCGATGTGTTGCAGTTTTAGTGCTGATATTTATTATTATGATTTTCGTGCAAAAGAGCCGCGCAGGAGTGGCAGAGAGAGTGGGTCTCGGTAACCTTTAAGATTAGCTTGATACTGCCAACAGTTGTCATCAACCATGTACGCACGCTAACATTTATGCTTGCTTAATTAAGTTTTATAGCAGGTTAGGTACGTAACTACCCTGAATGGATTTGATGAACTTTTTATTGTTATTGCTTCCGATAGACAGCGAAAGTGAGGACAGTAATTCGACCGAAATTCGCACGTAATTATCATCTGTGACTAATTACGAAACTGGTTTTATTTATAGAGTACATAGTGAATATTAAGTAGTAATAGTAGTTGCTGCGCCACTAAATAAGGAACCATTTTAAATCTGTTTACATATGCATAAGCAAGTGCATATCATTAACTAGTTGTTTATGTACAGAATGCTAAATACTTAAAACAAGTTAAGCATGTGTTGCTAATGACACTGATGATGACTCGTTATCATAATTTATCATCTTTTTCATATCAATCGGAAGTCAATACTTCCTCATCTACATCCGCTACATTAGTTAAACTTGTATCACCTAGGAAACCAATAACTTCAAGACCTAGTACAAACAGGTACTAGTTAACAAGGTTATATTAATAACCACAGTTTTCCATCTGACGGCTTATAGAATGAATGCACCTTCAATGCCAAGTCAAAGAGGGGTCATCTAAGTACCTGGTTCTTAACCCCCTGTTCTCATTGACCGCGTTTAAGATATTTAGTTAAGTGACAAATCATTATAAATGGCTGACTGCAATTTGCGTTGACGCGGATGGTATGTCGTGGGACGTAGAATGTCGCGTTGGAGTATGAAGAGTGCTTGGATCGCGATGTTCGCATTTTTGATGGTTTTAATGTGGTGTGGTGTATTAGAGAAGAATCTGGAACGGAAACATAAAGGGTTGATTAGGCGTATAAACTGCCTTTTAGTGAATAAATATGAATTAACTCTAGGTATTATTTGCTGTTCCTAACATGTCGTTTGCCGGGTCCAAAGACAAACTGGCTAAATTCAGGAAACACGCAAGATAAAATTATTTGATCTAGTGTTCTTTTATGGCGTTGTAAGCAAGGCAAAGTTGAGTCCCGTTGGCTATTTGTGGTCACATGTGATTGAACGTCGCGGTTACTGCAGTTTGGTATGTCCGCGGTCTGCGAAACTATCTCGGAAGCATTTACTTTGTTCACTATATTTTCTTAAACTGCAAGTTCTCCAACTTCATGTTTGAACTTTTATGCTGCTCTTTTTGGACGACTAAGTTTCGTAGCTAAACCATCTATTTAAAGAGCATAAGTTGGCGTTTGAACTTTTATGACTGAGCCCACATAATAACTGCAACTGTGTAGTCAGTCTTTGCAGGTGCAAGATTTTATGTGCTCTAGTTTTAAAGCAGGAAGCACTTTTGTTTTCAAAACAAAAAAACCCTGTGACTAAGTTACTCCGTATACTAAACTTAGTATTCATACCAATACTTAGCATTTAAGCCCGACTTTCGAAGTCTAAGAGAAAAACATCCGCGAACCAACGTGTAACTGATATTAATAAGACATTTCGTTTCTTCGATTCTAGAGGTAAATAACTGTATTTTCTCCTGATGTGTGAAAGTTATCAGGACTGATAGTTTCATTAGTGGGAACTGCTTTCTAGCTCGCCCTATGCCCACTTGCATATTTAGTGCCAGTCAGATAGAGATATCTGCTAACTAGAGATTTGCATGCGTTTACTTGTTTGATCTTACTTTGTTGCATATGCTGGGGTTTTGTAACACCTTTTATAAGTCTTTGCTAGTTATTTGCCTTGTCCCATGTGATAAGCTAAGATGTTAACTTTATTACTGCAAGTAACTACTTGGAATTTTCAGTTAGACCTATCCTAGTCCTACTTATGTATTTAAAGCACATTCTTAATCTTTAATTATTCTTCTTATATTACCAACTTTGAAAATATCTTCATCGTGAAATACAAGTACTTTACACTTTTGATGCGGAATATGTAGTTTTGATGGCACTGGCACCTTACTGTTTGTTCAAGATAGTCTAGCTTTATATTGTTAGCCGATTGATTGGGCTCCGTTCTTTTCCATCTATAGAATCTTACGTATAAACCTTACTATTTATTTATTCTTATTTGCCATATAAAGGCAAAGCTCATTTTGTTGCTGCAATTTAACGACGGTCGTCATTGCTATTATTGTATGACAGGCGCCGTGTGTTCAGCGGTTTATTGAAGAAAGTTAAGCAAGATGTGGTGTTATTGTGGTAGTATTCAGCTTACTTTATCTACTTAATATGGGATTTGTGGCTTATTTGGTAGCTTTGAGATATTAATATTGCTAGAAGTCTCTAGTGTAGATAAAACGTTTATTACAAGTTTGGTATGGCAGTTACATTTTGAAGAATTATGTTTGTTGTATTTTGTATGTTTTTAGCTAAACTTATGTAGTCCTTTTACTTGAACAATAAAGACAGCTAAAAATTCGTTGAAAATTATTGAAGTCATGGGAACTACTTACCACTAATTTACATACAAACTTCATAACAATCTTCTTATCAGTGACTAACGATGGAAACCATTACAGAGCTAATTGCAAGGACAAGGTTATCTCGTGAACAACTGTTAAAGTTATTTATAACCGTAGTAAGTGCTTCACAGTTTTAATTAGTACTGATGGCCTGTTGTAAGATGGCTTTGGAAAGTTATAGGAAAATCCTTCTTTATCTCAAGGTTTCACAGAAAGATCCTCTTATGATTCGGAAAACTTGTATCTTAAGTTGATTGGGTGAAAATGTCAATGAAAAAAAATCTTGTTCAAAGAAAAAGATTTATTTTTATTGTTACGATTAATGATTACAATTAGGAGGATGGTGATTTGGATAGTTCCCCATTAATTTTTTCGAGGTTGGTGCAGCATATTCTTTTTCTTCTAGAGTATGGAAGAAATCTGTGTGTTGTCATCTTTCCAATCTCAAGTAATATTAAACGTACTTTTTGTTTGTATGTTTTTCTTTTTCTATTTTAATTGTAACCTGCTTATGTTACCTAATTTGCCATCTTCCCGTCAGCAGTCACATCCAATTCCAATTTGACATTGCTATTCCATATTTGTAGATAATCACGTCTTTCCAACGTCATCCTGGAAGCCCATGCGTGCCTTCGTCTAATCGTTCTGCTTTCTACTGAGTAACTAGTGGTAATCTAATGAGGTCTATAAAAATAACTCATTTCCTATGTACTGTTACTATTTTAGATTTAATTCAGTCAGTGTTATAGACTGTTAATAATATCGAAGGCTCTGTATCTATACCTTTTTTAAAACTTTGGAGAATTAGTAAAAATACGTACTGTTTTAGTTGTTTGCGACTCTTAGGAGTGCTGTTCCGTTCCTAATAAAACTTTCCGTCATAAGCGGTCAGGATGATAAAGGAAATTTTAGATTTCAGTCTCGTTACAAAATATGCCACTGCTAAGCCTCAAAAAAATGGTGTGATTTATCGATTTTCCTTGATGTCACCTCCCGTTATTACGTAAATCTGTCGTCGGTGTACCTTCCTGAACATTTCATGCAATAAGTCGCATCATTAAATCATAATAACAATGTTACCAAGTAAAAAATATTTACAGAAGCTTACGTCTGAATTCTGTTTGAAATAATAATGGCTTGTTATGATGGTTTTCTCGACTTGTTTTTATGACATGTATTCCCATTTATTTATAACAAACTTGTTATGATTTACGGTATTTATTATGCTGTTTTCGTATGTTGGGAATCACGTACTAATTACTTAAACACGTGTTTTATGGTAGAGATTATCATGTAACGGGTTTTTAACATCATTGCAACTTATAGGAACATTCCACTGCTGGTCAAAAGTAGCCGTTGAGAATTATAGGAAAGTGGAGAAACAAACACTCCAGAAAAATATTTTCAAAACTGTAGTACAAGTACCTACTTAAGTTTTATTGTAAGAAGCCTCATTCTTCTTTAGCTGGTCAGGTCATTTTCACGTTCGTCTTAGTTCCTCATTATGTCACCTTTTCTCCATACTGTTTCTCAGACAGTCCTCATACTAATTGGCTAGCCGGGTACGTTGCTAAGTGGGCACTTCTGGAATCCGGGCTTTGCAGGCTGTCTGGCGTGTCGGGAAGCCTTAAAAATGCATAGGAAGTAACTTATAGCTGTGCCTGTAGTTTGTTAGAAGATTATGGTGTTGCCTTTCAGAGTTCGAGCTGATGGTGCATGTTTCGTTTATGTAAAATAAATATAATAAAGAAGAAACATTTTTTTGTTTGTTTATTTGTCGCGGAAACTACTGAACCGATTTGAAAAATTCTTTGACTGTTCGAAAGCTCCACTCTTCCCGAGTAATATAGGCTATATTTTATCCCAGTACAGGCAGTAATTTTCACAGGACGCGTGTGAAACCACAGGAAATCAGCTAGTGTAAAATATTAACTATGAAGATTTAGATGTCGTTGTAAAATATCGAATCGCTTTACACATGGTTTTCTGATGTTACAAAGAATTTATTTAAATTAATCTTCATTACGTGCGATATTATGTTTCCGTCTGTTCTTCCCACTAATAGGTATTACTACGCCGCAAAATAAAGGTCATTGACCCACAAGATCTCTAATGATACCTCCTCTAATTATGGCAATTGCTTTAAACGTTCGCCTCTTATGTGGACTATGTGAGTTGCAGTCCCGTGCATCGCTCGTTTGAAAAATACCGGCTAATCATCATAAGTGGTGCCCTAAAATTTTGATTATTATGATTACTTGTCTGTGATTGCGGTACCATAGTTCTGGACTGGTTTTTTATAGCGTGCTGTTAATGGGAAGATGCTGTGATTTTTAAGTGTTGTTTGTGATAGTTTTACGAGGTGAGTTTGGTATTAAGTTTATATTTGGTGAGATTTGGTAACGGAATGTTATCATAATTATATACTTTTTAATAAATATACCCATAGTCGTCAAGCATCGGCCAAGAAGTCAGTGGCGAAATAAACATAGCTGCACCCACTAGACACCGACATGTAGGCAATTAAAAAACTTTTTTTTGTCCTTTTATATCTCGGTTTTGTGAAAAGGTTAATATTGATCGCGAAAGTTCATGCCCGTAACTTTAAGGTCAGTTCCTAACTATATTAGATCCAAGGGGACCTACAAGCGTCGGTCTAGTTGGTTAACCTTTGCTGAATGGCCCATTTGGCGAATCCGCCAGACACATTTACCTTAACATTTTTCTATATTAGATTCTCCATCAGACAGTCAACGACCTGAAGAAAACAGACAAAATAATATATCCTAATCGTTCATAATCGTCTAAGTGTACAGGCACAGTGCAGACTAAACAGTCGGCCGAGAGTTGACCTGCTGGTTTGTAAATCTGCCGGGGCTGAGTTGTTCGAAAGACTTTACCGCGGCCCTGGTACATAATGGGCTTAAGAAGGAACATGATGAGATTCTCTATGAAAACCTTGATTCCTGTCACAGTTTTCAGCCGGTCTGGTACCGGCTAAATATGTCCGACAAAAATTCAACTTCATACTAATTTATGAGCGCGACTATGACCGTCTCATCGGTCTATGAGAGTGAAGGAATAGTGAGTGCACCTGCTGCGTAAATGCTTGTGCCCTATAATATGTTCTGCGCAATTGGCTGATCTCCTTATATGAGATCAGCCACAGTAGCCGATAATCGTCTAGAAGGACATCATCATCATCATCATGAGCGCGAACAAACTATCGGCCGACTAAAAGTTTTCAGTGTGTACCTAAGAGCTCTAATCCGTCATTTAGCTGTCCCCTTAGGCCGTCAATTATATCACAGCATTGCGAAACCAAGATGAAAGTATATCTATTGTTCTATATTATACATCAGATTATTTCCGATGATTCGTGTTTTATATGTGATTAAAATACAATTGATCTGATGGCCTGCGGGTTTCAGATTAATTGTAGATCAGTTGAAAGTGTGATTAGATTGGTATTGTTTAGGTTTTTTGTTTGATTTGTAATTGTTAATCGGTTATGTAAGTTTAATTGTGATTTCACGCTCTTTTGTTTGAGAATTATTTATGGATTTTGTTTTTATTGGAGCGATAATATCGCTGCAAATATAAAGATGGTCTTGCAACTCTTGCCTTAGCAAACTCTGATAGACAACATACAGTTTTGGACAATTTTCAGCCGTTGGTCTGTTCTGTAACTCCATATAAAATGTAAAAAGCTCTAAATACATGATTTGACCACATCGGAAGTAAAACCTCCCAGTAATAACCAGTCGTTTATATTTTTACGGCAGTTTAGCTTGACAGTAATGTTGACTTGATCTTAATCCGAGATTTTACGGTCGTTGTTGATCGGCTTAAAGTAAAACATGCGTAGATATTTACATAATACATTATCAACATGTCAATTTGAAGTCCATAAAAATAAGTTTATAGTTTCACAAGTAATTTCTTATTTTCGAAATATTTAATTTACTTTGTCTAAACAAACTTCTCTTTATACTTTCATTCAGAAACATACATTTCTAACTTTCATCCAGAAATAAAATCTATAAAATAAGGTTGAGGATTTTTTTTATTTATCCTCCAAGGCTCCAAAAGGCTCCATAAACTACTAGACCGATTTGAAAATTATTTTGCTGTTAGGGAGCTAGAGTAATTAGAAGTAGGCTATATTTTATCCGGGTATGAACACTAGTTCCCACGGGACGCGGGTGAAACCGCGTGAAAACTGCTAGTATTTTATAATCACGGTTATAATAAATTTACTTATTTCTTTGGCGAGAGATTTAGCTTTCCACCATTGCAGTTGGTTGCATCTAATTATGATAAGATTGACCTGAAAATGTCTTGTAGTTATCTAGCGTCAGGCGGTTGTCTGGGTTCCTGATAATGTAAACTAGGCCTTATTATATTTTCTCTTATTATTTTATAATGATCATGAATGTCAGTGTACAGGCTGGTCTCTGCAAATATATATTTTTTTTAATTTCACAAGCGATTAGATAAGCCCGTGTTTTGTATTCCATTGTATTTATAACCTAGATATTAATAGGTTTATTTAATTGTTTAAATTTCCAACATGTATAATGTTGGGTCACGATTACCATACTTGATAAAGGCGGTATCCAATTCTAATTAAAAGGTTTCATAACTACACACTAATTAATATTTCATTGGTAATTAAATTTTTCCATATTTGTGTGCGCTCCTAGGGTTCTTGTATATGCATATACGGTTACAGCTAATTAAATAAATTGAGCAATAAACATGCAACTGAGCTGCTCTTGGTTTTCATTATTACTACAAGTAGAAAACTAATATTAACGTCACGAACTCACGCTTGCATCGCAATACGACGATTAGAAGTAACTGTGGAACATATCCATAATTCAAATTCAAAATAGGGAAGCTATCATGCACATTACCTAATCGATTTCATCATTATCGATGCATAGGAACAACCCACAGGAGTTTTATAATAACAGGTCACGACTCACTAAACCTACATTTCACAGCCTCGCATCCGCATCACTCACCATTTCCACGATTATATCGATCATAAATCGATCCACGGTTGATCGATTACCTTTCTTCGCGGAAGTCCGGCACGGGCTGATGCGATTCGATTCGATTCTCGATGCGATTTCATGCGATTCGTTAGCTCTGTCCATACTCGTTGTGCGTTTGTCACCGTGTCAATTATCTTGTAGTGATACAGTTTCTAATGAGTAGAATGTTGAAAGGTGGTGTGTACATAGACAATAGACAGTGACTGATAACAATAAATAACCCTTGAGGTTACAGAGATTTGTTTTGGGAGATGAGTGGCTGTGAAATGAAAAATATTTAATAGTTCCATCTACAAACATTTTGACTAACTATGTCTTATATCTACATTTTCTGGCTGCCTAAACCGAGATACTCGCGAAGTTGCTGATTGCTTAACTATCCAATTTAGCTTTTCAAATAACTTGATTTAATATTGGAAAATAGGTGTAGCTTTCTCATAATAGTTTAATAGCCTGCTCAATATTCTGAATATATCAAATAACTAGTGCATAGGTATTGCCTACTATAAAGCAGTCTTCCTCCATGTTATTCACCAAGTAGGTCACATAAAGACCGCCTCAATATCTATAAAAGGTGACATTTGAAATTCTAATAGCGTACTGCCCATGTTTTACTGCCTACCTATGGAAGTAATACATAAACTGCATTGCTGCACCAAATATTGCATCCATTACTCCGAATACCTGACTAAATAGAAGACTGACCGAATATAAATAATTCCGGAATACTGGTCTTTTTGGGTGTTCACAAGAAGTAGTTTAGCCATTTTCGTCATTGATACTCGTAACATTTTAGCACTTGGTATGAAGGGTACGGCTCATTTAATTAGGAAAGATGGCTTGAATTTTTATGGGCTTATTAAGAACGGTCAGTATAAAATTCTTACATGCCGTACAAACTAGGTCTACCTTCAACCTAAATACCAGTCAAGGTAATCTGCAGTCTTTTATACTAAAAAGGCTTTATGCCATATACCTTCCTCACAGGTTGAGGGCTTAAAATTTAGATAAAAAAAAACTAAATTCTAAAGGTAACCTATCGAAATTCGTTATGAAGAAACACATAATTCATACTTCAATGTTTCTTTTTTACAGGAAGAGCTGGACCTGACAGCCGTGAACAAAGCAGCCATGATGGCTCTCCCCGCGGCCAAGAAGTGGCAGATCTACTGCAGCCGGCGGCCTCCACCTGGACAGCCTCCACCACTAGCCACCGCGCCGCAGCTCGAAGAGTACATCAAGGCTCTTAACGAGATTGCTGATGTGAGTTAAACTCCTTGAAGTTCCATAAAGTATGACTGAGTATGGGGTCCTAGTGTCATTGAGAGCATGAATGATCGTGACCGTGACGATGACAAGACAACGACCATGGTTGATGTTTAGGCCAGTATGGGTCACTTGGGTTAAGTTGGGAGTGCCATTGAGCTCACCGATTGCCCAGGATTCGCCGGGTTCTCTACACCTACAATCCTCATTGGAAGACAATATAAGCCATCAAAGCTTGCAGGCTACTTATGAAAAAATCATGCACTACGATGTATAGCCGATCTTCTTTGAAACGAAGACTAATAACGCTTAATTTAATTTCCAGGCCTTCGCATCATCAGAAGGCATACCACCAGCAGAAGCGTGCGCCCTAGTCGAAGGCCTCAAAACAGCATTACGGACACGAGCTCACAGCTTTGTACTCCGGTTCATCAAGCAGGGAGGCCTAGGTTCCTTGCTAGATGCCCTACAGCGAGCGCCAAGGGATGATGCTTCCACCAGGCATAACCTCATTGCGGCTATTAAAGCGCTCATGAACAACTCTGTAAGTAGCCGTAGACTAGTGTAAAGATTGGGAGTAGAAGATGTAAAGGAGTTTTGGTTGTGCATGTAGTTCTTTTTAGTGTTGAACAGCGTATTGTAAAACTATGCTATACTTTCTTCTTTGTATACTTCTGTACGGTTCTATGATCTATCTATGTTTACTTATGTTTGCCAATCTATCATTCAATATTCTGAACCCAGCGTAAGATTTGAATTTGTTTCGCAAACCAAACCACATTGATTGCAATAAACATAATGGTCTTGTCCATGTAAACTAACAACAAACGTTTAGAAATTCAAATTCATGTTAATCTGTTGTATTCAAATATCATGTAAATTCATATTTCGTTGTTGTTTTGGCTATCAAAGCAACTGGAACTATTCAACTGAACATTCGTCAAGCTACTGTTGCAGTATTTTGATATTTTGTAAACGTAATTGGTCTTGGTTCATAAACATTTCTTGTTTTCCCAATAGCGTCATTATATTTTCATTACGGACCCATTTTAATCTGATTATGCAAAATACTGAAAATAATGTGAGACCTGATGTAAAGTTGTCGTGATTAAATCTGAGGTTGCAATTTAATTCAGATACGATCTATGAAGATCTTTTAGGGAGCCTACCGAAAATAACTTTGGACGTGACAGTGAAAATGAGACGGGGTATTAAGAGGTCTTTTGTATTTTTGATTCATTCAGAACTGTTGATAGTGGTATTTGGAACTATGCCTGTAACTTTCTTATGTATTTTTTTCTTATATCTTCCTCTTCTTCTAGCCGCTTTACAAATATTTGGTTGGTTGCAGACGGGGCGCGCGCATGTGCTGGCTCACCCCACGAGCATCGATCTGATCGCACAGTCCTTAGACACTGACAATGTTAAGACAAAGGTCGCTGCACTTGAGATACTGGGAGCCGTTTGTCTTGTACCAGGAGGACATAAGAAGGTAGTGTATATTCGTCTTCTTGGGTACTTGTAGCTACTGCAGGTGACACATGAACGCGGATGATATGTATGCTTGGAGAAAGATAGCGAGGAGATTTCAGTATTTTAGATGTGTAGTCGAGGTATAGCAATTGCTGTATAGTTTTCTATAAATAGCTTCTTATGTAAGAGGGGAGAGATGTATAATCCTCAGATAGGATTTTTGCGCTTAAACAAGTGAAGGATATATCGAAGGCAGAGCAAGTATTCACAATTGCTTAAAGCGAAGAGTATATGTACCATAACACATCAAAGAAGCATACTAAATCTGTCAAAGGATACTTCATACATAGCACAAAATACTTATCCTTAAGTTACCTATCCTCAAAAATTCACAGGTACTAGAAGCGATGGTCCACTACCAAAAATACGCGGGCGAGCGTGCCCGCTTCCAAAGCATTATGAACGAGTTGGACCGCAGTACCGGCGCCTACAGAGATGACCTTGGCTTGAAGACTGCCATCATGTCCTTCGTTAACGCCGTACTTAATTATGGACCGGGGGAAGAGAGCTTGGAGTTCAGGCTGCATTTGAGATATGAGCTGCTTATGTTGGGGATACAACCAGGTAAGTCTTTTGTGGCCAGTTGTATTTGTGTTACATTGCGTTTGATAGAGATATTTTCCGAGATGTTGGAATGTAAAGTTAAAAAAAAATGCCTTCAGTACGTTATTGGAAAGGTAATACTTTCCTTCAAGATTAAAAAATCCCAGAAATGTTTAAAAATCAAAATCGCGACATACACTAAGAAATCTGGGCATTTTGTTTGTTTTGCAATTTGGCAAGATGTATCTCCGCAAATTAGATAGGACCCTAAAACACTGTTATTCATTTCATTATATTATTTAATTGTACTTCTTTCAGTAATCGAAAAACTCCGCAAATACGAAAACGAAACCCTGGACCGTCACATCGAGTTCTTCGAGATGGTTCGCAATGAGGACGAGAGGGAACTAGCGAGGCGGTTCGATAAGGAACATGTTGACACCAAGAGTGCTACTTCCATGTTCGAGCTGCTGAGGAGGAAGCTCAGCCATACTGGTGCTTACCCACATCTGCTGTCTATGTTGGAGCATCTACTGCTACTGCCATGTGAGTAAAATTTGAATAAGTGATAAACAATTAAGTTTGCATGCTGATTTTCATAAAGCTACGACTGTATTATTGAGCCCTAGTAGCCTGAGTAAATATTTCAATTTACATATTTATATAAAGTCGCCTCTGTGACAGTAACATCCTCCGCCATTCCGCGTGAACCATGGTAGTGTCACAAAAGAATTGCCAAGCTTTATCCCAACAACAATCTTCGCCATGTCTTCTTTGTAGTCTGGCAGCTCTGCTCTTATGTATAGTCTATGTGAGCTGGCACTCAGCTACAGGCTTCTTCTTCTTAACGTTTATCCCGTCTTGTGACGGGGTCTGCTTTCCGTATCTTCTTCTTCCACTTCGCTCTATCCAGGACGTCTTCCTCTTCGAGTTCGCAGATTTTCATGTCTTTCTTTACGACACTCAACTAAAGGCTGCCATATAAAAATCTAAAACATCTGTTTAATATTCCAGTGGAATACAACCCGATGTCCCAGCACTGGCTGCTGCTGGACCGCGTGGTGCAGCAGGTGGTGCTGCAGCAGCCGGCCGCCGGCAGCCGCGCCAACTCCGACCAGGGCAGCGAGAGGGGCAGCACTTCTGATACTACTAAGGTAGCGTAGTAATGTAGCAGAAAGCTTACAAGATTAAAGAAACCAAAACTTTTGTAAAGAAGAGGAAACCATTAAATTCATCATCACCACTTTCAGATACTTACTAATATTGCTGCCTAGTCTTGAAAATGTATTAGAATAGATTCTTGAGTTTTAAAGATATCTTTGGTTGATACACATAGGACTAAAATACAACTGGACAACTGTGTCGCCATTACTTGTTTTTTTTGCATCATACTTCACTGCCACTTGCCTTTTGCCACATGCCTTTTCTATGGTATGGTCCTTACTACTATTTTCAGTGCTCTTTGGCTTTAAGGATATATTCGTGCCCCTGGTCCATAAAACCCAAATCAGTTCAGGGTATATCTCCAACCCTCTAAAAAGTAGATATCGAAAGAGATTCAATAACCAGGTGCCGCAGGAGATGACATTATTAACATAACCCCTTTATATAACCCCATATGCAAAACAAATAAATATTTTCTTCCCAGATCTATGACCCGGACGTAGCTCCTCTAGAGATCAACGTCGGCGAGATAGTCCATCTTTTAGCCAAAGAAGAAGAGCTGGTAGCCGCCAGGACGAAAGCCGAGAACTTGGAGAGAGAAAATGTGGATCTCGCTACCGAACTCGCTAAGAAGGTATGTAAAGAATTTTGTGATCGCTTGAGGATTTTGAAGATTTGTTATAGTAGTCGACTGACGACTAGTGTAATTGGATATTTAAAAATGGGGGTGTTCAGACTTCCCTTTTATTTACGGGAGACCTTAGTTCCTTAGTTTTCCGGCAAAATTATGTCGTATAATATATCAGGTCATATTTTCAATAATAAATATAGAATGTAAAGCTTACTGAGACTTAAGGTGAAGTTTTAAGGCTTTTCCCCTATTGGGAACGGCCGTATGAGTTCTTGTAATCTACTTAGAAATTTTTTCATGAACTGATTGAAATAAATGAAATTGTGAATAACAACTTATTAAGTATCTTCGAATTCTATGAACATGACAGTTATTTTAAAGATTCGAAAGAAATAGTATGATAGATAACAAATCTTCAAGCATGTTAATGGCAGCCTAATGGTAGCGGAGAACATGAACTTAATCAAAACATACTCTAATTTATTTATGATTTCCATTACAGTCATAAATACATTTCCATCGTGGTGATAATATAGCTGGTTCATTTTACGATGCAAGTTGGGATCTATTGCTTTCATCTTAAGGATCAAATTCTAACAACTCATTGTAAAATGAAGTAGTTATAGGAAAATAATCATAAACATGAAGCTATATTGACAAAAGACAACACTTTTAAAGACAAGTTGTTCAACGTGCGGTATTTAATGCCTTTTATTTGCATGTGTCCTGGTTCTGGGAATCTTTACTTTGCATATATTGTAAGTCTGAACTCACGAGGAAATAATCGCGTAGTTCCGAACATACTTGACTAGTCAGATTGTGTACATGTTGAGAGCTTTCATCGTAGCACTTTTGAACTGAGTCCTAGCCAGATATGATTACATAGGCTAGTATATTGGGGAAATCATAAGGGAGATTTTAAGGGAATTCAAAAAGAAGTATAGAGGGAATGGGGTAGTATTCAGGAAGTGGTTCGTGGGAAAACATAAGGGAGTACATACTGATAGTGGAGTGAATAAGGGAATGTATAGACGGAATATTAAAGAACGTATGTGGATAACGGTGTAATTTATTAGGATTAGTGCAAAGGTAATCCCTGTAAATAGGGGAGCATAGAGGGAAGTAAATAAGTGACTAAATCCTTCACTGGCGAACGGTCGTTTAGCTCCACTATAGGGAGTTTTGCAGGAGTACAGATACTTAGCAAGGGATTCGTGATCATAGTTTATATGTAACAAATGCATTCTCAGAACCAAACACAAGCTCCTACCGCCAATAATACCCACCTCACATGCATGTACTGACCGCTACTAACAGGAGAAGCAAGTGGATGAGCAGAGCCAAGAGCGAGAGGAGCTAGAAGGAGTCGTGTCACGCTTCAAGGAACGCCTTGAGCGCGAGACTGCGGCGCATATGGAGTGCTCCGAGCGAGCCCGCGCCGCCGCCACCAGGGCTCTGCAGCTTGAGCAGCAGGTATGTACTGACTCTAGGAGTTGATGACCAGAAACCTGGATGAGCAGATTTAGAGGTGTATCGCTTCAAGGAGCTAACATTAGGGACTGGTGACCGTCTGGTAAAGCTTCAGAGAATTGGATGAACAGAGCCAAGAACGAGAGGAGCTAGAGGGGATTGTGTCGCGAGATTGTATAGAGTGTTCTAAACGTGCCCGCGCCGCTGGCACCAAGGCTCTGCAGCTGGAGCAGCAGGTATGTACTAACATTAGGGGCTGGAGACTGTGTGACAGGGCTTCATAGAAGTGGATGAACAGAGTCAAGAACGAGAGGAGCAAGAGATCGTGTTGCGCTTCAAGGTACGCCTTGAACGTGAGACTGCGGAGACTCTGAAAGCTTTAGAGAAGTGAGAGGAGTTAGAAGGGGTCGTGTCAGGCTTCAGGGAGTCTTGAATACGAGATCATGCCACACACGGAATGTTTTCGAGCAGCAGGTATGTACAGGAATCGACACCAACAGGATCTGGTGACACTGTAGCCTTCAAGGAGCATATTATGAAGTTTTAATTTTTTTTTCTTCTGGGGTTAGGAGAAATCCGTGCAGGAGTATTTTTTTATCTTGTCATCCAGTGAATACTTCCTGATCAATTTTTTTTGCGTTCCGTTCAAAAACGAATTAGCAAACTTATCAGTTGGATTAATGCACATACCTCCAGAAGGAACATGGGTAAGTTACTAGCAGGTCACGCTGTGGCTGATAAGATAAACTTGGTTAATTTACAATGCTACAAACAAAATGAGCAGTACTGAGCATTGCATCAATCATTTGCCTTCTAACATCATGGGCAAAATGTGAGCTCTTAACAATCTCGTCGGCTTGCTAACGGCAAAAAGATCAAATAACTGCAATTTTAGTTTATTGCATTACATATAATAATATACCGCTTTCTACAGCTGAACCAGGAACGAGTCGAACGAGCGAGGTTTGAGAAACTAGTCAGTGAAGGAAGCATACCTGATGACGCCAAGGTAAACTTGACCACTATTCACATAAAAAAAAAAAATAGGCATGATGACTGAAAAAAAGTAATTAGTCCTTCTTTTAGATAACCCTGAAGTAATGGACAGGTATTTTTTATTTTCTTGCACTAACAAAAAACAACAATTATATAACACTATAAAATTTTGTGTTACGTCGCTTTTGGGTACTAATTTCAAACAGACGTGTCATTTTTTAAGATATAACGCAACAGAGATAGTCTTTGTTGCATTGTTCCTTAATTTTTTAAAAATGTTTTGTTAAATAAAAAACATGTGTCTAATATTTTTAGTCGGTCTAAAATGCGGACTAATTAGAATCATAATTTTTTAACCTTGTCATCATGCCTTTTTGTTGAGCATTTTTTCCTAATACATTATTTCCTCATGTCTACAGGTCAGCAACCTAAAGAGCGCCGTCATTGAAACTTGCTCAGTTCCACCGCCTCCCCCTCCTCCCTTGTTAAGCGCCCCACCCGCGCCTCCCGCCCCACCTGCTCCTGCACCCCCTCCCGCGCCCCTAGCTCCTCTAGCCCCCCTCGCCCCCGCTCCACCTCGAGCAAAGAAGAACGTGCCAACTCCTGGTAATCCTCTGAAGAGCTTCAACTGGAGTAAACTGCCTGATACTAAGCTTCACGGTACTATATGGCAGGAGCTTGATGATACTAAACTGTATAACGCTATGGACTTGCATACTATTGATAAAATGTTCTGCGCTTACCAGAAGAATGGGGTTCAGGTAAGTCGCTGCTGCTTTGTTTTTTTTTAAAGGTTTTTAGTTCTAGAAAACGTGGTCTATGCCATTCTTAATTCACAGTTTTAATGGTGTATTTGAATTGCCATTTTGAAGCTGTATTTGCACTAAAAATTATAGGTAAATTCTCATTCAATACAGGTTTCATTATGATATATCTGCAAAAAGGCCTATTTTTGTCACTTATGTATGTCCTCTTATTCAATTATTTTGAATAATCAAGACCACTTATTTCGAATTCTGATCATAAACTGTCTTCTCAAATTCCTAATGTCAAAAACTCTTCAATAGAACGAAGGCTCAGTAGAAGACTTGAGGCAGTTGGGTTCGAAGCCCCGCACTAAGATCCTGACCGTGATCGACGGCCGACGAGCGCAGAACTGCACCATCTTACTGTCGAAGCTGAAGATGACTGACGAGGAAATATGCCGGTGAGTTTTCTTTCAAGGCTTTTATTATCTACTTAATCTCATATAAATTGTCATTGTGGCCTATGTTATGTCTTTATGTTACGCCATTGTTTCAGGATAACAGTTCTTTTTTTCGAGAGTTTCTCGAATTTCAGTAGTTTTGTCTGACTTCACCTTCTCCAACTTATAAACTGCTCATTTTCACTGTCAAAAATTTAATTTAGTTAAACTTTTGCTTAAGAACTGGCTGTCCTTTATAAGACCCTGAGGCTATCATCTTGAATTTGAGAGTCATGCACTACCGAGCTGACAATTGCGTTAGAGTCACTGGTTGAATCAGAAAGTAATTCAAAATCTTCTTTGTTGAATAATTCACACTATTTTCTTCGTTCTATCCCTCAGAGCGATCCTCCGCATGGACAGCGGCGAACAGCTCCCCATAGACATGGTGGAACAGCTGGTGAAGTTCACGCCCAGCGCCGAGGAGGCGGCTCTGCTGGAGGAACATCAGGACGAGCTCGACAGCATGGCGCGGGCCGACCGCTTCCTCTACGAGATATCCAAGTGAGTGTAGCTTTAGATTCAGGCCCGACACTATAAGCGTCCGTTTTTTTTAAAGCAACTCTTCTGTTTGAAATGTATATTTGGGCCTTGGTAAACTATAGTCATGGTTAAAAAGTCGGTAAAGAGTACTCCAGGTTCTGTTGGAAGCCTGCCGACGCTGTGTGAGTATTTGATAGAGTTACCGTCGCCTTGGTACATTAAGGGCTTAAAGACCATGGTGGGTTTTTAGTCAGAAAGAGTTTGACTCTCCCTCACGCTGCACCCACAGCGGGATGGCTCATTTGATGATTTCCCATAAAAAAGGTTCTAATTGAAGAAAAGTCAGGACGAACTCAACAGCAACACTTTTATAATGCTTTTGCTAATGTTATATGTCCTGCTTTCCAGGATTCCCCACTATTCCCAACGCGTTCGTCTCCTGCTCTTCAAGAAGAAGTTCAGTGGCGCCGCGGCTGAAGCCACCGCCCGCGCATGCGTGGTACTACGAGCGGCGCGAGACATGCCGCGATCCCGTCGCTTGAGAGCACTTCTCGAAATTGTATTAGCTCTCGGAAACTATATGAACAGGTACTGTACAATTATTAGGTACCTCTATCAAAAATTATGTAGCAAGAACACATAGGAAGTGATGAAGGGATGGCATTTTGGGGGCTGTCTTTTTTAAATTTCTGACGTGTCTTTTGTAAAAGTGCTCTTTTGCAGCCTTATTTGAATAAATGACTTTTGATTTTGTGTATTTGATAAATCTAAGCAGTTTTGAAAGTTTCTTTTGATCAACTTATGTCGTAAAGTAAGGTAAAATTGAAATATTTTACTGTCTATTATAGAGGTGCCAGAGGCAATGCGTCAGGTTTCCGTCTGACGTCGCTGAACAAGCTGGCCGACACTAAGTCTTCTGTGTCAAGGAATACAACTTTACTGCATTATCTCGTCGAAATGCTGGAGTCTCAGGTACAGAACATCAAAAAAATAATTTATTAAACTATGTATATTTAAAGTTAATAACTTGAAATTTTCTTTATTTACATAGTTATTTACAACCCAAAAAAAACACTATCTAAAACCTCGGACAAAGGATCAGCATGGCCATCCAACGCGGTAATGCTGCCAGCCTCTTGTGTAGGCTCCCAGTTGACAGCGATGGGGATGAATTTTTTGACGCGTTTTTGATCAAGAAATTAGTTCCATTCAATTCGAAGTTGGTCGTTTGTGTCTGTGTTGTGTAACTTCAATGTTCTTCTATATTCGCAGTTCAAGGACATCCTTCTGCTCGAAGAAGACCTTCCCCACGTCCGCGCCGCCGCCAAGGTGTGCGTGGAACAACTAGAACGCGACGTAGCCGCTCTTCGCGCTGGTCTCCGCGATGTAGCCCGAGAGCTGGAGTACCACGCGGCGCTGCCGGCGCGGCCGCAGCAGGACATGTTCCTGCCCGTCATGCGCGAGTTCCACGCGCATGCCGTCTGCTCCTTCACGCAGTTGGAGGATCTGTTCCATGTTAGTACACGGAATCATCATCATCATCATCTCAGCCATAGGACGTCCACTGCTGAACATAGGCCTCCCCCTTAGATCTCCACGGATATCTGTTGGAGGTGACCTGTATCCAGCGTCTTCCACCTTGTTGGAGGACGTCCTACGCTACGCTTGCTAGTCCGTGGTGTCCACTCCAGCACCTTTTGACCACATCGGCCATCTGCTCTACGAGCAATATGGCAATATGGAGTAGATGGAAAATGACCAGACATTAGTCGGCAACATTGTGATATGATCAATTTTACGACAGTAAGCCATTGCGCGAATTGGTCCCTTCTTACGCCATCATTATAATAATAATTTTACAACATATAAAACTTTTTTTAATATGTCAAATTACATTTTATTATAACATTGCTTCGCCACCACTCAAAAAGAAAAAAACCTTTTCTTTCTACGTGGACGACATAAACATCTCTATGCAATGAAATTCTCATCACAAACCCCATCATCTCATCCCAGGACATGAAGAGCCGCCTGGAAGCTTGTGCCCACGCGTTCGGCGAAGAAGCCTCGGCGTCGCCCGAGCAACTGTTCGGTGCGCTGGACGCCTTCCTCACGCAGCTCGGGGACGCTCGCGCCGAGTGTGACGCCGCCCGCCGCCGCCGGGATGACGAGGAGAGACGCACCAGGCATGAGCAGGAGGTACATAGTATTTTATTTATTTAGTTTGAAGGTTAAGTATGAGGATTGTATGAAAGAGTTACCACGTGGTGCCTTGTACACAGGTGGGATTTAATCAGTAAAAGTCTACACCCACAACGGGAAGGAACAGCATATAATTTCCCATATCAAAATTGTGTCATGACCGAGTATAAAATGTCTTGTTCGAATAAATATACCCGATGATAATAGAACTCTGCATATTTTCTTAAATTAAAACATTTGGCTTACATGTATACATTTCTATTTCAATCTTCACAGCTCAAGAAACGCACAATGGAGCGAAAACAAGCGTCCAGCCTTCTAAGCTCCGTGGGCAAGTCGCTCGGCAAGTCCAACGGCAATACCGACTGCAACGGTCACTCCGACAGTTCCCGAGACGGAACCCTCACCAACGGACAGAAGGGAGAGTTCGATGACCTCATCTCCGCCCTCCGAACTGGCGACGTCTTCGGAGACGACGTGGCCAAGTTCAAACGCTCCCGCAAAGCCTCCAAAGTCAGCCACAAGGGAAGGGATTCCCCCCCTAGAGGCATCTGCAGGGAAGACTTCAGGGAACGACAGAAGAATTGAACGACCCAACACTAGTAAAGGTTATTGAAAGTTTGTAGCGTCCAGCGTACCTTGTAGTTTCTTGGTCAGTGTTAACGCGAAGCTTCATTTACTAGACAATTTTTCTTGTAATACGGTAAATCGACTAATATTAACTGTGTTGATGTATCATTTTGGCTTTAAACGTTCACCTGGCTTCTGTCGATAGACAATAGAAATACCTGTAGGTGGGACGCTGGGCTGGTGGAGCAAACGATAGTTTAATCGAAACGTGATATTTACCGCGTAGGGATCCTATTGGTCCGTTATAAGTACGGAGTCACAAATATGAGATTACAAAAGACGTAACGATTGACGTGTCATAGAACCCATAGTTTTATGTGACAACGAAGCGACCGCTGCCATTTTTTGGATTAATTTTTGAAAATTATCTCACAAACATGGTGCCTAATTTTGGATGTTTTTAAGGTCGTGGCCTGGCGAAGTTGTGCGTCACGTGGTTTCTGTTTGACGATGGACGTAATGTTTTACTTTCCAAAGATTTTTTTATCAGATATTTTGACGTTTAACATCTTTTCTATCTGTAGTTTAGTGCAATGGTACCAGTGAAAATGCTCGAATGAAAATAGTTCCCTAAAACTTTAAGCTCTTCAAAGGGCCACGACCTCTCCGAGAATTTTCGAAAAGCTTTTGCTGGTTATCGACTGAGGTAGTCAAAGACTGTGCGTGTTATTCCATAGACGATTTATTTTAGTCTTTACTTATCTATAAGCGTTGTGTGATTTGAGTAACCATAGAGTTAGAGTGTATTGAGTTTTTTACTGGAGTTCTCTCGGTTGGAGGAAGATGTCGTTGTGTTTATCGATCTTAATGTTACTAATTAATCTACGAGGAATGTTTCAAAATAAAATGTTTTTCCTAATAACACATCTTAGTGATCGTATTGATAAACATAACGACCGCTTCCAGTATGAATGTCGATGATTTTTTACATATCTCAATTGTACCTATAGACAATTCGGACACAATAGAACCTTCTTAAGTGTCAATACAATGGGAATTGACGAAACACTATATTATTATATACTGTTACTAAAGTTTACTAGGTGTAGGAATTGATACATACCTAGACTATAAAAACAACATTTTGGAATTTTGTATCAACTAAAGCGTGGTAGAAAATTTTTGATAAATTTTACATTTTATATAATTATCATCATCATTTTTAATTTATTCACGAATGATTTTAATAATTGAAGAAATCTTATTTTTTTCATTGTAAATATATTTTTTTAATTTTGCCAAAATTTGTTACCGTCACTATTAAAACGGAGTCAATAATTTATTGAAAATTTTCTTAATGTATGTAATAAAGTTTGTCACTTGTAAATTTTATTGTTTTGTTCAGTATTGCTTAAGCTCATAGTATATTAATATAATGATTATATATTAGACACTATTTAAATTAAACCCTTGAACAATATTTGGTGATTTTATTTAATCCCTAAAGATGTTTACCTGCCTAAACCTTAAAATTAGTTTTCAACTTAATCCAAATTATGCTCTTATCTGGAGTGTATTCGCGTCAATGTCACGATTGTCAGGTTGACACGGAACGTTTTCACGCTAGCAGATTTTGCCGCGTATGCCTTAAGCGAGCACGAGCGGAAAATCCCTAGAAAAATCGTTAGTACGACGGATTAAATAAACGTGGGGCCCGTAATTCATTTTAAGTTTATATCCTAAAGTAATATAATTCTGATTATATTACGATTATAATTTTACACTACAAATCTGAACTTGATATACCTGTGTTAGCAAAGTAATATCAAGCACAAAGGTGCTAATGATTTCCGATACTACGGTAGCGTTCGGCAGTCCGATATCCGGTTTGTTGTCGACTGTACCTGACAGGGCTGTGCTGTGTGCTTGTCAAATATATTTGGTACTGGCTTCCGGGACCTACTTCGCGCACCTGGATAAAACATAGCCTACTTATAGCCTTCGTTGATAAATGGATATCATAAAGTCTAGTAACTTGTTATTGAGATTAGGGCGTTTAAATAAACATTAATCGAGCTTAAGAGTTTTGCTTTGTAACATTAGTAGGTACACAATATTAATAAAAGGGCCGAGACGATGATCATCGTCATATTTTTAGTTTTTTTTTTTTTTCACATAGGATAACCCTACCCTCGGAAATCAAGTGTTACATCACGTGAACCTCTGCATGAACACGAATAAAAAGTAGCCTATAGCACAAAATACATAGGTACAGAAGTCAATCTACATATAAAGCGCGTTCGAGTCACGCAGACATAGGTGTCTATGTGTGCGTGTTCACAGACGCGCTGTCTCAAAACAACTCAAAACAGTGCGAGCGCGGCTGCCGTTTTCTTGAGATACGCGCATCACACACAAGGTAGGTAGATAAATGTGCACGCGTTTTGATACATACCTAACTGTAATTTTACTGTAATATTTTTAATTTTAATAACAAAAGAAAAAGTAATAATGGAGCAACAAAAAAAGTCGTATTATATGTAATTGTTCAGTGGACGGTTGTTTTAATACAACAATAAACAGTGAACTGTCGTTTTTTAGCCTGCCGTATTACCTATAGTATGGACCTACTTATTTTCTCATATTTCGATGGTTCTTTTAATAAACGCAGTAGGTAGGTACAGTTAGGTGGGTAGGTAAGCGCCCTGGCGGCCTCTGGCCCAATGCCGTAATAAGTTTTGCTAGTGTCGGCCCAGGCGAACCGCCCAACCTACCCTCAAAGATTATTACTAAGTAGTAGGAGTTGATAATTCATGGCGAGAGTATGTTGTAAGGTAGACGAAATAAAACTCGCAAATCAAGGTTTCTGTAGGTAGAAGCAAGCTTAGATCAGGGACTGTACCAACCCATTACATACAAAAATATTTTTTTTCGCAAGTAAAGAGTAATAAGTAAGTACCTATAAGTATATGTATGAATAACAAAATTATAAATTGCGGTTTCTGAAAAAGTTCGGTATCTCGTTCAAACGAATTTCCGTTGAAAGTGTTTATTAACCTCATGTATGCCACATTAAATATTTTATTATTATTGGTTTATATTTCATTTTTCCTGTTTTATTCTCAACAAGAAATCAAATAATTAGATACGAGTACCACTACCACGTTAGTTTTATGCGCATAAAAAGTTGACGACCCTAGCGCGACCGCCGAGTTTAGGCATGAAAAGTGAAGTACATACATGAGATTGACTTCTGTACCTATGTATTTTGTGCCTATAGCCTTCCTCGATAAATGGGCTATCTAACACTGAAAGAATTTTTCGAATCGGACCAGTAGTTCCTGAGATTAGCGCGTTCAAGCAAACAAACAAACAAACTCTTTAGCTTTTTAATATTAGTATAGATAACAAAGTTTTCTTATTTGCCAGGACGAAGAAGAAGCAAATACATCCGAACAGGCTTTGGGATATTTTCCTTATTCCCAACCTTCTTATGCCATCTATCGACATCAAACAACAACATCAGTTCGAACGAATGCAACGGCCGGCCGGCATCAATAACTGCGCGCACGGTGAAAACGTAAAATATACCGTGAAATACGTGATATTGTGAAATAGTGATATGGTGAAATAGTGATATGGTGTGGTGATTCCCTGGTTCCCAGCATCCGGTGAGTATTTAACAACTAATTATTTTATCTCTAATCCTGTTTCTAATATAAAAGCTTAGCAACGCAAATAGGTATACCTATATGAAGGTATGTCGAAATAATAATTTCATACGAATCTGATATTTTCTTTATCTTACTGCGTATTTTAGACTTGCTATTAATACTTTATTTTATGTTCCTAATGTTTATAAAACATCTCTTTCTACTAGGTCAGTAAATATGTAGGAAAATGGAAAGCAAAAACCTAGTAACTAAAATGTCTTCGCAATTGTCTTTGTACGCGGAAGGCTAGTGGAATTTCGTCACTACAGCTAGTTTGTAGGGTATACAACACAGCTGATTATGTGTTTTTTTTTTGTATCGCTCATATGGACTTGTCCGAAATAAAGTTTTTTTATTTATTTATTACAGAGTAGGTACAATACCTACATACCAACCTAAATAACCCATTTTGGAAATAATGTAACTATTATGAATATATTAAAGTAAGTACCCTAACATAAAACCGACTTATTCCCAAAAAAACTTCCCACCTTGATACCATGTATCATCATAATACGTATCATGTATCTTTTCATGTCCGTTCCCGCAGAAACTCCGCCGTATTATAATATCCTTGTCACAACGTTCCCCAAGCCGACAGCTCTGAAATGTTTCCCGAACGTGAAAGATTATATTTTATGCATTGAATTTCGATTTGTTTATTTTCACTTCAGCTGCTAATAAAACGTAGGTATCCTATATTTTTGACCGACTTTTAGAAAGGAGGGTGCTACATTTAGAGCGTATATTTTTTTCATAACGTAACGAAGGAAAACATCTTGAGGAAACCTGGACTATATAGTCTGAAATCACCAACCCGCATTGAGCAAGCGTGGTGATTAATGCTCAATCCTTCTCCGTATGAGAGGAGGCCTGTGCCCAGCAGTGGGACGATAAAAAGGCTGTAACTGTAACGTAACAAAACGTGAAAATATTTTATTTTCATTTATTATGTCAATTTGGTTTCATATTCGTTGGCTTTTAGTTTGAATTAAAATCTAACCAGGGGTAGGTTTAATTAGCAATATTACTCTCTAATTACTTATTACCTACGGTTAAGTTTGGTACATGTGAATGACCATCAATTCAGAACAGGTTGACGAGTCCCAGTATAAGTAATTCGAGACGACGTACTCTCAATAAGGTACTTCTATACTAATTTACAAAGACATTTAGGAACTATTATGTAGCTATATAGAATTCCCTTCCAGTCTGTAGCTTCAGATAGGCTTAAGCTCTAGAGTCTAGATTTAGATAGGATTTACGTCCATCAGTGTTAATACAAAAGACAGCTTTAGCCTATAAGTAGTCTGAAATAGCTACAGATACTTTCTACGGGTAACAAAAGAAGATAAATATTGAGTTTAAACTATAAAATAGATAATTGTGGTTATGTCACTAAGTGTGTTCCTAAGGGATGCGTGTGAAACCGCTGGCAGAAGCTAGTCAAGGCATAAATTAAAAATGAAAATCGAGAAAATTCTAAAACAGTACAGTTTTTGTCCTACGGCAATGGATAACATCTGTTGCATACATTAATTTAAAACAAATGACGATAAATTAAATAAAATGTTAGTTTTTACAACGTTCTATGGTTACCATTTATTTTATGTCAGTAGTAAATACAACATTCATAATTTTCAAAAATAAATACGTAGTTATTATTATCTTTAAATGATAACTTTTATTCATAGTGGTTTGTTTGTTTGGTAAGCTGGCCTGCCTTTATGTTGCGCTCTTGCAGAAAATGGCTGAACTGATTCACATTTATTTTGGCATGGAAATATATTGAAACTTTTCTCTGGCATGTCATATACCTACCAAGGTAAAAATGGGCTACGTCACACGCTAGTTTTTAATCGGGAAACTTAGTTATATTATGTAGGTGCAAATTCTACGAAAGGCATTCGATTCGACAAACCACCACTAGGATGTGTTATTTATGACGCTTTACCGACCACCAAAAAGGCCAGCCCGAGATTCATGGAAACCAAACGTTTGACAACACACGAGTTTATCAAAGAGATTACCGAAAACCATCATTGACCGCGCTTTGTGTGCATTTGATTGCGGTCTGACTGTGGATCAACTGGACTCATGTGACTGTATCGGTGGGAATTCCTGGCTTAGGTAGTAATTTATGTAGGTAATGAGGTATATATTTACATAATATGGACTTTTTTGTGTAGTATTCTTCTACTTTCCATATTTTTGCTGCCTAGGTACGTTAAGTTTTGGTTAGTATAGTGTAAGCAGATTTATATGTTCTTTTAATCAGCAAAGGTATTTAATCGAGTCTATCATAGCCCTGCATGGAATTATTGATCTGTGAAGGAAATAAGTAACTTATGTAGGGTGCCTAATGATTAGAATAAGTATTTACAAAGTAAAAGCGCTTTCAAACTAGTCGATTTTTCACTCGGTTCGTAAGGCTAATGTCGCGTGGATACGGACGACGGCATACAATTGACAACTACCGGTGCCAAAGCTAGCATTAAAACGGCGGATTTTTGCCGCCCTGAACGTTTCGCGGTCGCACGTAAAACCTCGATTTTCCTATTCGCGACATAAAATCCGACAGCATGGAAGCGTTGTAACTGAAAGAACCAAAAACGTAGCCAACCGCACATACATTAACAACATACACGCGACATAAACGGCTCTTACAAACCTTTGTCGCAAAATGAATGTGAAAACGAGTTTTTTAAAAGAAACTTAGTATTTTTCCGCTAAAACGTGCATATCAGAAAACTGTGCTTCCAGTACTGTGCACCACATCGTTAAAATGTGTTGTTTATTTGCATTATCCATCCAAATGTCGTCTGTAAGAGATTGCCGACGGCGATATGAGACTGCACTGTGTATGTATATGAATTTAGCATTTTTGTTGTTATAGTTTTCTATTCAAAGTTATCTGTGACATTCTTTGTTATTAATATTTATAATAAAAAAAAAAGCTTTGCACCTACCACTGTTATTTCTCCACCACCTTAAGATAGACTGGTAGAAAACGCCTAAGGAGTTATGTCCGCCTGTCCGCCGTTGTACAATGTGCATCAAGTAGGTAGTAAATAAATGAATAATTATACAAAAGTACTTTGCTTGTTTGTAATGTTATCTCGGTGAAAAGAATGCACCAATTGAGATACAATTGAGAGAAGAGATCTACTTAATTATTATAAAAATATTTAGCTTTAGTTATCGTGATTAAACCAACATAAAAGTCAACGCTGAGTGGTTACAAAACTGATTCCAATTCAGCCGAAACAAAGAAAGTTGTGAAAAACTTGTATTAAAAAAAATGACATTTACTTAAAAACTTCTTTTCTGTAATTGTGATTGTGAAACTTGAGTCGTATCTTAACTTATCTTAGGCCCAGATATCTCTTCGTTAGCCAAGAAAATACTTACTACGAAAATTTTATCTCCTTGAGCGAATTCTCGGAGGCAATGTAAGGGCTGCGAATAAGGATTTTATTGTTTTCACGCAATTCTAAGACACCCCGAATACTGTTGTTTCTAGCTATCGTTTTATTTTTCCTTGAGAAAATTCAGAGATATTATAATGTACATGATTCCTGACTTTTATGGTTTCTTGGTACGAGGTGAGTTGGAATTTCCTTAAATATTTTTGTTAGGTACAGACAGAAGTTAAATAAGTTAGGTACTAACTGAAGATATAACGGAAAGTCTTCTTATCTGTGGAGATAATAGTGTCTTCATCATATAGGATAGATAAGAAGATAATGATTTTAGAGTTGTTTTAATAATCTATACGTTATAGATAAAAAATACACGCAAAGATAAAAATATGCGCAGTAAGCAAATAAGTGCAGCGAAGATAAAGATTTACCTCTTCTATTACCTATATTATTTTACAAATGCACGGTATACTGTAACGTTTGGTCGTGCAGGTGTCATATGCAATCGACTACTACCAAAGTTATTCAAAGTACAGTACATTTATGCAAAAAGTACAGTTAGCAGAGCATGGTTTCGATCCACGGACCTCTGGGTTATGGGCCCAGCACGCTATCTGTGAAAACTAACGTCGGTATCCTGTGGCTGATGCAATATGACAGAAGATTGATTAATCGTTACTAGTGAATCATTAAATATACAGCTATCTGTCAAAAGTATCACATCATGAGCGTGATCTTTTCATCTTATCTAATGTTATTAAAAAGTTCTTTAACTACAGGCTGGATTTCAAGTATAATAGTAAAAAGTACAGTTAGCAGAGCGTGGTTTCGATCCACGGACCTCTGGGTTATGGGCCCAGCACGCTTCCACTGCGCCACTCTGCTCGTGGCAGCTGCCAGTGAAATATACAAGCGCTATCTATGGCTGATGCAATATGACAGGGGATTGATCAATCGTGGTCTAAAGCAGTGGATGATTAAATGCACAGACAGCAACCAATTAAAAAGTATCGCAAAAAGCATCCTGATCTTGTCATCTTCTTTAATGTTATTAAAAAGTCCTTCAACTACAGCTTGAATTTCCAGTATAATAATAGTTAAAAAAGTATAGTTAGCAGAGCGTGGTTTCGATCCACGGACCTCTGGGTTATGGGCCCAGCACGCTTCCACTGCGCCACTCTGCTTCTGTCACACTCAGCTGAAATATACGAGCGCTATCTGTGGCCGATGCAATATGACCGAAGATTGATCAATCGTGGTCTAAAGCAGAGAATCATTGAATGTATTTGCAGAGATCTATTAAAAAGTATTAACTATGGCCGCCAGCTTGTTTAATGTCATTAAAGTCCTTTAACCTTTTGAACGCCAATGTGGGCTATAGCCGACATGAGCAAGCGTGCCCTGTGCGCCAACGACGGCTATACTCGACAAAAAACAGGTCGCAGAAAAATACAAAATAAACCTATTAAATCATTACTTTTATGTATTTTTTAGTAGATATTTAATTAAGATTTTCGGGCTTGGCGTACAGGGCATAGGAATACCGATATGGCGTGGCGGTGAAAAGGTTAAATACAGTATTGAATTTCAAGTTTAATAATAGTAAAAAGTACAGTTAGCAGAGCGTGGTTTCGATCCACGGACCTCTGGGTTATGGGCCCAGCACGCTTCCACTGCGCCACTCTGCTTCTGTCACGTATATATGAAATATACAAGCACTAGGTATCTGTGGCTGATGCAATATGTCAGAAGATTGATTAATCCTGTTCTCTTACCTATCCTAGCTCTTGGCTGCATCCAGTTAGACTAGAAAACTGTCATATTAATTACTATTATTTTAAACAAAAGTGAGCATGCATCGTGCAATACTTTTCCATTGCATACGTATACACAGGTACATGCAATATTTTACTATCATATTGCATCAGCCATAGATAGGGCTTACATATTTCACTGACCGGTGACACAAGCAGAGTGGCGCAGTGGAAGCGTGCTGGGCCCATAACCCAGAGGTCCGTGGATCGAAACCACGCTCTGCTAACTGTACTTTTTACTATTATACTTGAAATTCAACCTGTAGTTAAAGAACTTTTTAATAACATTAGATGAGATGATAAGATCACGCTCATGATGCGATACTTTTAACAGATAGCTGTATATTTAATAATTCACTGGTAACGATTAATCAATCTTCTGTCATATTACATCAGCCATAGATAACGCTTGTATATTTCACTGACAACTGACACAAGCAGAGTGGCGCAGTGGAAGCGTGCTGGGCCCATAACTCAGAGGTCCGTGGATCGAAACCACGCTCTGCTATATAATTTTGGAAAATATAAATACTGGGGCTCGAGCGTTTAGTGGAGGCCATACGTGACAAAAGGGCTTTTTTTAACGACGTCAAAAATCATCAAATGGTCCCTCCCGCTGTGGGTTAGCAGCGGTGAGGGAGTGTCAGACTGGCCTAAGCTTTATTTCGGGCAAAGAAGTTGTATTGCCATCCTGCTTTGAAATGTAACTTTTGAGCATGAGTTTTTTAATACTCAATATTTTTTGTTTATTTTAATTACGAAAATAATTAGTTTAATTTATGAATCTACTTTACCATTTGCAAACCACTATTGTAATTAAATAAGTTAGTAAACGAGAACGATGTCGTAGATAGAGCGAAGTGGAGAAGAAAAATTAGGAAAGCTGACCCCACCACCATGTGGGATAAATAGCTAGAAAGAGAGAGAGAGTAACTAATTATAAAACGCCCACAAAATTATTTTGTCGGTAGTTAAGCGGAAAATTCTCCAGACAGTGTAACAGTTGGTATAACAGTTTTTAGTTTCAATATTCAAATTAATTCGACCGCTTAAACGATTGCGAGGTAGGTATCAATAATGAGTCATTTGTTTTACCCATACTTTCGTCTATCCAAAACACATGGCAGAATCCCGATATTTTCTCGGTGAATACTCACAGCTTATCAACAAATAATGAAATATGCAATCATTTATTGACTATAATACGTCAATTTATAATTTTAAAGAAACCCTAGTCAAGCTAATAAACTACCCTCATCATCCCCCGAGCCTTTTTCCCAAACTATGTTGGGGTCGGCTTCCAGTCTAACCGGATGTAGCTGAGTACCAGTGCTTTACAAGGAGCGACTGCCCTGCCTGACCTCCTCAACCCAGTTATCTGGGCAACCCAATACCCCTTGGTTAGACTAGTGTCAGACTTACTGGCTTCTGACTACCCGTAACGACTGCCAAGGATGTTCAATGACAGCCGGGACCTACAGTTTAACGTGCCATCCGAAACACAGTCATTGGTGTCTAAGATATACTTAGAAAGTACATACAAACTTAGAAAAGTTGCATTGGTACTTGCCTGACCTGGAATCGAACCCGCGCCCTCATACTCGAGAGGTTGGTTCTTTGCCCACTAGGCCACCACGACTTTTAGCTAATAAACTACCCTAGGACTCGTTATAGTAAAATGTAAAGCCATAGTTGAATCTAAACCATTCAACTAGATACATCCCCTTTCGTCCATCTTAACATATTAAGGATCGCGTTACCGTGTATCAAGTTTGATTAGTAAGACGAGGTCACATAGAAAGCGGGGAGCGTATAATTTACGTGTCCTTGGGATATTACCTATAAACCTTAGGTATGATACTCGACCACAATGGCACTTGACTTACAATGAAGACATTGTATAAATGAGTAAACAGTGTTTTTTCAGGAAACTAACGTTTACGTCAAAATTTTTTCGTTGTACTTGGGATAAGCTGTTTTTGTTTTATCTCATAAAAAAGTTTATAATGCATTAGAAAATCATAATGTAAGGTTAAGAAACTCACTCGCTTCTCTTAATTTTATTGAGTTGCAATCAAGGTCATAAATAATTGAATATACTTACAAAAAATACAGTCACTATTTCAAATAAAGCTTTAAGACAGCGGCATTTTAATCCCCGCTATCTCTCTAACCCAGCCTTACCCCAAGAATAATTACAAGTTATAATGGACAAGTGACTTACATACCGGCTCCTGTATACCTCGCGGCGTTTGCAAACTGTTGTCCCTATGCAAGACTGTTAGTCTTGCTTGCCTGGGGCTGGGACCCAAGCATGGTTTAATTTCATGTTTCGAGCATAACATGGGGTCTTGTTTTAGAATTTTGAGACTGGTTAGCCAATTTACTAAAGAAAACACGGTCATTTTTTAAAAAGACTTTAATCTTTATTGAAGTTAAGCCTTTTCGAGAGACATTAACATGCATTTTATGCCGTGTTGCAGTTTGAAAAAGTAATTTCAACGAATGTAGGATTAAGGCTTTACTTGCTCATGATTGCAATCGCATAAATATGTATGTCGAACTCTAATCGAAAATGCCTCAGTGCAGTTGAGGCAAGCATATTCAGATCAGAATAGCTGCAAGCTCAATTAAGCTATATATATTAGAATTCCCTCCCAGCAGCGCACAACTTATTTTCTTCATTAAAATTGTTGTGTTAAAAGTCGAAGTTCATTAAGAAAAATATGTTGATATTGGATATTCTATGCACTAGCAATTAAGTTCGAGAAACATAAACAAACTGCTTTGGACTGGTTGCACAAATCCCGCGCAAATGGCCGGCTACGCAAACAGGGCATTTCGACGAAACACAGCTTCATTAGTGAATTATCCTTCGTTATAATGAGAGAAATAATGACCAAAGATTCGGATACTGTTACTATTTTAATTAGAAACTTAGTTTGTTGTCGGACTTTTGAGTGTTGTATTTTTTTAATGGATTTAGTTGAATAAATTAAAAATTAATTGCGTTTAAAAAAAGTCGCGCAAAACTTTCAGGATTAGATGATATTAGTTGTGAAGTTCTTGTATTTTTATAGTTTTTTCAAGATTAAACCGAATTAAGAGGGCTATCACAAATTTTCGAGTTTTATACGAGTTTTGATGCGTCATTATGCTTTGGATATAGTCACAAAAAAAAAAACAAAAATAAGATTAAGAAAGTTTGATCATTTATCTTGGGGCTGTTTTCAATAAATATTTTAATTTGTCCACGTACATCAGTAAAATCTTTGTCTCTGCAAAGGATGTTTCATAAAATGTTGCTTTTGGGAATCTTTTGATGCTTCAGTACTACGAGGATATAGCAATTTAACCATTTATAAAAATGTTCAAGATACAACTATATCTTGTACTTGTGCTTGCTTACACCAATTTATTACAATTCATACAGTAATACACCAAAAATAATTCTATAAAACTGAGAGTTACTGACAATTTTCCGTACAAAACTATATTTTTTATCTATGAAAGTATAATCCAAATTCAAATAAAACATATTTAATAATTAAGGTGGTATTGTTATAAAGCTTGAAAAAAAAAATTGGTCTATTTAAAAGTAAAACAATATTTTAAAATAATTTTTGTTTGCAATGCAAAAATCAATATAAATCTTGTGACGCGCGGTGTTCAACTTTAGTCAGCGCCAAGCGCTTATAGAGGGAGGACGTATCGCTCGCTGTTGCGCCGCGCAAACTCGCCGGAGCTCGAAAAATATAGCGCAACCTGCGCAACGAACTCGTTTTGATACTAGTGAGTTTTTATTTTATTTATTAGTTATAATGATCTGATTGAAATGTAATATACACAAGTATTAACCCATGATATTCTAATGCGAAAATGTTATAGATTGGGTTCTCTTTTTTTGATGTTGGTTATATAGAAATATGTACGTAAATGTCATCGTCGTTAGTTTCGCTGTTGCATAATAATATTATTGGATATCTTTGATTCTTGCAGGATAATGAAAGCATATTTAATTCAGATTATCAGACTCAATCGGATACCAGTACAAATAATATGGTAAGTATTTTTTGTCACTCGCAACAGACATATTTGTTCCTAGTTTTTATTGTTGCAGGAAAATGAAGATACAATACATGGAAGACGAATTATAGATTTTAGTTTTTTTATAAATCAATTACTTATACCTAATTGATAAACATGGTGAAAAGTTTGGTTGTCGATTAAATAATTTAAAAATTGTAAACGATTATTTGTTTATTGTAACTCAATCGAGCTATTCTAGGTTATAAAATTCATCGGTACAAATAATATTTCATAAACTATAAAACCAATAAACTATTTCGAAAATAAAAGTGGCAAAGTCTCAAGTTTGTTTGTGCCGCGTGGCGGTCCGCAGGTGTGCGTTGCGTATTTCACTAGACGCACACGCGCGCAAGTGCTGCCGGCTATCGTCTAATTTACCTAAACCTGAGCGATTCGATTTTGTAATAGCGCTCTTAAACAAAAAACTTCTATTCTTTGAGTATAGTAAGTAGTAGTTTTTTTCTGCTGTACCAATAATTCCACGATCAAAGCTCTTAAGAAGCAGTCTACATGTAACATATGTAAATTAGCAATCGTAATAACCCTCACTAAGGATTACATAACAAAAGCCCTTGCTATAAATAACGTTAAATGGAAACCGAACATGAGATTAAACATGCAACTAAGGGGTTTCAACTGAAGGGTAATTATGCCTCGACATGAGTCGAAGGGAACGCGTGATGGGCTGATTTCAGTTCAGGGACTTGTGCACGGCGGTAAAGTTATAATCATGCAGTTGATTGGCGTTTTCCATGATTTAGGTAAGTATAAAGGTTGTTGTAGATGACGGAAAAAAATACGATATGTGAATGTGTATTGATTTATTAAAATTATAGAATGGTGATAGAATAAAGCTGAGTAACTTCATACGGGATTATACATATTTGGGTTCGCCAATAGAGTTCAAGTTTTCTTTAAATTAAACCTACGTAGTTCGTTTGATATTAGTACCTACATTCATAACAACAGTGTTGATAACCTTATGAATCAACGTGATGACTTAAATCCACTATTTTAAGTTATTTTAAGTAGGAACTTAACCAGTAAATCTTCCGAACAATTTGGCAGAGATGGAGCGTAAACTTCCAGGCAGCTTTAAATCCAGTGCTTCTATAATGTGTCGGTAATAAATCTAAGTTAGCTTATTCGGCAATTCCGTCAGAGGCAATGGCTTCAAATGCAGTTGAGCATACGGATTTCGGATCCGGAGTCCGGAACTCAGGATCCGCGAATTGTCAGCAGTTTACTTGTGCCAAGTTTCGTGGTGTTGTGTAGATGAATATACGAGCGTTTTAGCCACAATTGCAAATGACTATAATTTTGTAAATAATTATGTTGAAAGTCAACTCTTCTCGATTACAAAATAAACTGACGTTGCATCGGTAGGCATTTCTTAATATATAATAAGTTAGGTACATGACTATTTTCCTGAATATATTTCTTACTCATGTTTGGACTCAACCATTTTAAAGGGCACTGACCTTTAAAATTTTCCCAACTTTTCCACATGAAAATCTGTGTCATCTGTAGGATATTAAATAAATATTCAATACGAAAGAACTTCTTTACGTTTACCGTAGTGTAGGCGGATGTTTCATTAAAACGTAGGTATAAAGGTTAGGAAGCAAGAAAAAATAAAAACTGCGTAATAGGCGGAAAAGTCCCAGAGTTATTTTATTTAACGCGGTGCGCAAAGGACAATGAATTAGCAGTAAATTGTATGTGACTTTATCGGGGACCGTCCTTATTGATTACCTAGCGTTGTAGCTTATGTCTTTATATCCTTGCTAAGTAGCTTTTATTCTATGTCCATTCGCATGTAGTTAGAATAACTTTCTTTATGGGGTTGGGGTAAACCAGGAAGCCCTAGTATCAAACCTAAGTAGGTTTGGTCAATAAAAAACTGGTAAAAATATATATTAAATATATCTTAGCCTTTTTGGAAGTCGAGTAAAAAATACTTTTTATTTTGGATAGGCTATACATAAGTCTACTTTAACAGGGGTATGCAAATTAGTTTCCTTGGGACGCGAGTGGTACTGTGGACAGAAGCTAGTCTGTCTTTCCTGACTCCGTGAGCTAGTAGCTAGTATAGAGGTATAAATTGCGTAGGTAAGTGCCAAGCAATTGCGTTTCAATATCCTATCTAATAAACAGCCAGGTATCTCGCTATAAGTACATAATGTACACTCGAATAAGCAATATAATAATAACACTTAATAATTAAACTGAAATAGCTATTATCTGAGCTAACTATACACTTCGCTTCAGGAGGTTTAGACAATAGTTTTGAGCTTAACAAACAATAACCAAAGATAGGCCTGATAGTGGATACCTTCGAATATATTTAGGTTAGTAAAAGCATTTGTTTTATAGTTCACGGAATTGTTGTGTGGGTGTTAACATTTGATAATAATAATTATAGGAGAAGGTGCACGTATCGAAGCTATGCATGTCTGGAACTTTTCAAACTTCAAACTTCAAATATTTATTGCAATCATGAGTGTTACAAGGTGTTATAAAATGTAGAGGTACATACATGATACCCTGTTAGGGCGCAGCAATTATAGAGAAGATTATAGAGATTATAAGCGAACTATTATAGAGAAGATGTTTTGAATGTATACAATTTATGCACATTTGTAGAGTGTAGGTGTACAGTCAACATCAGGTCAGTGGTAACAGTTATACAGGAAAATCGTACTTATTACTATTGAGTTAAGGTGCATGACAGTTACCACTGATGTGCAGTCTACCGTACTAATATTTTACCTAAAGCTACTTTGGAAATTTATGAAGCACAAGACATTTTCAAATAATAATAAATAGTGCCTCAAAAGCGTTTTTTGGTAGAAACATTGAAAACAGCTTACCTACTTGTAACAAAAAACTTTAAAATTCTCATCAAAATTGTTAACTTGTTCGTTCATAAAACCATATGAAACTGACATACAGATTATATGTGCCTATAGTACAACCAACTATAGGCATTATGTCAGTTGCTTCCTCTAATATCCTTAGTCGGTTGGTCCCGACTCAAGGAAATATTTATGTTAATGTCGTGGAAGTCGAGGAAGCCTGAAAAACTGTGACAGCTTGTCTAGTTAAGAATCTCCCGATTTAATTAAGTTTCCTTGTTGCTAAGGAATAGTTGACGTTTTATTAAAGTGCGGTTTCATAATACTCAACTCGTGGTAACAGTAGCAAAATAATGCTTCATCTCTACCATGATAACTGACTATGAAGTAGATGTTTATTTGTTTTCTACTATTTTACTTTGTCATTTAACGTGGAGATATGCGAGAAGACGAAAATCGATCTCAGTGGCGTTGACGATCCCCGCTGACAGCTATGCGGATGAGTTTTTTGATACTTAAGTACTTAGTTGTATTTTTTTTAAAGATGTTTGTGTTTTTTTGTTATTTATAGTTTTGTTTAATTTAAAGTACCTATATTATATAATATGTTTAGTTACAATAAGTATCGAATAAATAGATAGTAAAGTTTATTCAAAGTACGGTATATTTGAAAGTAGGAGTTATTCTCGGTTTCACTCGGAGTCAAAGAATTCTTCTATGGTAGGTACTCTATCGGTGAAGTCAGCTTAGTAACACTCAAATTCATATTTAATTCATTTCAATTCACTCGGGTAACAAAGCGAGTAAGAACACCGCGCGAACTTCCTCTGTACTATCTTTTTGCATTTCTTGAAGAAGATTTATAACCTTTTGACGCCACGGAATAGGAAAAAGACAGGAAAAGCGCTAGGTAAAAACATGATGTATGCAAGGTCAGTGAATTCATAGAATAGTATACACTACAGTGGGGACTTGTAGGTAAAGACACACACTAAAGACTAAACAGTCGGCTGCCAGTGGACCAAATGGCTGGTAATTTTTTTAAAGAAATAAACAAGTCAATAAGAGTATTCTAAAGTCAAAGTCAAAAACGTTTATTGAAAGTAGGCTAGTTTTTAGCACTTTTTTACGTCAAATATACAAAAGGACAGCGCCCCCACAACGCCCCCCTTTATCACTTCCTAGCGTTATGGCTGGGAAGAAGAAGCGGTGAAGAACAAATTTCCCAGCAACACATCTAGACAGTCTATTATAGTAGTAGTCCAGTAGTGTACTACCATTTATCTTTATCATCACAAACAAAAGTCATCTTGTATGAGCTCATGAACAAAAAGTTGACTGACATCTTCAAACAAATCATACTAGGAACATACCTACTTCAGCATTGCTCGGGTCAAAGTTATAATTTAGTTAGCTTTGTATCTGTCTTAGGGCTGATTTTTCAACCATCAGTTAAGTTCTATCTGAGGAATAAATATGGCGGTTTGACATATTTTCCATACAAAAGCTGTCAAAACGTTAAAAATATTCCTCAGATAGTAGTTATCTGGCGATTGAAAAATCAGCCCTAAATTATCTGTATAACTAAGTTAGTCTCGTGATAATGTAATTACTGGAAGATTACTCTGTAAGTTAGATCAGGCATGATTTGTTTCAGCTTTGTACATTTTTAGCTTAAGGACCATTACAGACTAACGTAATTTTCAGTGAGTTTACACATGTTTGGCAAGAGGTGTTCCCTTCGACGCTATCATTTGAACATCTTTGGCAATTGTCACGGGTAGTTAGAAACCAGAAAGTCCTCGTAACTGACTTGTGGAGGTCAGATAGGCAGTCGCTCTATGTAAACCACTGGTACTCAGCTGCATCCAGTTAGTCTCGAAGCTGACCTCAATATTGTTGGGAAAAGGCTAGGCAGATGATGATCTTGGCTTAACATATGCAAGAGGTGTGCACATCAGATACCTACGCATTTCCATGCTCTTTTAAAAAATTCTGTGGATGCTCTCAGCCACCACGCTTCACTGGGCAGCTTTGCATTGACCCTAAGTAAACACTTAAGTTTATTATGCATGCAGTCACACATCTTCTCGAGGCACGTGGTCGTGTGTTATACGCTTTGGGTACAGGCGATACACAATTGGTTCATGTTTTCAAAAATATGCATATTAATGCGTAATGTTACCCTTGGGGACAACAAGCTATTTGTTTCAGCTATCATTTTTGGAAGGTATGGAAAATTAACATATTAAATGCGTTTATACACTTACTGTCCATCATAATAATGAAATCATTTTGAACAGGCTTTATTATTAGCGACCTTAGATCTTTTAAGTCCAGGTATCTTTAACTGGCTGTTTATAAAAATGTATCTGTGTCTGCGCCATACCTACGCCTAGTGATTTTTAATAGCAACAAGTTACACTTTGATGTGATACTATCAAATAATTATTTTTGTTTTACGTTCACC
This sequence comes from Helicoverpa armigera, assembly GCF_030705265.1. Lineage (NCBI taxonomy): Eukaryota > Metazoa > Arthropoda > Insecta > Lepidoptera > Noctuidae > Helicoverpa > Helicoverpa armigera. Next base: position 9,288,751 of record NC_087135.1, on the reverse strand, counting down.
CGCAAACTTTTTATATTACTCACTTCTATATTGTACACGGTTGCGTCGCCAGAAAATCTATAATTTCATTTTGTAAAATATCAAGAATTCAGATTATTAAACCTGTATTGCGAAGAAACTGAGGTTTTCATTATTAAACTTCCAAATGTCCACCACTGGACATTAAATGGCGACCGTGACAGGACGGATTTGCAAAAATTCGGATCGACTACGAAGACAAAGGAATTCTCACTAAAAGGAAATCTACCAAAGATTCATCGTGGAGGACTACAGACGCAAGAACACTATAATAGAAGACAACTAAGCCAGCCAGGTCGGTCAGAAGAACTCGCCGCGCCCAGCCTTAGCTTCTACTCCGTCGAGGTTCACCGTCAGCCTGCCACGTCAGTCCGAGAATTTCGTCAACATCTGCGAGCAGCTCGTGTACCTATCAGTACCACAGCCACCAGCGAGGACCAGTGCAGCCAGAAGCAGCCGTCTCGCCTATCAGTTAAGTGCCATTCCTACGATTTACCCTAATACCTGAACCCATTTTTCCTATCGAAAAGGTCGCTGTTTGGTACACTCCACTTGTGTATTTCATTAGTTTAACAAAATATCTAGCAATTTTAAGGCTTATTTCAAGTAAACAATCAGTAAATCTCCTAAAATAGTACAATTAAAATCCATAATTTATTGTCAACTACCTACGTAATCATTTGTAAAATCATAAATTCATTAAAATAACAGTAATTTCATGAAAATAAGTTCATAAATAAATAATACTTGAGTATCTAAACACCTATTAGTAATTACATTCCCGATATTTTCATTCTGCTAGGTAATCTGAAGGCCTAAACTTAGCCACCCTCCCAATAGTGCGTGTCATTATTCTAGTTCACATTATTTCAAATATTTTGGCCGACTATTCCAGGGAATTCGGCGCCGCCCGACGTTGACTACCGCTAGCCGCGTTCGGGTGACGAAGCGTCTGCGCTTCGCCACGCGCCGCGCCGAGCCGCCGCCGCGCTGCTGCCGCGCTGTTACCGCGCTGCTGCCGCGTGGCTGCGTTCGGGCCCCAGGTGTCGCCGAGGGAGTATCAGATAAGAGTTGAACATATAACTTTATTCCTTCATTTTGCATTAGTGTGTTACTGTTTAGATTACTCAATCACCTATAATACTTTCTTAAGTACTAGTTTGTCGTTTGTTGTTGTTACATACTATTAATTAATAAACAAAATGTCTTTAAGCGAAGATAAAGACAGTAATGCAAAACAATTGAAGGAGCTATTTGCTAAACGTAGCTCGGTCAAAGGTCGTTTAACGAAATTTAAAAAGTATTTAGATGTAGTATGCTCTTTAAAATTATCAAAAACCCAAATTAAAGAGTTAGAAATTAATATTGATAAAATACGAGCTATGTCTAGCAAATTCGATGAACTACAGGCTCAGATTGAGGTTATTAATTGCGATAATATGGACTCTGAGATTGATGAACGTGATGGAATTGAGCAGATCTTCACCTCACATCTGGCAATTGCTGAAGAGCAACTTGACAAGTATAAGACTACTTCTCACTATTCTGATTCGCACAATTCATCACAATGTCATCACGATCAGTCAACTCATTGTCATCATGTTGATTTTAAATTACCACAAATACAAATTGCAAAGTTCGATGGCGCTTATTTCCGCTGGCTTGAGTTCCGAGATACCTATTTGTCGCTTATTCATAACAATGAGCGTATCAAGCCTATTCATAAGTTCCATTATTTGGTATCGTATCTCGAAAATGAAGCTGCGCGAATTATTTCTAATTTAGAGATTTGCGAAACTAATTATGAAACTGCATGGCAGCTTTTGTGCGATGGTTACGATAACAAGCGCCAGCTTATAAATCAACACCTCAATTCATTGTTATATTTTGAATCGACACAGCAACAACACAAACGTGAATCAGACAAATCACTGAGGTTTCTAGTTGACCACGTAACAAAAAACTTGCGAGCATTATCAAGCTTAGCTAAACAAGATGAGCTGCTTGATATGATAATTATCAAAATTCTTATACCTAAGTTAGATAATCGTACTGCTATGAAGTGGGAAGAACACCGTAATAGTTTGTCCGATCTCCCCACTCTAAAGGACTTCAATAAGTTCCTAACTGATCGCGCTGATGTGTTAGCAACTATGTTCCAAAACAAGTCTGACACACCCAAGGCTACACAATCACGCCAAAATAATAATAATAATTCTCGTAGCACTAAGTCGTTTTCATCTACAGTTCAGAACACCGGCTCTGTCACTAAGCAGTGCGTTGTCTGTAAAGGTGACCACTGGATTTACGACTGCCCTACATTCCTAGCGAAGAGTGTTCAAGAACGACGAGACGAAGCATTTAAGTTGCACTTATGCTCCAATTGTTTACGAACTGGGCATCGTGCACGTGATTGCAAGTTGGGTCCCTGTCGTGAGTGCAAGCGTAGACACAACTCACTCTTGCATTTACCTAATTCTAACAATGCTAGCACAGGTAATACTAGTACAGTCAGCAGCAATAGCACTAACACAGATCGCGGTTCAAGTGAAATATCAGTTAATAATTCGATTAGTGATAATTTCGTAGAAAATCATATTCTTTTGTCAACAGCCATGGTAAACGTTATCAATCCTCAAACAAACAAGCAATTTCGAGTGCGTGCTTTATTAGACTGTGGAAGTCAGTCCTCATTTATTAGCCAGTCACTCATGAACAAGTTATCATTACAGGTATGATCCCGGAAATGAGGATTCTAGAGCCACATTAACACGCCATTTCACCGAAGACCTGCCAGAAGTCAGCAGTGGCGAAATCGAGATCGCTCTGAGACAGCTCAAAAATGGAAAAGCCCCTGGCGAGGATGGCATTACAACAGAGCTAAAAGCAGGAGGAAACCCCTTAATGGGGAAGCTCCAGAAGCTTTTTAATGCCGTCCTGTTTGAAGGGAGAACTCCAGAGGCGTGGAATAGGAGTGTTGTCGTCCTGTTCTTCAAAAAGGGAGATAAAACCCAGCTGAAGAACTATCGACCCATTTCCCTCCTAAGCCACGTCTATAAGCTGTTCTCAAGAGTGATCACGAACCGACTTGCGCGAAGACTCGACAAATTCCAACCACCGGAGCAGGCTGGGTTTCGGAGCGGATACGGCACCATAGACCACATCCACACAGTGCGGCAGATTATACAGAAGACCGAAGAGTATAATCAGCCCCTGTGTCTAGCATTTGTGGCCGAACCGATAACCGTTGGGGTAAACGAGTTCTAGAGTGTAGTGAGTAGAGGCAAACGAAGTGTAGGACGTCCTCAAGCACGGTGGAGTGATGACTTGCGCAAGACGGCTGGCATTAGCTGGATGCGAGAAGCCGAAAATCGATCTCAGTGGCGTGCACTTGGAGAGGCCTATGTCCAGCAGTGGACTGCGATAGGCTGATGATGAGGACCAGAATAATTCAACAAATCCAACATTCGTCTAGCTCGGGGATTTTTCAAAGCAATCTTTTTCATTTTTGCAGTATTTTGATGATACTTTATTCTTAACCAGCTTCTGCCAGCGGTTTCACCCGCATCCCGTGGGAACTACTTCCCGTACCGGGATAAAAAGTAGCCTATAGCCTTCCTCGATAAATGGGCTATCTAACACTGAAAGAAATTTTCAAATCGGACCAGTAGTTCCTGAGATTAGCGCGTTCAAACAAACAAACAAACAAACAAACAAACTCTTCAGCTTTATAATATTAGTATAGATCAATATCAATATCGATATAAAGATAAAATTAACTCTATAGATATTAATTTAAAACAGAAAATCGCTTTATATTTAAGTAAACTCGTATTTATTGCAATTAAAACAGAGCGCAACACTTCACCACGAAATTATTGTCCGGTACTGATTTAAAGTAAACAAACACGGCGACTAGGCAGCACGTGCCGCGTACTCAGTATTATTCTATCCCTTTCTTCGCTCGCGGTAATAGATAATACAGTAATCGTCTGTTGAGTGTAAACATCGCCTCGGTAAACTATTGCAAAAGTAATTGTTAGTTTTTTTTAAATATAAAATTATTAGTAACTGGCATTACCATAATTTAAAAATAAAATGTCTACAGGAATAGTATTGTTAGAATATTTTACTATAAAATGAGTTTCCTGTTCTTACTCGAAAAATATCGTTATTGTAACAAATTGAAAATCTTATTTGCAGCGCTACCCGTAATCACTACTAGTGATGGTATTCACGTAAATAAGCACAATAAATCTGTAACAGAATAATAATGCTATGGTTATTATAAAAATTCTAGTTTGTTATGTACTTATAGGAAAAATTTGAAAAAAATTTACAAGGTGTAAAAGAGTATGTACATGACGAATATGCAATAAAACGAAAAGCATCGTTATGTCACATTACGATATTATTCGGTGGGAGGAGCGATATGTTTAGTTACAATAAGTATCGAATAAATAGATAGTAAAGTTTATTCAAAGTACGGTATATTTGAAAGTAGGAGTTATTCTCGGTTTCACTCGGAGTCAAAGAATTCTTCTATGGTAGGTACTCTATCGGTGAAGTCAGCTTAGTAACACTCAAATTCATATTTAATTCATTTCAATTCACTCGGGTAACAAAGCGAGTAAGAACACCGCGCGAACTTCCTCTGTACTATCTTTTTGCATTTCTTGAAGAAGATTTATAACCTTTTGACGCCACGGAATAGGAAAAAGACAGGAAAAGCGCTAGGTAAAAACATGATGTATGCAAGGTCAGTGAATTCATAGAATAGTATACACTACAGTGGGGACTTGTAGGTAAAGACACACACTAAAGACTAAACAGTCGGCTGCCAGTGGACCAAATGGCTGGTAATTTTTTTAAAGAAATAAACAAGTCAATAAGAGTATTCTAAAGTCAAAGTCAAAAACGTTTATTGAAAGTAGGCTAGTTTTTAGCACTTTTTTACGTCAAATATACAAAAGGACAGCGCCCCCACAACGCCCCCCTTTATCACTTCCTAGCGTTATGGCTGGGAAGAAGAAGCGGTGAAGAACAAATTTCCCAGCAACACATCTAGACAGTCTATTATAGTAGTAGTCCAGTAGTGTACTACCATTTATCTTTATCATCACAAACAAAAGTCATCTTGTATGAGCTCATGAACAAAAAGTTGACTGACATCTTCAAACAAATCATACTAGGAACATACCTACTTCAGCATTGCTCGGGTCAAAGTTATAATTTAGTTAGCTTTGTATCTGTCTTAATTATCTGTATAACTAAGTTAGTCTCGTGATAATGTAATTACTGGAAGATTACTCTGTAAGTTAGATCAGGCATGATTTGTTTCAGCTTTGTACATTTTTAGCTTAAGGACCATTACAGACTAACGTAATTTTCAGTGAGTTTACACATGTTTGGCAAGAGGTGTTCCCTTCGACGCTATCATTTGAACATCTTTGGCAATTGTCACGGGTAGTTAGAAACCAGAAAGTCCTCGTAACTGACTTGTGGAGGTCAGATAGGCAGTCGCTCTATGTAAACCACTGGTACTCAGCTGCATCCAGTTAGTCTCGAAGCTGACCTCAATATTGTTGGGAAAAGGCTAGGCAGATGATGATCTTGGCTTAACATATGCAAGAGGTGTGCACATCAGATACCTACGCATTTCCATGCTCTTTTAAAAAATTCTGTGGATGCTCTCAGCCACCACGCTTCACTGGGCAGCTTTGCATTGACCCTAAGTAAACACTTAAGTTTATTATGCATGCAGTCACACATCTTCTCGAGGCACGTGGTCGTGTGTTATACGCTTTGGGTACAGGCGATACACAATTGGTTCATGTTTTCAAAAATATGCATATTAATGCGTAATGTTACCCTTGGGGACAACAAGCTATTTGTTTCAGCTATCATTTTTGGAAGGTATGGAAAATTAACATATTAAATGCGTTTATACACTTACTGTCCATCATAATAATGAAATCATTTTTGAACAGGCTTTATTATTAGCGACCTTAGATCTTTTTAAGTCCAGGTATCTTTAACTGGCTGTTTATAAAAATGTATCTGTGTCTGCGCCATACCTACGCCTAGTGATTTTTAATAGCAACAAGTTACACTTTGATGTGATACTATCAAATAATTATTTTTGTTTTACGTTCACCCGCAAACTTTTTATATTACTCACTTCTATATTGTACACGGTTGCGTCGCCAGAAAATCTATAATTTCATTTTGTAAAATATCAAGAATTCAGATTATTAAACCTGTATTGCGAAGAAACTGAGGTTTTCATTATTAAACTTCCAAATGTCCACCACTGGACATTAAATGGCGACCGTGACAGGACGGATTTGCAAAAATTCGGATCGACTACGAAGACAAAGGAATTCTCACTAAAAGGAAATCTACCAAAGATTCATCGTGGAGGACTACAGACGCAAGAACACTATAATAGAAGACAACTAAGCCAGCCAGGTCGGTCAGAAGAACTCGCCGCGCCCAGCCTTAGCTTCTACTCCGTCGAGGTTCACCGTCAGCCTGCCACGTCAGTCCGAGAATTTCGTCAACATCTGCGAGCAGCTCGTGTACCTATCAGTACCACAGCCACCAGCGAGGACCAGTGCAGCCAGAAGCAGCCGTCTCGCCTATCAGTTAAGTGCCATTCCTACGATTTACCCTAATACCTGAACCCATTTTTCCTATCGAAAAGGTCGCTGTTTGGTACACTCCACTTGTGTATTTCATTAGTTTAACAAAATATCTAGCAATTTTAAGGCTTATTTCAAGTAAACAATCAGTAAATCTCCTAAAATAGTACAATTAAAATCCATAATTTATTGTCAACTACCTACGTAATCATTTGTAAAATCATAAATTCATTAAAATAACAGTAATTTCATGAAAATAAGTTCATAAATAAATAATACTTGAGTATCTAAACACCTATTAGTAATTACATTCCCGATATTTTCATTCTGCTAGGTAATCTGAAGGCCTAAACTTAGCCACCCTCCCAATAGTGCGTGTCATTATTCTAGTTCACATTATTTCAAATATTTTGGCCGACTATTCCAGGGAATTCGGCGCCGCCCGACGTTGACTACCGCTAGCCGCGTTCGGGTGACGAAGCGTCTGCGCTTCGCCACGCGCCGCGCCGAGCCGCCGCCGCGCTGCTGCCGCGCTGTTACCGCGCTGCTGCCGCGTGGCTGCGTTCGGCCCCAGGTGTCGCCGAGGGAGTATCAGATAAGAGTTGAACATATAACTTTATTCCTTCATTTTGCATTAGTGTGTTACTGTTTAGATTACTCAATCACCTATAATACTTTCTTAAGTACTAGTTTGTCGTTTGTTGTTGTTACATACTATTAATTAATAAACAAAATGTCTTTAAGCGAAGATAAAGACAGTAATGCAAAACAATTGAAGGAGCTATTTGCTAAACGTAGCTCGGTCAAAGGTCGTTTAACGAAATTTAAAAAGTATTTAGATGTAGTATGCTCTTTAAAATTATCAAAAACCCAAATTAAAGAGTTAGAAATTAATATTGATAAAATACGAGCTATGTCTAGCAAATTCGATGAACTACAGGCTCAGATTGAGGTTATTAATTGCGATAATATGGACTCTGAGATTGATGAACGTGATGGAATTGAGCAGATCTTCACCTCACATCTGGCAATTGCTGAAGAGCAACTTGACAAGTATAAGACTACTTCTCACTATTCTGATTCGCACAATTCATCACAATGTCATCACGATCAGTCAACTCATTGTCATCATGTTGATTTTAAATTACCACAAATACAAATTGCAAAGTTCGATGGCGCTTATTTCCGCTGGCTTGAGTTCCGAGATACCTATTTGTCGCTTATTCATAACAATGAGCGTATCAAGCCTATTCATAAGTTCCATTATTTGGTATCGTATCTCGAAAATGAAGCTGCGCGAATTATTTCTAATTTAGAGATTTGCGAAACTAATTATGAAACTGCATGGCAGCTTTGTGCGATGGTTACGATAACAAGCGCCAGCTTATAAATCAACACCTCAATTCATTGTTATATTTTGAATCGACACAGCAACAACACAAACGTGAATCAGACAAATCACTGAGGTTTCTAGTTGACCACGTAACAAAAAACTTGCGAGCATTATCAAGCTTAGCTAAACAAGATGAGCTGCTTGATATGATAATTATCAAAATTCTTATACCTAAGTTAGATAATCGTACTGCTATGAAGTGGGAAGAACACCGTAATAGTTTGTCCGATCTCCCCACTCTAAAGGACTTCAATAAGTTCCTAACTGATCGCGCTGATGTGTTAGCAACTATGTTCCAAAACAAGTCTGACACACCCAAGGCTACACAATCACGCCAAAATAATAATAATAATTCTCGTAGCACTAAGTCGTTTTCATCTACAGTTCAGAACACCGGCTCTGTCACTAAGCAGTGCGTTGTCTGTAAAGGTGACCACTGGATTTACGACTGCCCTACATTCCTAGCGAAGAGTGTTCAAGAACGACGAGACGAAGCATTTAAGTTGCACTTATGCTCCAATTGTTTACGAACTGGGCATCGTGCACGTGATTGCAAGTTGGGTCCCTGTCGTGAGTGCAAGCGTAGACACAACTCACTCTTGCATTTACCTAATTCTAACAATGCTAGCACAGGTAATACTAGTACAGTCAGCAGCAATAGCACTAACACAGATCGCGGTTCAAGTGAAATATCAGTTAATAATTCGATTAGTGATAATTTCGTAGAAAATCATATTCTTTGTCAACAGCCATGGTAAACGTTATCAATCCTCAAACAAACAAGCAATTTCGAGTGCGTGCTTTATTAGACTGTGGAAGTCAGTCCTCATTTATTAGCCAGTCACTCATGAACAAGTTATCATTACAGGTATGTACTATAAATACTATAAACGTTATTGGTATAGGCAACAACTTAGCGGAACATGTAAATAAAAGTTGCATTGCCCGATTAAATTCATTTAGCAACGACTACAGTGTTGTACAATCATTTTATGTGTTGAACCAGTTAACAGGTGCTATTCCTAAACAATCTATAGATATTAGTCAACTTAATATCCCACGAGACATACAGTTAGCTGATCCCAATTTTAATCAGCCTTCGGCAATAGACATCTTGATAGGTGCGGACCTATTTTGGGACCTATTAGGATGTGATCAGCTAGCATTAGGTCATAACATGCCCAAGCTACGTAGCTCAAAGCTAGGTTGGCTAGTCGCCGGCCCTATTTTTCCAAGTTTAAGGAATCGTTCGTTACCAAAGAGTATTCCGTGTCATGTTTCAATCAGTGATAGTGACGAATGCAATAATTCCGATATTAATTCTCAATTAACAAAGTTTTGGGAACTGGAGCAAGTTCCAGATAAGCAATATTTTAGTAAAATTGAGCAGGCTTGTGAAGACCACTTTTATCGTAATACTTACCGTTTAGAATCTGGCAGATTTTGTGTTAGGCTGCCTCTAATTGATAGTCCAGATTGTTTAGGAGATTCTTACGCAATGGCCAAGAAACGATTATTGTATTTAGAAAAACGTTTCCGTAAGAATCCAGAATTAAAGTTACAATATTCAAATTTCATTCAAGAATATTTAGAGCTAGGCCATTTAGAGGAATGTCCGATTATAAATCCCGTTCCATCCTATTATCTTTGCCATCATGCAGTGTTTAAACAAAACAGTGAAACGACAAAGACACGTGTTGTCTTTGATGGATCGGCACGAACTTCCTCAGGTTTCTCTCTGAACGACCTACAGATGGTCGGTCCCAATGTTCAAGACTCAATCTTTTCTATTTTGATTCGAGCTCGTCAGTACAAATACATTTTGACAGCCGATATTGAAAAATTCTTTAGGATGGTTGAACTAGATGAAAAGGATCGTAATTTACAATTAATACTTTGGAGAAGTGATGAGTCAAATCCTATCAAAACTTTACGTCTAAAAACCGTCACTTATGGTCTCGCAAGTGCTACATATTTAAGCACCAAGTGTTTGTCAGTATTGGCAGAGGATTGCGATGATCAATTTATAGGTAATATTATTAAACACGATCATTATGTCGATGATTTGGTCACTGGATCCAACTGTGAGTCCGAGCTGTTATACATTCAGCGCAAGGTGTCGGACACTCTAAAATCTGCAGGGTTTAAACTACGTAAATTCAGGTCGAATTTACCAAGTATTTTGTCATCATCGGTCATTGATCAAAATGACAAGGTTAGTTTAAGCGGATCCACTAATACTTTAGGATTAAATTGGAATCCTAAAACCGATACTCTTCAAATATCAATTGTAATTCCCAACAAAGGTGATGTAGTTACCAAGCGATCTATACTGTCTACATCATTCAAGATTTTGATCCTCTCGGTATTCTCAGTCCATGCGTGATTATACCTAAAATGTTACTTCAGTCCTTATGGCTCAATAAAAAGGGCTGGGATGAACCGGTTAGCTCTGATATTTTGGAATCCTGGAACAAGTTTATTAACAATTTAAGTTTTTTATCAGATCTACAGATCCCGCGATTAACGCTATGCGAAGCTCCTAGTTATATAGAAATACATACCTTTAGTGATGCTTCCCAAGTCGCTTACGGTGCATGTGTGTACCTGCGGTCACACAACTTAGCTGGTGATGTAAAGGTTAACTTACTGTGTGCTAAGTCTAAGGTGGCGCCGTTGAAGCCGACGACAATACCGCGTCTGGAGCTTTGTGCTGCTCTGTTGGCTGCAAAATTGTGCAAGACAGTTACCAGTTCTCTACGATGTGAGGTTGATCGTATCATTTATTGGTGCGATTCTAGCGTTGTCCTCAGCTGGTTGAATGGTAATTCTGCAAAGCTAAAAACATTTGTAGCAAATAGGGTTGCCGAGATTAATGAACTTACCGATAGTTCGTCGTGGCGTTATGTGCCGACTGATCAGAATCCAGCTGACCTGATCTCAAGAGGCGTAAGTCCAGATCAAATTACCAATCTTAATTTGTGGTGGTCAGGTCCAAAATTTCTAATACAGCCTGAATCTGATTGGCCCTATTTAAATAAATTAATAAATGAAACAGACTTACCTGAGAGGAAATCCACTTCCGCTGTTGTCCAGGAACCTGTAACAGAAATTCTAAAATAGATAAATTTTCATCGTTTTTAAAATTAAGACGCATATTTGCGTATGTAAATAGATTTATACATAATATTAGACATAAAAATCCTAAAGATAAATTATTTGGTAAATTTAGTGTTACTGAATTAGAATCATCCTTTACTAGCCTATGTAAAATTGCTCAGCAAACTTCATTTGCTGTAGAGTACAATATTTTGTTAAAAAATAAAAATTTAAGTAGCAAATCATCTCTCTTGTCACTTTCACCCTTTTTGGATGATGACAAGGTGATGAGAGTCGGTGGTAGAATAGAATTATCAAATTATAATTATACTAAAAAACATCCCATACTTTTACACGCCTCTCATCCACTCACCAAATTATATTTCAAACATGAACACTTACGGAACATGCATGCCGGGCCTCAACTGTTGCTGGCCTGTGTAAGAGAAACTGTGTGGCCTATAAACGGTAGGCACTTGGCCCGCCGCACAGTACATGCCTGTGTCAGATGTAGACGTATTCAAGGTAAAACATTAACTCCCATGATGGGAAACTTACCTGCACAGCGCATCACACCTGATTTTCCATTTCGTACTGTTGGCGTTGACTTCGCTGGTCCGTTCCTCACGCTAAATAGAAAGGGTCGAGGTGCACGATTAACTAAAACCTATTTATGTTTGTTTGTATGTTTTCGCTATAAATGTGTGCACCTGGAAGCCGTCAGTGATTTGTCCAAAGACGCTTTTATTATGACATTACGCAGATTTATATCGCGACGGGGCAAGCCAGCGGAGATATTTTGCGATAACGGCCGCAACTTTGTTGCAGCTGCTAAGGAAATAGGCAATTTTCTTAAAACCAATCATGAGCCTGTAGTTGATTTTGCTACCAATGAAGGTGTGAAGTTTGTGTTCTCTCCACGTATGCTCCACATTTCGGCGGCATCTGGGAGGCTGGCGTTAAATCCGCGAAATACCACTTAAAACGCGTTATGGGAAACAATCATTTAACATTTGAGGAGATATGTACTCTTTTCACACAAGTGGAAGCTGTACTCAACAGTAGACCTTTATGCCCACTCTCCCCTTCCCCTAACGATTACCATTTCCTAACTCCCGGTCACTTTCTGATAGGGCGTGCCTTAAATGCATTGCCTGGTCCATCGCTCGAGCACGAGAACCAGAACAACCTTCAACGCTACATGAAGCTTGAACAAATACATCAACACTTTTGGCAGCGCTGGCAAAGGGAATATGTAGCAGAGCTACAGCAGCGCTCAAAATGGCGTACTAAATCAGCATCCCTAAAGGTCGGCGACTTAGTTCTTCTCCATGAGGATAATGTCCCACCACTCAGTTGGCGAATGGGACGAGTCAGCCGCCTGTTCCCGGGGCCCGACGGAGTCACGCGAGTCGCAGATGTGCAAACTACCAGAGGTTGCTTCAGGAGACCTCTCACTCGGATCTGTCCCTTGCCTACATCTTTACCGGATGAAGACTGATGTAGTTGAAAGGAGTCTTTCAACGGGGGGGAAGATGTCTGCGCCATACCTACGCCTAGTGATTTTTAATAGCAACAAGTTACACTTTGATGTGATACTATCAAATAATTATTTTTGTTTTACGTTCACCCGCAAACTTTTTATATTACTCACTTCTATATTGTACACGGTTGCGTCGCCAGAAAATCTATAATTTCATTTTGTAAAATATCAAGAATTCAGATTATTAAACCTGTATTGCGAAGAAACTGAGGTTTTCATTATTAAACTTCCAAATGTCCACCACTGGACAATCTGTAAAATGTAATACTTCGTACCTATGAAAATTCTCGTCAGTTCCTTCCTTTGACTATTGCTAGTTCCCGTCACCATTTATCAGTTACGCCACCAAAAATCACATAACTACAAAACAAACTAAAGAACTAAATTGGAAACCAGATTTAGGCTTTGTTTTGGTAACAATCGTATTGATTTTGCAACAGGACTGGATTGATTCAATCGGACCGAGCTGACGAGATTGATTGAAATGAAAATGATATTGACTTACCTGATGCGAGCTGGCGTTTACGTTAGGTAGCGTGTGGGTCTGTTCGTATGTTTAAGGGTTGGTCAAAGGCTGTAGTTCTAAGGTGGTTTACTTCTATATATTTTACTTAATACATCTAGAGTTGCTACTAGAATCTACATAATTAGTTTTAAAGGTACAACCAAAATATTTGTAAAAACCGAACGAATTCAAACAATATGGACGTCAGCTTTCAGTCTAATTATATCCAGCTAATTGCGTTTTATAATATAGGTCATCATCATCCTTCTGACCATAGGTAAGTATCCCATTTTGGTTGGGATCGGCGAAGCATGTTTTCTTCTTCATAACTATCTGTCACATTATTCTATTCGTATGTATGCATGCTCATACATAATCTACAGCTAGAATACTATATTACTGTAGAACTAGGATATGTGTCGTATATTAACTTGGAGCGACGGTAAAAAAATCATTACCGCAAATTCCTGTAAAACTTAAGACGACATTTAAAACAGGGAAAGTCATACAAAGTGCCATATGTTCATCAAACACGAAGTTAATAATCACATTCTACATTTAATATAATATTCGGGAAGACGTTGTTAGAGTTGCACACTGGAAACTTTTAGTCGGCCGACAGTTCGTTCGGGCTCATAAATGAGTATGGAAATGAATGGCAGTACTTATGGACTTATGGACATAACAACGATCAGGTATTTGTCCGGTATCATACTGATTAAAAACTTTGATTATAATCAAGATTTCTTAAAAAAAATTGCATTTGGTTTTTACAAAATTTCCTTGAAATAATTTTTTTAACTGTCGGGCCAACTATCGGCCGACTGTTTCGTCTGCAGTCTGGTAGGTACTTTTATGAGTCTGTTTGACTCCGTCGTATGTATGACAAGATTCATGGAAATTAATGTACCTACATACTTACTAGCTGGGGGCAATTGTTTCTTGCCACGAGTTTCTTGATTAAAACATTTTGTAAATGGCTTGAGTGAATGGCGACTGGTTTTAAGTAATTGGGACAGATGTTTTTCTTTTTCTAATAATGTAGGTATAATGTAAAAAAGATATTCTGAAAACAATTAGTAAAATAATCTTTTTAACACCAACAAAGTAGGTACTTACATATTGTTGTTTATAAAAATTCCAAACTTTCATACAAAGAAAAAGAAAATATGTCAGCCATGCCAGCCAGCTAGTTGTCTTATGATCAGACCCGCCGCTAGCTGTTTGTTCGCCCGCGTGCAAAACCGATTATGCCGCCCTACGACTACATATTATACTGGGTTTTGTCAAAAAATATATAAGGGGGGTCCAGGGGGTCCGGAACCACCCGCCCATTCATATCCATTTTACTTGTCCAACAGAAAAAAATATGTACATGCACCGCTCTGATTGCAGAAAACGCACTTCCTTTTGGATACATAAATATTGCAATAGGTACATAACATATATTACACATAACTTTTTATTTACTTGAAATGCTCAAGTCTTAGAGTAACCTAAGAAGTCCTGGTTTAGCCCATAAGCAGACTAAGCAATTGCTTAGGGCATCAATGCAGTGCAATCATTACCCAAGTGGCCCCGATGTATTGAAAGATTGTGATTAATGGGTAGGTACCAACATAATGTATATCAAAGTGCTTAGAACAGATTATGGGTAACTTAAACTAATGAACTTAAATTATCTACAGCAATGTTTAATTTCAGTAAAATATGTTATTAATGGTTTTTTGTGGGTTTGCCGTTGAAAAAATCAACGCATGAGACATATTTCATAAGTAAGGAAGCGCGAGCAAAGCGAGCGCGAAATTTATTTAGTCTAAGGACACAAAACAAATAAAAACCACTGTAAATTAACAAAGCAAAGTCAAAAAGTAAGATATGCACAGAAATGAAGTGCAAATGTACATGAAGCCGCGAGCGAAGCGAGCGCGATTTTTTCCTTAGAGTTTTCATGAAGTAAAAATACCATAAAAAGCCAAAGTAAACAAAAAGCTATAACGGACGTGCGCGAAATGATTTTTCGGAATCGAAGGCCTCAACAATTAAACAAAGATAAATTGCGATCAGTGCCGGTTTTAACTCAACCAGCGGTTGCTGGTTGGTGAATGCAAAAACACGTGAATGTGTCTTCTGATTGCGCGAGCGAAACGAGCGCGAAATTTCTTGTAATATTTTAGAACTCAAAACAAAAATTACTTAAAATTTTGCCCAAACGTACATAACTCTTTGTTGATGATGGCGCCTATGTATTAAAATTTTGGGACTTAAAGTAGTACCGTAAATAAGAAAGTTCATATGGAAACTAGAAGTTACTTTCTTATTAATAAAAGAACATAAAAACGACGCTCCCTTTTTGCTAGGGTAGACTAAAAAAAAACTTGAAAAATAAAAACAACTGTAAAGTGAAGCAAGCCCGAAAATTTTTGAGTTTTGGATCACTAAAAGTCCTAAACATATATAGTAAAAAGCGACTGTGAAGTGAAGAAGCCGCGAGCGAAGGGAGCGCGAATTTTTTTGAGTATTGGACATTAAAAGTAGCTATATGTGATAAAAAATTGAAGCGTAAAGTAAGGAAACCGCGAGCGAAGCGAGCGCGAAAATTTTTGAGTTTTGGGACATAAAAGTAGTGTTTCTTCGATAATTTCTCAAATTTAACGCCGAATTAAACACAAATTCGCCTTGGGCGCCCCTGAGCCCGCGGCGCCCGGGTTATTCGCACACGCTGCACCATAGGTTAAGTTGGCCCTGATGCTATCCATTCATTTGGATACAGTTCTTGTAAGTTGCAGTCTTTGATGAAATTTAAAACAAAAATAGGAGTAACATTCTGATCAAGGATTGGTTGGGGGCGCCTGCGGCGAACCTTATTTCCGGCGCCCTGGGCCGTCGCCCAACCGCGCCCTACCCTAAAACCGCTACTGACTGCGATATCTGACATGGAGGCGCGAGCGCAGCTAGCGCGAATTTTTTTGGGGATGCAAAGGATGAACCCTTCAAAATTGATAGAGGACGACCAAAGCGAAGGCGGTTTTTCTGAAATTTTATTGCTAATCTACTCATCTATTTTTAGTAAAAATATTTTTATTACGTAATTATGGTTTAATTTTGCCGTATGGGTTGATTTTGCCGCCCCCTAAATAGTGCCGCCCAGGGCATTTGCCCCCCCTGCTCTCTCCCCCCACGCTACGCCAATTGTTGATCTTAAATCGTTTGTAATAATTTTTAATTTTGAAAATGATCAACAGATGTAACTGAAACCGGCAGTATAAGTAATATTCTTAGCGCTATTGCTGTGTTTGGAAATATTGAAATCAAATAATTGGTAAAAAGATATTGTTTTTTTTTAATATAACATGATAAGTCGCTCGATTTGCCGCCCCCTAGGATGTGCCGCCCGCGTGCGGTGCACGCGCTGCACGCCCGCTTACGGCGGGCCTGCTTATGATTTCCTTCAGCTTTTCAGAGAGGTAACATTACTTACTAAGACAAAACGGAGGAATTCCTACGACTTTTATCATAGTGCATTCTTCCTACATTCATTTCAAGAAACATTCCATTTGTTAGACTTTAATAAGTACCTAGGTACTGTTGCAGTTAATTTGATGTCTCTAGTTGTGAACCTCGGTTTGACTGAACTTTGGATCCTTTTAATACCTAATTCACGCACATGCTTATTAATTTGGTTTTTTCAAGCGTTCTTTATGTAAGTTTTCCTTCTTTTTCAGCATGTATTTACATATTTATTTGTCGATTTGTCATATTTATTTGATGATGCACGCGTTTAGTGATACATAAAAATACTGTAAAAAAAGAAATATTTTATATTACGCACATTAACATCTTTTATGTCGCTAATTACAAAACAATAGAAAATCGATTGTATCTCGCGTATATCTGTGCTTCGGTATACAGCGGGTTCTACTATTTTAAGATACTTTGAGAGGTGCACCGACATAATCAATGAAAGTTGTACGGGTTTTCACTCCAGGGTACACAACTGCTACCAAAGTCAGAAACTAAGATTGTTTGACGTTCAACCTTGCAAAGAGGTTACTTGGTAAAGCCTTGCTTGGAAAACTTCCCCTGCGTGATAGTTCCTGGGTTCTAATCCCGGATGTTTGAATACTCTAAGTTCAGCCTCTAAAGCAGGAAGAGAGATTTGCCTGTTGAAATGGAACTTCTGTCATAGAAGTTTGGTTTTTAAAATAAGTCTTGATTTTATGTATTTTTCGTTGTTTTTGTCCTCCTTTAAAAATATGAAATATACTAATCAAATTACAAGTCGGCAACTAAATGATTGATTGCTGTTTTTTTGTAAACATCTTATAAATTTCTAAATTTTGATAAAATTAAAATAAGGTAGATACAGTTATGTTATATTATCACAAAAACAATAAGGAAGCCTAATTATTATCACAATCCAAATATGTATATTGAACACCATTTCTCTAAAAACTCCCGAGCTTGCTTTCAGAATGCACGCCAGAAATAAAAAACTCGACCAGATTTTTTTTAAAAAAAACCTCACAGATAGCATAGGTTTTTTGCATATAAAAAAAAAAAAAACAAACTAGAACACCGGTATCAGTGAACTAAACTAGCTAAATAAAGCGATTGCACGTATACGTTGGTATACGTTTGACGTTGCAATACAATTCGCTTCGACGATTCCGACACGGTTTGACGCACGCAGCCATACGTCAAACGTGGTTTAGAATTTAAAATAATATAGGAACAGGAATTGTTAGGGAGATATGCTTTAAAAAAAATGTAGACTACGTTTTGGTTGTTAGTTTTCAGGGAAAATATACCTGCATCTATTCGTATTACCTATAGGTATGTTCAAAACTATGTACTGAAATTATGTAGATATTATTTTGCTCTAATATGTACTGATGTATTTAATACTAGCTTCCGCCAGCGGCTTCACCCGCATGGTGTGTTGATAAAAAGTAGCCTATGTGTTAATCCAGGTAATCATCTATCTACATACCAAATTTCAATCAAATCGGTAAAGCCGTTTTTGCGTGATTGAATAACAAACGTACATCCATACATTCTCACAAACTTTCACATTTATAATATAAGTAGGATTATTAGTCGTCAAGAATGACGATGCAAGTTATTTTTGGTTAATATATTTTCACCAATTCTAGATATATCACACTTAATATGCTAACTTCTTTATATTACAGCCTTTCTAAATGTAGAGGTATGTATAACGCAAATCTTATAATATAAAAATGAATCGCAAAATGTGTTGGTAAGCGCATACAACGCCTGGACCAATTTGGCTAATTCTTTTTTTGTTGTGTTTGTTATTGTCAGGAGAAGGTTCTTATGAAAAAAAATAGGGTAAAGTAGAGAAGTCAGTTGACGGGATCGAAGCGGCGGGCAAAAGCTAGTGTAATATAAAAATGATCCTAAGGTGACATTATAAAACTAAGCTTAAAATATCACTCTCGAATGTAGTTCATTTCTTATCTATTCTATATTTAAATAACATTTTTCATCACCCTAAATCTAGATTGTCTTTGATACCATACGCCTACAGGATAAAAATACATTTGTTTTCATAAAACATCACTTAAAGAGGTCGTTACTTGTGTTTATGTCTCTTTTATGTTATAAAGCCTAGTAAGGAGGTGCTATAATAATGTTACTTTCTCAAATTCTTAGAACTTATGATTATTATGTTACTTTTATGTATTACTATATTTTTCCTGTGGTTTCACCTAGATTCTGTGGAAAATTAACTACTACTCTGAAGCTATCCAGTCTGCGGACAAAATAGCTTTCAAATGAAATAAGATTTATTGAACAGACCAAATGTTTATAAAAGCATTGGCTTTGCGTAAGGATTCCACCAGCATCCCGAGAGAAATCCTTCCTACGCCCGTATAAAAAGTAACCTATGTCCCTTCTCGGGATCGACGAGAGACCATACATACAGGTACAAAATTTCATCGATTCAGTAGTTTTGACGTGAAAATGCGACTTACAGACAAATCAACGTAGTTACCTTCGCATTTAAGTATAATATTGTTAGGGTATGGTATTGATTTATGAACTCTTAGTATCTTATAACTAGGTACATTTCAACTCTTAATTTATACAGCAATGTCCACAACAATACTAACAGAACAGACCCAACAGTTTCATGCTTCTAAAAACATGTAGCAAACCCTAGTTATTTGCTAGTCTAGCGAATTTCAATTTATTGCCTCACCAGCCCCTTTGGGACCACTAATATGTTTTGTGGCACGCCTTGAGCACTTCTCGGAAACCAGCAAAGACGGGTAGTCTGCAGACTAAAAGTCGGCCGACAGTTAATACGATGGTTGACTGTTAAAGTTCGGCGTCTAGTTGTCTTTAATTGGTAACGGTCCATATGATTTTATTTAGGTAAATGAAAAACGAAATTAAAAGACATACGTAGGTATCATCTTTTATATGTGAAGTAAAGTGAACAAATCAAAATCAATAAAAAACAAAACATGAAATTTTGTCAGAACCAAATGACATTTGACAACATTATTTCCGGCCAGAATTGCGAAAATTGGCTATTATTTTTAAAGAAAATCTTGATTCCATTTAAAGGACAATGCCAGGGTCTGGGCTCAAAGTTTGCCCAGCAGTGGGAGTAGTTCCAGCTGGTTCCATAGTGCACTCTGAACACGAAATTCAAATATTTTTGAAATCGGTCCCAGAGGTCCCGAGAAAAACCGGTTCTAATGTTAAACTTGAACAGTCACTTTATGAAGCCCAAGCCATTTGCCCAGAAGTGGGAATAGTTAGAATAGGTTCTTTACTTCACTGTTAATATGAAATCCAAATATTTTGGAAATCGGTCCCAGAGGTCCCGAGAAAAACCGGTTCAAATGTTCTCCATAGATAGTCACTTAAGAAAGCCTGAGCCATTTGCCCAGCAGTGAAAGTGGTCGAAATAGATTCTTTACTGTACTGTTAAGACGAAATCCAAATATTTTGAAAATCGGTCCCAGAGGTCCCGAGAAAAACTAGTTCTAATGTCAAACTTGAACAGTCACTTTATAAAGCCCAAGCCATTTGCCCAGTAGTGGGAATGGTTAAAATAGGTTCTTTACTTCACTCTTAAGACGGAATACAAATATTTTTGAAATCGGTCCCAGAGGTCCCGAGAAAAACCGGTTCTAATGTTAGTCAGCCATTGTTAGCAAGCCATTTTAAGCAGCCACAAACCTAACAACCTCTTTTCTTGAAATAACATTCAAATAGTTAGTGGTTTCACTGTTAACAGGATTAAAAAAAAAAAAAAACAGAAATAGACGTTTAAAGGTAACTGTTATTTCTCTTGCTTTTCAGTCTCTATCTACCACAATCAGTCCTAAGTTCGTGTAGCGTCATGCAATTAATATCCGCAATGGCAATGGAAAAATCTTATCAAGAAGAATAAAATAAGCTCGAACACGAGGTAGTAAATAGATACCGTTGAGGAGTTCCCTCGTCTCACTGCCGTCTCCATTGTCAGGTCAGGTCTTAACCTCCACTGTTTTGTGGTGTCGGAGACATATGACAAGTTTTTATTCGATATGTGCTTACTATTTCCGAGAGTTCCCTATTGTTTTAAGGTTTCTATAACCGAACCCTGGACCCTGGACCGAATAACAAAAGAACCATTTTGAAAGTAAATCCTTTCAAAGAATAAAATGATTGTTTAAATCGGTTGGTAAACGACGGAGTTATGCACGTACTTACGTAAAAAGAATACAAACGAACTGAGAAACTCCTCCATTTTTTGAAGTCGGTAAAAAAATCATATTTGTCGATTAATATTATAATGCATTTCAATTAAGGTAATAAAAGCGGAATAGTTAAGAGTTCGTAAGCATATTTTTCGTAATATTGAATAAGAGTCAAACCAGTTTTTCTCAGGACTCCTGGGATAGATTTCGAAATATTTCGGTCTGGGACCTATTATAAGCATATGGAACGTAATACACTATGCAGTAACTGTGGGCAACTCTTGAGCCCAACTTCCATACAAAGAATAGCATTGTCCTTTAGGCTAAATACCTGATCTATGTGTGTATTCATCTTCATACTGATTAATAATCCCAATCAAACTATCGGCCGACTAAAAGTTAACAGTATGCCTAGTCTAAGACATAGCATGATGAGAATGGGAGACAATGTATTATTTAACAATATTCTAAGGTTTTTGTGTCAAAGGTCACAGGTGTATTTAATTTGAAATGGCATACATTTGATTTAAGACTCACGTCTGGTTAAAGAGATTGTACTAACTGGGTTATTGGGTTTCAACAATCATCATCATTTGCCTAGCTTCTTCGAACTATGTTGGGGTCGACTTCCAGTCCAACCAGATGCCGCTGAGTGTTTAACAAGGAGCGACTGCTTATTTGACCTCTTATTTGACCTCTTCAACCCAGTAACTCGGGTTATAAACCCAATAATGGGTTTCTACAACCAATTCATGTTTTTTATTTATCTTTAACATGTGTTTTTAAACATTTTTGAAGTTAAACAATCTAAAAAAGTCTAGAAAAAATAAAACAATAGACTGCCAATTAGATTACAGTCTTCAAAAAGATTCGAAATTTATTTAGTATCGATAGAGTTCTACTCGATCTGAATATAAATATCGTCCTACAAACAAAGCTTGTGTAGTTGCAGGATCGATTGTAATTTAATCGATAAAGTTGAAGGGTAATTTGATACGATGATTATGTTACGGAATCGGATTAGAAATAACAGATTTAAATTAATATATGTACCTACTAAACTTTTTGTATTTATTGAGTTTATTATCTAGGGTTATTTTCTTTAAGTTCTCCATCATTATTTCTTCTGTAGATTGTAGCAGTAGGTACTGTAGAGTTTGAATATTAATATTTTTTTTAATGCTGGTCAAATATATGCAATTGACATCAAGGGATATAACGGACTCAATTAAACAGATTACTTAAAAGTTAAGTTTCTGTAAAATAACACAAGCAAAGTTTTTCATAGAATTCTAGTTTATTCCGCGCACTAAATCAATTTGCAAGAATATCGTAGGCTCAATTCACTTGGTGTCGTAATGAAGTCAGCCATTCGACTCTGGTCGGAAAAACCGCAAGATATTTTATTCATAGCTCTCGGTCGAACTCAAATCTGTATAATATTCGGATGGCTTGTTGGATTTATAATAATAAATCATTTATTTGCGAGAAATATGGTGTTACATTGTCCCGGTCTGATCCTCTGCTACGCTACTTTATCCCTCCCAGGGGTTATTAAATAAAAAAAATAGGTAGGTAGCAAGATGGACAATTTAATTACCGCACACAAAATACAGTATAGCTCGGTCGGCAGGAATAAACAATGGGTTAGAGCCCATACATACAGTTTTACAGTGATTAACCTCCTCACTGGCCTAGCACTTCCCTGACGTCACTGGTCGCTGCAGGAACAGGTGGCCGCGCGCCGCGCTCAGGTCCAGGTGCTGGTGTAGGGTTCGAAGGTCAACCCGCTACAGTCCACCGCGGGGAAGCAGGAGATTTAAGGTGTACGTGAAACCCTGTAATGCGCAATAAGCGAAGGCATTACACACTGGCCGTAGACGGTGAGCAGCCTCAGCAACGCTTAATAGGGAAGCGCTAAAAGTGTAGATGTGTTGCTGTGGATGTTCACTATCAGATACGGAGATAACAATAATTCGGTTACTTAGCAAATTTAAACATTTGAAAATTTTAACGGTAACTAAAACGCAAGTAGGCAAAAATTACATTATTAAGAAAGTGTGGGGCAAAAGCACATAATAAACTTGCAAGAGAAATAAAGTTAAGCGATAACACAAATAAAGAGATTTCCCAGCTAAAGCAAAGCGAAAGAAACCGTTATGATTTGCTTAGCTTCTGGCTAATTTAAAATTGGATAGCACTTACCCAATCGGGGTTTAAATCACACACACTGAATATGCTGAGTATTATTATATGTCGAGATATATAGTCGAGGGAACGGTAATGACGCCCTTAAAAAGTTTAATCGCTATGGCGATTATAATTACTTAGAAAAACCGTTGGATTAGCTTTTGAAAAACTGGCGTGCGTTCGCCTCGATATCCAGATTCGCACTGACAGCAGCCGTGACAGCGGCGACGTGGAAGCGAGGAGTCGCTGGTGCGGTCCGGGTGCCTAATATGTCGCTCGTTTAAATACGTGCGTGGTGATAAAATGTAGCTGGCCAGAAATTTTGATGCGTTTAGTTTGCTACTGTAAATAGTTTAGTTTTTGTAAATAGTTTTAGTTTTGTAAATAGTTTTGTTAACTTTATTTTACTCAACATTTTATTAAAAAGAATTAAGACATGTAACAATTAATGTTACATTACCCCTCGTCTCAGAAAGAGTTTTTTCTCAAAAAACTCGTCTATAGATTACCACTAACACTACACATTCATACTATCAACTATCAAAATCCTTTCATAATATCAAACAAACTCCCTTACACAATAGCTTCAACAATATAAAATCATGTTGACGCGACCTTCTACAACAAGTTATCTGTGATTTATCGCACAGAAAACCAATGCTAGTCGTAAGAGGTTAATTTAAGGTGACTTGTCTCAATTCATTTTAAAAATGTAAAAAAATCTGTTAGCTACTACACTTAGTGTTTTTAAAATCTTTGATATGCCAGACACCTATATTTTTTCCTGACATATCTTCCAACACATAGATAAGTGGAGACCGTTTTTCAATTACACGGCATTTGACAAATTTAGGTGCAAGCTTTTACTAAAATATTTGTCCTTATTACTTAGAACAAATGCGCGTTTGTAAACTATGTCTCCCACATTAAACTCCGCCGGCTTCCTACGTAGGTTGTAGTGTGCAGTATTCTTCTCATGTGCATGCCATAACGAAGCCTGCACATCATTGAAAACTGAACGCAGACACCCTAAGTTTTCAGCGTATAAATCGCGAGGAAGGAATAACACTTCATCGCCCAGGTCATTGTCCGTATAGTGCGATCCGCATAAAACTACTTCTCTACCGTAAACTAAAATGACGGGGTATAACCGGTAGCTTCATTTACAGAATTGTTTATCGCGAACTGAACCTTGGGAATGGAGGTGTCCCAGGATCTATGATCGTTTCCAACAAACGTAGACAAACTAGTTACAATAGTTTTGTTGTAGCGTTCTACCGTGTTAACTTGTGGTGTATACTTCGGCGTGAAAAAAACGTTAGGAATTTTGTACTTTTTAAATAGCGCGTCAGTAGCTGAACTTATAAACTGTGTCCCATTGTCCAAGAAGATTGTTTGTGGAACTCCGTGAACCAAAAATATAGAATCCTCTAAAATCTTAATAACTATGTCCGCAGTAGCGCGACGTACTGGGAATATATGACAAAATTTTGAAAAAATGCACATAACAACTAATATATAGGAATTTTGTTTTCGACTGGTGGGAAGAGGTCCCACAAAATCAATTGAGATCATCTGAAAAGGTCTCGAACATTGCTTCGGGCGACCCATTTCTCCCAATGTAGTGTGATTTTGCGCCTTATAAGATAAGCAAACCGAGCAGGAACCTACATATTTAACGACATCCTGGTGCATATTTGGCCAGTAGTAATTTAATGATAAGCGCCGATAAGTCTTAAAAATACCAAGATGTCCACCGGTTGGCTCTGAATGATTTTCGGCTATGATGCTTTCACGAAACTCACTAGGTACGACTTCCTTCCAGTCAAATTCTGAAGTTAATTGGTTGTTAATATTTTTTGTGAGTCGGAATAATGAATTATTTTTAATGGTGAAATTAGGATAATTTGAAGGAGTAGTCA
The DNA here is from genome assembly GCF_030705265.1 of Helicoverpa armigera. NCBI lineage: Eukaryota > Metazoa > Arthropoda > Insecta > Lepidoptera > Noctuidae > Helicoverpa > Helicoverpa armigera. Next base: position 9,263,713 of record NC_087135.1, on the reverse strand, counting down.
GACAGCCGTTGTATATTTTTTTAAACCAGATGTCGTTTGTGTTGGCATTCGCCAGAGATATTGCATTTACCGGAAAAGCTCTAGACAAGGCATCAGGAATAACATTGTCGACACCTCGACGGTGTTTGATAACAAAATTAAATGAGGACAGTCTTACCCCCCATCGAGCTAATCGTCCTGTGGGATTTTCTAACGACAGAAACCATTTTAACGCGGAGTGGTCAGTGTACACCGTAAATGTTTGTCCGTTTTCTATATAACACCGCCAATGTTCGAGAGCAGCTAACACGGCAAGGGTCTCCCTTTCAGTTATGCTGTAGTTTTTCTCAGGACTGGTGAAAGATCTACTCATGTAGGCAATCGGATGTTCTTTACCGTCTATAGTCTGCGTTAACATAGCACCAATACCGTAACTACTCGCGTCGGTGTGCACTTCGAAAGGCTTGGAATAGTCCGGACAAGAAAGAACAGGAGCGGAAACCAAACATTCCTTCAACGAGTTAAAAGCCGCGTCAGCTTCCGATGACCACTTGAAAGAAGGAGCGTTTTTCCCGTTAGCAGTGAGCTTATTAAGTGGACCAGCCACTGTGCTAAAGTTAGGGACGAAACGTCGGTACCACGTAGCAGTGCCGAGAAAGCGTTTCAACTCCTTTCTATTGGTAGGGGTCGGAAAGTTAATAATGGCTTCCACCTTGTCCGGATCAGTGCGTAAACCACGAGAATCTACCACGTAACCCAGATATTTTAGTTCGCTTCGAAAAAAGTTACACTTTTCGAAGTTTACGGTTAAATTTGCCTGTCTCAATTTGTCCAAAACCCGCAACAAACGAGAAACATGCTCATCAAAGCTAGAGCTTATTACTATGACGTCATCCAAATAAGCAAAGGTCTTAGACTCCATATCGCTAAATAATAAATCCATGAGACGTTGTTGCGTTGCGGGGGCATTCGTTAACCCAAACGGAGTGGTTTTAAAACGAAAAGTGCCACGGCCCGGAACGTAAAATGCGGTTTTATCGCGGTCTTCTGGCGCTATAGGCAGTTGCCAAAATGCTTTGGACAAATCGATACTGCTCAGGTACTTAGCATCGCGAAGGTTATCTAATATCTCCGAAACATAAGGCAAATTGTAAGCATCACGCTTAGTTACTGCATTCAATTTCCTGCTGTCTAAACAGAACCTCGGCTGTCCGTTCTTTTTATTGACAATGAGCACGGGTGAAGACCAGGCGCTTTCGCAAGGTTCGACAACGTCAAGTGACAGCATTTCGTCCACCTGCTCAATTAAGATGCGCTGCTTTTCGGGGGACATCCTATAATAACGCTGTCTAATCGGTTGTACGTCACCAGTGTCAATGCGATGGCATATTAAATTTGTTCTACCGAGACCCTTTTCTTCTGTAGAAATAGTCCGAAACTGCGCAATCACATTATCAGCTATCGCTTTCTGTGACACCGACAAATTATCGTAGGAGTTGATGAAAGGTTCACCGCTACCATCTTTTATTTCCGCTAATGGGACGTTTGACATCGTGATGCTACCTATATAGTTCGGGCAAATCCGAAAAGCGCGCCAAAAATCCACTCCTAATATAATTGATGTCTCAATTTCGGGAACAACATATGCCTTAATAATGTGAAACTGGCCCTCAAAAGTAACTGGCAAATTAACCGAACCTAAGGTGTTTAATGATTGACCGCCAGCGGCTATTATTTTAGGGTGGTCATCCTGGTTTAAAGTGCAGTCCACTAGTTGTAAATGAGAATTGTTTCCCAGAATTGAAACTGCAGCTCCAGAATCAAGTAACCCAACAGCATTAATGTTATTTATTTTAATATTTACATAAGGCCTAGAGTCATTTAGTGGTTTTGATAGCAGAATTGTAGCAACTCTGTATGACGAGGAAAATTTTCTTATAAAATCAAGCCAAGCATCCCAGTCTTGCTTGCTAAAATTGTTACAACTCTGCTTAATTAGTTTTTTTGATTTTTAGTCTTACTACAGTTAGGGCAATCGGGTGTCTTCACATCCTTCATACCACATTTAAAACAAACGATATCCCGTGGAGCCTTGCATTGACGAATGTGGTGGGTGTTATTACGACACCTCGGACAGTAAGGTTCCTTTTTAGCCACGTTAATTGCATGTACATATTTATTGTTATTATTAAAATTATTATTTCTATACTGATTGTAATTATTATTTGAATTATTTTGATTATATTTATTGTAACTACTATTATTAGTCTTATTTATAGAATTATGGACATCCTTAGTGTACGCAAATTCAGGAGCAAGCGTGTCGGAAGTAACCTTAGGAGGCTCCTGAAATTGTGACAGTCGAGTCTGAAATGCCTCGTAGTTACGACATAACGAACGCAAAGTGTCTATAGTTGTGATTTGAGGTGCAGCCGCTAATGTACTAGCATAGCAAGGTCTGATGTTATGTAAGAGAATTTCTAATTGTTCTACTTCCGAAAGAGGGCTGGATAAACGCGAGAACATTCCACTCATAACTGCCAAGTAAATGGTAATATTCTCACGTTCTCCCTGAGTACGAGAACGGATTTCCGAAATGAGTCTATAATCATAATCAGTTTGACTAAAGTCCTCTTTTAATAACCGCGCTAATTCAGGCCAAGAACTAACTTTGTCCTTTACCGCACGATACCAATGAAGGGCATCGTCTTGAAAAATTTCAGATGCAAAACTTAGGACTTTTTGTTGAGAAATATTCCTAGCCAGTATAAATTCATCAACACGCTGTATAAACGCGCGAACACAAGTTTTGCCAGTAAATTTTAATTTACTTAAATCGGATGATGTACGATCGCAAGATACAGAAATCATGTTCTGTAGTTCCGGTACAGTAGATACTGAGTCTTTGACAGAACTAGCACTAGCCGCATTCGAAGAAGTACTAGTAGAAGGCTTCTTGGCTAACAAAGTAGAAAGTTTTTGTGAGAACATTTTATAACCGCTAACAATATCATCATATTCCTTTTTAATGTCGTCACTACGCGTTATCCTCTCGACACGATTGTATAAATGATTCAACATATTCTGTGTCCGCAATAGTGAAGCAACGCTAGGATCGCTAGCGTCAAGATTTAATTGAATTTTCGTTAAAACTTCTAAACAACCCTTAAGGTCCTGTCTTGCGTCAAGAGGTGACTCTAATATATATTCTGAAGGTAAATCAGGGATAATTTTATAATCTGTTTTCGTAACTCCTCAACAGAAGGTGCAGGAGTCGCGCCTCTAATACGAACTTCATACTCCAACTCAGATTTTTGAAGAGACAGGAACTTAATAGGAAGCATATTGAAGATCAATTAAAACAGAAGGATAAATGACGCATGCGCTACTATTCACAACACAAAACAAAAAAATTAAAAGAAAAAACAATTGCAAAACTAAAAAAACACAAAGCTTAAAAGAGAAAAAAAACAATAATTAAAAGAGAAAAAAAACAACACGTTCTCCGTTCTGTTACAATTAAAATTTAAGAACGTCTGGTTTTTTTTTAACGAAAAAAAAAAAATAATCAAATTAAAAAAAAAACAAAATCATAAAAGAAAGAAGCAGAAGAAATAAAAAAAATGCTACTAATGTGTACTGTACCTTAATTAACTAATAATACAATACTAGTATGATATTTATTTAAATGTGAACACAATAAAAAAAAAAATATAATGAAAAAAAACAATTTTAAGAAAGCGTCGTCTTAGGTGCCCGAGACAAAAACATTAGCAAGAAATATTTGCACAAACTATGCAACTAAACGACTTTAAATTAATAAAAAATAATGTAGGGTAGATTAATAAATTATGACCAACATTAACTGCTCAAAGAAATTGAAAGCTTGTGACGTACACATTAGTAACGGAAAAAACCAAAAAATAAAAGACGTTTACACAGACAACCACTAACATACACAACCCACAACCAAAGGAGGAGGAGTAATCAACTGTATTTCTACCACGTTTAAGGGCGCCAGTGTCCCGGTCTGATCCTCTGCTACGCTACTTTATCCCTCCCAGGGGTTATTAAATAAAAAATAGGTAGGTAGCAAGATGGACAATTTAATTACCGCACACAAAATACAGTATAGCTCGGTCGGCAGGAATAAACAATGGGTTAGAGCCCATACATACAGTTTTACAGTGATTAACCTCCTCACTGGCCTAGCACTTCCCTGACGTCACTGGTCGCTGCAGGAACAGGTGGCCGCGCGCCGCGCTCAGGTCCAGGTGCTGGTGTAGGGTTCGAAGGTCAACCCGCTACAGTCCACCGCGGGGAAGCAGGAGATTTAAGGTGTACGTGAAACCCTGTAATGCGCAATAAGCGAAGGCATTACACACTGGCCGTAGACGGTGAGCAGCCTCAGCAACGCTTAATAGGGAAGCGCTAAAAGTGTAGATGTGTTGCTGTGGATGTTCACTATCAGATACGGAGATAACAATAATTCGGTTACTTAGCAAATTTAAACATTTGAAAATTTTAACGGTAACTAAAACGCAAGTAGGCAAAAATTACATTATTAAGAAAGTGTGGGGCAAAAGCACATAATAAACTTGCAAGAGAAATAAAGTTAAGCGATAACACAAATAAAGAGATTTCCCAGCTAAAGCAAAGCGAAAGAAACCGTTATGATTTGCTTAGCTTCTGGCTAATTTAAAATTGGATAGCACTTACCCAATCGGGGTTTAAATCACACACACTGAATATGCTGAGTATTATTATATGTCGAGATATATAGTCGAGGGAACGGTAATGACGCCCTTAAAAAGTTTAATCGCTATGGCGATTATAATTACTTAGAAAAACCGTTGGATTAGCTTTTGAAAAACTGGCGTGCGTTCGCCTCGATATCCAGATTCGCACTGACAGCAGCCGTGACAGCGGCGACGTGGAAGCGAGGAGTCGCTGGTGCGGTCCGGGTGCCTAATATGTCGCTCGTTTAAATACGTGCGTGGTGATAAAATGTAGCTGGCCAGAAATTTTGATGCGTTTAGTTTGCTACTGTAAATAGTTTAGTTTTTGTAAATAGTTTTAGTTTTGTAAATAGTTTTGTTAACTTTATTTTACTCAACATTTTATTAAAAAGAATTAAGACATGTAACAATTAATGTTACAACATTAGATCTTAATATATGTAAGTTTGCGTACTGAAACATATTTCACCCTTATTAAGGGTATGCAAAATACAAATACTTAAAACTAATCAAAAGCTAATATTTAATACTAGAGGATATTTAAAACTAAAACAATATATTTAAAATAAGTTAAATTAAAATAGCAATTCTTAAATTACGATAACAAAAGAAGAATAGGAACAGTACGGCGTTTAGTGGGCACCAAATCGACATTTACTTTTACTTTTGTTGAGGAACTCTTTTACACTATAAAAACTCTCTTGAATTAGCCACTTTCGTAGGGCTCTACAAAATTTGTTGTACGGCAAGTCAGTCATTCCCTTAGGCAGAGAATTATAAATTAATGGCGCCATATAAGCACAGTTTTTCCTAAACAGTTCCAGCTTAGGTACGGGCATTTTTAATGGAAGGCGATTAATTTTGCGTTTAAATGTGTTATCGTTAGTAACAAAGAGATCACCGTGGCTTTTGACAAATTTAGCAACTTCATAGATATATATGCAAGGTACGGTTAATAGTCTATGTGCCTTAAAGATTGGTTTGCATGATTCTGACCAGCTCATGCCGTATAGTGCTCGAATGCATTTTTTCTGAGCTATAAATAGTCTAGCAATGTCGCAAGAATTTCCCCAGATCACGATACCGTACCGAATTATGGAACATACGTAGGCATGATATACCATAATCGAGGTATGTCGGCTCGTCACGTCTTTCACTTTTCTAAGCGCGAAAACGAATTTGTTGATTTTTATGCATAAACTATTAACATGATCTTTCCATGATAGATGTGTGTCAAGAATAATACCTAAAAATTTTGCACTGGTTATTTGTTTGATCTCTGTACTATTGTAGCTAATGTTTAATTCAGTGTTTTTACTCTTATAAGTTTTAAAATTAATAAGTTTTGTTTTGTCTATATTTATTTTTAATTTGTTTATTTCTAGCCATTTTATGACGTCTTCTAGTGTTTTATATATTTCTCCTTTAAAGTGTCTGCATTTTTGCAGTCCAAGATTATGGTAGTGTCGTCTGCAAATTGGACACAGTTATGTTTGAGAGCACGTGGAAGGTCATTCACGTATATAAGAAATAGTAGCGGCCCTAGAATGCTCCCCTGCGGCACCCCAGAACAATTAGCTCTTTGGTACGAATCAAATTGCACCACATTATTTGTTCCAGTATCAAATTTAGTAATCCTGGCAAATTGTTTCCTGTTTTGCAAGTAGGACTGGAACCATTGCAAAGACGGACCCCTAATGCCATATTTCTCGAGTTTTGAGAGGAGTATTGTATGATCAACAAAATCAAAAGCTTTGCTGAGATCTAACAATAGAGCTAATGTTGGAATTTTCTGATTAATATTATTAATGATGTTGTTTATTAAGGTAAATGTAGCTAGTTGTGTTGACTTATATTTTCTGAAACCGAATTGTTCTGGTGCCAATATATCATACTTGTCGAGAAAATTAACTACTCTTTTGAGCATAATCTTTTCGAACACCTTTGATAAAACTGGAGTAAGGGCAATTGGCCTGTAATTATTTTTGTCTGATTTTGCTCCTTTTTTATGCAATGGTTTTATTATGGACAATTTAAGTTGATCTGGAAAGCATCCTTGCTCAAAAGATAAATTTATAATATGAGCCAAAGGTTCCGAGATGAATGGAGCAATACGTTTCAATAATTCTGGATATATCGGATTTACATCGATACTTACCTAGCTATGTATGTACATTGAAACCCATCTCTCTGTATGCTGTCTGTTTCTTCTTTTTATATACCTTAAGCGAAATTTGGGTAGGTATTTATAATCATCATCATCATCATCATCATCATCTCAGCCATAAGACGTCCACTGCTGAACATAGGCCTCCCCTTAGATCTCCACAGATACCTGTTGGAAGCGACTTGCATCCAGCGTATTCCGGCGACCTTTATAAGGCCGTCTGTCCACCTCGTTGGTGGACAGGTATTTATAATATGTTAACTAAATTCAATTGTCTTTGCAAGTTAACTTATAAATGTATAGCTGTTGCCCGCGACTTCGTCTTCGTGGGTAATATTGACTGTCAAAATACTATACATGTGTATTCCGTATGTGTATTCTTTCATACGATAGCATAGGAAATATGGAGTCTATTACGGAACTAGTGGATTACTAGTTCTGTAATTGACCATTTATCTCTAACGGCCAGTTTCTTCATCAAAAGTAAAAGTCAAAGTAATGTCTAAAGTAAAAGTAACGGTCAAATTCGTTTTTTCAAAGCTAAAGTGACAGCAAAACTAATAGAATTTGACCGTTACTTTAGACATTACTTTGACTTTACTTTATTTTACTTTTGATGAAGAAACTGGCTGTTAATAAGGTATAAACATTAATAAAACAAAGGAATTCAGAATGACAATAATTTATTAAAAAACATTTAATCAAGAGTCCTAAAACGTTTGTTCACAGCTAAAATACTAAAGGCCAGTTCAATAATGTTACGGTTACGTATTTGGTAATCGTAAGAAGTTCCGGCCTGAATGACAATTCCATACAAACTTATGATTATGGTCTTACGATTACAGACGGTTTTGAAATAACTCTTATTTTTTTTATTTCTTCGTAACATTATTTTATTTTTATGTATGTATGTACTTATATATTGGTTTGCAATGTGATATTTTTTTGTGGTTTATGTACATGAAAAAAATATTTGTGCTTTTGATAATCTTTTTTAGATTTTATTACAATATTAGGTTGTTTACGAATTTATAAAAGATTAAAATTAATTACGTATTTATTAATCTTTAGAATTTAAATTCTTAAGCAACCCAGTTGTATCGAAAGTAAACTATTTGTTGTTAATTGTCATTACATTTCTTATGAACATTTTAAAATTAATTACATCACAAAACTAAACTCGCTTGTTCCATTACAATTCTAATTAATTAAAATTATTGTCCTTAAATAATTTAAAATAACAATTTATCTGATATTTGGACATATTTAACGTAAATAGCCATAAATTATATTATATTATCTGAGAAATTTCTAAACATATTATTATACTAAATATAAGGATTAATTTCATATTTTAGAACCAATACGGTTCTCGTAAAAATGCGTTTAATATCGGCACAATAGTGCATAATTAATGAGTCTAATTTTAATAACTTGCCAATTTATAAGGGTAGACATTGAATTATGCATGTATGTAAATTTTTATTAATAACAAAAAAAAAATTAATAACAAAAAAAAAAACGGTATCCATAGTCTGTTCAAATCTATGTAAAATAATTGAATTCGTAAATCAAAATAATTGCCGTCGGAAACTCACATTACAATAATAAATTCATCAACAATTATTTACGCAATTCTTGTTAAAAAGTAATTGGACCTACACACAAAATCATTAACATCTCTTTAACATAATTAGTTGGCATTTGCTTAAAATAATTTACGCAAACCACTTATAAGTAATTATGAAATCAAATTAAAGTTACTTGATGCCCGTAAGCTGGGAGTTTCCGGAGCGATTGTTGGGTAGTTAATTAACGAATTAATAATTATAATGCTTAACAGCTCTTTCGAGGGGAATGGAACGTTCATTCTGTTATGCGTTTCATTTATATGGGTAAAGAACCAACCTCTCAAGTATGAGTGTTGTTTCGATTCAAGATCAAGCGAGTATCAATACAATTTCACGAATAAGCATATGACCAGTGACACAATCAAAAATGCTGACGATGTGTGGTTCTCGTTACGGTATAGTTTGCTAAATAATGAGGTGAAACATTTCTAGTGAGGCTACTTCAGACTAACAATTGTGTAAAAAGTCGGGGCGCGAACAATGACAGCTCTTTTATCAGGTCAAGTAGTGTTGCCACAGTGTTGTCATAAAAACTACAGTTTCTATTATCATAAAACAAAAATAAAACAATATTCTTAAAAATGTAGCTTCGTTTTTTAAATATTTCAGTATGTAAAAAGCAATTTACGTAAAACGGATCGACTTTCCAAGATAATCATATGCGTGTAATGAGCCTTAGATCCGAATCCGGAATGGTAACGTTACTCAGATCCGGGATAAGATATTTTATACAGTCCCTCAGAATACATGCTGGGAAGTAACATAATAATATCAGTATATTTTCCTAAGATTATTATTTTATTATTTCTGTTTTGTGTGAAATAGATATTAATAGACACTATACGTGATTGATTACTGATATTTGTGACATTATAAAAATATAAATCGATGATTATTTTTATGTTTTTTTAATTCAAATCATACACACAATAATAATTATGACATACATCTAATTTTTATATATTTTTCATTAATTCATTTTATTAAATACAATAAAAAATCTAAGACATACAATTTAAACATTATGAGCAACATATTTATATAAAAATGATATTCGAACTAGAGCAATCCCAATTATTTAAATTCATTTTCACGCTTTCCAGCACCACCTTACATAAAACATTTAACGACATTTGTATATTTTATTTAATTATACAAAATTAAAGTATGTAAGTAAGTGTTTATATATTTTAACTATTTTTATTCGAACAGATTAGCAAGTTTCTCAACTCAATATTACAACTAACCTAATTATTATTAGGCAATTAATAGAAAATTATTACGGTACCCACGTAGTACACAAATGTCGTTTAAAATTGTTAACACTTACACGTTTTAATATCTGGCACGACTCGCAATTTAATTAACCTATTGTTTATTAATCCTACGCAGGCAAAATTTACGTAATTAATTACCGATATTACGAGTATCCTAACATAAGACTTGGTACTCAATAGGCAATTTTAGTCACGAATTACAATTTTGGCAAACTAACGTGTCGATTTTCAAGTTTCTCTGTAAAAATATATTTATTTGTGTCCAGTACAAATTGCCGATTAATAATATCTAATAGTAATTTGTTCTGTAGCAGACGTCAACAGCGAAATAAATTAACTGTAGCAAATTCACTCAATATATCTCGATGACGCGATGACGCAGCAAATGGTCTGACATGACAGTTATTAAACGAACCTTACTATCAACATATGTGCGACAAAAAGCAACTAAAATCACCTAAATCTTATAAAGCTATCATAATCTAGAACAATTATTTATATCATTATACTTAGTACTACATTTTTTTCGTTCCCAAAAATAAATTTTCTTATTTTTTACCTTGGCACTCGTATCTATATCACAGATCTTTGACTAATACCGTCATTCTTATGAAAGTACGTACGTTTCACTGTAGGTCAGCACCGCTCTACCCTCTTTGAATATACTTTTAGAACATTTGCTTTTTTACTATCGAAATAGTTTGAGAATTGCCAGGTGCGAAAACCTTCTTCCTTCGATTAAAGACAGAAAAGCTTTGTCTATTCAGATTTTTTTCTAGACTTTGTAAATGATAGTGAAATTGAATCTAGTGCAATTTCTTCTATGCAGACGCTTCCATTAATCTGGTTAGTCGTTAGTGCGGCGACACTAGACTGAAATCGCTTATCGATATTTAAAGTGAATACAATATCTCCCTGTCAGTATACCGATATTTTCTAATAATTTGACATTGATCCCACAAGAGTGATGCCTCTCTAGAACTACAAGTTGTCGTGCCCAATTTCCTCCTTCGTCTCGCATAGATAACTTTTGAGTTTGTCATGACCTTGCTTCGACTCCTGATCAAATAGTTTATTAATAGTATCCTTGAAAAAACCTTTCGGTTGAATAAAACTTTCCAATTTTGTTTCTATCGAGAGTTTTCTTTTTTTATTATCATTGGCTAGGCGAGGAAAGTCTAAGGAGTAACTTTGCCGTATTATCTTTTGCGTTTCGGCGTTTTGTTGGTCGGCTTCAATTTGGTGAGGGTCTTTATTGGTTTTGTCGGTCGAATGATCTTCGTACGCCTCGTTGCCGAACACATTGCTGGCGCTCGCCTCGGCGCACACGTGCTCGGGGGCTTTCGTGAACAGTAAGCGTTCAGAGTCCATAAAAGTTAACACTGGAGATCTTTCATTAATCACTTTGCAGGATTCTCCGAACAGGTCTAGTTTTTTAACATTGCTATTGTTACTACTATCTTCATCGTATACGGTGTCACCAGACCTCTCCGCGTCTGAGTTTCTGCTCTCTGGTATGGTGCAGAGATCGGGATCTCTCGTGAACGTTCGGTGATACTCGTTAGTTGTCATTTCTGATACGTCGTCGTTGAAGACGATTTTTTTACCTTTGGAATGTTTGTGCGTACTGGATAAATTGGTTTCTGATGAATTGAAGCGAGTGGTATTGTTGAGGCTGGATAATTTGTTGGCCGGTGACGTTAGAGTATTGTTATAACCTTTTTCAGCTTGAGAATTCTTGCTCTTGGTATGGATTCCGAATATCCTTTTGATTGAGTTTCTGAACTGTAACAATACATGATTGAATGAGCTATTATTGGTACAAGAATATTATTTTTGTCAGTGGTATTGGATACTTACTTGTGTATTCATGCCGACGTAAATGAGTGGGTCGTAGCAGATGGAACTCTTGGCAACTAGTGCTGGTATGACCCCAGCTCCTGGTGAGACCTGTGCAGAAAAAAATATAATGGGTTAGAGGATTCATCTAAAGTATTCTATACTAGACACAAGCTTCAATCAGTAGGTAAATTCCTGTACTACATACAAAAGGGATTTCATAAACAAAACATCAAATTGATTTGCTGATACGAATTTCTAGATAAACGATGACTTCGTTATATTTCTATGATTGGCTGACAACCTTTCTCAGAATTCATATTTTCATTTACTTTAACAATAACTTTCTGTGAATAAAATAACAACAGCACAAATAAATAAACTAAATCGAATCAAAGTTACACAAAGCTTTGCAAATTGAATGATAGGTTATTGTTTATAATTTTCACAAAGTCTCCTTTGGGACATTTTAGTTCTGATTTTGTTAACGTTGCAGGCTCAAGGCGAACTCCCGAACCCTCTCAAATTTACGTTGGGGTCTGCTTCCATTCTAACAGTAGGTACTAGTGTTTTATAAGAAGCGACTGCCTATCTGACCTTCTCAACCCTGTTACCCAGGCGACCTAAGACCCTTTGGTTGGTCAGACTGGTTTCTGGTTTCTGTCGCGACCAGCCAGTTTATCATGCCTTCCGAAACACGGAAGAACTTGTCTTGAACAGATTAATCCATCCATGGTCCGACCGCGACAAGCATTGCTTAACCTTATGATCGATTGAGCTCTTCAGTGTGAGGCACCGCGCCACACAAATGTCTCCTTTGGCCTACCTACTCAATCTAGCTAAAATTAACAAATTGCGTACAAACATTTCTAAAATGTTCAAAAAATTGCATTCCTTGTGCACGTACGTAATTATTGGTTGTGGAATATCGGCATTATGCTTGTATATGAGACAATTTCCTTTGCAGTCAAAGGCTTATCACTACGTCAAAGGGTTGCAAGGCACAACTTTATAGAGAACCAAGCGCTTTAGTTCCTATCATTAGAAATTCAATACGACTCTAGTGTGTAATTTACTAGTCTGTAAAGAAGTTTTAATTGTTTTTCAATAGTTTCTTTGTTTTGTTTGAACTGTTCTGATAGATTGCTTTTGTTTTGTTTGTTTTTATTGTTGTTATGATCTGGTTATAGGACATGGGAGTTTATCAAACCGCAACTGTATTATGCAGAACTGCATAGGTATATGTAAAATACTTTAGAGTATATATTCAGTGATGCATACTTTATTATGTGTTTATGATTTTATCAGCTGAGCCTAAATGTAAAATTATGAGGTTCGAAAACGAACCTTACTTAAGCTGCCTCTTCTTAAGGTTGGTTTAAAGGACAATGGGCACAAATATATGGGACCTGGTATACTCCACCAATAGCAATGTCATATATATCATTAGATAAGCCTTTTTATCTAGAACAACATTTACTATGACAGCTTTGTTGAGATACCGGTAAAGTTTAAATTATGCTTGTTCCTGCCAAGTAGTGTTTTACACACATACAAGGACTGTGCATTACATTTCGTGAGATAAACACCTACACCACGGTAAAAGTTATCTCAGTAAAACTCTGTATCCACTGACCACCATTTAAAGCTTCTAAAAATCCGAGGATCAGAAAACAAAGATCGAAAAACCCTTTTGTGTACGAAATACCTTTTCAGAGGGAACAACAGCGGAGGGTTTGAGGGTTAGGGCCAAAACAAAGGTTCATCAAAGATCCTATGGTACGGAATCTACGGAACCGGACTTATTCGTCATTATACCCGGTCCTTATTTCATGGAAATGGGTATCATATGTGGAGGTATTTATGGGAATTCATGGTGGAATCTCATATTTTATATTCCGCAAAATTTTGTAATGTAGCTGTGTCGCCGAGATGAAGATTTTATCTATACTTCTATTCTAATGTTATAAAGAGGAAAACTTTGTTTGTTTGGTTGTAATGGGTAAACTCAAAAACTACTGGACCGATTTTAAATATTCTTTCACCATTAGAAAGCTATATTATCTGCGAGTGACATAGGCTATATTTTATCCCGGTGCAGGCAGTAGCTCCCTCGGGACGCGGGCGGCTAGTATTTTTACAAAAATACTTAAATGGCCATTTTAGCTTAACCTGCTTTAATACAAAAAATTGCATCGTAATCAGTCTACCCGCTTAGGAGCTGCGTTACCACAAATAGAGAGCCACTCATTAATAGCGGTCAGTCTCTCTCTTTTTTGCATTTGGGTTTAAAATTTGATAAAATATCAAAGCGTTTAAATTAAAGAAACCCAAAACTATTATAATAAGACACCTCTAGAAAATTCAGTTTATAAATTGATTAAAGTGTCCTGGGACGCTGAAAATGTTCACCGATCACTAAACTATGAATATTCATTCAAATTCATCATTTTAACTGACAAAGAATTGGACAGCAGGTTCAAAAGAATTCGTTTATTGAATTTATCGGAATCGTAACGATTTGAAATGAACTAGTTTATTCGATTCCAAATTCAAATTATATTTTTTTGCACACCTGTCAATAGAGGTTGGATATATTTTTTATTTGTAATGTGTTTTTTTTTTTTTAAGAAAGTTTGTCTATGTTGTAGTGACATAAACTATTAAGCACAGGTTTTAGGTAGACAAATAAAAATAATGGTAGACTCAAAGAAAATTGTGATGTAACAGTTTTTTCAGATTTTTAATAGAGAGCTACTAAATATTTTTTCGTAAATTAATTATTAATCAGTCCGAGTTTTTAAAGCCGTTTCGCGTCATTAACTTTTAATTGTGAAATTATGAGCCGGAAAACGTTGCCAAAAATCTTAAGGATAAAACAATTTAAAAGGTACTTAAGTTTGAAATTATTCAAATGAGCTAAATTTTAGAAGCTGTAATAATATTTTGTATTTTAGTCCTTAGCAATGTTAAATAAAAATCTTAATGAAAAACACAAATATTTCTGAATCAACTGGTTATCATAGTATGGGCATGTGATCCGGAAAAATGAAAGTCATGTTGTGAGGAAAATTTTTTCCATGGATGTGTACGGAAATAGTGGAAGAGGACGGACAAAGAAACGATGGATGGATTGTGCGAAAGTTTATATGGCAAGCAGGAATGTTACTTGTGAGATGACGGCAGATAGAAGAGTATGTAAGGAGAGAACATGCTGTGCCGACCCCAAATAAAATTGGGATATGGGCAGGAGGATGATGATGAGTTTTGAATTAAGAAAATTTATATGTGAATCGATTTTCTATAATACTATTAAATACGGAGTTAAACGTGCTTTATTAAAATGTGCAACAAAGTCTTTTCGAACAATACTTTTTGATATTGAATGTAATAAATCTGTCCCTTTGTATTGAGCTACACGTAAAGGATTTTCCGGGCTATTAACATAATCCGCTTAATGATAGCGCATTGCGGCTATAAAATATTCCACGTACCATTTATTTGCACTAAATAGTAGAATTATAATGAACTAACATTTATTGGTCAGAATATGGAACCTTTTACGCCTGTCACACGCAACTGAAATGTGGAGAATTATAAAATTCCTTTCGTTCCGCGCGTTTGAAGTTTGGATCTGATAAATGAGCGTTCAGCTTTATAATGACAATTGAAAGACGATTAACTTGAGTTTAATAAAGGATAGGACTGACTGCGAATTATTTTGGCATTAGCTTCATATATGTATAACTTACCTATATTTTGTCAAAATTTCAATTTCTAATCAAAAAACAAAAAATTGATTCCGGTACATAACTTCAGTAGGTGATGGGCATTTTTATTCTAGCGTGTGAAGTATTTTCCTCACGCAGCGCAGAAAACAGCTTGTAAATTATCAGGTTTATAGAAAATTCGAACGATATAACTCATATATATCTTAATCACAACATTATTACTTATAGATATATACTTATGTATGGGAAACTCTGCAAAAATACAGAGATGCTTATATTCTCATGTTTTATAATGATACCGCTATACTCCCCTCTTTTCGCAACACAGCAGCGTCGCTTTGTGACAGAAATAGTGCATACGGGGGCGCTTTTCCGAATGAGTTCTTTTGAAAAACTGCTTTTTTGCTATTATTGTGCCTGCATTAGTAAGTTAATCACTTGATAAGATAAATGTGTGGTTTAGTTAAATACTATGTTGTAGAAAGAAAATAAAGAAAAGTTTATTTTATTGTAAGTGTGGACATTGCAATTAATGGTGCTGGTAGAGCTTGGTAAATAACGTTGTCTTTCTGAAATTAGCCACGAGACGCTACGCGCCATCTGCGCGTAGTATTTCGTAGTATTTCGTTTGTACATTTTGATTATTGTGAAGTTGCAAACTTATTTGACAAGAAATCTATCGAGTAGCATCCTGCATTTTATTTATCAAAACACTTGCTTCAAGTTGGTTGTTTAATTTTTGTAGGACAGAATCTGCGACACAAATTACTATTACAATACAAACCAATCATTTTACTTGTAAAAAGTTAAAAAACTATGAAAGTCTATCATAACAGCCATCGTAATAAATTTCATGAATTGCTAAACAGACATTAACTAGAAACATAGAGAAACTTAAATAACACGAACTGAACTTTAATACAAAGTAAGCAAAATGACATAGATTTATTTCTTTGTAAAATAAAGTTTTTAACAAACTTATAATAAAGATGAAATATTGCTTGAATTTAATATTGCTTAGTAATTTATTTCGAAACTTTGGAAAAGAAGTCGCATATTATTATGTAAGTTTTTTTGTTATATTATAGTAGGTATACTTTAGGTTTGGAATTTGTTCTAGAATTGATTGATTAGTTGATAAAGGAATTTTGTTTCACATATACTACTATACTCATGATGCCTGATACTCATGATCTATACTCTATGCGTTGTCCAGAGGCTAACATTAGTTTGCGTGTATTTCGGAGGACACGATAAACTGTAGGTCCCGGCTGGCTGAACATCTTTGGCAGTCGTTACGGGTAGTCAGAAGCCAGTAAGTCAGACAACCAATCTTACCCACAGGTATTTGGTTGCCCGGGTAACTAGGTTGAGGAGGTCAGATAGGCAGTCTCTCCTTGTAAATCACTGGTACTCAGCTGCATCTGGTTAGACTGAAAGTCAAGCACAACATCGTTGGGAGAAAAGGATAGAGAGATGATACTTAACCGATTAACTTAACACTCGGAACTGAAATAAATGCACAGATCTAGGAGACAAGCATTGATAAAGAGATTCTGTCTACTTTTATCCAAGTAACTCTTTAGACACGGGTGAACCATAGGGAACGGCTAGTTTAGCATAAAAAATCCTACAACCAGTCAATCTTCAAGGGATTAACCACGGCAATCGGTTCAGCCTTGGTTTATCGACCGGTGCGGTTGATTTTGACCCACTTTAGTATTTATACTGAGACGTATATATGTAGTATATATTTATTGCACTACAATGTATACTCAAGAGCATACAAGCAGTCGTGATATTATTGTGTACTGGATTGTTGTAAATAAACATAATATTCTGCAAGAGTCCCTAAAGGATTTAAAGTGTTTGTATGGAAATAGATATTTCTCCCTAGGTATATTATGTCTAAACATACATTTAATACCTTCCTTAAAATACTAGAATGTTCTATTCTATACTGGCTTCTTAACTATACTTTGATCGTGGTGGCCTAGTGGGTAAAAGACCAACCTCTCAAGTATGAGGGCGCGGGTTCGATCCCAGGTCAGGCAAGTACCAATGCAACTTTTCTAAGTCTGTATGTACTTTCTAAGTATACCTTAGACACCATTGACTGTGTTTCGGATGGCACGTTAAACTGTAGGTCCCGGCTGTCATTGAACATCCTTGGCAGTCGTTACGGGTAGTCAGAAGCCAGTAAGTCTGACACCAGTCTAACCAAGGGGTATCGGGTTGCCCGGGTAACTGGGTTGAGGAGGTCAGATAGGCAGTCGCTTCTTGTAAAGCACTGGTACTCAGCTGAATCCGGTTAGACTGGAAGCCGACCCCAACATGATTGGGAAAAGGCTCGGAGGATGATGAACTATACTTTGATCTTTTTCGATAAACAGGCTATCTATCACTGATAGAAAAGATTTTTCAAATAGCTCCAGTAGTTCCTAAGATAAGCGAGAAACGAACTCTGCACTTTTATACTATCAATCAAAAGTTTACATGAGTTTTACTTACGACGCAATACACAATATTGTTTAATTTATATCTTTTGTTTTTTTTTATAATTACAGTTTTTCTTTCACATAACTTAAAAAAAAAAACAAAACACTCACGATGCCTTCTGTGGCAAACTGCTCCATTAGCGCGAACAGCGAGTAGGGTGTCCACGCGACTGTGAAGGACACTATCATAATGAACACCATGGCTGTGGCCTTTGCTTCTGCTCGGGAAACTCGGCCTAAGCGCTGAGAATTCTGTAAACAAATGATATAAATGGTGATAATTTTTTTTTTTAATGTAGATCTCACTTTTGAAAAATACATTTTCCCTAAGCCCTAAGGAAAGCTTGGGATAAAGTACTAAGGGATAACAAAAATGTTACATAACACTTATTATTAACAATACACTTATTATGACAATATACAATTATTAGATAGTGATAACACCACCTTCAATCTTCAATCATACTTTTTTTTTCAATTTGGGTAAGTATAGTCCTTATTTCTTATCTGTGATTAGTTGACACCCCATAATTCTATCTCCATGCTCTAAATGCGTTAAAAGCAAGTCATAGTAGGGTCGTTTTCAAAAAAATTGTAAAAAACAGATATGAAACAGATAGGAAAGCTATATTGTTATAACGGAAAAGTAACAGAGACGAATTATTAGGGTCAGTATATAACGACGCACTTTTAAAAGAACATAAGTAGATAGTAGTATTCGAATTGTTCTCTATAGTTTCGCTGTCGTCCACCTGGTGTTAGTGGCATATTGCCTGTGAAGAAAAGAAAACCTTAATACATAAATATTAAATATTCTAAAACAAACCCCACAGCAATTCTTATACCCGAACTAAAGCCATTCGTACATGATGTTACCTGCAAATATCGATTGTAAAAATGTATATCGATAGAAAACATTTTCGAGTTTTATATTTTATTAGTGGATTGATTTTTATTTACTCTGTTCATGTCGACTTTTCGTAAAGATACCTTTATAAAATTATAAAATAAAAAGAAAAGTGGTAGGTTTGATTAAATACGTTTTTATCTCGGTACGTACACTGTGAACAAACCTTAACCGTTCATATCTGTTACGTCACAGAAAAAAGTAATCGATATGATAACCGATATGAATAAATTGCTTGTGTCTAATCTAAAAAAATCTCTTTTTCAATGCTAATTTTTACTTTATACGAAACTTGTATAGTACAGTGATAGTGTCAATATACATTTATTCTAAGCTGAGTTATAAAACAGTAAAAGTACTTACCGATACTTTAAAATTCTCACAGTAATAAGTAACTTTTAATTGTCGAATAATCACTGCACCACAATATTTCGTGCTTGTTGCGCTTAACAAAATTACCGAACATTTTTGATTCGTCGATTCTTTTGACAGTTCAATTGCTAATGTTTTAGGTAAAATAATTTTGATAACTACTACAAAAATATTAAAATTACTAATGTAACAGACAGGAATAACAGAAATGAAGTGAAATCAAGACTTGCTTTAATTAATTATTCCTGAATTCTGCGTGTTATATTTCATGATAATTTTAGCAAATTCCTTCAGGTTCCACAATGCTCTGCTAAGAAATCAATTATTTGTCAGTTAAAATACTAATATTGAATAATAAAATGTTTTCTAAATGTCGCGCCAAGAATGTGGACACGCATTGCTTATATGAAAACAAATGTTCTACGTTGTAGTTTTCTTTTAAAATTAATCATTCATTGAGGATTATGGGGCGTTATTTTATTTTTTCATAATGCTGAAATAAATGTTTATTCTGTTTTAAGAGTAATTAGCTAGTAGCTATTCTTTAAAAAAGAATAACTCTGTTGGACGTTTTAATATACAATTTTTTTGAATATGGCCCAGTAATATAAGTTTTGAATAAAAAAGCAACTGAAATAATTATATTAATCCTTAATTCATAATTTAACTAGTTTTTTAAGTCAGTGTACTTACTTGACGTTCAAATTCAAGTATTTAGCAGGTACAAAATTATCTTAATGAATTAGTCTGACTAATGATATTCAGAAATTCTTTTCGACTGAAGTAAATAAATAAGCTTCGTGTAACGTAAAAAAATATCTTACAGCCTCCATTGATAAAAAATGAGATACCTCAATGTTGTTTTGGTAAAAATAGCTCTATTTTGATATGAATGAACGCAGACAGGAAGCAATTTTTCATTGATATTATTTTTCGAGAACGATTCTTTTTGATTCTGATACGATATATCAAATGTAGGTCAGAGTACTCTTATGGTGATTATGTCTACCTACCTATATTATTTTTTATGAATGATGTCTTAGATAAATAAACAAACCACCGTAATATTTTGTATGTTACGACTTATAAGTGTGTCAATTCAATCAAGTATATTGAAATGAAGGAACTTGAATAGGATTTTTTTTCTTTCTGAAATAACTTAGTGAATGAATTCCTTCTGGTAATATCATAAGCGGGTTGACTTACCTAGACTTGATATAAGCTTCCCTATTCAAAATGTTTACAACATAAAAATACGATATTTTATCATGTCGATGAAAAATGTTGGTGCTAAAAAACATCTGTGGTTGTCGGTACAAAGAGACATTTTAAAATGCTAATTGTTTTTACATAAATAAGTGTACATATTACGAGAATGTTTTTTTTGTTTTCAATCCGTTTTGAATAATAAATCTGCTTAAATCATAACTGGTTTTGTGGGAAATACCGTGAGTCCATAGCAACAAGATTTCAATTTTAATAAATGAGTTTTCAATTTTAAATAATATTTTGTAATGTGAACGGCGTATGCTCTTTTATGGAAACTGAAAAAGTTTTTTTTCCTTTTTCTGTGTAATGTTTATGTTGTAATGAATGAGATTTGTATTGAAAAGAAAAGCATATAAGCTACATTTGTGCATCAAGCATCAATCATAAGTTGCATTATTAAGTTTTAAGGTAATTTCCTGCACTCTAACCTCGTGATGTACATATACAGCTATATGGAACTGTGTAAGTAGAAAAATAAATAAATTGTTTTAATAAATGTAGCTACTTCATCCTTCAATGCCATCCAGTAAACAAACAATATTAACTACCCAGATTTAAATAAATAACAACAAAAAAAAAAATTACAATGCAAGGCACTTAAATACATTCCACAAAACATTTTAGGTCTTAATTCAAACGTTTTCTTTGAGAAAGGATTCGTTATTACCCGGGCAAGGATTGTCTAAATTGCCCGGAGATTTTATGCTAATGACCGGCTGAACAACAAACAATTAAGCACTTGTACACATTAATCTTTATTTGACATTGAGGTTTTATTTCGTTTTTGTAAAATGTTTCTGAACTCCTATAAAACTTTTTGTATAAATATTGAAAATGAAAATATTTTGCATCGACTAAGACGGTTGTCGATGAAATAAATATTTGTCGTCGTCTTTGCTTCATGTTTTATTTTTCAGTATAGCAAACAGTTTTAATCCGATTACTTATATTATGTTTCAGTTTATGTACTTATCCATCCTTATTTTATTATTCGCAACGTTTAAAATTTTTTTGAGAACATCATGTAAGTTTAAGCAAATTATAATTAACAATCCGATTCAAAATGGCGAAGCCTACACGGGTTGCGGGATTGTTCGAAAGAGTGCACAAAGACCTTCACAAGGAACATGGTGGGTTTTAGTTAGAAAGAGTCCGATATTCTCACAAGCTGTACACAAATTGGGAGGGCTCATTGCATCATTTCTCACGAAAAAATGGCCGTTCAAAATATTACTCCTGCGAGTCTGTGGTCATTGTTACAAAATTCCTATAAATCCGATGATGCAACCGACCCCACGAATCAACTTACCCTTACACTACATATCTTTGTTACAAAATTCCTATAAATCCGTTGATACAACCGACCCTACGATACAACTTACCCTTACTTAACTACAAAAAAAATCAACTCACCCTCTTCAAAGTCCTGATGATATTAACGTAGCTGAAGGTGATGACAGCTAGAGGCACTATCTGCCCCATCGCGAACAGGAACATTATGTATGTCAGTGTGTTCATGGACTGCTCGTGCCAGTTCACCGAACAACTGTGGGGAAAGTATCAAGGTTTATTAAATCACGTAAATCAGCCCATTTAAGAGATCAGAGATCTGATATCCGTTTGTCTTGAGTAAACGTATTGAAATATATACAAAATGCATTGCCGAACTGCACTGTAAAGGCACACTAGTGAATTTTCTGCACGGCAACAAGGAATTTAACAATTAGCAATTATCGGTACAATAGATGAGGCTTAAAATAGAACAAGAAGTGAAACAAAAGAGTGAAAAAATCCGCTGGTGTGAAAGCGCTTTCAATAGTGATTTAGGTTATTGTTTTTATTTTATTACTGACATATGGCCAACTTCTTCTATGTACTTTTAAAACTGAATTTCAATTGTGTATCTAAAAAAGTAAACATTTAATATTTTCTAATCACACCGGCTATAGAATACCTCAGCTTAACAGCCTTGAACTCAACATAAAATTAAAATAATTAAAATGTATACCAACCATCTTGGCTTCAAAATGGAAACCTAAGTACGTAGGTACGTTCGGAATCTAAATTCGTAAAATTCTGCGTGAAGGCACGGTACAGGCATTTGGTACATTTGGTACATTTCTAAGACTTAATAGGGTTCAGGAATATTCATGTTTCACGTGCCAGCCTGTTCGCGACCTTTGAATTCCTTTGCCTTTGGAACTTAATGCTCAAGATATTGTATTCGCAGTAATTTATTTATGATGTTACGTACTGAAGGTATTTGAAGGATTGTGATGTTATTTTTATGCCAATTAATAAATAAATAAAATAAATAAATGGCTTTAAAGGATGTTGTACCCTGGGCCAGTACAAGGTTATTGATTGATATTTTTTTGATTAATCGTAATTAAATGCCGGCCAGTGACTTTTTTGAACTTTAATTTCGTAACTTGACTATAGTAAGGCTGTACTTATAAAAATTACGTAAAAGCTATTTTCCAAGATAAAATATGATTCCATAAAAAATGGCGAAACAAAGATGGATGGATCCTTTTATCATTGAGTTATAGATAGATAGATATATTTATAGTTTTAACTTTATCATTACTTTGTAAAGGAAACTCTTAAGACGACAAATTGTAAGACAGAATTTAATTTAGGTAGTATTTTTGCCAGTACAATTTCAATTAAGTTGTGTTCCGTAACTAAGTAGGTACTAAAAGACCAAACTTTCGAAAGTTAATTGAAAGTTTTAATGTAAAATTAAATTAATATTATATTTCTTTACCTTCGTTTACTGCTAGGTGATTACGGCAAAAACTAAAATTTTAAGCAATATATATTTCCATCGTGAATCGAAAGTCATTTTTCAAACAAAACTACCGATAAATATTACTACGTTTACTCAAGGCAGACAAGAATTTCGCAAAGTCAAATGTTTGTAATTTTCTACATTATATAAGTTTTTTTATTCAAGTTTAAAATGATATTTACATTCATACCTATATACATTACAAATTAAAACTACATACATATTTACGTCATCTCAATGATATAATGTATAGTATATTCTTAAAGAAATATGAGCAACTCGCGGCAACTCTCGGTTTGCGAAGGCGTTTTACCACGCTCTACCCATGCTAAAGATTATCCTTGTACTGATTATTATTTATCGCGTAAACTCGTGATGAAATCAGCTAGTATGAGAGCGCTGTAAAAGACAAACATACCTTATATTAGCAGCTTCATTGACGTAATGCCCCCATCCCATCAGGGGCGGAGTGGTAAGCGCCAACGAGTACGTCCAAATGAACACTATAGACATTATAGCACCTTTAGAACTCAGATGCCTCGAATTGAGAGGCCTAGTCACCATCATATACCTCTCGAAAGATATTACTGTTAACGTAGTTATTGAAGTTATTCCTGTAACAATAGAAATCGTGGTTATAGGGAGACAATAGGCTTAATAAAGATTTTGTAGTCTAAAATTATCGGTATTGTTGGCCAAATAATGGCTGGACTGATTGATTGGGCTGAGGTTACATTTAATACTAGCAGTCCCGGTTAGCCTTGGGGCGTGTAGATACCCAACATTTCATAAGGAAAATCCTCATTAATCCCTTAAATCTTATTATTTACCTAAGTTTAATAACAATGTTTTTTGTAAACATACACTTACTATAAACACACTCATTAATAAATATCTGGGATGAAAACCACATGATAATATTTCAGATATAGGTATTTAAATTGCATCTTAATTTCAGTCGTAAGAATAATACATTGTTGTTTGATTTTATAAATGAGTAATTAAGTTTGAAAAACAAAGATTAATCGGTATTGTTTTGGCAAATAGTTGGCCGTTCACGGTCACATTTATAATGGGAACAAATAATTTTGGCAAACATTTGACTCTTTATTAGCAAATCTAAATAATGAATAACTGCACAAAACAAAATGCCGGAGCCATTAGTAGAGTTTAACATGAAATATCGCGGCCTTGATCTACATAGCTGTAGTTGACGTTCAAAGTTTATAGCTCCAACACGCAGTTATGATCCAACTCCTGGTTATGTTAACGATGCTCGTATAGAGATTGCACTGCGAAACTTATAACTTTCGCAAAAAATATATGAATAAATAATGAAAAAATAATGAAAAACCATATTTTATTTATTATTTGCATAGGTCATGCGAGTTGAATAGGTGCTGATATCAATAGCAATGTTGAGAAAAAAACAAAACGCCCAAAATTTTGTAACAGCTAAGGCATAATCTGGATAAAAATAATAGGTAACTTTAAGACTGCTTCTTTGGATGACTGATTGGTGAAATATATCCTAAAAGCGACCACTAGAAGATCACCTTTGATCTGAAGAAAACTGTGTGGAAAGCGGTCCATCCGTTTGAGAGTTAAGGTGCCGATAGATAGACAGATAGATAGATATATAAATAATTTGCTTTGCTTTTAGTGTAAACAAGGAAAATGTACCCATAATGTACCAATGTACCAATGTACCAATAGTTTTTTTTAATACAGATTAAGTAACGTTCATTTGATAAATAAGGCTGAACTCGTACCATAAATCAAGAAGGTTCCTGACATTTTCCTCGAACTCCTTGAATTAATAATAACTACCTGAAACCCCTGAAACCGCGTATCATTTTGTATCTGTCAAAGAAAAACAGAAAAGAACGGATTTTATTACAAATCCCGGTGGAATTAATTTATTCTACTTCATGTTTTGAGAATATGATTTTGATCTTGAGGGAAGTAATTTTAATTATTACTTTACAGTAACAAGATGTTACTTGAGATTTTAATTTGATGTTTCTAGTGAACGTTTAATTAAAACCCTTTTAAAAGAATCATATTCGGAATTTTATTTGTGAAAAATAGTAATAATATAAGCTTTTTTTTTAAACATTTTCAGCCTTACTACAAGAACTTAAAAATCTGTTGATCACTGGTCTAAAAAAACGGTGTCTGCATAACGGACCTTATTTCAACGTCATAATTTGTAATTTTTTAGACAAATGTTCAACAGACGTTTAAAAGGTTTGTGGCACGAAGGTACCTTTCACGGAATTCTCACATATGTTCTTAGTAGTACTAAATTGTAGGTATTATATAGGTTGTAGTATACTAAATTGAGATAAAATTACCATCGAGATTTGGTCTTCCGTAGAATTCAATCTGACAGCTTATTTAGAAGCAAAAATATGAGTTCATTTGTATTATATTTTAAGAAATAAGCTTTTTGTAATGTTTGCAAAAAAAATTGTCTTCAGAATTTTATATTACTTTGATCCAAAAATAAAAAAATTAAGCGATAGTCGGAACAAAATAATTACTGTCTTATAAGTAATCCCTCTTTGAAGTCAGTTAATGAAGTTAGTTGCTAGAAAAAAATATATTTACTGTATTGTGTCATCTCCTTTATTGATGAAATATCTACAAAGAATGCTACAAAGTCTTCCAAATTGAATTTTTGTGCCATGTTCACAAAACCTTCTAAAATAAGTTGTTTCAGCGTCACAATAGATTTATCGTCGGGAGACCTATTATCAAGACACCTGTAATATAAAAATGGAAGGTAGACGGACAATGAAGCTGAGGAATTACTTTAGCACTAAGTAACATTGCGATGCCACGTTCTAGAAATATTGCAAGAAATAGCATTTTTCTCTTTCTCAAGTTATCATTTAAGTAGAGCAATTTATATTTGCTACTATCAAGAAACACGAGAATTTATACAGTTTTAAATACATTTTCTACAACTCCTTTAAGTTCTTGATTCATAAAAATATTCAGAGACGTCGAAAACACCCATTGGTCCCACGTTGGGTGCCAAAATATTTTCCGATCGATCCAGAATAATTTGATAGTCTGTACATTATCGCCGATATTATCTTTTCACGCAGCGAGCAATGGGCCGGCAAGATATATTGATATGACATAGTTTGGGGTTAAGAGTTATCGGACTTTTTCACTGAAAATATTCACGGGTTGGGCTTTGCCAAAACACTATTTTTATTCAAGCAAAACCTCTTGTGAAAACTTAGAGAAAAACATTGAAAACTGGTTTTCAGTCTTTTACGTACGTGACTTAAATTAAATAAGTCTGATTAAGTCTGATCTTTATGAGTTCAAAATCATACCTCATGGGCTATCTATCAGAACACGAGGTTATTAAGTCCCATATATTTGGAATGCAAACGTGGGGCCGGAGCCAATACGCCGAAGAACTTTTGAAAGAAATCTTGCTTTTATTATGATGAAAAATAGTTATTAGTTACACACACCCAAAGTATCAATAATAATTCCTAAGCGATTCGACGTAATCTTAGTTACTTGCAAGATCAAAGTTAGTATTGTTATACATCGTAAGACACAATCTCTTCGGAGCCTAGCCGAGTATGTTAGTAGCACAGAAGCACTCACTATTCCCTCACGCTGTTACGAAAAGCTAGTACAATACCTGTGACTCACTCAGTGATTTCACGATTTTGTCTCTGAAGTGCAAACGTCTACCTAACATCACGTCTAAAATTCTTTGCAGTCTATCCACCTTTAAGTTTGCATAAATTAAAAGTCATTGCCATTTTTTTCATTGTTGGTGGGAAATCAGTAAACAAACCCTTTCGCTGTAGGTGCAGCCGGACGAAGTGTCTGATTTTTACGGACTAAAACTGACTATTTCGGTCATTCTTTTGAACGAGCTATTAAGCACAGGTTTAGTACTTAACAACGTTGAAATAATCAAAACTGTGTATGTAGAGACTCGGTTTGATTGTTACAATTAATCGTTATAATGATTATAATAATCATTTGTATACTTAGTATAATGGGCTAAGGCTAAATGTGTTAGGTAAGCCTAACACATTTAATATTACGTCTATACTTTATAAAACATTACTTTTTAAAGTGCAAAAAGTCTTTCGAACCCTACATGCAGATCGATAAAACTGCAAGGTTGAGTTGCAGTGACGTGCATGGATTAGATCACTATCAAAGTTAGGCATCATACATAGATGCATTTGAACCATATGCTTGGTTCTAAGTTAGCTATAAAGTATAAGGGCCTTACTACAAAAACTTTAAACCCTGTTTTACACTTGTCTAATAAAATTTTGGCTGCAAAATGAACCATATGTCAACGTCATAATTTGTCATTTTTTTAGACAAGGCATAAACAGACGTTTAAAAGTTTTTGTGGTAAGACGGTAAAAGTTTTTATCCAAGTTAAAATTTTTTAGTCAAAATTAAGTTTTGCCATTCAAGGCGGAAATGCTGCCAGCCTGGGCGTGCTCCCTGTAGGCAGCTATAAGGAGTTTTTTCATTAAAAGAATAAATCTTACATTAATAATATGTATGATAGTTTCCTAAAAAATGAAATAAATCTTAGGTACAACGAAAAAAACTTTGACAAAATAATAAAAATAAAATAATAAATAATTATTAAAAATAATGTTTACAAAAAAGAACACTAATCCAACAGAAAGTTTTCCTGTTACAAGGATGATACAATTAATGTGCTTACAAATATACTAGAACTAGAATATGAATAACGATAGATTCGGAAAATGCATTATTTGATAGTGGACCGCCTGAACTAGGTTTAATTTAAACCTGTGTTTCAGGTCATCACTTACAATCCAGACAGTAGTAATAAGCATTGAACCACAAACTCCTTCAACCACAGTCATTTGTCTACCTCTAAAATATTTCACAGGCAACTAATTCCTTTCCGGCCATTCTTGACATCGACTTAAACATTTTGAACTACCTTCTTCAACGCAACGCCCAATTGGAGAAAGAGCTTTTAACTTCAGATGCTTTTGAATCAAAATAATTCAGGATACTTAAACAAAAACAGGTGATTTTCAACCTTAAGTTAAGAGCAGTAATGTTGAAAATATCCTGTGTCAAGTATCAAGTTTTGAAGTGAAATGATTTCAGAGTAATTGTTTGGAATACGTAAGTCTGTGTTTAAGCTTTCAATTAGCGGAAATGTATTCACGAATCATATTGAAAATGTCACATTAATTAATCATGATATTAAGTCAATTGTTTTAAATTACGGTACACTTTTAGTACTGTCTATATTATGAAATATCGAGTTCTCTTTGCATATGTTTGATATCTTCAAATTATATAAAAAATAGCTCCCGCCCGCGGCTTCGCCCGCGTAGAGTTCGGTTATATCGCGTTTCCAAGAGAATTCTTAAAATCAGTTCAGTGGCTTATACGTGAAAGCGTAACAGACAGACAGAGTTGCTTTCGCATTTATAATATTAGTAGGGATATTCAATTTTTTTTTTCAAACTGTCAAATTATTCTTCAACTTCAGTACCTAAATAAATACTAGAAAGTTTATGTTACCGCACTAAGCAAATTATAGTGCAATTTAGTAAATGTATTGGTATTGGTATTGCTTCAAATAATGTTGGTAACGCAACATGTGTCCCGTGAGACGGCTAGGCACTTTCACTTTATGGACACTTAAAACAATTTACTTTTGATATCCATTCGTGACATGTAATCCTCGCCTAGAGTATAATTTAGATTATTTTTTACCCGATTGTCCAGAAGGGTTTTATATTTAGCAAAATCGAAGGCAAATTAATGTATAGTCGAATAGAAACTTTCTCTTTTCAAAATTCGGTTAAACATTTTGATGATTCTGTTCAAGTTCAATTCCTTGTCACGCAAGCGCCAATGTGACTTTTTTACGTTATAACTACCTATAGTTCCAATGACTGATTAAAGGCATAGGGAAAAAGGCCTATTTCCTGCAGTGGCACAGTAAAAAAAGGTGATTCAAGGTAAAACGACAATCTTTCAGAATACGACAACTGTGATAACGAGGAAAAAATCCAGTTTTCAAACTAGACTAAACTCCAGTTAGGACAGACTTTTTTATCGCACTGAATACTGAAGGGAAATTCAACATGTCAGAGTTCTAACATTCGTACGTTCTAACTATTAAAGCACTCGTTCTGAGTTAATAGACAGGAAAATTCGGAGTTAGAACTCGTTCAGCAGTAGTTTAAAAAGTAATTCTAGTGATCGTCACGGCTTGAAAGTTGTTCATGTAATAAAAACACGGTCATCTGTCGAAATATAGTTATAGTAAGTTCAACTCAGTCGTGCGCGCGGCCTTATGTGTGGGTAACCCTTGTACATATACAGTGACTTTGTGTGCGTGACAAGAGGTACAGTCGAGTACAATACAGTTATTTAGGGGTTGTATACGGCTGTTTAAAGAAAAACAGTTATTACGTAATTTAATGTTTATTTATAATGATTATGAATCGCTAGTTGAAAAATCAAATGATGAATTTCTGGATTCGCTACTCTCCAAGGTGAATTACAAATTCTGACTCCATGTCAAAATGTCTATAGTACTCTTCTTTTTTCTTTTGTAGGTACATGTCGACAAGTATTCACATCCCTTCATCAATTTGACTTAAACGTTCATTTATGAGTTTCATTATTTCCGTCTTATTTTGGTCGACATTATGCGAAGCAATATAATTTTTTAAAATTCCCCACACGTTTTGTTTACATTATTATACTAGATTGTACCTCTTTTTACATTCTTAGTCCACACTTTTATTTATTGTCCGCGTACCCCGAGCTAGAAAATATGTAAGGAGTAAGTACCTATTTAATTCTTAGATACTGTCAATGTCAATTTGAAAAGACGTATGAGAAAATAATGAAAAACTATATTTAATAATAAAATGCTTTGAATATTGTTTCATTTTTTTAAACGCTTTACCTGACTCCTTAATAATTTCTTCGTGAAGAACTAGACATTTTCGTAAACGACTGTACCCATAACAAAAAGCGATAAGAACACGTCATCCTCGGACGACGTCACTGTCACACGAATGAAAGTAGTATATTTACAAGCCGACGCACACATAGGGCCGCGCGCAAATCTGAGTTGAACTATCTATACTAAGTTTCCAACTGCGGTTTTACCTGCGTCCTAACGGGACCTACTTTCCTTACCCAATAAACTATAGTCTATGATACTCCTAAATAAAATAGCTTTCTACTGGTACACTAATTTTGAAAATCCGTTCACTAGATCCAGAGATTATCCCCACAATGTCTCAAACTTTACCTCTTCACAATAACCTTCATAGAGGCAGCCTATGACTTTGGGCTGTCATTCTTCAGACGTCAGCCAAGATTGACGTACGCTCTCTGCCAAAGGATCACAAAAAACCAAATAACGCATTATCAAAAAGATAGTGTTAAGAATGTTTCGAATAAATCCAAGTTCGTTGAAATAACAACACAAATGAAGTGTTTCTCGCACTCCAGTACTGATACGTTCATGAGCGGTGGAACGTGTTCTTGCAAGTTACGTTTCCTCATGATAATTGTGAATACCAGTGACTTGATCACCGAACTGTCCACTCCAACGGACTCCATCGACCATGCATTGCTGGCTCCAGTGGCTTTATTTACTATCTACATCATGATGGGGACCTACATCCTCGCTGCGTTGAACGATAGTTATGCTTCCTGGTTTTTCCAAGTGTATTCTTTAGTGTTTTGCATTATATTAGAGGCTGCGTTGTGCATAGCTGTGTTTAGAGAAGTGAGTAAGACCCGCGCGTCTACTGACACGATGTTGAATGGTATACTGCCAATGATAATGATGCTGATTTTGGGAGCTGATCTTGTAGTCGTGGTATTTTCTGGTCGGACCCCACTGAGGCCGCTACCGCCGGAGCCCGCTTCTACTGCTTCAATAGCAACATCCCGTCCAGCCCTTGACTTTTAATGTACATTTTTTAATTTTCATTATTAATGTACAGGTTTTTTTTTGTAAAAGTATATTTTATTTTTAATATGTTTTGTTTTTTTCTTCGGTGACTAGGCTTATAAAATGGATCAAACTGGCATCAATTTGGTAATTTATCAGTTTTATCTGTCTCATTTTGAACATGCTTAACTTCTACTCAACTGCAGTGCTCGAGACTACTTAGTTATTCATTATCGACGAGACAGTAGTCATTGTAAATGAAAATATATAAATTCCATTATATTTTAGGATAATGAGAATACTTAAACTCGCGTAATCTCCCCTCAAATATTGTGAATTCGTAGTCGAAAATTCTACCGGACGAGGGCCAAAATCAAATAGCACGTTTGTGGTAGGTCCTTGTTAAATGCGTTGAAAATTTTGCTTGGAATGGCAGACCAAACGTTCTAGTTACGAATTCGGTTAAATATGGTTGAAGTTACGTCAAGTGTACAGTTATACAGGAAATTGGTCAAAGAACTAATATTTTTATGTGATTTTGCCGAAGTAGCATTGTAATTGGTAACCAGAATTGGTACATGTTGGTACATATTTGCCAAAGTAGCATTGGTGGAAAATATGATACGATACAAAAGGTCGAGGACGAAAGGTCCTGTAGGTCCCTGAAAAACATTTTTATTTAGATTTAAAGCGACCGTATTCAAGAAACGAGTTATTTATACTTTATGCACTGTTCTCTGCTTAAGATTCACTAATACCTTCTTCTTCTTTCTCCTGCCCTGTTCCCAATTTTAATTTTTCTTAGGTCTTCCTCTTCCTCTCCATCCATCTACATTCATAACTTAGCACACACTTTGTTGCATGCGTATCATCCCTCCTCATTACATACCCATATCACGACAATCTTCGATTTACTAATACCTATTGATATAAATGAAAAACCTAATATTTTATCCAGTATTTACACCTAGAAACATCTATTCACGTTAGCCATTGCAGCAAGCATGCAGTCGACATCCGTTGCTACAAGCCCGGGTTAACAATTGACCTCTATTGGTTAAGTGGCCGCGGGGGACTGAATGGGACAAATATGGTACCTTTATATATAGTAGGACCAATGCACTAAAAACATCTCATGTTGCACATCTTGCATACCAATGAGGGTTTTTGAAATTTTTTCTGCCACCGGGTGGCGCCACGTATGCGTCTGGTCCAAACAGCTGTCAAATAGTATGGAATTGTAGGTGCCGAACTTATTGTTTATTGAAATTCTGTTATATTGGAAGTGTTATTGATTTTATTATGGACTACGGTCAGAATAAGGTTTCCGAACTAAAAATTGAGCTAAGAGAGAAGGTGCAAAAGTCACTGGTACTAAGGAAAAGCTTGTTGAAAAATTTGTTAATACAATATGATTTAGTTTTTTTTATTTACTCAACCGCAATAGTAAAACAATACTGCAGTGCTTTAATTATAAAATAAAAAAAAAAACACTAAAATCGTTCACTATTCATAGTAAAGATAAGCACTTTGACAGTTATTGGACCTGACGACTTGGTGCTGCCACCTCGTGGATTGCCATTTTAGAAAACCCTCATTGAGTACTTATTGTACTCAATTGAATGTATTACATATGGAATTCTAATAAAAGTGAAAGGTGAGATGAGAAGATCATTACTGCCTTTTCTAAGTAAGTTTTGCTCGGCTTAATCAGCGTAGGTTGTAATTCTTACATAGAGCTACTGTCTATTCGCAAATCAGTTACGTGAGAAAGATCACATGACATTGTTATAAAGTTGGTGCCAAAATGCACACACCAAACGTAATATTTTGATTCATATGCAAGTGTTTTTGTAAATGGATTTTTAAATTGCAAGAAACAATTCATAGCAGCTAAGGGACATATATTTATTCGACTATTATATTGGTAAGTATAACTAATATTCTTCTATAGAATTACTTACTAGATATTTTTCTAGAGATCTTATCAAAATAAGCCTCATAGTAACACAGGACTGACAAAATACATCGACTGTTCTGTATTGTAATAGATATCGGACAAGACGGCTCGTTACCTCTATTTGTTACATTTATATATTTTTTTAGTTTCTTAGAAAAAGGTCTATATAGATCTAATAGTTTGTTGCTGGCTATATTATGAACTGGATGTGTCTCGTGGTTTCGCTTGTCTGTTACTGTGCCCTTTTTTGTTTTCTATACTTACTAATATTTTTTGTCTATTTGTTTGTTTTTACCTTCAGAGTGTCAGAACTTGCAGAATCGATTTGAAAAATCTTTCGCTGTTAGAAGAACCCTGTTTCTGAGTATCATAGACTTTATTCTTATCCCGGTACGGGTTTTTGTTACCAAATTAGGAACGCGGGTGAAAACGCAGGAAAACTGCGATCACGTATACTTATAGATAAGCTTTTTTAGATTATGGTTTGTTTTTAATTGGTGTCACTTAATCTAACATACGTAAATTGGAAAAGAATATTGGTAACACGTTTACGTATTTAAAACATACACTTTGTTTTCATTACATATAAATTCCCTTTAACATATTCCCTTTCATATAATATTTATTTTCATAATTATACGATTTTCCTTAACTGCTGTACCAATTAATTTTTGCTATACCAACCATTTTGTAGCCTCATTAAATTGAATTTATTTAAATAGCCTCTAATAATTAATGTAATATTCTCTGTGTAAAAGGGTTTAAATAACATACGTACCATTTGGGTATCATATTATTTAATTTTAATGTGTTTTCTATTCACTTGATATAATATTATTTTATAGCCGTTGTAATGGTAGTTATTTTGTTGCTAGTAGTTAACTGTTAAATCCTAACAGTAGGTTATGTTAACCCTAAAGTCCCCAGTTAGCAATAGAATAGAGTACCAAATTCAAAACTATATTATGTAGTCTGGCCTTGTTTCGGAGGGCACGATAAACTGTAGGTCCCAGATGCCATTTGAACATCTTTGCCAGTCGTTATGGGGAGTCAGAAGCCAGTAATTTTGACAACTAGACTTACCGAGAGGTATTGGATTGAGGAGGTCTACTAGGCGGTCAGTCCTTCGAAAACACTGGTACTCAACTGCATCCAGTAAGACTGGAAGCCAACCCCAACTTAGTTGAAAAAAGCTAGGCAGATTTCGACTATGTAGGTTTTATATATAAAAAAAGCATATTTGATTCTGGCATCAATTTCTTACGATATCTAATATTAAATGTATAAGAAGGGATATCCAAATGAAACGTAGGTACACAAAAATCGGATATATCTGAATAATTGATTATTTACGTAGGTTATGAGAAAGGTATTACATTTTATCATTTTGTTCAAATTTGATGTGAACATGCTATTTTCAAGATAATATCTTTTAGAAACGGGAATGTATCTTAATGCTGTTTAGAATTATTTTGATTTCAATTAAAATCTTGACTAACTTTATATCTACAGCTAAAAACTTTGCTTTAACGGACTAATATAAGGAACTTTTAGTGTTAGATATGATACTTTCATATGTGGGTGATGTGAGAGCGAAAGAAATCAAGTGAGGTCACCAAAAATGATGATGAGCAAAGAAATGTTTACATGTTAAAATAACGTCCCTTTCTGGCAGTCGCACAGTGTGAGAATCTCGCAATCTAGGGGGATTTAATTCCAAATCGAATTAATTAAAATATACAAGTTAAAAAATAATATTTCTTGGTTTACAAATAAATAAAAACACTTAAATAGTGAGAGAAAATAAAGTTTTATTTGAAAAAATGCGATATGAATAAATTTTGTTATTTTAGTCACTATTTCCACTTTCGGCCTCATTTACGGTGGGTACAGAAAGCAATTTTAGGACATCAGGATCAGGTTTTCTCTTCATTATAAGTCTCAAGCTGGATATGAAGGGGTCTGATGATATGAGAAGTCTGTTAAGTAGGTCGGTATTGGTGACTATTCGTGTCGTGTTTCTAGTGAAGAATTCCCTGTATCTTCGGGTATCTTTATTTCTAGCCTCTTGTGCCTCCTCTGATAACTAGCCAATCGGCAAAATACACGAAGCTATGACATCCCGGACATTAAATAAGACTTTGTGCACACTAACTGGCATGTTATACCATGAGTGTTCCCTAAGATACAAGTTTCTGGTTTCTTCTGTGTAACTATTGAAGGAATCCAAATCGACTGTAAAACCCGACCCGAGAGTATGATATGAAACCTCGTTATTAATTCTAAATTTACCCCAGTAATATCAGCACTACCATCATGCTTAATGCTTCATCGGCCGACACAGTTACTTGAACGCTATCGCTAAGAATTTTTTTCGTACGCTTTTCATGATAGAACCTCTCTTAGGTGAACTCATAGAAAGTTCTTTTACGATAGCTGCAGAGTTCCTTTTACCAGCTTTCGAAGGTTACATTCATGTGCAATCGCTATTTCTTCAGGGCTAGTAGACGATATTAGATTCTGAACTTTGCGTTTTTTGGTTTTATCGCAACATTCTACAAAAATTTTATGTGGTCTTCCTTGTGAGTGGCCAGATGTAGATGGTATTTCATTTAAAACATTATCTGGTTATTTAATGCATTCATTCAACCAAGTAACATTCTTGTTTAAAAAGCGTTCGCGATGTCTAACGCTTGCTGTCCATTTTTCGTTAAGTTTGTTACAGAACTTTCTTTAAAAAAAACTCAATTTCATTAACAGCACCTTCCGAAACCTGTACTTGAGGGTAATTACCTATTATAAATGCAAAAATTGCATTAATTCGCTCCTCTTTCGCATTTGAGGTCCAAATATGAAAAATTTGTTTTTTTGTAATTTCGGCGGTCATTCTGAAAACCGAAAAAAAATGTTTGACGGTCGCACAAAATCGCAAGTTTTGTAAATTGTTCTCAAAAGTTAAGATTCTAAGCTATAAACTGAAACAATAGAAACACCGGGATATTGAGAGCATTTTTTTCTATACGCCTTTTATTTTGCATATCATCTCTAAAAAATGCTTAATTTAACTGTGCTTTTAAATGATGTCATTAGATCAATGTTTAACTATTACTTAGATAAAATACACAATAACTTACCTTGAAAGATGTACAGAATGCAATAATAAACAAATAAATAAGACTATACGTTAATTTGATCAGTAATCTCAAGTGAAGATGACACCTTAATTTTGTTGTTCGTGTTGTAAAGTTGCAACGATTATTGTCTTACCACTTTAACATTTTTTTATAATTTTTTTAACCTACCTACAAGAATTTCTAATATGTAGCTATGACAAATGGGGTCTTAGGTATAAATAGGATATAACTATATTATATATTATTAGAATTTATATTTTGATTTAAATCCCCCTAGATTGCGAGATTCCTTCACTGTGAGTCGGGTAAAAAGAAAGGACTAAGTTTATTGATAGGATGGAAACTAGCGAAGTTATCATTTTTTTGACATGATATTTCCTATCATTCGGATCAGTTTAAGACCATCTTTCACTCCCAGGGCCCAGCAGGGCTAAGGCCTGCCGGAGCTACAGGATGGTTCGAAAGAGTTACCCCGGCCCTGGTACATTAAAGGCCTACGACGGAACACGACGGTTTTTAGTCAGTCTGACACTTCCTTATCGCTGCTAACCACAGCGGGAGGGGAGGGGGCATTTGATGATTTTAAGCGTCGTTAAAAAGGACCATTTATCACTTAAAGTAGAAAGTTATTATATGACGATGTAACATAAGCATGTGTTAATGTACTCCTATAATATATGTTAGTCAAAACTTGGCACATAAATTATATCAGCATATGTTAGTAACAGTCTAACAGTTGTGAAAGTATGCGACACACAATGTTTACAGATGTACCTAGTGTTTATAATGTCTCAAGATTTAGAAAAAAACATTGCTTGTGAATTGTACTAAAGGGTACTTTATTATATGTTAATATATTTTAGTTTTTTTTTCAGTAATAAGTATAGATTTAATAAAACTAAACTAGGTAATAACGATAAATACTGCAAACCTCTCCTACCTCTTTATGCTGTGCCCTACCGGGTCCATATTGTTTCTAATATATTATTTTAACTTTATAAAAACACCACCTGTATTACATATGGAACGCAAATAAAGAATTGAATTGAATTGAATTATTTTTGTAAAGTATATGACAAACGTGATGATATCGTTTGTTTGGTCAAACGTACCATTGAATCTAGTGTATACTTTTATATGATTATGTACTTGTAGGAATATTACAGTGCAGATTTACCTGAAACGAATATAGATCTTGGTATAAATAGAATACCTAATGTTGAAAACGGTCATCTGGTGTCAGATACACACAAAAAAAAGCGTTATTTATTATTTCCAGTCAGTTTCACGCCCTAGGCCCTAGGTAAATATGACTTGAATCAGATTTTTTATCACTAAAAGCCCTGAAATCCTTAACAAACAGGGACAATCTAAAAGCTTTATTGTGAAGGTAAACACCAAACAACTGTAAAAGCTAGACATTCCGAAATTATTTATTACCGAAAAACAACAAATAAGTAGGTAACTCTTTCTTAATAAATAGCTAGTCCCGCATTTCCGTTTGTATCTCGAAGGAACTACTGCCACTACCTGGG
The DNA here is from genome assembly GCF_030705265.1 of Helicoverpa armigera. Lineage (NCBI taxonomy): Eukaryota > Metazoa > Arthropoda > Insecta > Lepidoptera > Noctuidae > Helicoverpa > Helicoverpa armigera. The sequence continues at coordinate 9,225,900 of NC_087135.1, read as the reverse complement.
TAAAAGTAGCCTATTTCTCCTTTCTCGGGCTATTTGTCTTTTACATTATTTATTAATCGGTTTAGCAGTTTTGGTGCAAAATCGAGACAAATAGTTACCTAACAGAGAGTAGAGTTACTTAACATTAATAAGGATTATTTTATTTGTTTATCCGAAAATGTACCTTTAAGTTCTGATCGTAGCCTGTATATTTGTATAAGTATATGACCTGTAGATGGTCGGATAATATTATCTGACTACTGGATATCCAACTACCGTAGGTCTGGGATCGCAACTATGAATGCTGTTTACCGTCCTTGGATCAATTACCGAGCTGGTCCTGAGAGAGATATGGTCTTTAATTACTACTAAAACTTAAACATGTGTCGAACACTTGTCCAAAAAAAGTGTGGCTGCAAAATGGACCTTATTCCAACGTCATAATCTGACATTTTTTTAGACAAGTGTTAAACTGACGTTCAAAAGTTTTTGTGGTACGACGGATAGGGTCTAACTAAAATATAGCTGAAGCTATTGACAGACCTTAAGGCTTCACACATTACAACAACAACCTTTTTCATTCTGTAACTCACATCAACGTATTGTAAGCCGTAGTTTTCTCAATGGCACGTCAATCGATCACTGTCTGTCACCTCTATGCCTCCATTAAGGGACTTGTTCAGTGACTGAAGTACCATTGAGTGACACCCGTGATTTAGCTGAAGGTTAAACTAATAGTGTGTGTAAACAGAACAACAATAATAGTGGGATTCTAGAAGAATAGTAATGTTGGGAGTAAATGCGTAGGTAACATATATGTAGATGCAATTTTTGAGTGAAGCTAAGTTTAAACATGTTTAAACCTTAGTGGTTTTTTGTTGCTAATTATAATTGGTAATCCTGTATTCTTTTGTGTATATGGTAAAAAAAAGAAGATCAAACTTGTTGCCTTTAATGTCCTACGAAGTTCGTAGGATTTCCAGACTTTGATTCCAGACAGTGAAAAAACTAAATTGACGATGGAATGTTTAGATTAAAAATCGTAGTGCCGCAACCAGTCAGTAGTATATTAATCGAACTACTACATCATTTAGAACATTGCAACAGCAATTCCCATCAATCGTTAAGGGTGATCAATTTTCCGGGAGCATTGAATTGTAACCCTTTAGTACCCTTAACACAAATAGGGTCACACTGTGTTCTCATTAAGTTGGTACTAATGGCATTTGTAAGGGTTTCCTGGTATAGTGAATACCTTAACACCTTAGGACATGGGTCTAAGCTTTACGGCCCATTACAATTAGTTATTGTGGGTTGTAGTTGGTGAAATGCCGTGTACTAAATAGTGAACAGCCTATATAATGTATTGTGTTTCGGAGGGCACGTTAAACTGCAGATCCCGGGTGTCATTGAACATCTTCAGCAGTCGTTACGGGTAGTCAGAAACCAGTTAGTCTGACACCAGTCTAACCTAGGGATATCAAGGTGCCCGGGTAACGGGTTGATGAGGTCAGATAGGCAGTCGATCCTTGTAAAACACTGGTACTCATCTGGATCTGGTTAGACTGGAAGCCACCCTTACATAGTTAGAAAAAGGATAGGCAGACGATGATTTTATCGTTGGACGATTTTTCCATGTATCAGAATTAGCCAACTGTATCGAATTTTACTAAATCTTCAGACCTATATTGTTATCAAATTTGAATGCACTAAAATCGCAGAACAATTACTTTTACACAAAACTGCTTCGTAAACAGTGTTCTAGCTGAAAGAAAACATTTTTCAGACATTGTTTTTGAAGTCTGTAGCATTTTTTGCAAAACAAAATTGACATACAAACTCCGCGAGCACAAGAACGCATATTATTTATTTTCATTACATTGTGTCTGAAATTGCATCGTTTATTATTTATTTTTTCGCGAGTGCAAACTGTTATTTATTTGGCTGAAACTACGTGAAACTCGCATCCTAATTAAGTCGTACATCGTTTCAGTGTAATTACAACTTGCTTTCATTTTGTGAATTTAATGGCATAAAATAAGCAATGAAGCTTCTTGTTTTATAGTTCGTCGCACTTTTTTTTTTAGGCAATTCATTATCCTCCGAGCCTTTTTCAGAACTATGTTGCGGTCGGCTTCCAGTCTAACCGGATGTAGCTGAGTACCAGTGCTTTACAAGGAGCGACTGGCCTAACTGACCCCCTCAACCCAGTTACCCGGGCAACCCAATACCTCTTGGTTAGACTGGTGTCAGACTTACTGGCTTCTGACTACCCGTAACGACTGCCAAGGAAGGATGTTCAATGACAGCCTCAAAAAATAGGTAATTGTATTGTGCAATTTAATTATTATGTATATGAATTCTTGGCGATGTGTGCCAAAATATCTGGTACTAATTGAGTCGTTCAGTGGATAAATAAGCATAATAGGACATACTATTTTATCTTAATAAAAGGAGACTTATAATTTTGATTACCATAGGTAATAAGCATAAATGTCTTTTCCAGGGAACAGTTAGTTAAAAACATTATGTTTTTCCTTTTTCAGCAGAGAGAGATTAGTTAAAGAACATTAACATTCGTATAAAAACCAGTACCTTTTCTAAAGGAAGTTAGAATATTCGCCACGCCGTGATTTATAGAAAAACCCCCCATAAAATATGGGTGCTTATCGGCAGCTTAATATTGAAAACTTAAGTGAGAAGGGGAGACATAATAGCCTAATATTTTATACTCAGTTCCACTGGTATTTGTCACCGGTATGCGGAAGAATATAGGTATTTCATGAATGCGGTTAGTTATTAATGTACCTTCAAAAAGTTGTGGAAGTTATATTAGTGTTATCTTGTAATAGATTGTCTTTTTTGTTTCTCAACTAGCACGAACATCGAGTACAATAAATTAAATTTTTTTGTACATAACTAAAATAAAATAAGATTATTCAAAAAATTACCTAAAACTAACCTTTAGCCTGACAAATAATGTGCTAAAATAGATTCAGCTAAACTTGAGATTATTGCGTACAAACAGACAATTAAAACTGAGAACCTCTTTTTTTTTCCTGTAATTAGACGAAATTCTAAAAACTAGTTTCATTTTAAACAAATCTCTGTCTGTTTGAACGGTGGCGGTCAACTGACACCAACTCTTGGATAATATTGATTATCTGTCGCATTTAAGTAGACTGGAAACAGGAAAATTCCACTTACACTACATTTTTTAGAAGTGTTGAGTTGATAAAAAAACAAAAGGCAATATTTTCAACAACAAAAAAAAACATGTATTTTAAATAGTAATATTCAAGATTATGAAAACTTCATTATTTCCGAGAAGGTAATCTGATCTTTTACTACCTGAAAGTTTAAATAAATATAGTCTACTGATCCGATCTCTGTCATTAACGTGCCATTCAGTTTCAAATCGCAGTCCTCACCTTGACACCCATCGCTTCGCGTCGCCTCGCCTCGCTTCGCTGGAAAAGCGCCTTTACTTGCAAACTGTTAGTGAAATTCATGTTATAGAGTATCCGCACACTACAGACTTTAAAGTCGGCCGACCGTTGACCCAATAGTTGGCTAATAAAAAAAAACACTTGATTCCTATTTCAGTCAGTCTGATACCGGCTAAACACCTGATTTTTGCTCTACGGTTCATCTTCATACTGATTTATGAGTCCAAACAAGCTATTGGACGACTTAAAGTTTGCAGTGTGTGTAAACTCTTACTCGAACTCGCTAGCAAAGTTATTCAATAAAATTGTTTTCAGGTTTTCAGTTAATTTCCCCGTCAATTTAAGGTGAAACTATTTTTTAATTGAGTGCCGTGTAAAAATGCCGGCCATAGTTCAACGCTTAATTTTTTTGCCGTTTTTTGTTCACAAAAGTATTTATCTGGTTTAAAAGGGAGGTTAACTTTCTATATAAGCATTTTTATAAGCTATTTTATCGTGCCTAAGATAGGATATCTAGAAATGAGGTCAAATGTGCTACATACTCAAATGCCACTTAATTTTTACGAATGCTTTTAAAGCCTTTTAGCGTATGAATACACATTACTTGAAACTGCTTTACCGTCACGTGCGGAACTATTTTAAAAGATCTTGTGGTCTAACAGCGCTTTCACACTGGCGGATTATTGGCTCGATTTTCCCGTCATGTTGTCATGCGAGAAGCACGCCTGTGTCATACGGATGTTTCATCGCGTACAGCAAACAGTTGACAGCTACCAATACAAAGATACTGCCTGAAACTGCACCATATTTTCCACTCGGAATGTGTAAATGAGCTCGAATTTAAAAATCGCGCTCGTACAAAAGCGCTTGAAGGAGGTAACATCACAAATATACAATCTTCTTTCAAAATAAAGACGATGAATAACAAGGTATAGGTATTTTTACAACTGAAGGGTAAGGGAAACCCATGAATTGTATATAAATGTCATCTCATGTTCAACCCCGTGGGTTCGGAAATGGATTAAAGTTATCGGAAATATTGTCGTGTATGAAATGGAGAGAAAGGTACGTTACACGTGTGAAGTGTGAATGTAATATATTTTAATGTATGTATGAATGTAAAGGATCGGTTTTTGATAAGTTGAAGAAGCTTAGGCTCAATCTCGGGGGATGAGTAACCATGAAATGTCTCAACATTCTCTAACATTTAGTTTAAATCAGACGAGTTTGTTTGTTTGGTAAAAAGCGATATATCAGTAACTGCTGGACTTCAACAAAATAAGTGTAATATATGTAGACTATTTATCGAAAATGAATGGCTGCAGGTGGTTTATCCCAGTGTTTGAAGAACTTCCCACAGGACGTGGGTGAAACATACACAAATCAAACCCTTACGAAGGATATAATTTGATTACAAGGATTACTCACAGACTAAGCCAATTTTCTAATAAAAATACCAAGCATTATAGACATTTTCGTAATACCATCATTTTTCTATGAAATAAAAGCTACCATTGACCTCATAATCTGTGACGTCACTATAATTTGATCCGCTAACCTAAATATAATATTAAACGGACCAATAAATCTAGCTTGTTCTAAATCGGTACCACCATTTAAACGAACAACTTTGATCGTCAAAAGTTTTTCAATAACTCTTTTGGAACTTTTAATTACCTACGTCTGTTGACGCTCTCCAGTAGCGTTCATTGACGGCTGGTGTCTGGTTCCCAATATTTTATCTATCTATTGTTTTGCTTACTGGAGATAGGCAGTTGTCATAACTTGTTTCGCTTGTCGAAAATTCTATCTCTCATAAGCAAAACAAAAGAAAAGTAGACCGATAGAGCGCTTTGACACTAGCGGATTTTCCGCGCGTCTCTCGGGCCGGGGGTCGTTGTTGCACGTGTATGAGTGAGACAACAAACTCGTTTTATATAAGTAGGTTTATTTAGCACATAAAGACATATATGTACCTACATATCATATTTTGTAGGCAATTACTGATTTATTTTTTCTCATAAAAACTCAGGTACCACCTATAAAAGTTCAGGTAGTAGTTACGACAAAAATATAAACCTTCTGAGTCTTTATACCTAGGTTAAATTTTTCAAAGAAGTTTTTATAACTTCATTCGCGCATATGGTCGTAACTACTACTCTCTTATGTTAGGTACTTTATTTTGTCTTTACTAAACTTCTTAAAGTAATAAGTAGAGTTTCACCGGCTCGAGAGAGATATACCTACACCAAAATACATTCTCAGTCTGAAAACGCATAACGCTTATATTTTAAAATATTTAATTGATAAAATATTATAAAATCCCTACTAATTTTATAAATGCGAAAGTAACTCTGTCTATCTGTCTGTTACGCTTTCACGTCTAAACCACTGAACTGATTTTAATAAAATTTGGTACAGAGATAGAGTTGACCTTGAGAAAGAACATTGGATAGTTTTTATCCCGGACTTTTGAAGATATAACCGAACTTGACGCGGGCGAAGCCGCGGGCGGAAGCAAGTATTAAGTAATTAATATAAATTTAAAATATAATTTTTAATTTTAAAATGTCTGAATGACCAACCCGCATTGAGCAAGAGCGTGGTGATTAACGTTCAACCCTTCTGAGTGTGAGAAAATATTTTTTTCAAATAGATCTTGGCATGCTCTTATGGAAAGTCGAACGAGAACCGACAAGCAACTCCATGGACCCTCTTTTCTAAGGACAGATTCATCATGTTATCAATGAAAGACCAATGGTATTAGTTGCAAGTACTAAACTGATTCTATGAACAGTATTACTTAGGCGATTAATACACGGCACCGCGCACCGCCGCGGTAGGCGGTGAAGCGGATCTCATGTCGCATTGACCTTTATTAAATTCGTTGATGCCTAACACACGTAAACCGCGTGACCGCGCGTTCAAGCGGTGCTCTTTTGTTCGAGCGACACCGCCCTCCTCGGCGGTGCGCGGTGTCGTGTGTTAATCGCCTTAGATATACCTAGTGCAATATACTGCATATTGTCAGATGCACCTGGACGAGATTAATGCAATACGGACCTGAATAGCATAAATGAGAAAGGGAATTATATTCCACAGTATAGTAAACATAATATCGTGAGGAAACTGTAGCATCAGGGATTTAGTGAAATCCTGTGGAGGCCGTTTAACAAGGTTGAGTGATAATATGTTTTAGAGACGTTGCAGAGTATGTGGACGAATAGGTACAAAGTAGTTTTAGATACATTTGCACAATGGAAGGTATGTTAGCAAAAGTAGGTTTACTTAAAGGTGTTTTTTTACGCTTAAGTCTTTGACTTTGACTTAGTGTAAATACCTCTTTTATAATATTGTTTTGTAAAAACTTGCTGATAACTCTCCATCAAACATCTATGTATATTTTTGTTGTAAATAAAAAAAATAAGATAACAAAAGTTGTATGTATGTAATTATTTAGTTTAAATAAGCACATTGATGACAAATCAATTATAATACCTAGATGGATCAAATTCTTGATAAAATATCTAGATTTATGAGTAAAATAAAGAAAATATCACCTTGACGCTCTATGTGTATCGTATCAAAAAATAAATTAGAAGTTAGCGAGATGCCAGCCGGGCTGTTGTTAATAAATTAGAATGTTCATCGCATTTCATAAATTCTTGATTTCCCTAGGGATTTGTCAAAATCCCAGCGACTGTCATTTCACGGCGAGAGATATAAAAAATAAATTATTTTTACCGAGAACTCGGACAGTACAATATAATATTTACATGAGCTTCTAAACAACAACAGAATGTAGGTAGGTATCCTTCGAAAGCTGACGCCGTATAATAAATGATTTTTCAAATCGTTTCAGTAGTTCCTGAGTTTAGCGCGTTCAAGCAAACAGACACACTCTTTAGCATTATATACTTACTCTCGTATACACACCGCCATATGTATTCAGTTACAGCGACTGCTTACCACTCCAATAGATAAAATGTGGGAGCTAGAATGTTCAGCATTATAATATTAGTACGTACACATATGCAAAACATTAATTGGCATACGAAATACAGTGAATTGATTTAAACACTCCTTTCTATTAGGGTAATTTATGTTCAAAGCAGGTACTCGTATGTTACATGGTTCTAATGAGCTCCATTTTGATAAGGCTTTTGATACAGATCAGGTATGATTACGTGGAAACACAAGCCTCTAATTGATTCAAATCATATAGGTTAATTTCTGCATCTTGTAAGCAGTTCCTACTACATATTTTACGTGACTGAAATGTAAACTGTGTGTATGTGTGCCATGATATTTGCTAATTAACAAATCATCAAAAGGGGTTTTCCTAATAATAATTAGAATGGCTTTCAAATATATACTAATTATATAAAAATTGAGGAGTAAGTAAATAGTTAGTAAATACTCGATCGATTTGAAAAAATATTTCAGCGTCGGGAAACTACATTTTATCCGAGTGCGCGGAATAGTCTAACGGGACACGGGTGAAACCTTTGATAGAATCTAGTTGTAGAATACTACTAGAACTTATTATTTATCAAAAAAATATTCACTTCTTTCGGGACATATTAGCCGTGTAGAAATAAAGTTCCTAAAAATATTATGTGCATCATTAAAAAAAATAACCAAGTAAGTAATTGAATACCCCCGCGCTCATTAAAACATAAATCTCGTTAGATTCACGAGGGTGTACGTAATTAGGCAATAAATTGTTGCAGTCACCGACGAACTTCCGAACGATAATTAGTAGGTAATATTTATTACAGCTCAAATTAATTATGAACAAAAGGATTAACACCCACGTGGGCAAACGATTTAATACAATTAAAGTATTGGGTTCAAGTTTAAGGTTTTTTGAGTTGACTAAAATAAATGAGTAAATAAACAATTTTATGTGCGTCAAACAAGGAACCAATTTGGACATTTACAAAACAGTTTAAGAGCCTTTTCATATTGGCAGATAAATTAAGCGAAAATAATTCAAGGTGGTGTCGCGCATATTTGACTACCGGCGGTTAAAAACCGAGCGGAAAATCCGCTATTGTGAAAAGCCTGTAATATCCATTGCAGTATTTTTTACTTTAAGTTAATTTCGTTGATAGTTATAACAACGCAGTGAATGACGAGTTGCCATTAAAAGATATTGAGTTCCTTTATTACCAACTGGGTTATTATGATAACGGTGGTCGACACTTTCAGGTTTTCAGTTTTGGCTGTCGGCTTATAGTTAAACAATAATTCTGAATATGCCAAAAATGGCGAGTGACGTTGATGACTGCTAACGTAATATCAATCAAAGTTAAGCGTGTGTTTGAATAGAAAAGGCATCGTTAAGTTTCGATTTTGGCGAGAAAATTGCTATCAATTGTGAGTAGGTAGATATTGTGATTTCGTATAAGTAAAAATATGCTGAATAGTCAATAGGTTGTAAAAGTGATATGTGATTTCATTTACATAACAAATGTTTGTGAATTTAGAATTTGATCAATAATATATTTGGTTGATTGAAGGAATAAAATTTATAAAGGTACTCATTCAGTCTTCGCGATTTGAACACCAATAGTGAGAAAAAATTTAGACAATTTTTAAGATTGTACACAAATCACTGCAAAGCAATATTTTATTAGGTTTCTCCTGCAATTTGACGCGCTTCGTTAGCTAAAACTACTCTGAAAAAAACCTTGATATTTTGATGGAACGCTCATGAATAAATTATTCCGAAGTCGAGACTAAAAATATTTTTAGGTAGTAGGTGTAGTTTATTTTTAGTTAAAAGCTTTTTATTTTTAAAGTTTTGATAAGTAGTAGGAGGGGGTAATTTCATTCGGAATTTAAGATATTTATGTGGAAAATAAAAGCAAAAATATTTCAAAAATCAAACCTGATCACACTGTAACGCGTATGTAAATATTAAATCACCTGCTTGGGCTCCTCCACATTATTTTGGGGTCAGCATCTTATCTAACCGCATGCTGCTGAGTACCTACTAGTGTTTTACATATGCTTCTTCTTTGACCCCTAAATCCATTAGCTCTTTGTAAAACTGGTTGACACGTAAGTGAATTTTAAAACTAAACTTTGCAATATCGAAAGCAAACCTTTGCTCACAAACAATCTCAGATCTTATATCCCCAAGAAAACCTTAGATATTATCTACTTATCTTATCAGAATAAACAGGATTTCGTACATAAAAGACACAACCAATATCAGAGCGGTCAGCTTGAATATAATACAACTGTTCGACCGTTATCGTACCATTGCCACCGTCCGCGACCAACCAAATATTAATTTGATGATTTCGCGTTATTTGTCCCAGTATGTCACACTCCGTATATTTCCACATAAATTCGGTGTTAACGAGAAACACTTATAATATGTCGTTTCGTTTATTTTACGGTTTGATTAACAATTATTGTGAAAGCACTTCATATTATTTACTAAAAGTTGTTTTTGTATTGTTTAACCGCGTTCAATTCTCTCTTGGACGCCAAGCTTTACTGCATTTTTTATTTAAACGGTTTTATTTAGCTCACCCAGTTTGTTTTATTATTTATTCATTCTTTCTTGGGTCAAATTTAGTAATTCAAATTTCACCCTCTTCCTGTCAACCGATTAATCTGAAATTTTGTATACACCTTTAATTCCGATGACAATACAATATAGTAATATCAATAACATTGTAAATCCAATATGGCCGCCGGCACAAAATGGCGCATAACGTAGATTTTATCAATCCCATCAATATGGGTATCAAATGGAAGGGCTCAACAAGCAGAATACAATATACTATAAAAAATTGAAATCCAAGATGGCGGCCGCTACAAAATGGCGGATAACGTAGGTTTTATCAATCCCATCAATATGGGTATCAAATGAAAGGGCTCAACAAGCAGAATACAATATACTATAAAAAATTGAAATCCAAGATGGCGGCCGCTACAAAATGGCGGATAACGTAGGTTTTATCAATCCCATCAATATGGGTATCAAATGAAAGTTCTCAACCAGTAGTATATACAATGTACTATATAAAATTAAAATCCAAGATGGCGGCCTCTACAAAATGGCGGATAACTTAGGTTCATTTGATACCCATGTTGATGGGTCTCAACAAGTAGAATACAATTTACTATGCAAAATTGAAATCTAAGATGGCCGCCGCTACCAAATGGCTGATAACAATTTTTTATCAATCCCACCAATATGGGTATCAAATGAAAGGGCTTCACAAGTAGAAAACTGTCAGTAACTCCAGCGGGGCCCAACAGGGCCAAGGCCTGCCTGGGCTGCGAGATTGTTCGAAAGAGTTACCGCGGCCCTGGTACATAAAAGGCCTACGACGGAACAAAACGGTTCTTAGTCAAGAGTCTAGCACTCCCTCACCGCTGCTGACCCACAGCAGGAGAGGTCATGTGATGATTTTTGGGGTCGTTAAAAAAAAAAAGTATCTGGAAGGGCTATGTATTGAGGAATTAGATTGTAATAAATTGTCAGGTAAGAGACCGTGTAATAATGATGCACTAAATGAATTAGATAGAATGAGGAATATTCGGTAGGCATTTTCATTAAATACTAAAAACTAGAAAATAAAAATCGGTAAAAACTTTAAGTTAAACGGTTTTATCTTATGTGCACTGAAAACTAGAAAATAAAAAATAGTTACTTACCTGTCAACCTACGTAGGTGGTCCCGGTCATATTAGACTAAAATAAAACGTGGGCCCCTGTGAAATCCTACCTATGGCAAAGCATATCTTTATACTTTGGTAGATCATGAGCTACGGCTGATTATTGATTGTCAAAATCTCCAGTTACGATTATAGTAAGTCGATGCAATCCACACCTATTATACCTCTAGAAGAGAGTACTACAGCAATAGTTAATGGGCCCCACGTTTTTATTTTGGTTTAATATGACCGGGACCACCTACGTAGGTTGACAGGTAAGTAACTATTTTTTTATTTTCTAGTTTTCAGTGCACATAAGATAAAACCGTTTAACTTAAAAGTTTTTTTTTTTATTTAGAATCGGTTATCCCCAAAGTAAGTTATTTGTTAGCTTGTGTTATAGGTGCTAACACGACTGATAAACTACAATAGCACTTTACATATTTACTTATAAATACATATTATAACACCCAGACTACAGCCAACAGACATGGTCATCATGCAAATGCTGACCGTACCGGGAATCGAACCCGGGACCATCAGTTCGGCATCGTGACCATTGCGCAGCGAGGTAGTCAATTTTGTTTGTGGACGATTGAAACACGATACCGTCCGTATGTCTGGAGTGTAGGATGAGCATGTGTGTTTTTTTTCTATCGTATCTTAAAACAAATGTAACTGGCATTTGCCGTTTTTGTTTATAAAAAAAAAGGATTTCACATAAACATATTAAAACATACGAAATTATAATATGGCGAAAGTTATTAAGTTTAAGATTAATTACACGAATATATAAGTAATTAATGAAGTTATCGTGATATTTAACTCATACTTTAATCTAGCAACCCCAAAGACCTTTTTAATTCGAACTAAATAAGGTTATGCTCTAATTACGGCGTATACGGTAACTTAGTAGCGTCGAGTATTTAATTTTACATACAAATGGCTTCTGTCTCGACAAATTACTCTGAGACAAATAACTTCTATTAAGTAAAATCTGCTAAGCTACAAATGCGAAAATAATATTCTGAGCTGGTGAAAATGGAGGACTTATTTCGATTATTATCATCATTTTATAACACTTTTGGTAGCGCGCCAAAATGTTTGGTTATGCAGAAACCCGGTGTAGGCTCTAAATATTTGTGTGGCTTACAGATAATTTCAGGCCTGAAAGATTTATGTTTGTTAACGTACTACGGTTGGCGAAATTTTAGAATTTCAGTCGTATCTAAATGAAGGAATTAGCACCTTTTTTCAATATAAAAATTTCCTCTCTGTTTATATGAATGTTGTATTCGTATTTTTTTAATACATAGATCTATATAATCAATCTCGTATATACATAGTATTCTGCTTACATTCGAGTACTAGGGCATTGAAGCTGCTGAAAGTCTAATAAAGTAAGTAGGAGTGGGTAGATTTTGATTATATTTGAATTATATCCGGCTAGCCAGAACTCATGTTTACTAACACATTGGAGATTAAGTAGCTTTCTTTATTCTTTTTTGTGAGTTCCATTGGACCTAAATAAATTCACCTAGTCTCACTTTAGAGGGCAGACAATGAAAAACTGTGTTTTGTTTTTGTTAATATTACCTATGTGTCTTCAAGTAGGTATATGGCCGACATTCTGTCATCGAACCTTTCTGCCTAACCTTTTCCCAGCTATGTTCATTTTGTCATCATCTGCCTAACCTTTTCCCAGCTATGTTAGAGTCGGCTTCCAGTCTAACTGTATACAGCTGAGTATCAGTGTTTTACAAAGAGCGACTGTCTATCTGACCACTTCCACCCAGTTACACCCTGCCTTTTACTTGGTTTACGTCCCATCAGGCTAAGACAGTGAAGGAATAATAAGCAGTGCACCTTTATCTGCCTAAATGCTTGTGCACTATAATATGTCCTGCGCAGCTGGCTGATCTCCTTATGTGAGAACAGCGGCTATAACCAATGGTCGGTTAGGATGACATCATCATTTACCTGGTACTTTGACATGGTGATAAAATTTTGAACATCATTCATTTATTATCCTTCAGCACAATATAATGCTTAACCTTTAGTCTCCCCGAGCCTTTTTCACAACTGTGTTGGGGTTGGCTTCCAGTCTAAGCGGATGTAGCTGAGTACTAGTGCTTTACAAGGAGCGATTGCCCTATCTGACCCCCTCAACCCATTTACCCGGGCAACCCAATACCCCTTGGTATTTTGAACATATTCATTTATTGTTCTTCGGCACAATATAGTGCTAAACCTTTAGTTTCAAAAGGTTTTATCCGATACAAAACAAGAAGCGTGTTGCCATCAAAAGAGAATAAAGTGGCACGTGTCTACCGCGGGAAATTCCTGATGCAAAAATAACAAACGAGCTTTTATTCTAGATACAAAAGCCACGCTAAAAGCTGCTGGTAATAAATTCTTGATGAGAAAAACCTTTTTACTGGTTGTCTCGGCTTGAGAATCGATATTATAGTACTCAGTAGCAGATAGGCTACTGCAGTCATATGAGAGCACGTCAGCGACTACTCGTATTATAGTTGCGGAGATTGAAGCAGTCGCAATGGCCGAAAATGACCTTGAGATCCACCACTCTTAAGATCTTAAAAATTACGGACTAGATACAACTTATGCCTGTAAAATACAAAGTTTGAATGTCTCCTGGCGCAGAAGTTTTGAAATCGATTTTTTAAGTGAAACTTTAGCGGCGCTGTACACTTTTTTTGATGAGAAAAAATCCTAAACTCGCAACAGGTCTCATGACCATAAGACGTTTTATAGGTCAGACAATCTATGACGGACAACCTTTCCTTGTGAAACATGTAGTTTTTTTACCATTTCCTAAATAAGGAGCATATTCTCAGAATCTTTTATTTTTAAGTAGTTATGACGTGTCACATTTTTATGTAACTTTTTATGTTTGTGTACGATAGCGCAATAAATTAATATTGTATTAATACAGTCAACATCTTTGGACCGAAACCAAAACATTAAGTTCACACATTATTTTTAAGACTTACCTAAAAGAGCCATGAAGAACCCGTACAGCACACACATGGTCTTCCCGAAGATCCACCGGTGGAACAGCGCTGATATGAGCGTGAACGGGTTCCCTAGGACGGACACGGAGAAATCCGAACAGACCAGGTTGAACAAGATTATGTTGAGCGGTGTCCATAGCTGAAACAAAAGGAAAATATATTAGCAATATTTGTATAAAATTGTATGATAAAAGATAAAAAGTAATTTATTCAAAGCAGGCTGAAAATCAGCACTTTTTGAAGGTCTTTACAAAAGACAACCCCCAAAACGCCCGCCCATCACCACTTCTTATGTGTTTTTGCTGGGAAGAAGAAGTGGTGGAACAAACTCCCCAGCAACACAATTCTGTCTGTATGGTTTGAAGAACCGTATACAAAATATTAAAATGTTTGATAATGATCTTAGAAGACGAAAAACTATTTTTCAAAATCATTGAATTTTTTATCGCTCCCTGGTTTAATGAAGTCAAAACTTAACAAATTAACTTTTTGGCTAGTTGTTTAACTGTTTGGCATATTTTTTCATGCAATAATTCCTAAGGTTTGGTCATGAAGACCGGTCAAACCGGATAGAACTGGTTGATACATTTCTAAGCCTTCTGGACCGTGAATCATACTTAAACTGTGTTTATCAGATAGAGAGGCGAGTCAAACAGCAACAAAACTAAATTCTAAAACAATGTGTCAAGCTAAAAGGCAAACTTTCCAAAATTCACTGCCGAAAACTATACACATTAACAAAACATGGTCTACAGTAATTTAGCAGTTAAGCCGTGACATTGAAACTAAATTAGTGAGGGACATCAACAAGTCACGTGGCCTAAAGGCTGTTTTAAGGTAAGAACCATGGAGAATAAAATGAATAGCGGAGGTGCCATAACGGATAATCTCCTAGGAAAGTAGCGCATCAAAATGCGGGTTTGTGGGGGACGAGGGACGTTACTGTCTTCGCCCTTACACGCCTTCTTTGGACCCGATTATTTTTTGTAATACCAAAAATCGTTGACAGATGTCTCAAAGAACCCGAACGCCCCATTAGGTAGGTACTCGTAACTGATCATTTTGGTCATGCCCACCGTATGTATTTGACCTAGAAAAAGGCGCCTGACCTACTTGCGTTATAGCGTCTCTGCTCATTTTTCCTTATTCTGTGGTAAGGACACATTGGAGCAATTACTTGTATTTCGAGTATATCGGGCTTTAGTCACGTTTTCGCAAACCCATACGTAAAGGGTGATGATCGATTTTCCTTGATACGTAATTGGTGTAACCCGTTTGATTGTAAAGAGGGAATTATAATTAATGCGAGTAGAATTGTTATCGATGTAATTTGCTAAAATAGTGCTAGCACAAAATTAAACCGTGGTGGCCTAGTGGGCAAAGAACCAAGCTCTCGAGTATGAGGGCGCGGGTTCGAATCCAGGTCAGGCAAGTACCAATGCAACTTTTCTAAGTTTGTATGTACTTTCTAAGTATATCTTAGACACCAATGGCTGATAAAAAGGTGAAGGAAAACATCTTGAGGAAACCTGGACTAGGTATATAGTCTGAAATCACCAACCCGTGGTGATTAATGCTCAATCCTTCTCTGTGTCAGAGGAGGCCTGAGTAACAAACTGTAACTGTGCTGTAACTGTGCCGTTAAAGAAAATCCATATATGTCTTATAATTTAATGTGGCATTTGAAAGTAAATAAAATATTGCAATTAATTGGTGCGTTTAAGTAATTTAGAATTGCATTGGACACCATCTAAATCTGCAGTTTTTTTATTCACACTTACTGCTGTGTATTCATAAAATAATTTATTAATGATAAAATATATATTAACGAATGATAAAAGGAATGCGACATGTCCGCCTCAGGAAATAAGCACAAAACAAGAAGGAATATTATTTACATAGGAAGGTAAATGTCGTACATACGAGACAATACATAAACATAAGGTCCAATGGTCTGTTTACCACAGCACTTTACAAGGAAATGCTTTTTCCTTTTATCAGCAAAGTCGGGTAAGTAACAGTATGTGTATGGATCCAGGTAAATCCAAGTTCATTGCAGTTCGTGGATTCTTTTCTTACTGAGACCACCCTTTTAAGGTGGATGACAATTTACGATGCACGCTCAACACGCTTGTACCCAAACTCTCCGACTCCGACTACATAAACTTCTGATTTTTTAAAACAACTGTTTACTTTGAAACTTGAAAGTGAAAATCAGTCTTGGCCCATCCTCCGAGCCTTTTTTCCCAACCATGTTGGGGTCGGCTTTCAGTCTAACCGGACCTACAGCCTACCGGCCAAATCAGCCTTAGTGACTTGTCTTTGTCAACTCGTAGGTATAGACATGTTCTTTTTAAGGAATACTTCAGTGCAATCCTACGTTTATTTTACACGGGGAAATAATTCCAACTTTCCAAGTTTTAAGTGGGAGTAGGTATTTAAACAAAGGCACATTGGTAGGTGAATTAAATTTGACTATGGTCTCCAGGGATGTTAGTTTCGGAATTTCATTGAATTACTTTCAAGATAAATTGAAAAAAACAGTGGGAAGTAAGTTGAGAATTATATTCATGTAGACTTTGGTATACCTAGTTATTTTGCTGAAATGAGTAAATAAGGACCAGCATGATTCCACTTTACTGTTTATGTAATGTCTGCTAAGTTTACCCTAAGGGCTCTTGTTCAAGGCAGGTTTTTTCCTGACCCATACAACACTAACCGCTGTGCCGACATACGGTATTTTCACGGCAATGTGTAAAGAAGAGGCATTATTGTTACTGTAAAATGTATGTTCCTGTAACAGGCTAACTTTTTGAAAACAATGATGAGTATTTCGGCTGCATAAACGAGAAAACTATTCCACGAACAGAACGTTAGAAATCACGAACTTCTCCATTCTGCATATTGCAGAATCGACCAGCATAAATATCAAACTACGCTTTTAGTTAATAGCGTATCAAACAATAGCAAATACATTCAAAAGTGCTGAAAAACAAGGCTCTAGTTTCAACGCAGTTTTATCGATATATCGACAGAGATCACTATTGACAAACAAATAACAAGCTTTCAATCAAAAGTTCTCACAAACATGCAAAAACACGTACATGCAAATAACGGCGAATACGCAAAAAACTCTATTTCTGACACGCTTTTATTAGGCCCATCATATGTAACTATCGTTTGAACATCTTTTGCAGTCGCCTGACAACCCGTCTTACCAAGGGATTGCCTGGGTAACTAGGTTAAGGAAGTCAGATAGGGAGTCGCTCCATGTAAAACACCGGTAATTAAATTGCATTCGGATAGACTGGAAGCTGACCCCTTCATAGTAAGGAAGAGGGTAGGCAATGATGATATGTACCTTACCACCTACATATACGTATAAAGGAATCTGAACTATGTATTTTAACCATCTTGCAAGGAACGTAGCGTCATGAAAATAAACAGCTATATGTACGTAGCAGCTATATATACATTTTGTGACAATTCAATAATACTATTCAACAAATCGTCGTCTTAGGTCAACTTGACCTAAGACGACGATTTATCAGAAGAGTATGAACTGGAACTTCATGATAGAACATCGTATCTTAGCTGTGTTTGGACTCGTTGAAAAATCTTATAAAAGAGGGAGCATTAAACTGAAATGATTACCATAATATACAAAATTAGAATTTCAAATAAGAATGGCTACGACAGCTGTTTCAAAAATACAAATTATAATCATAAACAGATGAGTGGGTTTGCCTGATACTATTTCACGCTTTACTTGGCTTAGCAATCTAGGTAGGTACCTATATGAAATAAAAAGTTATATTGGTACACCTACCTACGTGTTTCAAAAAGAGCTGATTGCTACAAAAGATAAACAATTGAAGTTTTCTCTTGAATTTAATCAAACTTGAAATTAAAGGACTTGTACAATATTTATGTCTAGTCCCTGTTGGGTTGCTGAAAGTCATCGAATCCTATAACTAGCGATTCCTCGCGGTTTTTTTCATGTTCCGAGATGCTCGCACCCGGACGAAAATTTGCTCATCTGTTATTTTACTAGCTTCCGCCCGCGGCTTCGCTCGCGTCAAGTTCGGTTATATCGCATTTCCAAGAGAACTCTTCAAACGTCCGGGATAAAAACTATGCTATGTTCTTTCTCAAGGTCAACTCTATCTCTGTACCAAATTTTATTTAAATCAGTTCAGTGCTTTAAACGTGATAGCGTAACAGACAGGCAGACAGACAGAGTTACTTTCGCATTTATAATATTAGTAGGGAACTTGTGGGATGCAGATGGAAGCTTGTTATGCTGTCAGGCTAAGACTTAACTGGTTAGAAAGCAATTTTATAGGAGTGAAACCATAATAAAAGCTTGTATTATATTAGTATCGGGAACAATGATCTGTATTTAAAATACACCTTTTGTTGTCGGTATATCTATTCGACCGCAATTACCATTCTTTTTTGTTATTGTATGCTTTGCGATTTTTAATCTGTAGTCTTTTGTTTTTCATCTTTAGTTTATATCTGAACAATATAGAAGAAGTTATTGTATTCTAAAACAAAACCTCTTATTTGGAACCCTCGTCTATATTTTGGAAGAACATTAAAAACATTTCCACACTTCTACATATACATATAAAAAAAGTAAATTTGCTACACTTCGACTGTCTGGTCAAACCAAGGGATATCGGGTTGCCCAGGTAACTGGGTTGAGGAGGTCAGATAGGCAGTCGCTTCTAGTAAAGCACTGGTACTCAGCTGAATTCGGTTAGACTGGAAGCCGACCCCAACATTGGGAAAAGGCTCGGGAGATGATGATGATGATGACTTCGTCTGTCTGGACTGTTCGTGATAAACTCAAAACGTATTGAAAGCATTTTCATGCAAATATGATTACCAATAGTATGACGAAGGTTTTAGTATACCTATATGCGAAAATTGTGCAAAAAAACGGAAAATGGCAAAGTGTTAACATTTCGTGGAATTTTTCATTAGTGTAGAAAGTAACACAGGCAGAAAATTTCAGAATTTAGTTCGTACGAAAAGCCTGAAAAAGTTTATTGAAAGTTTTGCTGATGATTCATAAGCTTTACTATTTCACTAGCGACTCGGAAAAATACGAGTAACGAAAAATCTTCAAATTCCTATGGAAAATATAAAAAAATAATGTGAAGTAAAATAAAAACGGTTTCTGAGTACGAGGCTAGAATCCGGTGACATACTTATTACATAATATCATAGAGGGTTAACACACGACACTTTTCCTCGTTGGTTGGTACTTAGATTAAAACTGTACATTTTGAATCTTTTCTTTTACCTTTATATTTCATAGATAGCATGTTCTGTTTATTTGTACCCTAAAGGCTCCAAAATGACTGAACCGATTTAAAAAATAATTTCACGGTTGCAACGTTAAATTCCTCCCGAATAACATAGGCCATGTTCTATCTCAATAAGGATAGTAGGATTACCTATACCTTATAGGAACTATCCTATGGGACTCGAGTAAGCCCGCGTGAAAACGGCTTTCCTTCATGAATAGGCGACATCTGAACCAAAATATGCTAAAGTATGAAAATTACCTACTCCAGTCGTATTTTTAAAAACCTCTTAAAGTGGCTATTTAGACGCACCTTCAAGTATTCCCAACAACGGGATACCACTCAACTCCAAGCACAAGCCTTTCCAAGCTATTTTTATCCTTATTACCTACACAATAAAAATCAATATTCAACCTTACATCAGTACGGAACTTCAGGTTTCCATTTGACACGTTTATTGGCTACAGAAGAAACTGTAGTGGTTAGAAACGTGTTGGTGAAACGTGCCTTTCGATAACGTGACGATAAATAGACTTTACCATTCATTTGGTAGCAAGTTTGAAGGAATAATGTTGTAACTGTTTAGTAGGAATTCGATTAAATGGGTAATATGTTTAGTAAAGTTCAACTGGACTGTGAATCAACTTTCGTTACGTCATGAATGCTTAGGCTGGAAACAGTGCTCGGCCGGCGGTCAGTGCTGACCGTATGTCCCGACCGAATTACATACAAAATCACGCGCGTACAGTCATTGTAGCTGTGTACGCGTTATAGGTAGACTTTTAGCTTTCTTAGCTGACCGTCGGTCGAGCACTGTTTCCAGCCTTAAGTTTCAAGAGACGTAGTGCAATTTGTTTTATGAACACAGGAACTTGGTGACAGTATTGATAAACTTCGTAAATCGTCTACCTTCCCTATATACAACGTTTTACCAGTTTTTAAGTCGCAAATGCTTACTCACCGGTGCCTTATGCCAAAAAATCTATTATTAGGAACTTATAGTATTTTCTTTATCGTTTCAATTGCATGCTTTCGTTACGTAAAGATAAGCTATAACTATAAATATACAAAATACATTTCTACCCTATATATCTGCTTAATATTTATGTTCAGTAAGTTAGCCGAAACTTCAAACTAATAGCCTATTAATAGTACGAGAATATTAAGGCCAAGTGTGGGTTGCCTTTCAAAATAGATTTTGCATATTAAAAATATTATATGAGCCAGAGGGTTAAATATTCCAATAACTGTGACAGTTATTTTTGGCACAACAATATACATAAAATGTATGAATGTTTTATTTACTCACGTTTCTATATTAAGAACAAAGCTAAAGAGTTTGTTTGTTTTGAAGATTGTCACTCAGAGACATTTAATAATTACTTAAGTCACTCCTTAGTTACAGATTCTCATAGAAATTCTGCACTAAGGAACGGCTTAAGTAACCAATAAAGGTCTCTGAGTGTGTCCATTAATCTAAGAAACTATAGGTACTGGTCCAATTATAAAAAAATATCGTTACTGTTAGAAAACACACTTATAGAGAAAGGCTGGAAGCTGGGTTTTTGGATGTGTGAGAACGGGTTATCTCAGAATAGAAAAGTCCAATTTGAAAATTAAATTCGTTAGTGTTAGATAGCCCATTAAACGAGGAAAGCTATCAGCTACTTGTTATTCGGTTAAGTCGTTCCTTCACAGAACGGACGAAACCGCGTGTCACAGATATTTAAGTATACATACTATAAGTGACAGAACTTTATAAGTGTTATCACTTTTCTCATTTTGGTCAGTTTTTTATAGCTTTAACTTATCTCATTCCAGTTTACCCTTGAGCAGAGAAACTTGACCTAAATCTCTAGTTAAAGTTAATTAAAGTGTCGTAGACAAAAACATTTTATTACAGAGTTACCGAATGTTTTTGAAGGAATATTAAAGCAGCTACGACAGAAATTAAGTAATAAATTAGACTTCTCTCCTATTAATTTCTTGCCCATAGAGAAATGAATAAGATGCCTTTTGCACTATTGATGCTAAAAGCCATCGATCCACTAGATGGTGGACTTTCGGAAACCATTTTCCATCAATACTAATATTAAAAAGCTCAACCATATGTGCTTGAACGCACTAATCTCAGGAAACTGGTCCGATTTGATAAAATATTTCAGCGTCTCAAACTAAGCCCATTTTTATCCGGGTTCGTGCAGAAGGTCTCACGGGATGTTGGTAAAACCGCTGGCAAAAGCTAGTTCAATATGTATACTTTTTAAAACACTCAAGGGTCATCGTACCTTGTTAGGTAAACAAAAGAATTTCAACATTATGCTTATAAAACGCGGTGAGGCGTGATGGAAAATTTACGGCGCTCTGGGAATATTTGCTTCGGACATTGAATTGTTTGGGAGGAAATCTACTTAATAATAAAAGGCGGAATTTGTTTTTGTTTGTTTGTTCTTCATAAGTGTAGGTTTGGAATACGTTGAAGCATCTTTATTTTTCACATAGAGATGGTTTTAAGACACCTTCAGATTAGTGCCCCAGCAGTCGCGCCGCACTTTGGAGCTCATTTAAGGGTACCCGTATTATCAGATAAATAAATGGCTATACTAATTAAAGAATATTTTAATTGATACCCCTAAGTATCCACTGTACCGTGACTACTATAACTTTAGGGTGTTTTTAAATACATACCTATCTTGAGGATTTTTTGCTCGCCCATGCGGGGCCTTATGCTGTTACATACCACTGTTTCATACACATATTCTACGCATTACAATAAATGCTTATAGGTAAGAAAAAGATAATCCTGTGTCCCTTATAAAATCTGCACAACATTTAAAGCACCTATATAATTTAACTTATATAAATACACTCAAAAGTTCAAAGTGTATAAATACAACAACGTTCTCTACATAGATAAACTACTTGACAAGTTTATACTAACAAGGTACACACATGATCTAATATTACTGCCTACGGAGTGTAGTCTGATAACATCCGATTCACATCCTGATTCAATTTATACTCTATGTATTGCATTTGTGACGCACCTCTATTGAATTTATGACATACGTGCTATTGTAAGCCGAAAATCGATCTCAGTGGCGTGCATTTGGAGAGGCCTATGTCCAGCAGTGGACTGCTATAGGCTGATGATGATGATGATGATGATGTGCTATTGTTAAGTTATTTTTATGTTTCAAATTATTTCAAGTTTAAAAATGTATGGTTTTTATTGCTTTGGAATCATATCAATAGACCAAAGTCTTCACCCACTCTATTTTACTGTTCAGAAACTACTACTTATGTACCCACAAAAATTCATAGCAAATTTTAATCAGGGTGTGCAAAATAGACCTCACGGGGCACGTATGAAACCCAGGGCAGAAGCTGGCCTCATTTCAAGAACCTCGATTTTCCACTAGGTACTGTTATGACGCTAGTTTCTTTAATAACTTGGATTTGCTAGACTAAACATGCCTATTATATTTCGAGACACTAATGGCGTCCAAAACTGGCCTCGGCTCTATACCAAAATAGTTATCTGCCTAGCAACTTTAAAAATACCAGCGATACTTACCTTGTGTAGGTATATAATAGCGAGGAAAAATGTTAAAATAACTGTTATTTCAAGCCAAATACACAAATAGGAACGGTACAAAGTTGGAAATAACCCACTTTGGTTTGCCTGATTGATTTCCGAACAAACCAGAAACTTTGTAACGTTTCGAAGAGATCCCTTATATCTACGCAAGTTAGGACAATTGAATTTGTTTTAGAAAAAGGCTTACTTGATTCCTAGTCACGTTTGGACATGTTGAGGATTCAATTTGGTGGATCCTTGAATGTGAATGAATAAAGTAGAATGGGACGACCAAAGAAACAATGGATGGATTGTGTAAAAGTAGATATACTTACTACTATAACTTAAATAAAGCTAATGTCAAAATTTTATTTCGGTTTATTTTATCAGTTATTGTAAGACATAGAAAACTACCTGAAGGATGATGGCAGATAAGAAGAGAAGAGTATGGAAGAAGAAAACATGCTGCGCTGACCACCAATAAAAATGGGATAAGGCCAGAAGTATGATAGTGATGATGGTCTAAACAATCACGTACCTATAGTTACAAATACTATAAAACTTAGGTTTGCTTGTTTGCTTGAACGCACACTGGTAACACGATACATTTATAGAGGAAGGCCTATAGCTAACTGCTGATCAAACTATGTAATGACTTTTTAATGAAACAAGTAGTTTTACTTAGTAAAAATAGCAAAAACTTTAATAATTATCATGTACAATACACCGGCTAGTAATGTCCACGGAGCAGAGAGAAACCATAGATTAAAAATACAAAACTATAACTATGCTGAATGGAACAAGGGAAATTGAGTACAAGGCGCAAAATCAAAATATTACAACACTCTCCCTGAATTTAAGCCTTCATAAAAAATATTAATTTTAAATATTGACAAAAGAGATCAACACTGATACAATAACTAACTGCTAATGACTACATCATTAGACTTAAGTCCAATTTTATCTCTTAAATAACAAAACTTAACTTTACTTAAAGGTTTGGTAAAAATATCAGCATATTGCTCATCACTACACACATAGTTTAATTCAATAACCTTATCATAGTATTTTTCTTTAATGAAGTGAAACTTAATGTCTATATGTTTGCACCGTTTGTGAAAGTTAGTATTTTTGATTACACTGATAGCACTTTGATTGTCTAAATTTAAACATACAGACTTTTGATTAAATTCACCAATATCAGATAGTAACTGTTTAATCCACATGACTTCCTTTGTAGCAGCACAGGCTGCCATAAATTCTGCTTCAGTGGTCGATAGTGCCACTGTTTGTTGTTTTTGACAGGCCCATGTCACTGCTCCTCCATTTTTAATAAATACATATCCAGTAACCGAACGTCTTGTATTAGGGTCATTAGCAAAGTCTGCATCACTATACCCCATGACAATATTGGGATCAGATGACTGTATGTAATAGATACCATACTCTTTAGTTTCTTTTAGATACTTGAAAATTTTCTTCACAGCATTCCAATGAGTTTCATTATAAGAGTTTAAAAATCGACTCACCAGGCTTACAGCAAAGGAAATGTCAGGTCGGCTTACTGTAGCAAGGTGCATCAATGATCCAACAGCTTCCCGATATGGAATGTTCTTTTCTGGTTCACCTTCTCCTTTTTCCAATATTGTATGTGGATCAGCTGGAATACTGTTAGGTTTACATTCATTTAAATTAAATTTATTCAATAGCTTTTCAATATAGCTTAATTGATGTATAAAGATATAAGTATCTTGTTTTATTATTTCCATACCAACAAAATTTTTGACTGGAAAAGTCTTTACTTCAAATATTGACTGTAAGTCATTAATTAACTCCTTTATGGTTGACATATCTTTAGAGAGTATCAGTCCATCATCGACATATAAGCACAGATAGCATTTTTCTCCATTAATAGTGCCTACATACACACACTGGTCAGCTTTACTGTTAACAAGCCCAAACTTCTTTAAAACTGAATCAAACTTATAGTTCCAGCATCTGGGAGATTGTTTTAAGCCATATAATGATTTATTTAGCTTACATACCTTATTAGTATTGCAAGTTAAGCCTTCAGGTACAGTCATGTATATGTCTTCTACAAGCTCACCATAAAGGAAAGCTGTTTTTATGTCTAATTGTATTATTTGAAGGTTATGTTGGGCAGCTTCAGACAGTAATAGACGAATTGAATCATACCTCACAGTAGGTGCGAATGTTTCTTGATAGTCAATACCTTTGGTTTGTGAGTAACCTTTCGCACAAAGCCGAGACTTGTATCTTGGTCCAGAACATTCTTCCTTGATGCGAAATACCCATTTACATCCAATTACTCGCATATCAGGAGTTTTATCAACTAATGTCCAAGTTTTATTTTGTTGATGAGCATCAAGCTCTTCTTTTATTGACATTATCCATTTTGAAGCATCAACAGACTTCATTGCTTGTTCATAGTTATCAGGAACCTCATAATTTAATAATTGTTCATCAAAACACAGGTAAGAGCTTTCTTCTTGTTTCTTTGACTTTAAAACTTGACTTCTTGTTTTGATTATAGTTTGTCTTTCTGGTGAAGATTCTATGCTTTCATCTGGGAAGTACTTACTGTCAGATTTGCTCTCATTAACAGTGTTAAATGAGTCATCATCACTTAAAATTTGTTCACTATGTGTACTGCTCTCATTAGTATTCAACTCAATGGGCACATAGTCTCTTTTGACTGTTGACTCCAGAAATACAGCATCTCTGCTTTTAATAGCAATTTTTGAGTTAGGCAATAAAAAGCGATACCCTTTTGTGTTCTCACAATATCCAATGAAAGTCATTTTTTGTGATTTTGAATCCAACTTCTTCCTTTTCTCTTTTGGCAAGTGAACCATTGCCTCACATCCAAATGTCCTCATGTGGCTAACGTTGGGCTTTTGTCCAGTCCACATTTCTTCAGGAGTCTTATAGCACAGAGATTTAGTTGGAGAACGGTTTATGATATAAGCAGCGGTGTGAATTGCTTCAGCCCAATAAACTTTAGGTAAGTTGGCATTTAACATCATACACTTTGCTCTCTCTATTAATGTTCTATTCATCCTTTCAGCTGTGCCATTTTGTTGTGGAGTGTAAGGTGTGGTTGTCTGATGCCTTATTCCACATTCTTTAAGAAATTTTGAAAAATTCTTGTTTACATATTCTAGTCCGTTATCGGATCTGAGAATTTTAATTGTACGGTTTAACTGATTCTCAACTAACTTTTTGAATTCAGTGAATTTTTCCAGCACTTCAGATTTGTTATGCATGACATATACAAATATTTTCTTTGAGTAGTCATCAAGAAATGTCACAAAATATCTGGCCTTGCCAAATGACTGCGTTTCCATTGGTCCACAAACATCGGAGTGAATTAGTTCAAGCAAGTCTTTACTCTGAGACCCTTGAGTTTTAAACGGTAAACGTGTTTGTTTTCCTTCCTGACACGTTATACATTTCACATTGTTTGCAGGTACACCAAGCTTTAAGTCGGCAGCATTCTCACTCAATTTATTCAAGCTTTGAAAGTTTAGGTGCCCCATTCTTTGATGCCACAGGTACACATCTTGCTCAATAACATCTGATATGCATGCATGTGCTGCAGACACGTTTAAGCGATACATATTGTTTATCAAGCTTGCTGTTGCGACTACAACATTATCTTGGTTAAGTATAATACAGCCATTTTTATTAAACTCCACTTGGCAGCCATTCTTAATTATTTGACTTACTGACAGCAAGTTTGTAGCTAGTTCAGGTACATAGAGCACATTTTTAATCAATATTTCATTTTGTTGACCTCTCTCATTATGAACACATAAGCTTATTTTTCCAGAGCTGTGAACAGATAATGACTTGTTATTAGCAACTTTAATAGTTTTTATATCTGGATTTGTTTCTTCTATGAACAAATTTTTGTGTTTGGTCATGTGTACTGAGGCGCCAGAATCAATATACCAGTCATCAGAGTAACCAGAAGATGCAATAAATACAGCCGCATAGGATGATTGGTTGTTTTTACCTTCTTGGTTCTTATTAGGTTTTGATTTACAGTCAGGACTTTTATGACCATATTTGTTGCATGTATAACAGCGAGGGCCTTTTGAAAATCGTTTATTTTTGTTCTGAAACTTATTAAACTTCGAAGCAAAAGCAGTTGAATCAGTTACAGTTTCTTTAACATCTTGTAGAAGTTTAGATTTTATTGAATCAGAGCTAATCTTCATACCTGAACTTTCGATTGCTATTATCATTGGCTTGTAACTTTCAGGAAGGCCGGACAATAAGAGTGTACCAAGCCATTCGTCGTCTACATGAAAGCCAATGTTCCTTAATTTATGTGCTGTGGTTATTATTTTGCTGACATACTCCTCTACATTTGAACATCCTGCTAGTGTAGTATTGCACAAGTCTCGCAGTAGGCCAACCCGGCGTGTAAGTCCTGAATCGTCAAAAGCACGGGATAAGTTGTCCCAAACCTCCTTAGCAGTAGTGGATTCTTGAATATGAATATAATTCACGGGATCCACCAGAAGAATTATCTTTGACCTGGCCTTGGTGTCACGCTTTTTGTCGAGTTCTTTGGGTGGATTTTCGATGCAATCCCATAGTTCCTCGTGTTCCAAGTAAGTTTTGACTGCAAATCGCCATGTCGCGTAATTCTCACGGCCGGTTAATTTCTCTATTAATGCCAATGAGTTATTTGACGACGACATGTTGTTGTCGGAAAAGTCTTTTAACCGAGCACGTTGCGTTTGCGGCTTTGTGAATTTCGAACTTTTAGAATACTGAGTTTACTAACTTTTATTCACTGATTTTAACTAATCGGACACTCTGGGCCCATAACCTAATGACTTTTTAATGAAACAAGTAGTTTTACTTAGTAAAAATAGCAAAAACTTTAATAATTATCATGTACAATACACCGGCTAGTAATGTCCACGGAGCAGAGAGAAACCATAGATTAAAAATACAAAACTATAACTATGCTGAATGGAACAAGGGAAATTGAGTACAAGGCGCAAAATCAAAATATTACAACACTATGTATATAATATTTAGTTGGAACCCAATTTAATAGTAATAACAAAAGCGTCTTCAAATCATTTATCTCTTAAGGAAAACAAATCTATGTATAATTATAACTGACGGGAATTCGGTCGTTTCCAAATGATTGTCGATGGCAATAATATCGGGGCGACCACTAAACAATTAGAACTAATATTGTCGATAAGGCCCAAATCTATTTGTGAATAATCAATGAGATTCTGTTAAATATTGAATTGTTTGGAAACGAATTAACTGATTCTGACTAATATTTTAATGCTATTGTTTGTAATGATTCACGGTAAAATAGAATATTTGACATTAGTCGTTGGTGGAAATGACATCAATTTGACATCAACCTTGGGACTTCGGTCAATTGCTGCGTGTTCTCCGTAAATAAAATTATCAAATTGAGGGAATCTAGACTAATGTTTTAAGATATTTGATAGTTCAGCAATAGAAGGTGAAAGACTACAATAATTGGACAGCTTAGATAATTTTGAGTTCAATGACAATTGTGTTCCCACTGCCTCACGCCACCGGTTTCACCCTGGTCCTGCGAGAATTACTCTGCAAATAAAGATAAAATATAGCTCGTAGCCTTTCTCTATAAATTCGAAGAATTTGACAACCCACTCAGTATACCTCATGACAGGAAGAGAAATAAGGAATTCTCTCCGCATTGGAACAATACATAGGCATATGTTGAACTTTGAAATCTTACCCTGAAAATACCTTTAGATATATCTGATATACGATATTCGACATAGACTGTAAAGCACGTATGTATTCGGAATATCATTCTATTCGAAATATCATTCGATGCGCGCCTCAGACATAAATAACTTGATATGTTGGATTTGTGAGGCACAACCGTGCTTAACAATCTGCCACGATTTTAGTACTATCGAAGTTTTACGAATACGAGTACCTTTACTTTTAGGCTTTTAAATAAGTAGGTATACAAGTTATAGCCAATTATCTGATTTGAAGTCGTGGTTATTTCGATATTTTATGTCTTCTATGTACGATGATTTCAATCAAAATCTTGTCATTTTTTTTTCTTGTCTAAGCTTTCATTATTTCAGCCTCTTTTAATAATGTAAAAATAGTCTGTTAAAACATACAAACATCCAAATTCAAACTGAGAACCTCCTTCTTCGGACATCGGCTAAAAAAAGATTGTTCACTTCCAAAGGCACACTCGTCTTTACGTAAACTTTGTCACGGAAATTGCTGAACTCTCAATCTTTGGTTAAACTGCGTTTGTCGAGGACAGGGTCACGCCTCAAAGAGCATGTTTAAGTTGCTCTTGTTCGGGTCATGTTTCAATAAATACTTTCTTGTCCTTTAAGTTTTTTGTATTTTTTCTAGTAACTCTAACGATTAGAAAAATAATAGCAGCTAGAACTAACTATAAAAATAATCTCCGAACAACGCTCATACAAATGGATTTTCTGCTCGGGTTTTCCAAGCTTATCGCCCGCAACAAACAATTGACAACTATCGGTTCTAAAAAAAACCGCGCGATAGGTTTTTAAAAAACCGTACGGAAAATAATCTGCTTTGAAAGCGCTGTGTAAATATTCAAACCTGTGTTAAAGCTTTGTATCATTCCTAATTTACTAATTTTTGTATAGAATGTAGGTTCGAAATTGTATCCGAAAAATGTCTGCAAATTAAATTGCCATCATTAAGGACCTTTATCCAAATCCTAGGTGCCCTTTAATCCTCCAATTTAAATAGATTGTATAAGGCTTTTAAAGGGACGAATTATATTTCAATCCTTTGAGAAATACGACTAGCGTAACTGTTGGCGTAATTTTCGTTTCATTTTGTACGTACAATGTAATAAACTTATGTAATGTTTTTTTTTATTCTAATGTAAATTTTTTTTCGCGCCAGTTATCCATTTCAACAGACCTTTTGACTTACCAGAGACTATAACGAGAAGATGACATTATGCAATCCGCCATTTTGATTTTTTCTTTGCTCAATAGAATTGGCGCGTATTTACTTCATGCTGTTAATCATGAAGTATTTTATTAATGTTTTACTTCTATTCTTTTTTATCTTCTTCCACAAAATGTATGGACATTATTTTAATTTTGTAACATCATGATTACAAGCGCAGCGTAGGACGTCCACCAACGAGGTGGACAGACGACCTTATAAAGGTCGCCGGAAGACGCTGGATGCAGGTCGCTTCCAACAGGTATCTGTGGAGATCAAAGGGGGAGGCCTATGTTCAGCAGTGGACGTCTTATGGCTGAGATGATGATGATGATGATCACAATTTATGCAGTGTCAGAACACGTGTTTATTTTTTTTGAACGCTCTACAACTAACGAAATAGTCAATACAAACTAACGTTCATTCAAAGACTTTATTATAAAAGCACTACTTCGTGCAATTTATAAAGCAACAGTTCCTTCAATAAAAACTAGAAAGTAACATTCACCATATTGACGCGTTCCTTCACATTTTATTTTTATTTATGAGCTCTTCCAATATCTTGTAAAACGGAACGCGATTGAATGCTTCTACCCTTTTGTTCGTACATTCAATGGATCAGGAATGTTCGCATTTTCCAATAAACTGTCGATATGTGAAATGTTTATTACGTGGGGGTTTCTATGTTAAACATTTTAAAGGTTAAGTTTGATTTTTCTGGATTCAGTCACTTATTTTAGACAAGCTGGTCCCCGCGGTTTCACCCATCTCAAAAGGAGAATTTTTTTCTGTATCCGGATGGAGTTATTCTGGTTCTAAGCTACCTCTATATAAACAGCCAAATAGGTGGGTCTACCTTCCTGAGTTATAGATAGCATAACTAACACGACTTCCTTTTATACATTTAATTTTTTCTAGAAATTATTATTTCTTAGTTAAGTATATAGTTATGATAACATAATGCAATAACTTGTAGCTAGCTTTATATTCCTTTTATATATTATGACCTTTATTGGAACAGACCAATTACAATCTATCATTAATTGGCCTCAAGTAGAAATTCCAGGAAACATCTCCTGGAATCCAATTTAGTACTTCAAGCTCAAAAGTCAAGATTTTAAACGTTAGACCAGCGTGGAAGTCACAATAAACGACCAAGTCAAATTCATTAGCAGTAGTGATTAAAACGAGCTTTTCATTATAAGACCACGGTCGTCTGACAAATGGAAGACATAAAATTCTAGTAAGGTTTTTGAAAGAGGTATCTTTTATTTTCTTGTTCTCGGAATTTTTGTGTCTTTACCTACCTAATATTTTGTTGGTAAGAATTAAGTGTTTTTTGACCTTTATTTGTTGATATTTTAAATTATTTTACAGATTATAAACAATCAAAATAGATTTTTGAATATTACAGATTTTTTTTTATCAAGCTTTTTGCAAACAGATATCAAATAAAATTTTGATTACCTACTTTAATCCAACCATATTCCAGTGTAGAGTAAAAAAAACAAATAAAATACGTTCTACCAGTTATGCATATTCCGTTAAAAATTCACAAACATTTTGCTACACCGATCTCTTTTTGCAAAAAAACGCTGTATTTAAATTAATCTCTTAAGCTTCCACATGGGAGAAAAATCTGGAACTACTGCAATTCGTGCTCCATGCTCTTAAAGCTAGACTTTACGTTCCAACTCGAATTTGTAATTATTAGGTAAGTAAGTATACCACAACGTTGAGGCGTTGTGGTTTTACAACTAACTACACTATAGATTGATCGATCAATGTTTAGAAGTGCTTGCTACAGTTATTACATTTTGGAAAACAATATCGTCTCAGTGAATAATTGGGTCTTTTGTTTGTCATGAATATGTGTGGCTTGCAGTATGTTCAGATGCGGTTGAGCACGAGTGTTTTACATGGTTGACAGTACAACGCAGTTACTTGGGGAACACGATACCCCGTTACTGGTTGTCAGACTTGCTGGCTTTTGTCTTCTTTTTCCTCCTACCCAGTTCCCGTATCGACAACAAATTATATAAAAATGAAAACCCGGACCCAATTAGGCTTAGGTATAGCAATAACATATAGGTCCGTGTAGAGCCATGTAATAATTTAACCAGTACTTATTAAAAGCCGTGTTTTCCTACAAGACACGTGTTCACATAAGCTGTAATACAACCCAAACAAACAGAATGTTCCTTGTAAAATATGTTATATATGGATATATGGAACATTGCCAAAGTTATTAATTGGCCGTCGATAAACCGATTAAAAGTTAACTGCAAACAGGATCGTATTTTCAAAGTTATTTAAGTAAAATCCGATTTTTAACGGCTGACTTATTTTTGGTATACTTGAATGTTTATTTATAGATTCTTTTTGCTATTTATACTCACTCGATAACGACCGTTTCCGATATTTTATCTGTGTTGACTACAAATACAAAATACAAAAATCTTTATTTCTTTAACAAAATGTTGTTTTTATAATTAGTGGCTGGCTGATTGCTAGCGATGGAATTTTGACTTCAAAATTCAAACTCGGACTCAAAATAATTTTTTTCTAACTTGGCTGCAAAACAGTACTTTTGAACGTCAAACATTTCAAAACACAGCCCCCAAAACAGACTAGCCCCGTAGCCCTAAAGATACAAGTACATAATCTCAAATGCCTATCTACGGTGAGCAAAACAATCGATAGATATTATATTGAGAGCGGCCGTTGGTAGAAGACCATCAACTATTTTCAAACAAAGATACACTTGAAGTGCAATTCTCTGTAAACACTAAAGTTCACAAAGTAAACTCTTCAAAAATGTTCAAAGACCAACTAGTTGGAGACTGTAAACTTTGCTCTGGTCATTAATAATTCCCAATGGCTGTATCTGCGATCTATCAACACACTCTTTCACTTTTAGCAAACTTTACTTTCTGTAATCTCAGGGGAACTCGCTCGCAAAAAGCGTAGCTTTGATTATTTCGTTTTAAATGTTTTATCTTACATATAGCCATATTTGTACGTGCATATTGCCTTTGTACGACTCAGTAACTCGAACATTACCAAGCGATCCTATGAGCTAAGTCTTCAAAAACAATGTCCATGTAGGTACATATACTTAAACAAGTGTGGTTCAGCCGATTTACTCCAGCCCCCAGCAGGACTAAGACCTGCCGGGGCTGCGGGATTCTTCGAAAGAGTTACCGGCCTACGACGGAACACGACGGTTTTTAGTCAGTAAGAGTCTGACACTCCCTAACCCACACCGGGAGGGGTCATTTGATGATTTCTGACGTCGTTAAAAAAACCCGATTTTGTGAGATAAAATATCGTGCTTGTCAAACACTGGTTCTTAGCTGCATTCGATTAGACTGGAAGCCGTCCCCAATATGTTTGGGAAAAGGTTAAGCAGATGATGATGAGATAGTATAGATAACTATGAATGTGAATATGAAGATATAAGATAAATATCTAGCTTGTTTATATATTTATTGTTATTTAACTCGTGCGTAACTAACGCGCCTGTTTGTGGTTGTCCCACGAAAAGTTTTCGGCCATCTGTTCCTGTTTGCCAACAATATGTCCCATCCGTTCAAAAGTAGTTATTTCACGGGCTACCTGCGTTGTTTAATGCTTTAAATAAATGCTACAGTAATGGCAAATAAGGGCCTAGGTATGTATGTATTTTCCATAATATATTATATAGATATCTATTGAAAAAGTCACATCTTGTGTTCAACTCTTAAATCATATTTATGTATTTACTCGTATATCGCATGCAATGCTAAATTTTGCCGTGTCTTTTTCACGTACCGAGGGCACTACTTTCCGCACCTGGATAAAACACATCCTTAGGGCACTATCAGCATAAAGCATATTAAACAAAAATATATGTACTTTATTTATGGCACTCATAATATAAGTACCTAAAAGCCCTTTCACATAAGTAGGTTTTTGTCGTTGAGCGACACATTACAGCGGCAAAAATCTGTCATTCGGTTCTAAGGTTCGTAAGTATTCGGTCTTCTTTCGCTCGTCAATTGTTTGCGGTTCTAAGGTCACTCGTATTTTACTGGCATTGCAGTGAATGCAGCACTTTATTCTCCGCAGCTTCTCCAGGAGAATTAATGACAGTAACAATGGTTGTCAGTCACAGGTTTCTCTGAATGGAACAATATCTCATTCCTCAGTATTGGTATCGCGACTTAAATGTCAACGGCGTTATCTGTTGGTGACAGCCAATCGGGTACTCAGTTTGAATCGGGGTATTGATAAGAAAATGGGGGACAGACGGGCCTTTTTATTTATTTTAAATAATCATTATGGTCCATTTTTATATAGATAAAATTAGTGGCGTCCGTCACATGTATAAGTAGGTATTTTATAATGACTAGAAACAAAGGAAAGTTTAGTATTAAAGT
This sequence comes from Helicoverpa armigera, assembly GCF_030705265.1. Classification (NCBI taxonomy): domain Eukaryota; kingdom Metazoa; phylum Arthropoda; class Insecta; order Lepidoptera; family Noctuidae; genus Helicoverpa; species Helicoverpa armigera. Next base: position 9,191,419 of record NC_087135.1, on the reverse strand, counting down.
TGAACTGCTTGAGAACTAAAGAAAATATACCTAATTATATAATTAAAAATAAAATCTCTGAAAGATTGTGATAAAGATAGCCTAACAATTCTTGTTTTGTTTCCTATTAAACGAAATTTATTTACACAAAAACAATGTACAAAGGCAGACTTAACGCCTTAGGCGTTCTCTACCAGTCAACCTTTAGGTGGAGGAGAAATTTCATGGCAGGTGCACTAAATATAAAAGAAAAATCAAAAATATATACGTACATACAATTATTATACATACACATATACATATATATAATATTTCATCCTCCTCCGAGCCTTTTCCCAATCAAGTTGGGGTCGGCTTCCAGTCTAACCGGATTCAGCTGAGTACCAGTGCTTTACAAGAAGCGACTGCCTATCTGACCTCCTCAACCCAGTAACCCGGGCAACCCGATACCCCTTGGTTAGACTGGTGTCAGACTTACTGGCTTCTGACTACCCGTAACGATTGTCAAGGATGTTCTATGACAGCCGGGACCTACAGTTTAACGTGCCATCCGAAACACAGCCAATGATGTCTAAGATATACTTAGAAAGTACGTACAAACTTAGAAAAGTTGCATTGGTACTTGCCTGACCTGGGATCGAACCCGCGCCCTCATACTTGAGAGGTTGGTCCTTTACCCACTAGGCCACCATGACTTATATATATATAATATTTAATAAACTTTAATACATATATAAATAACACAAAATTAAATGCACAAATTACAGCGATACAAAATGAGTGACATTATAAAGGACTCGACATAATACAGTGACTAGTCTACAAAGATGACGGTTAATAGTTGCTTCCTCAAAATTGGAATTCCTTACAAATTCCTCACCCAACTGCAAAGGGAAGCCAAGGAGGTTGTGCTTTTGTCTTCTACTTTCTACCAAGGAGTCTTTGATGCGATGCAAAGTTAGCTCGTTGACATGAAATTATAAGAAATGACACCACACAATGATCACCACAGAAACATAACAATGATAGTTTGCTTCTTTGCTTCTATAGCAATTGAATAATTTCACTCAATTAACTTGTTTCCCATAACAATAACAAAAAGACATTATTGATAATTATCACGTATTTCGTGTCCTCGTGTATAAATATGTACCTACTTGAGAAGTAAAATTATGTGCAAACATGGCATAACGATTAAATGAAATTAATTTTGATATTAGTCAATAGAAAGATAGCCAACATTAAACGTATAGATTTCGAATTATTCGAAAACAGTATGAGAAAAATGTCTCTAACTCTTCGCATTTCAAAAAAGTCACCAACTTTATTTTCCCATTTGCCAGGGTAATTGTATGCGAGTTACATACCATGGATACCTAATATACAATACCTCTATATACCTAATATATTATTCGTAGCTAACACCACATTCATTATTAATATTGATAACCAGGTCGATCTAAATCGCAGCTGTTAAATATTTACAGCCACATCTGGCTGATCGATTCGGGCTATTTGCCAACTGATTATGGCAACACTGAAAGTGTCACTAAGATGGAAAAGGTCAGAGTTTTCTTTAAGATTATACTTAGTTTATGGTTTGAATATGTTTATTTGTGAACTCATCCCCCTTTGAGCAAGTTTTTTGTGTGGTGAATACCTATTTCATTCACTTACAATGGACTCGTTTTTTTTTCCTTTTGAATTTGATTATAAAATTTTGCGGATTTGATTATCAAGTTCATACGACGTCGTGGTGGCCTAGTGGGTAAAGGACCAACCTCTCAAGTATGAGGGCGCGGGTTCGATCCCAGGTCAGGCAAGTACCAATGCAACTTTTCTAAGTTTGTATGTACTTACTAAGAATATCTTAGACACCATTGACTGTGTTTCGGATGGCACGTTAAACTGTAGGTCCCGGCTGTCATTGAACATCCTTGGCAGTCGTTACGGGTAGTCAGAAGCCAGTAAGTCTGACACCAGTCTAACCAAGGGGTATCGGGTTGCCCGGGTAACTGGGTTGAGGAGGTCAGATAGGGAGTCGCTTCTTGTAAAGCACTGGTACTCAGCTGAATCCGGTTAGACTGGAAGCCGACCCCAACATGATTGGGAAAAGGCTCGGAGGATGATTATCAAGTTCATAATATAAATCCAAGTTTCTTTACATAAATAAATTAAATTACAACACCCGATACCTACTTAAGTAACAATCAAAAAAATTAACACTACTGTCGTTTCACAAATAAAATGAATTAAAAAAATATGCTCACCTGTCGATCCTTAAACATGAGTAATATCACCATCAGATTCAGGAAGAACCCAAAGAATCCGATGAGGAACAGGACAAATGCGGAGACCACATACCCCCACCTCGGCATGAGGAGTGGAAACCCTTCATCCACCACCTTCACGACGGTGTCGTTGAAATGCTCCGGATATGACGTCATGGTCACTCACTTCACAAACGATATTCTAGAACACTCAACACTTCACTTTTCAAACACATCGTTTTTCTAACTGGCTGGTATTTTTACCTGGAATTGAAAGAAGGTTGTATTTAGCACACGGATTAAAAAATATTAATCGAATTTTGTGGGTCTAAAACAGATCAGAGGATATTAATGTGTCAAAGAGAGTTTTAGATCAATTTCTAAGCACTAATTTATCTGAACCTGATGAATTTCAATCAACTGAGTTTTTATCGTGATTTGTAAGTATTCAAAAAATATTGTAGCTGGTTTATTTTTTGGTGTTCACACAGCATTTTATCTTTAAATCTTTGATTTTGAAAAGCATTGTGACTTAAATTTAATTTATTTAGATGTTAATCATAATAAAAGAAAATTTTTTCTTCGTGGGCTGTTAAAATATTCATTCAGGATCATTGTTGACCAAACTCAAAGGTAAACACTTAATTTTGTTTTTAGAAAACCTATAATCATATGTTGCCCCTAATGAAAAATGCAAATTAAAACATAAAAGCCATTTAAAAAAATATTGTATTCTACGTGTTTGGAAAATAAACTGTTTTTTAAACGGCGCGGCGTATCTAATATAATTTTTGAATTTAGAATCCAAAGCTTATTTGCCCCCAAAAGTGCTTTACATTAGGGTTTGAATTTAGAATACCATTTATAAATATGGCCAGTATTGACAAAATGCAATTTGGGTATCACCAAAAAGGTTCTATTAGTCACGTTTTACGATCTAATATTATGGAAAAATCCCTTTTAAATGTCTGGATAAGGTTTAATGACGGCTATAGACACGCAATGTCCCCAGGCGATGGGCAATTTTACAGCACGTGGCGTTATTTTGGGCAGATCAGCTCGGAATAAAGACTTTTTAAATCCATAGAGAAATTCGTTGCTATGTGCTGCTTTGTAGCAAAAAGGTTGATTCATGGATAATGTTAAAGAAAGCACATCGCCTTGCAAGCTTGGAAAAAGAGGAACAGTTGAAAAAGTCGCTAAGGTAAAAAAAAATAGCTAGTCTTCTGTTTTTGACTAATCCAGTCAAAAACGAGATATAAAAAGATGTAAATATAATTACTATAAAAACTTCAGCCCTTCTTAAATATGACGGTGATAATCCCTTACCCTTACCTAACTTAGCCATAACGCCTTTATATTTTTTTTTATATGTATATAAAAAAATATTGAAAACTACAAGATTGTTGAAAAAAAGCAATTTAAAGATACCTATTCGATGACAATGAAACCAATTGGGATTGAAGGGGGAATCCCAATAGACTATTTATAGGTAATCCTAATAAATAATTAAAAAAAAAAAACTAAATTCATGCTTATTAACTTATTGTAGCTTCTTGAGAGGCAGAACCCTAAAAATGCACTTCAATATTTTGTTTTGTACGCTTTGAAATTGAAAATCACCCAAAAAATATTTAAGTAGCAGCAGAATTCATCAGCAATTTGTGGCTCCTTTGTGGGTACTTTTAAAGCTATTAAGTTCTTCAGCAGCAAAAGAGTAATTTTAGGCTTTCGGATCTTTAGACATAATTTACACTTCTTAGCAGAAAAAAGTACCCTTTTGTAGTTCGGTAACAAAGAATTTTAATTAAATGATAGGTTCTTTTTTCATACGAGTGAATGCTTTTATTGTTCGCCATAGGATATTGCGTTTTGAAGTTTTTTTGGCAACCGAGTGGATTTTGTAATTAAAATTGAAAAGGTTTGTGGCTAAGTTTTTATTTTAAATGAACATTTAAGGTTAATTGTGACGAGTTCATTGGTCCATAGTTTTTGAGAGATTACTAATGTTTTATATGGAAAGTTTTATTTTGTTTAGAAAAGTTGCTTTAGTAATTTCTAAACATTTATGAAGCAATTAATTTAATGTACTATACAATAACTTTTTAACTAAGTTTATACGCAGTCTGTGTGTGATAGCTTAACTTAAGCTTTAGAACACATCATGTGATCATTAAAAGTTATCTTTATTCATTCACTTTTAAAATGAATTATATTGGATATAAAAGTGGGATCCACTTTATAAAAAATAAAACAATAAAGTTAAGTGAAAAAAGACAGATGAATAAGTTTTTCTTCCTTCAAGTGTATTATTTTTTCATAAATTATTTTCACAAATATAAAAAAGTAGATATCTATCTATAAACTCTTCTACAATGTTATTTTTACAACCCACAATTTTTCGACAACTTTGTAAGCTTAGCTCAGTAATCGTTTTTACGCCTAAAAGGCCTGCAACTAAAAGTATCCTAAGGCGATAAAACAAATGACTCTCGTTAAACAGACGTGACTACAAATGTTCTAGTCTTACCGAACGTTCTAGAAACTGTTTATGTTTCGGTCAAGTTAACGCAACTACCAACTATTAAGTGGGACATCGTTGGGTCGACCAGGCTGTTATCCTGTTTAGGGTGCGTTTATACCAAACCAACTAAGGACTGCTGATTCAGAAAGTGTAGGTGTCACAGCGCCCTTCACACTACCGAATTTTCTACTTGGTTTATACAGCGAAATTGGTGTAAATCAAAATCAATCAAAAATCATTTATTCAAACTTGGCTGCAAGACAGCACTTTTTGAACGTAAAGAATTTACACTAGACAGCCCCCAAAATGCCCAACCCTTCACCACTTCCTATGTGTTTTTGCTAGGGAGAAGAAGTGGCGCAACAAACTCCCCAGCAACACATGTCTGTCTGTTAGGTTAGAAGAACCTTAAACATTGTTTGATATGTACATTTGTATACAATGTAACATTTGATAGCAAAGAATTGATAAGTACCTATGCAAAAGATGACGTTTAAATACGAGCGCCAGATTTTTGTAGCTCGGAATGTGTCGTGCATATGCGCTCGGTTTTGATTGTCACTGACCAAAAATCCTATGATTTGAAAGCGCTATTAAACACCGTTTTCTGTCATTGCTTAAAATGTAATCAGATGTAAACAATTCTGTTTGTTGTCTTAAAAAAAATATTTGTGAGGGCAGATATCGAATGAACATTTGCGCTTCTAGGTTAAATGTACCCTAAGATGTTTGGGATAGATTGTAGGTTGTAAACCATTTGATAGGAAAATCTAGATTTAATCAGCAGGACCTAATGACGTCTGGTTAGTTTATAGCGGGTATACTCGTAAACAAGAAATTGTTCGTTTTGCTTACGAATAGTAGTTTAATGAGGCTATTGACTTGTCTATCCTCTATGTACCTCTATCCTATGACCAGGATAACAAAAAAGACGGCTTTTAGGCAAGGGCAATAGGCAATTCAATTACTTTGCAGTTAAATTACTTAACGAATTTCGATAGATATTTAAGGACACACCTGTCAAAGCCTCAACAACCCATAAAATAAAGGATTTAAGTAATCCAGTTTACACATAACCATGACCCAATTTACAGACAAAGTCACGAAAACCCAGTAATATTATAACCCAGTAAAGTTCCAACTTCAGGTATGCGGGATAAATTCTCTTAGCAACAAAGATCTGGTAAGCTACAATAATAATCTCGTGTTTGATGTCAGTCAGCACGGAGTAAGGAAAGATAAGCAGAGATCCCATAATGCAGGTAGATCAACCGCCTTCTTCTAGGTCAAATTCGTACGGTGGGCATGACCAAAAAGTATCAGTTACGACTGAACTAACTAGGCGGACGGGTTCTTTGAGACCTCTGTCAGCGAGTTTTGGTATTACAAAAAAATATTCGGTCTAAAGAAGGCGTACAAGAGCGAAGACAGTGACGTTCCTCATCCTGCGTACACCTGCATTTTGACGCGTTTTATTTTCTTAGGAGATTTTCCGCTATGGCACCTCCACTAGTCATTTTGTTCTCCATGGTCCTTTGTGACATGTTATATCGAGGTATTAAGGAGCACTGGATAACGGCTCGCAAGGGAAACATGTTCCGATATTTTGTTAGATACTTACAGGGTTGTTGCTCTGAATAGTCTCATGTAATTAGGAGCTTCTACATAAATAAATATTATTTTATGATTGTGTGTTTGTTTGTTATGGCTAATCTCTGAAATGGCTGAACCGATTTTGAAAGAATTTTCACTGGCAGATGGCATATGTTACCAGAAGTATCTTATGCTTTTTATACGGTTATGAGAAGTAGTTCTAGAAACCACTGGGAATAGCTTCTTATGGATAATTATTACATTACTAGCATTATTAACGTATTTACGTAAAAAGATTCTACATAATCTTTTAACAATATTGCAAGGGTAAAGTAAATACACGTTTCACAGTAATGACTACTACAATTTCCCTTCGTAAGAAGGTCAGAACACGAGCTTATTTTCCCCCTATTTATACACAAAACAAACAAAATGGGAACGTTTTATCCATAAATAACAATAGAAAGTAGATATTCGGAAATGCGCTCGGATTATTAAACCAACTGGAGAAGCATTGCTTCCCCTTGCCTCCCATTGCCTCCCCTTCTACTTAAGGTACGAAAACGCCTCTCTTACATGTATGTACAGTTTATACTTGTGTTTGTCAATTTTGTAATTTTCTTGGGTAACGATAGGATCAAAAACGCATGGTCTATCACTGTTTCTGGCATGAACAACGCAAGATCTGTCACTATTTGTTGCGTTACCTCGCCCTTCGTGCATTCATAGCCAGACTTTTTTGCATAAAGATTTGTGTTCACAGCAGCTCCAGTAGGTTGAATAATCCAAGGAAACACGCCAAGGGTTTCAGTTATTTCCTTTATAGTGTGCAAACAAGGATGCCTTTCAGAGTGCTCAGTTTTGCTTAAATAACCAATAACACGCGTGTTCAAAGTGGTAAGAAAGGTGTTAAGTATATCTGACAAAGAATTTCACAGCTCCTTAGGCAGTATATTAATGCATTGGCATAGGTTGCTACAAAATATGTAAGTATGTTTGTATAACTTCGACAAAACGTAACAAAATCTGTTTATATGTAAGTATGTAAAAATGTGCCTGCGTCAATTGCTTAAGCCACGAATCGAGGGGATTTTTCGAAAGAATTACCGTGAGCTTAGTATGCAAAGGCCCCAGAAGGAACACAGTGTGTTTTAGTCAATAAGAGTCTGGCACTCCCTCACAAAGCACCCGTAGTGGGAAGGGTCATTTCGCTGATTTTTAGGGTTCCGTACCCAAAGGGTAAAACGGATCCTATTGTTTTCGCTCCTCTGTCCGTCCGTCTCTCTGTAACAACAAATACTGAAAACTAGAATAAAATCAATATTTTGGGGGGCTCCCACTTGGCCGGTTTTTTCCACAAAATTTGTGGCTAAAAGTAAAATAATACTAAATTCCTAAGCCCCTGTTGTGCCATACAAGATTCTAATACAGCTAATATTTAACAGAATATGTGCGAAGTGGGAAATGTTTAGGTAATACACATTTGGTACAATATACTTACTCTTCGCAAAGCGACGCGAATAGGAGCTTAATGTCAGTTTAGTTTCAGATAGATGGAAACACATTGTTTGGTACATTTCCTCGATATTTCGAAATGTCTGTAAAACATACAAACTGTATATTTATACATAAAAATAAATATTTATTGGCGTGTCTGTTTATGATATTTAAAAAAACCGGCCAAGTGCCAGTCGGACTCGCGCACGAAGGGTTCCGTACCATTATTTATAAAACGGACAAAAAATCACGTTTGTAGTAGGTATGGGAGCCCCCAAAATATTTATTTTATTCTAGTTTTCAGTATTTGTTGTTGGCAACAAAAATACATCATCTGTGAAAATTTTAACTCTCTTACTATCACGGTTCATGAGATACAGCCTGGTGACTGACGGACGGACGGACGGACGGAGGAGCGAAAACAATAGGGTCCCTTTTTACCCTTTGGGTACGGAACCCTAATAACCGCCGTAGTGGTTTGGCGGCAAGCTCTCTTTCGACACCGGTAAAAATGGGAGGAATGAGATAAGAGTCTAGTATTGAAACCGCTTTCCAAGTCATTCTAATTCATGTTTGATTTCCTCTCAGCAACTTCCGACTTAACAACTTTGGCCTAGATTCTATCTCACTTTGTTTCGGCATTTCTTTTGAGACATAGTAAATTGGAGTAGTCTCCAGCGATCGATTAGAAAAACAACAAAGTTTTCTATTGATTTGCAGAATATATGTTTTTAGTCAATTGCCTTATAAAACCCTCATCCAATTGGTTTATCCGTTTAAGAGTTACGTTGCCACATAATAACTCGCAGACAGACGAACACACATAGCGGTCAAACACGCCCCATTTTCTTGGGCTTAAATTTATAAAATAGAAGTTCTCATTTAAAATAAAAATAAAATATTCAAAATTTACCAACTACCAATTTTATGCCTTTTGTCTGCAAAAAGAAAATATATTTTCACAAGTCCCAGCGGTGACATAACGTTTACAACTACTGAATAACAACAAGTACTTGATCAGCACCATTTTATTTCACAAGACATTTTTTTTCAAATACATACAATCCAATATGTACGATCCAGACCAAACCTTAAGGCTGCCTGTCCACCGGAGCGGAGCTAGGCTGCGGAGTGGAGAAACTGAGAAATATTAACCAATAGGATTGCACAAAATCTCCGCTCCTCAATCCTATTGGTTAATATTTCTCAGTTTCTCCACTCCGCAGCCTAGCTCCGCTCCGATGGATAGGCAGCCTAAGTTATGAAGTACCCGCCAATCTTGATTTTTTGAGAACCTTTTCAAATAATAGAATACAAACCACAACCACGTGATGTGAATTTCATTTTTCAGATGTTCGATGTACACGAAAAACTAATTTTATATTATCTGTAGTCGATTCGAAAATTGTGTGCGCTGGATAAGTTTATTTGATTTATAAGAATCTATACAAATAAATGTATTATAAAACTGAGGAGTTTGTTAATTTAATTAAACGCGGTAATCTCATGAATCATAATGGACAGATAAAAAAAAGAACGTTTCCGTGTTAGAAGTCCTATTTATCGATATAAGTTGTAAGCTACTTTTTATCTAGGTGTGAGGTATGGCTGTGGAGATGCGGGTGAAACCACTAGCTAAAGCTACTATTCAAATATATTTGTCTTTTACTCACTAGGAAAGCCATTGAACATCCCGGCTGTCATTGAACATCCTTGGCAGTCGTTACGGGTAGTCAGAAGCCAGTAAGTCTGACACCAGTCTAACCAAGGGGTATCGGGTTGCCCGGGTTACTGGGTTGAGGAGGTCAGATAGGCAGTCGCTTCTTGTAAAGCACTGGTACTCAGCTGAATCCGGTTAGACTGGAAGCCGACCCCAACATGATTGGGAAAAGGCTCAGAGGATGATGACTCACTAGGAAAGCCAATAAACACTTTGATATCTCTGAAACATTTCAAACAAAGGGCCTTTCAACCTTAACCAGGTTGTAAAACTAATTATTAACACTCTTGTTGCAAAATTATCAAAATCCCTGTCGTATATGAAAATCTCTTAAAAGTTTTATAACTTGAGTAAGTTGTCAACTCTCTTTGAAGTTCCTCTTGGCGCATATATTTAATTCAAGATCCTCAGACGGCTGACGTTATTTAAAATTAATTGGTTGTACATTCTAAAAGTTAAAAGCGGACAACTTCTTTGATAAAACGTTCTATCTTGGAGTTTGCAAAAATGTTCTTTTCTTGCCTTTTGTGCTATTTTTAAACTTCATCTGTTGATGTTGAGGGAACTGTCTTAAATTCTTGACTGTATTAATCTTTTGTTTGTTATATTTGCAGCTTTTTGCTGGCGCCCATTGGCGACTTACAGCCTTACTTATAAACGTGAATTAAGTAATAAGTAATACTTAAGGGCTGTTTAGTAAAATTCTTACCTATAAACGTTGCTTAATCATGTCTTAACTAACATTTAATCACTACGTAAGACTTTAAGTAGTGATTAGTTAAAATGTTGCTTAGAGGGTGATTAGAGATTTTTATAAGTAAGGGGGCTAATCTTCTCAATTTTATTACTGGGGTATACCTTAGATATCTTAAGCACGTAATATCCGGCACGGATCTCACCCGTTCGTCCTTAGATAAAACAAAGAAAAAGTGACATTAATTGCAAATTCCAATCGTCATTTCTTACTAAGGAATCTAGATTGAAAAGGTCAAAATGACCACATTTCCCTATTTGCATCAGGTACCGTACATACCAAATTTCAAATCCTTTGTGCTCTAAATTCCTATCTTGCAACACACAGGCAAGAATTCTTAACTCAATATGGGCAGACATTTCTCGAGCGCCAGTACAATTCAAACCGAAACACATTAATATTTACACGCGACTTCACAACAGAATAACTGCCACTTTATATTCTGACAGTTATTCTAGAATATTCTAACACAATAGACATTTTAACCACTCACATAGATTCGCCAAAAACTCCGCAAAATGAAAATCTAATCTTGCTTTTATGTTTTGGGAATAAGAAGAGCGTCAAAGAATACTGTATTATACAGAATCTTTAGAAAACTTGTGCCCTAAGAGATCACCTCGAAAACGACTACACTTAAGATATATTAGGTTGACAACGTCTGAGAATTTGGTGCCTACAGTACAAATTGTTTACCTTTCAGAAATAAACTGCGACAAGATAAAAGAAAGAAAATTGTATTCTTATTTTGATCTAGTTTTTTTCGCCATTACTTAGACAGTTCAAATAAAACACGTACTTGTAATAATCACCTTCAACTTAAAATTCTTTGTAAGAAGATTTAACAGGCGTACATTTGGCACTTTAACCAACTACTCCATCATTTTCACCATAGCGACAAAAAGTTAAACTTCTTACACACCATATATTCTGATTTCTGTTTACTTAGCTAGTAAGTGACTGTCTGGGCTATGGACTGAGCCCTAAAAGGTAGCTATTCATATAATTAGTACTTTGGTCCCTGGGACCTAGATAATGTAGGTCACAAATATAATATGTTGCTCAATTAGCTGGTATTTTGATGGATCTTTCCATTGAATGAGTGTTATGTTACCTAATTATTGTTACGCGTTTGGGAGTTATCTGTATTTGTTTAACTTGGTCAGACATAATATTGGTCAGCCAAACGTAAACGAACTAGAAAAATAATCTAGAACTATCCAACTACTTATGCGGCAGACTAAAATGCCGAATTGAAAACCTCTACCTTTTTTGACGTTTGGTAAAAACTTGAAACGGTGACACATTTAGTCATCATCATCATCCTCCCTTATCTCAATTTAATTTTTGGTCGGCGCAGCATATTTTCTCCTTCCATACTCTTCTTTCTCTCTGCCGCCATCTCACAAGTAACATTATTTCTTACCATACCCTTAGTAGTGATTGAAATTAAAATAGCAAGCTAAACTGATTCAGGACTGCTAAATTCAACAAAACATAAACATTTCAAAGACACAACAAGACTTGATACTAGCTACAACCGCATTGAAGATGCACAATGTGCATTGTTAAAATATGCACTTTGTGTTCTGTCGTACTGCACAATAGGGTCTCAATAGATCTTAAGCAATCAGGCTTAGGGTTGACAGCAGTAAATCTGTTCGAATAAGTGATGCTATCTCATCAGTGAGTTGGGTTTATACTGCTTATAAATTGTACAGTCATCATCCTCCGAGCCTTTTTCCCAACTATGTTGGGGTCGGCAGTTATAATATCTAGTGTGTTTATTACCTATATAAGATACAAAACAGTGTCTTGACTGTGGTCGTAAATCACACAAACACATATCATCATTAATCATATATCATCAATTCATCATGTATCATCTTTGCATACCTCTACAAACATGGCAGGAAGAAGAAGAAGCAATATCAATATTGTTCACCAATTCAGTGGCACTGAATGAATATTGCTTGAAGAAGTTCAATTAGATGAATTGGATCATTGCTCTGGCTGGTTTCCCAAATAATTACAAAGTTTTCGATAGCTACCATAGCACGTATGGCTACTGTAGTCCCATAATTTCAACGATTGTTTAACTGCTTGCCAATTTAAATTGTTTCATTTTATTTTTCATACCTACCTATGGTTTTTATTTAACATCATGTGCAACAATTGTTAACAATAGTTTTATCTAAACCAATTTATTTTATATAAAAACATTCTCCTAAAAAAACAAAATTTCAACGCAACAACGCACAATATCCCTGTTCAACAAAAACAAAAACAAGTAAAAATCCGCCCACCTCTAAAACAATTCGATATACAACCTCTCTCGTACCTATATGAGGACAAGGTGCAGCCAAGCACATTCGGAATCGAACGAGGTCACAAACCACATGCATAGACAAAAATACCTGACTGCATATTTTTAGAGGGATCTACGTCATCATTATTATGCATTCTCTGCTTCGAAATCTGAATTAAGACTGTTATTCTCACAGAATAGGTATAATTGGAAAACAAAAGTATTCTTTGACGACATCTAAAAAGAGTATGCGGGTGGATCTGGATTGTAAATTAAAATGTGGGTTTTTCGGTCTGGTAGCAATGGGCCATAGCATTCGTGTTAATTCATAGTCATTCTATCAACTGCCTTTACTCATACGTCTAAAGGCTGCAATACAGAGCCTGATGGGGTTCATCTGTCATTTATATCATGGGTTTTGGTATCTTTTGATGTTATTAGAAGCCGTAATTAAAATAGGTATCATATTCCATTTAATTCTTTTTTTACCATTACATTGCCACGCATGGTCTTGTTCAACACAAATCTCCAAAAATATCTGCCACAATCAAAACCAAGATATTTAATGAATTAAAAGCTTTCAACAACCAAAGCAGTTTAACCAGGTTTAACACAACTAGTGAAGTAATCATGCTAAGTAACAGTATTCTAACTAGTCGACAATTTAGAGTTGTCGATACGTAATAGTGTAGCTCACCACTAAACGCCCTTGTAATGGATATGTACTGAGTAACCTAGTCTTCTTGAGATAATGACGGTCAAACTTTGATGTGAGGCTCGAGACTTGCATGCGATTCTGAATTTTATTGTAAGTGGACAGGGTTGATATTTGACTGTTGAATTTAAGAGAATTCTGCAGAATATGCATTGGTTTTAGGCCTTAATTATGGGCACGGGCTGGGCATTTAGATGATAGCTAAGAAATTTGAAAATTACAAGTGATGGTAGTAATCCAAAAAATACAATGCATTTTTATTTTACGCAGTTTCACCTGCGGTCCTAGAGAACTACTTCGAAACCAGAATAAAATATAGCCTGTGACATTCATGAACAAAATAGCTTTCTATCGTAAAAACGTTGTCAAAATAAATTCAATAGATTTGGAGATTAAGCGTGAAATATAACACAAACTTACCTACCTGTTTATATTATTACTGTATAACATGAGTTAATTGTAAGACAATTTCAGGAGTTTCCTGAAATCGTGGGTGAAACCTGAAACCACGAAAATGAGTAGTTAACATTAGAAACTGACAAAAGTAAACATGATATTTATTTGTTATATTAAAACAGTTTGTGTAAAGTTTGTTTGTTCTCCTGAGGATAAGGGATAAGTTTTGTTTGCTTATTGAAACTTTTGGAAAATAAGAAATTGTTATCTTATGCGAAATTCTCGGGAAATGGGTCAGGCGTTGTGATGTTTGCTTTCATGTAACTAACATGTTAATAGGTGGTACGTAACGTAGCAACAAAACTAGCTCATACTAAATACCTAGTATTTCTAACCCGTGGCCGAAGAGAAGCTTAACACCGCTTTCGCTGAAAATCAGCGCTGAGGCTTTGTCTCGTATAGGGTCTCAGCATTATGCTGCGCGAGGGCCGTTTCACGTGTACCTTCTCCTTGTTTTGTGTTTTCTATTGTGCTTCATTTATTTTCTCCTATTGTCCTTCGTTTATTTTCAGTTTCGTTATGATTTTTTTGTATTTTTTTTTGTATATTTTTATTTTGTATGTATATTTTTTTGTTTTATTGTATGATTATGTGGCACACGCGTGAATAAAAATGTATTTTCTTTGTTCTTTCTTTCTTTCACGCTGATTTTTCTATTTAGCTTTTACTATCTTCTGCCAGCGTTTTCACCCGTAACTAGAGAATACGTTGTCTTTCGCGATAAAATTAGCTATGAAACACTGGAAGAAACTGGCCAGGTATTTTTTAAGATTTTCATGATAAACAGACTATTTTGCCTTACAATATTAGCACGCTGTCGTATCGTTCTCTATAGAACGTTCTAAATAGTATACCTAAGTACCTACAAAAACATCTCTCCAAAAGCTGATACAAATTCTTTACTTCAATTAATGAGCCATAATGAAAATAATACCTCAATATGTTTTATTTTCTCAGTAATTACGCATGAGCGTAATCAATTAATTATGACGGTTGACAAGCTGATCATAGAAATAAACATGAACTAATTGTATTATAAACATAAACAAGTTGTTGGGAAAATATTATTTCTTTAGGCTAACTAAGATGTATTGTTTTTATTGTTTAATCTCCTGCTAAACCCCTGTGGGTCTAGCTCAATCCTTAAATAACTACTTCTCGCAGCTGTACAAAAAGAAGTCCAGAGACTTTTGACACATGGCCTGTCAAACACTTAAACAATGGGCTGTCGAAATCTTTACCAATTAGCGCATTCAAGCCCACAACCAGTCAAACTCATCAGCTCTGTAATATTATTAGTATAGATTTATTTGCAGCCCGCATTATGCAAGCGTAGTGATTAATGCTCAATCCTTCTCCATGTGAGAGGAGGCCTGTGCCTAGCAGTGGGACGATACAAAGGCTGTAACAGTTATTTGCAGCAAGTAATGTTTAATTAACTACACAAAACAATTGTTGTGTCTACAATATAATTATCTTAATAAGATATCAGCAGGTTCATGATTATTACACATCTAAGTTAATAGTCATTTTATTGATTGGTCTTAATTAATTTGTTGTTGTTGTGTTCGATTTTTAATGATAGTTTAAATAGTTTTCATTATAGCTTTTTAAAATGCCGTTAGGTTTTATTTTCTTCTACCGGTTTTCATACTATTCTTTCATCCCTTTTCGATAGAAACGTAATAAGGCCCAGCCAAAAAGTTAGAAAACTAATTTTAAAAGAATAACCTTTTCAGATGCCTAACATCTTTATGGTGTAACTTGGATGATAATCTAAAGTTTAAACTAAACTTACTCGGACTTGGCCAAGGTAGGCACTTGACTTACAGAAATATTGTACAACAGTGTAAAAGGAGGAAGGACTAGGTTAAGGCACCAAGAAGACAAAAATACTAATTGCATTTTACCGGCTTACAAAGAGGCAGCTAATGTTTGCAAACGAACACAGAGACAAACAGGCGATTCTTTTTTGCAAATCAAATAAATACTCTTCTGTCTAACCTTTTAGGGTAGAACAAACATTCGTGTCGGTACCTCTATGGATGGCATGTGTCTAGACTCCACTTAAGCGGTGCGGAGTGGAGAAGTTTTTAAACAACCAATAGATTTTGCTAACTCAAGTATAATGGCGTCCAATGCCGATTTCGGCCAGATCAGCCAGTTGCACAGAAGATATTATAGTCCACCAGCATTTGACACAGACAGGTGTGCACTTTCTACTCCTTCACTCTCACACCCCGATAGGACAGAAATCTAACACGACCGGAGAGAGATCAGGCGCAGGACCGACATTAACGTGCTCTCCGATGCACGAGTGTAACAAACGCCGTCTTTCAGACTAAGGGCTGCTTTATGAAATTTTCTCACACCCACAAAGCGATTTTGGCTCGACCTAGAAATTGAACCTGACACCTCGTGTACCACTAGACCAAAGAGACAGTTAAACTCAGGTATACTTTGTAGGCGGATACAAGGTGTTTGAAAATCGAAATTCTAATGGTTATCGTTCCGCTTGGTTTAGTCTCTACGTTATGGTAAATCCGCTTATCTTCAATTATGAATAAACAATGTACACAGCAGTACAATATGAGTATTTATGGAACTAAACAATTGATATTGTGATCACGTAAACCTGATAATGTATGGGAAGCGAACATATTGCATGAGCATTTTTTACAAGCAAACTGCTTAGTTTTACGAGCTTTACGATAAATGGTTCTCGTACTTAAGTGTAAGTCTTCATATCTGGTTTTTTTTCAAATGGTTTTGCATTACGTGCTACGTTTACGATTCATAGCAGGAAGCCACTAGCTAGACTCTTAACTAGACAAGAGATAAGAATGACTGACTTTAAATACCAGCGCGATTTTAGAATCGATTTTAAGACCTTGGATTCATACATAGAAAAAACCTACATACAGCCTTGCTAATAAATTATTTTATTTAAACACCAATTCCGTAAATAATAACTAGTAAAGAAAACAGTCAATTTTACCAAAAAATATCCTAAATACTGTACAATTTTT
Source organism: Helicoverpa armigera (assembly GCF_030705265.1). NCBI lineage: Eukaryota > Metazoa > Arthropoda > Insecta > Lepidoptera > Noctuidae > Helicoverpa > Helicoverpa armigera. The sequence goes on along the minus strand of NC_087135.1, from coordinate 9,174,574 downwards.
GTTCATCTTTAAATCATTGTTAGAAATACATTTCTTGAAACAGTTTAACCGACACGTTAGTACTGACGACCTCGTAAGTTTGCTACGAAGGGTTAAGTACGGTAGACTGCAACATCAGTGGTAACTGTCATACACCTTAACTCAATAGTAATAAGTACGATTTTCCTATAAAACTGTTACCACTGACCTGAAGTTGACTGTACCCTTCCGAGTAATGGTTAACCGTTCATATGATGGTTAAATGTTGACAGTAATTGCCTGTCGGTAAATACTAGAATAGCTATTGACAGCTCGCGTGATTGAAGATTGAACTTCACGTTTATAGTGTAGGTACCTAATATTTTGTATAGGTGGGTAATCCCAAAATTATTAAGATCTATAGCAATTTTTGAAAAGACAGTGCAAAGATGGTTGTAATTTTTCTAGCGTAACTAGCGCTAAATACTTGAAAATAATTACTCTTATTGGCAGTCGAGTAAAATGATGGTGACTAAATTGAATAGTTATGAAAAATAATAAAAAGTTTAAAAATAATATTATTATTTTATAAATTTTAGTGGACATATTAATTTACATCATTTTGCAACAAAATTAAGCTACATAAACACAGCAATTTTGTTACTTAATGATGTTTAATTGGGCATAATTAAAAACCGAAGTGAATAAAGTTTCAATCAACCAGGCATTTAATACAGGCATATTTAATTTTAATACAATTGAAAGTCGTCACAATTGGAACTGATTTCACAAAATATTTCATCACAGACTTGATTACGAATTCCAATCAGTTGATATCCGGCCTTTTATCACGTTTTAAGGGACAATAGGGATCTTTACAAGCCAGTGGTTTGCTCAACTAAAATGTTTGCGATGTAAATAAAATGGGTTTCAAAATATCACTCGTTTTGGTGTAGAAGAAATTGATTTGTCAAATAAAGGTCAATAAAGATCCCAGGTAAGATGAACCGTTTCGATAGCTAGGTCAAAATGCTTCAGAAAGTTTATATACTTACAAATACACAAGTAATATTGATATATATTTTTAGGGTTCCGTACCCAAAGGGTAAAACCCTTCGTGCGCGAGTCCGACTCGCACTTGGCCGGTTTTTTTATATCCTGATTCTTTTATTTGATCGAGTGGTCCAGAGATTAGCGCCTTCAAGCAAATAAACAAATTCTTCAGCTTGAGAATGTTGGCATAGATCTGGGTTATGTAATGTTAATAGATATTAAAACAAAGGCGTACATTCTCTCCAACGATGACGTGTTCTCTCTTCAAAGTATTAAACACAGCATAATGGTTTTGAATGAAAATTGTAAAGATACGTCAAAGAGAGGCTTGATGACCACAGCTATTGTTGAATGTTTATTTTGTACCCAACGTTTGTAGACTTTAATGAATCCCTCTTACTTGTTTTTTACTTTGTGAAGTAGGTAGAGAAAAACAAGATAAGTATGTACCTATGATACATATATTTTGAAACCGCCTAAAAATAGGCTTCGATTCGGAAGTTTACAGTTTAGATTATGCGTTTTTTTTACTGCAAATTGTTAGGATTTACCGTAGTTTTTTGAATAGTACAGACATTTTACTCTGCATTGTTGTCATAAAACAAAATCGAGTAAATAAATTCCTAAAATTGTTTATCAATATTGAATACTTGCCCACCCACTGTGCTACTTCAAACTGACACTCAAATTCATCATAAATACTACAGAACTCCAATTTGGCTTCAAACAATAAATTCTTGATTACATAAACGGCTTGGTAACCATTTAATAATTCCGTTCGCTCTATTGTCTATGCGACAAAATGATCCATTCTTATTTAAAGTCATTTCAACGCTGCTTCTATGAGAGAATTTATAATGTCTTTTTAGGATAGCTTAGCAACGGCCTGTCTCTTATTTTAGTGCTTAGTATTTTCCCGTGGTTTCCCCCACGTTCTCACGAAATGAGCTCAGATGCCACAAAAATGGAGCAGACTGGAGAACTTCCCTACTTATGAACATGCATGCATGAACAGCATGTGCTTAATATTAAAAAAACGATTCTAGGATGTCAGCAAAAAATCTGAAGGTAATTTGACTTCAATAATTAATTGTTTATCTTATGCATAATTAAAAAAGATTCACTACACTTAAAGAACAGTTCCTTATGTGTGAGAAGCAACCTTATTCATACATTTGTGTCCGAACAACCGTACGAACTAAAGTGGCAATTTATTCAATTCTATTTTCTAATCTACATATAAACTTAGGTTAGTTGACCGCCGTATCTTAGCCGGGAACTGATTTCCATAATTGTAACAAATGGGTGTCGTCCACAGAGCCATGCTGACCCACTTTGCATTCTATAAGATATCATAAACTATACGATGAACTAGTATTAGCATAAAAGTACTTGGGCAGTTTAAATATAGAAGAAATGTATTTTTTTAATACGGGCTAAAAGTACTTATATTTTGAACGTGTTTTAAGGCATCTTACTATAGGCAGTAGTTTGCTTCTGCACGAACAAATATTATAGGTGTTCAAACTAACCTCAGAATTACAAACTTATTTGGCGCGAACTGTTGTGTTTAATCTATATTTTTAATGAACTTTAGCCATTTGAGCCTTCGCAAAGAAGTGTGGGCTAGTACGAGTAATATGATTCAGATGCACTTCTTTTTTAGGGTTCCGTACCCAGAGGGTAAAACGGGACCCTATTGTCTTCGCTCCTTTGTCCGTCCGTCCGTCTGTCACCAGGCTGTATCTCATGAACCGTGATAGTTAGAGAGTTGAAATTTTCACAGATGATGTATTTCTGTTGCCGCTTTAACAAAAATACTGAAAACTAGAATAAAATAAATATTTTTGGGGGCTCCCATACAAAAAACGTGTTTTTTTTGCTCATTTTTGTTCTGGTACGGAACCCTTCGTGCGTGAGTCCGATTCGCATTAGGCCAGTTTTTTTTATAATATTATTTATCTGTATTTAGCAGGCAATTAGACAGCCCAGTCGACCAAAAATATATGCAGTGACAAAGGCATTCCCAATATATGTCCGTATTAGCGACAAAGCATAACTCGGGTGCACTTAATTTCGACAACTAGTCACACAAAGGGATTTGTTTACCACTGTTAAGTAAGTGGTCTTCATCAAATTATTGGCTAAATAGTGCTGAAAATAGACTTTGGTAATGTAGCTAAATTTCAAACGACTTTATAAAAAGGAGGACGATGGAATACCGACTTTTAGCCCGATGGGAAAAAATATAAGTAGAGAGATTTTGTATTTGGAAGCCGATTTCATTTTTTTCACCGTTGTTTTTTTATTTATTTTTAATCCGAATAAGGAAATTCGGAATAATATGTCCTGCGCAGTTAGCTGATCTCCTCACATGAGAACTGCCGGCGTAGCCGATAATCGGCTAAGATTACATCATCATTATCATCAACCTGCAACCTTTTAGTCTGCAGGGTACTCTAACCGTACCGTACCGTAGCTTTGTGACCTTTTTTTTCACGAAACAAGGGTTATTCGGCTAGCTCACGGGAGTTCAAATCCTTTATGAAGCAAAAAAACTATTCGATTGCCGACGGACACTCGGGGCATGCTCGGAGCTAGCGCGTAGGACATCCTATTGGAAAAAATGCTTTATTCTCTTCTAGAACATTCGAAATTTACTGCATACTAGCCGTTTTCCCGTGATTTCACCCGCGTCCCGTGAGAGCTACTGCCCGTAAAGGGACAAATATATCCTATGTTACTAGGGCAGAATGTAGCTTTCCAACAGCGAAATAATTTATCAAATCAACTGATTTCGAATCAGTACCCTTTAGAATACAAAAAACAAACAACGAACAAAAAATGTTTCCTCTTTATTACCTATATGAGTCTATATTGGTATAATTGGTTACCGTAATGTGCAAGTTTAGGGAAATAGCAAGTCATGTTTCAGTTTATAGACAACAGATTCTACTTATCAGTTTAAGACCATGCGGGTATCTTGCAGCAGTAGATGCTGTACACACAATCAATTACGCAATATCGATAACGATGCACGATTCGATTTGTATCGATTCACACCGATTCTTGCGGCATCGAGTTATCGGTCCCGAGGGCATGGAATGGAAATTGAGGTATCGCTCGTTTAGGATTATCTGGATATATTCTGTTGGGATAGCTGACATTGTATGTAGTACAAGGAAATTTCAGTAGGTACCTGTCGTCGTGGTGGCCTAGTGGTTAAAGAACCAACCTCTCGAGTATGAGGGTGTGGGTTCGATTGCAGTTCGGACAAGTACCAATGCAACTTTTCCAAGTTTGTATGTACTTTCTAAGTATATCTTGGACACCAATGGCTTATAAAAGGTGAAGGAAAACATCTTGAGGAAACCTGGACTATATAGTCTGAAATCACCAACCCGCATTGAGCAAGCGTGGTGATTAATTCTCAATCTTTCTCCGTGTGGGAGGAGGCCTGAGCCCAGCAGTGGGAAGATAAAAAGGCTGTTACAGTAACAGTACACTATAAAGCACAACGTATTTCTTCTTTTTTATTAACTTATGTTTTTTTACACTCACGACGTTTTTACTCTAAGACGTCGTTATGCAAAGCGTAGTTGTTCAAATGTAATTTGGGTAACAAACTGAAATTCTGAAAGTTGGTCTTGTGTAAAGATCTTTTTGATGGTTTACGAGAAAATAAAATACGACGTTACATTTGGAAGGCTAGTAACCAGGTGTGAGGAATTTAAGTCTCCAAACAAACTTGGGAAAGTATGTTTTTGACGGTTTCTTCCATAACATATATTTATGAAATGCCAAACCAAAGTTTAGTATGATTGGAGTTTCTGCTGTTTTTGTATTGGCTATGTGTGTGTTTTCTTTTAAGGCCATTTTTACAGTCTTCATAAAGCTTAACATACAAAATTAATTTAGCGATCTTTCGCTGTAGTATCTTTACCTATAGTTTTTACGAGATGAATTTTTAAATAGGTCATATTAATTCACTTTTTCTACTAAGAATACGAATTTCTATACCAAATCAAATTATTTATTTGCTCAAAGGCGTTCAATTTGATGTTGACTTTATTACTTAGGTAAATAACTCACAATATTTTTTCATACATATCAATAAATATAAAACCTATTTTCACACACACCAAAAACTGATTGTAACCAATAGAACAAACAGATCGCCCGTTCGATGTTCTGAATTCAAAATTTAATTATTTTTTCTTGTTTACATTTTTCTTCCTCCTTTTGTTTTTTATGGAAAATATAATATTCCATGTTTGAATGTGTTTTCTTTTAATTTAAAATATCATCACCGCTTTTCCTTATGTGCTGCATGCGACCCAGGTAAGATTTTTTGTATTATACCTACCAATTTATGGCAAGCTGTGGTATTTTCTGCTAGTAGAATAATATAAGGGAAATAATTTTATTTAATTGTAATGATCATTCTGAATTTATCAAAATACTAAAAAATATCGAAAACAATCCTGATACTTACTATGTCACTGAAAAAGACTGATCCAACTTATATTGTTTCACGACTCATCATCATCCTCCGCCTTTTCCCTAACTATGTTGGGGTCGGCTTCCAGTCTAACCGGTATCAATTGAGTAGGTACCAGTGCTTTACAAGAAGCGACTGCCTATCTGACCTCCTCAACCCAGTCACCCGGACAACCCAATACCCCTTGGTTAGACTTGTGTCAGACTTACTGGCTTCTGACTACCCGTAACGACTGCCAAGGATGTTCAATGACAGCCGACTTCTTATTGTTATATTGCTTTACGACTTGAGACCCTAAAATTGAAAGTTACGCAACAAATGTCACAGTTCATAGCCCCCTAATGAGTTCCATTCCCGAGGTTATTTTTAGTACATACAAACCTACCTATTCTTACCAAAAATACAAACGTCAGCTGTATTATCCGGCTTAAGATCTGATTCTGCGATATTTTGAGCTCAAGTACTTTTCAGGTATTATTGTTGGATAAAAAGAATTTCAAGTATAACTTGAAGGAGATTATAGACCGATATTAGTATCAAAGATAGTCCTGATAACTTTGGGCTTGAAGAATTTGTTATAGATAAGATTAGGTCTCTTAATTATCTGCACTTAGGTCCGTATAGAAGCTAACTTCAGACGTCTTGAAGTAGGTACTCTTAATTAGTCTCAACAATTGAATAGTTTCAAAAATATTTTCTTGATGAAATAGGGATAGTTCTATGATTATGATATCGTTTTCTAGAAAATACTATCTAAGTCTACAGTTTCTACCTAAGTATTTCTACCCACTTATCCAAGAGATGAATCAAAAGCTTATTTATTTATAGGTACATTGATAAAAAATCCTAGTTAGAAGTTGATAGAGACTTTTCCAATGTACTTTTTTATATCCAGCCCACATAACACGACTATGCTAGAGGCCTTGTACCTCTATTAAAGCCTTTGTAGAATATAGTCGAATATTCCGATATTATGTTACAGTATCCTTGAACACCTCTATAGTATATGTATCTAGTGTACTCACTACAATGTATACACTTCGTACGTAATTAGTTGCAATTCAGTATATTAAGCAAATAGAAACTATTAATATCAATAATCAATATTAATCTATAATAGGGAAATATTAAAACTAGGTATCAAAATATTCATCCGCATCGCTGTCAGCTGGGATCGTGCCCAAAAGGCTGGCTGCATTGCCACGCTGGATGGCAATGCATATCCTTTGACCGAAGTATAGGCCAGCCCTTTGGTCACGAGTGGACTCCACTAATCGCTTACTAATTTCTCGAAATAGTTCAGGGCACTTGGGCCCCATGGTCCCAGGGTTTCAACCCCAAACGGCTCAAAAATGCAATTGCCGGTGAGGTTTACATATTTGTGCCGCTTGAGGTTTTCCGCGGCCGCAGCAGCTGCACCGACACAGCTCGCCGTACTGGGAAGGTGGGAAGGTGCAAGGGTGTCGACGCAGGTTGCGTCCCACACCAAAGACCTTCCCATCTTCCAAGGCATTATAGACATCCCGTCTGGTCTCTTGCCATCGTCGCGTGCCAAGCCTCTGGGTTCTAAAATGGTTGGCACTCCGGTGGTGACAAGAGCACGACGGATAATGTCATTTATGCTGGCGTGTCGTGCCATGCGACCAGCACTTTTGCTACAGGAAAGACCATGGTGCCCAAGGCGGTCCACAGATTCACCACACTGGCAGCGATGCGGAGCCGCAGTGGGAGCGCCGAGGCGTAGGCATGTAGCGAGCCGGAATGTAGTGTCACCCAGCATGGTCCCAACGCTGGGTGACGGCAGTGCGTGAAGCCATAGCCCTGACTCCCACTCTCCCACAGCCAGTAGGCGGGCACGCTCAGCAGTATTGACAGATGTTTCAATTAGTTTATTTCTCGTCAATCTGCAGAGCGGTTCGTCCCACTGTCTCTGGGAAGCCGGGTTTTCAGGGAAGGCTGTGTTTGGGCAAGCCACTTTCCAGGCGTTCATGCCATCAGTCAGACACGGCACCTCAGAATCGACCAGTGAAGGGGCTAAAATTTTTCTGGTCAACTCCTTAGTGCCGCAGACCGAGGATAGGAACGCCGGTAGACTCAAACTGGAAATTTTGCGGACACCGAGGCCACCGAATCTGATCGGAAGGGTGGCTTGAAGCCACGCTCGGTCGTCCAAGGCCAAATTAAAAACAGATGTAAGAGTAGTACGGATAATTTGGTCAATTCTGTCTAAAAGATGTGGCTGCTTCCATAAGGGAGAGGAGCGAAGGTTGTATATAAATTTTGGGCCAAAACAACAGTATTTTACTAAGGTAAAAGCCGAATGAAGATTAATTTTAAAAAGTCTATCCGAAATGTCATTAAAATTTGAAATTTTGTTATCTATGAATGTTGTGAAACTTTCTTCCAAAATAGGTGAACCTAGGAGGTGCAATGATGTTTCGTCCAGAATTTTAATTTGAGGTGCTATGACATTAAATTTTGATATGATTGTCTGTCTGTCCGGGATGTCAGGAACAAAAATTTCACATTTTGATAAATTTAGATCCAGTCCAATCGAATGAAATTTTTCTTTTAGGAATATGAGGTCTTGGTATCAATATGTTATTACCTGTAATAATCTGCTGCCTGACTTAAGTCAATTACTGCTGGTGGTGTCGAGCTTCCACCAAAATTTAAATGAAACAACTCTTACGGATTTTATCGTGGTTATAGTAATATTACTTAATCCAGACGTTTCGGATCCTTTACAGCATCCATGGTCACGGTCAGACTAAGGTGTTGGTCGTGTTAACAGTTTATTTACACACAGCTTCCCTACATTTTGTTGATTATTATTGACAATTCGAGTCACGCAAAACGTATCCTTAGGTCTAGCAGTCAGCTGCGGGATTGTTCGAAATAGTTACCGCGGCCTTGTTACATAAAAGGCATACGACGGAACACGACGGTTTTTAGTCAGTAAGAGTCTGACACTCTCTCACCGCTGCTAACCCACAGCGGGAGGGGTCATTTGATGATTTTTGACGTCGGAAAAAAAAACCGCCTTTAGAGGTTTCTTGAATTTCAAGTTTCTTGAATTTTTCTAACAAAAGAGTCAGCTATTATTCAGTCATCAATAACACCTGTAGGTACCATTTATCTAAAATACCAAATATGTCCGACTGTCAGCCATCATGTACACGATAAAATTTCAAACAAACGAGGCACATAATCCTAGCTTAAAACATAAGCTTTGAGGATTAAAATCTGTTCATTAAATCGACGCCATAATGGGGTATTGTGTAAATGTCTGAGCCATACCAATGTCATAATACCTTTGTGTATTCGACATTAATTGTTTGTTGATATTGTATGTCGTAGTCATGGAGAAGAAAATGACGAACGAAGATGTCATAACGCAAAATCTCCTAAGAAAGTAGCGTCGCCATAATGGGGTGGACGAAGAACGTTACTGGCACACTCCTCTATTGGAACCCGCCCATTAAAAAAAAGAAGATTAAAGATTAAAAATCATCAACAGTAGTGTCAAATAACCCGATCAATCGTAAGTTCAGTCAGTGATCGGTTTGGTTACACCCACCGTACGTAGGTACTTGACTTAGAAGGAAGACCCTGACGTACCTTATCGCATCTCCGTTCATCTTTCTTTCCTCCTTGATCGTAGGTGATTGTTAGGCTAAGTAGCCTTGAAGTTAGGTAATTAATAACTGACATTAAGCTTGTCATGCCCAAAGGGGAAGGTAAAGATTTACAGAAGGTTCACCTGTCATAGTTGTACCTATAAGTTTACAATTAGTAGACAGCGTAGGTACAATAACCTCGCGTACTGGTTTAAGACAGTGTTTATTATATCAACTAGCTTCCGCCCGCGGCTTCGCCCGCGTAGAGTTCGGTTATATCGCGTTTTCAAGAGAATTCTTCAAAAGTCCGGGATAAATACTATCCTATGTTCTTTCTCAAGGTCAACTGTACCAAATTTGATTAAAGTCAGTTCAGTGGTTTAAACGTGAAAGAGTAACAGACAGACAGACAGAGTTACTTTCGCATTTATAATATTAGTAGGGATTATCAACTGACTTCCAAAACAGGACCAGGTACTCAATATGGATGGTTTTTTGCTCAACATGTGTCTTGGAATGAAGCATCTTGTCAAGCAGTTCTGTTCTCATAGATTAAGCTGTTAAGAAATAAAATTAAGACTGCAAAATTTTAGAGTTTCTCCAGTAAAAATTGTTTTCTTCGCCATATACTCACATCAACAGTAGTGTAATTCTTTAAGCTTTTGTTTCTTTGTGTTTAAAATGCTGTTGTTTAAAATAAATTGATATTATTACGTCCTAACGTGGCACTGATGTGCGATCACGTCATTTCTAGGCTGATATTATAAGCGAGGATTTTTAATTGGCTCTCTGTCGACTATGACTTCCTTCTATTGTTTAGCTGTAAGTCCTCCATAGTTTATTAAATAAATAAATAATAGAAAGAAAAAAATTGTACTACCCAATATTTGTTACAAATAAATATCATCTAAAAATAGCACCTTTACCCTTCAAAATGAAATACCTGGTACAATTTCCATGAACCCCTGATTTTCGCTTTGTCAACCTTCAATAACCCAGTTTACTCGGAACTATTATAGACGCCAAGTGTGAACCGTTCAATTTGTATAAATTACCTACATTATAATATATTGTTGTGCTACCTATCCGTCTTAATTTTCAATACTGTGAATAGTTTAGTGCTAATTATATGTTGAAATTGTGTTAATTATGCGTGTGTTGTGGTGACAGTAATTATGGCTTTCAAGATGAATGATGAATGATGTCGATCACGTTTTAAAGTCAACGTCAGCGAAAATTATTCCTTTTGACGTTAAACTGAACTAAACGAATAAATAACTAACTAAGTAGTTTTAAATATATAGAGCAAACAGACAGTTGCAAGCCATTCTTCCAAAAACACAACATCTTAACTCTCCCCTGTATCTACATACTAGAATCATGTAAATTTGTCCGTAAACATCAAGAGCTGTACACTCAACGAGACGACAACCAATCACGCTATCAACTCAGACCCCGCGCTAAACTAAATATACCTAAGTCTAGTTTAAAAATGCACTCGACAAGTCCCTACGTTATGTCTATTAAATTGTACAATAAACTACCCGCACAAATAAAAAGAGAAGATAAAATTAATATATTTTTAAAAAAACTTAGACAATTTCTTATAAGTAAATGCTACTATTCCATTAACGAATACCTAAATGATAAAAATATAAAGACATAAACAGCCACACGCACATACACACACACACACACACATATACGCGCTCACACACAGCTTCCAAGTTTACAGTGTAGATTAAGTGTTTAAATAAATAAATAAAAAATAAAAAAACTTTAAAATATAAATATGTATAACTTATTTGCCTATATAACTACTTTAGTCTTAGTCAACAATAATAAGTAACATAGCCGATAAGAGCTTCCTCTCTCCTATCCCACTTATTTTGCTGTGCCCGACAGGGTCCATGTGAACTATTTATAAGTACTACCACCTAAGAATACATGTGGAAAGCAATAAAAGTATTGAGTATTGAGTATTGAGTATTGAGTATTGAGTATTAAAAAATGCGATTCAACATGATTATCGTATTACTTACAGAATTATTTTTTTTTTCTCAAAATTAGTACGAAACTCCCATTGGTCTCGTTTTTGAAACTTTAAGAATCTCCATGAAGAAAATCCTCAAACTTTCACACAAAAAAGAAGAATTAATTTATGTGTTGATAAACCATTGGGTATTTAGACTTATTGGTAGCAAAACATTATAATATCGTTTCATGAACTTTTTGTGCTAAGTCTGCCAACTTTCACGAACTCCTTTGTACACATATTTAGGTAGTACAAATCAAACATGGGGTCATTGAACTCGAGCCATTGTCACGTAAAAATAAAAAAGTCTATTCATGATCCCGTATACGCTTTGTAAATAAAACAGGACAAACTGGAAAGGCTAATTACGTATTTTGTGCCGGGTTGATGTTAAGCGATGCGACCCGAATTCACAGGATGTTGAAAACCCTTGACCGGTACAAAAAAGGGGTGATTGTACTTGTTACTGAACAATTGAAGCTGTTGCTATATATTGAACTGCCTCGTTGAGTACGAGGTCTCGGGTTCGATTCCCGTGTTCCGAAATCGCTTTGTGGGTTTTAGAAACTTTCACAAAGCAGCCCGATGCCTGGAAGCTGGTGATTGATACACCCGTGCATCGGAGAGCATGTCGGTCCTGCGCCGGATCTCTCTCCGGTCGTGTCCGATTGCCGTCCCATCGGGCTATGACAGTGAAGGAATAGTGAGTGCACCTGTGTCTGCGCAAATGCCTGTTCACTATAATATATTCTGCGCAGTCTCTTTACAGCCGCCGTAGCTGAAAATCTTAGCTGATAATTGGCTAGGAGGACATTAAATAATTATACTCACGGCAGATTCTGAGTAGCAAAACTCTGTCGCTCGGTTTTAAACGTAATCTTTTACACATTAAGTTGCCAATTTTGACGACCTCTATGGCGCAATGGTCACCAAGCCGGACTGCCGAATCTGAGGTCCCGGGTTCGATTCCCGGTTCGGTCGACATTTGTGTGATGAGCATGCTTGTTGATCGTGGTCTGGGTGTTACAATATGTACTTATAAATATGTATATGTGTAGCTATATGTAGTTTATCAGTTGTGTTAGCACCCATAACACAAGTTAATTAATAACTTACCATGGGGCTAACCAACCGTGTGTGAAAAGTTGTCCCGACATTATTTATTTATTATTAAGTTGCCAATTGTTTATTTAAAATCCGTTTGAAAGCGTTGTAATTCACATAGTAATAAGACGCAATTTATTGCGTCAATTTACCTAAATACTGACTTCAACTTGCCTTGGAGCATTGCAAAGCTATAATTACACTCTCCCAATGTCCACTGTCCAGTTTGATAATTGACTGTGAAAGCCAAGACGAGCTCTCAACTGAGATCTAACAGGCTTCCAATTGGACCAATCATCTGCACAATATTAGAGTACAGTACGTCTGTTAACTGGTTAACTGGATGCAGCTGCGGTTCTTCATTAGGCCGTCCCTAGACGAACAACTATATTGCGCAATATTACGTTTTGTGCTTTATCTAGTACTAGCGACCCGCCCCGGCTTCGCACGGGATAATATTTCCCACTATTTTATGTACATAATTATGTTATTATACATATAAACGTTACTCTTAAAAAACCGCATGAAAATCAGTTGCGTAGTTTTGAAGATCTAAGCGTACATGGGGACAGACAGACGGCGGACAGCGACTTTGTTTTATACTTGGTATGTAGTTAAGATTTGATTGTTTGTTTGTTTGACATGAATAGGCTCTGAAACTACTGGACTAACTTGAAAAAATCTTTTACTGCGGTAGCTACACTATTCCCGAGTAACATAGGCTATATTTTATCGTAATGGAGGCAGTAGCTCCCACGAAACGTGGGTGAAACCGCGAGAAACCCACTAGTTCTTAATATAAAGTTAATATTGAAGATTTGAACAATGATTTAAGCCTCAAATTATGTATTGCACAATATGATTGTAGGTCTAGGGTTCGCCTTATAAAGGCTATAACTAATATTGCTCTCCATTAGTACTGATAAAATAATTGCCTGTCCAATGCACGTTCTGTAGAATGCAGTGTGCATTCAGAAGTAATTTCCGATAACAATGTGGAATAATTGGCTGTTTGTTTTATTGTGCTATCGCAGTTGTAGAAGACCTTATTTTTTTAACGACGTCAAAAATCATCAAATGACCCTCCCCGCTGTGGGTTAGCAGACTCACACCGCAGACTCTTACTGACTAAAAACCGTAGTGTTCCGTCGCAGGCCTTTTATGTACCAGGGCCGCGGTAAATCTAGTTGTAGAAGACCTCGTGGGTAAATCAAAACCCCGTGTCGATCGATTATATAGTCGTCATACGAGTTCTTCTGTGTTTCGGAAAGCATGAGAAAATGTAGGTCTCGGCTGTCATTTGAACATCTCCGGCAGTCGTTACGGGTAGATAGAAGCCAGAAAGTCTGATAACCAGTCTTACTTAGGGGCATTGGGTTGCCCGGATAACTGGGTTGAGGAGGTCAGAGATAGACAGTCGCTCCTTGTAAATATCCGGTTAGAATGGAAGCCGAAAGGGCTAAGAATGGTTTGTAACAACTGTTTCATATTAATTAAGTTACAAAATGGAAATGAGAGTGTATCCTTTCCTTAGGCATTTGCCTTAAGGCCATCAGTAAAAAAAGCTATTTATTTCCTAATTATCATGTTAAATACCACAGTGTAGAAAATAATTATACCGCTAATTAATCACGCAAAGAAACATTCGACGTGCAGAAAATAACTTATTTTAAATGTTAACTATTAAATTTCTATTGGTTATTATGTGCAAGTTAACAACATATTTCCTTGCACACGCGACTACTATTTTCTTATCTAGGTCAAAACTATTACATATAAGTACCTTTTGCTAAAGCTACCTATTTATATGAAGTTATACCAATACTGGCTTCCACCCGCGGTTTCACCCGCTTCTCAAGAGAACAAGTAGCATACTTATGTACAATTCTGACATGTAAGATATACATATTACGGTAATTTTTTATCAAAATGCATTCGGTAGTTTTTGTGTGAAAACGGAACAATCCTCAATACCCATACATACAAAATTTCACGTACATATACATATACCTAATATTAGGTAAGATTACTTGCGATTCATTTTTTTTATTTATTTAATGTGAAAAGCGAATTCAGTCACGCGTCTTATCGAGCCACTTATAATAGTCGTTATGGGAAAAATGTCTCTAATATCGTTTTCTCCTTAATCGAACATGAAATGTCATGAAAGGATTTGCTCCAAATACGTTTGTAACTTTGCAATCGATCAGTCAAGGATATTACTGATTTTTGACAATATAGTTTTCTTTTTTTAGTTTTAATTTTGTGAACAATTAAAAGTATCGTGATTGTCTTGAAGCTTGTCGATAACAGAAATTATTTTATAGCGTACAAGTTGCTTTTCCACGGTTTTCATTCTTCAATCTATGCTACTTGTAAATAGTGTAGATTCCCAAAAGTGAAAGAATTTCTCGAAACGGATTAGCAGTTTCAGAGCTTTTAGGGAAGAAACTAACAAAAATATTTCCCTTTTAATTTGCATCTGTAGATTAGTGTAGCCTGTGTATTTATATTATATTATACATTATTATATTATTCGATTTCATAATGAATCAATCTACTAACAATAAATAGTAGGTATCCAAAACCGATTTTGTTTCAAAGTTATCTTTTCTTAGGTATCACTTAAATACCATTACTTACTTAGACATTCCGTTGAGACTTTCCACAGTATTTGATTGAAGTTAGATTGTTTGTGAACTTGAATGGAGTAGGCCTTTAAAGTATTCATGTGTGAGAGTTCGTCAATATGCCCTTTTTGAGGACAATTTATTGGTGGAATATTTTCCTAAATTTTGTATGGATCTTGTACGTTATTTTGGCAATTTATTGGTTTACAGAATACATACATCGAGAAGAGTCCGCACTTAGCTATTATGGATACAATTTTAGCATAGTAAAAATAGTGCCAAAAGTGGTAAAAAAGGTGTTGGCAAGTGTTAGTCGTAAAATCCAAAATTCAGCTTTGCAAGTCATATGGGCTATTGAATTTCGCATGCAAATGAACTCGCGGATAATAGCTAGTACTTACAATAAGAAGGGTTATACCCTTTTGACCCTTCCCAAGATAAAGGTAACTCGAAAAATTCTTGAGGTCTTACATTTTGCCAGCATAGACTAAATGTGTTACAATAAAAAAGCTGAGCCAGATATTTTATTTCGGACCCAAACTCTGGGTGATAACTGTTTTATTGGAATAATAGGAACGAAAGACATTTCCAAAGTTCATTGGTTTAGTTGAAGGACGAAGCTTGAAGAATTTATTTGAAAACAATTGCGAGGACGCTATAGTAATAAAGAGGTCGAGAGATTTAATATATTTTGAGTTAGCAACAATAAATAGCGACAGAATATAATGTAGTTTCTTCTTCAGCGTTGGGTAATTTATTGACTTTTTGCAAAGGATTTTATATGAAGATTGAGCGTACCTTTGTATATGCTTAGACGTTGAAATGAAAAAAAATTGGTTTTGTTTTGTTTTTTCCTTTTTAATAGGTTACCGAATATTTTTTGCAGTTGACAACTGTATCAAGGGAAATACCATTTTTTGTACTGACTGACAGGATTGTGAACTGCACCAAAAAACGGTCAGACCATAAAAGTCACAGTTAATTGTCATGTGTCGAGTTCAAAAATTGTTTCTTGAATTGCAATTGTCGTCCTATCTCGCACGTCATGTTGACCGCAAAAATGCTTCCTTCAATCTAAGCAACACAACCCAGTTAGTAGGTAACAAGTTTCCTCGAATTCAGTTTACAAAGTCCCGAAAAAACTAACAAGCATAGCAATGAAAATAAAAGTTTGTGAAAGGTCGTAAAAGAGAAATTGCGGATAGAAAAACAACTTTCAGGTAGATTTTTTTTTAGAAATAAGCAGTATCTTTGAATTCAATTGTAGGTACTATGCGATATCTAATGGTTGTTAACAGTGTGTACATAAATTGTAAAATAAAATAAAAAATAATTGCGCAAAAAGCTGCCCAACATATTAAAAGTCAGCACGGAACTTTTGTTTTGTGTTTTTTGTCATGTTGCGCGCCAAATGTTGCCTAGTGGTAACTGTTTAAGCCTTTTTATCGTCCCACTGCTGGGCACAGGCCTCCTCTCACACGGAAAAGGATAGGACCTAGGAGGACCTAGTGGTAACGCCGCTTTACAAAGACTTATAGAAGCAAGTTATCGCAAAAATATTATCCTCAAACATTTTTTCGGTAAAATTCCAATAGTATTGAGTAATTGGTTGTTTTCTTCAAATACCGATACTAATATTGGTTGCAACCCTATAGAAACTATACCTACAGGTAAACCAATTCTTAGAATTCCTAACAAATATTTGATAGAAAATAATTTGTAACAAACCTTCTTTCTAGATATTTACGACACAATTCTCGGAATTACAGTCAAAATTCTTGTAGAATCAATCAATTAATGAAATTGAAGGTAAACAGTTAATTTATTATTTCGATGAAAAAACAGGTGTTCGTATAGGTCTTCACGAAACCAATTAAAAGTATCCGGAATTCAATGGGGCGATTGAACTCCGATTTCCGAAGTCCGGATCCGCAGTCACTCGAGTTACGTAACTTGACACGTGTCAAAACAAATCTAAGAAGGGTTTTGAGGCACGTGTGTCAATTTTGCAAAATAACTACAGTGAGCTATTGGATATAAGTTACCTCATGTAATTTTAAGGTTACACGTGAATTCTAAATTCTGAGCTGATGAATGTGAGAAACCGCACATGCGCGAAATTGTGGACTAACTTGGCCCATTAACTAAAGGCCTAGACTTGTATTATCATATAAATCTACTCGGGCTTTATGAGACTTAAAATTGATTCGTATTTCAAAGTGAGAAACTGAATAAATTGTCTCGTTTATTTTTTTATCTGTTTTGCGTAGGTTTTGGTCACTTTTTTTAATAAGTATCTACCTAGAGGCTTTTGATATTGCAACTCGTCATTTTAAATGTTTAATTACGTTATTTGACAGTTCAAAATGGTTATGTCGTGTCAAATCAATCTCATACGTCGACAAAAAAATAAAAGAGTTGTGTTCCATGAATTTCGATCTATATCATAAATGGCTGCTAATGATTGCTTTGCAATCAATCAAGTCGGTATCGGATCAATATTTTGTAGGTCAGTAAGTTATTAAGTAATGCCTGTAGTATGAAATATTGTGGGAATATAAAAAAAATACTGGATAAATTGGATTTTGCCCACGCCACGCCACGGATTCGCCCACATTCTTCATGCCCTTAGGCCCAAAAGTGGGAAGATTGAAGGTTATTATATTAAACTTGTGGCTCGCATGAGCTTTGGATAGTTTATTCGTAAATATCTCTATCTATTAATAGAAATGCAATAGCACTCTTTAATAAAGAGTGCTAAAGTTTACAACATAAATAGAGTCTTTATTATGTTGTTTGAGTAAAAAAAAGTTGTGTAAATAAATGTTTTCCTTTCCTTCTTTTTTCTTTGTGAACTGTTTTTTTTTTAATAATTTCACATATTCATAATTAGGGTGTGGTTCAGTGTGGTTAACACTGAACAACCTAATTATGAATCACTTCGTAAAGGTGCATGAAAATGTGATTGCATGAAAGTGCAGTAGTTTTTGAGTTTATTATAAACAGACAGTGGTGATACATTTTCTGCAATAAAATATTTATGTAGTCACTTTTAAAGAGTCGAACTACATAATCTAAATGCATATATTTTGAAGTAGGTATGAACTATAATTCCAGGAACGAATGCAATCCAGGCTTAGCTTTAATTAGCTAATGTAACACATTGATATGACTGATGAAAATAGAACGCAGACATTATTGGATTCATCCGACACGATATTTCTCAGTATTTGGGCTTATTTACTGGAAATAAACCGGCCAAATATCAACTATGTATTAGGTGGAACTAGTATATTTTGAAAAGTTTAATTGTGATTCGTTTGTAAAAGGTTTAACAATCGGATTAAGGAATGATACAATTATCGTATTATTTGCTAAAAATCAGTTTATGTTCGTGACGTTGTTTCTCAACACGTGATGACTACAACATCTAATGCTGATATTACAGTAGATGACAGACAGTTGCTTGTATGAACATCATCTTCCGAGCCTTTTCCCAACTATGTTGGGGTCCGCTATGTACCGCCGGATGCAGCTGTGTACCAGTGTGTTACCCAGTTACCCGGGCAACCCAATACCCCTTCTGCTTCCAACTACCCGTAACGACCGCCAAGGATGTTCAATGACAGCCGGGACCTACACTTTAACGTGCCATCCGAAACACAGGCTTGTATGAACATCATTCGCGCTTTTAACCCCATGCTGAATGAAAAATGCTTCGTAGGGGTTTCGGCTACTGGCTCAGTCATGGTGACTGTAAAACCTGCCTAATATCTAGATAAGCTGATCATGACATTAACTTACATATATAATCGCAAAAATAGATGTGAGCTTACGTTATCGGTCATAAAAATATACGAATACACTGAATTGTCATTAAGGATAACATTTGCGGTGTGTTATCAAAAATAGGTAGGTAACATGAGAGAATGAGTATTTTGATAGTTAGATTTACAATGTTTCACTATAATGAAGATAAATATGTCGTAGATAAGGTAATTCTATCCCGGAAAACGCTGAATTTTTTTTCATTTTCCCCCCTGATTTCAGTTGAAAATATTACAATATTTGCATAGCAAAAATATTTTTTAAATTCGATTAGAATGCATGCCACAAATAATAAACTGAATTCCTTTTTTGTATTTCAGTTTTATACATTTATACCAATAAAAATCACTCGTATTTATGCGTATCATAGATTCACATAAATTACAAAAACTATGTTTTATAAATTACTTTATTATCACTTATTCATAAAGGCTTAAGTGAAAAGAGAAAATAACTTTTAGGCTTTAATACCTATCGCTTAACAAAAGCTTGCATTACCTTTGTAAAATGTTCTAAAAAATAATAATTCGGGCGTTATAAAGTATTTCGAAGAATCTACTAGTATAATAGGGCTTATAAATTCTTTGAAAGTTATTGTGTGTTAAGTTAAATACTCATCTAAACGTGAAGATGGATTTTTCACGTGTTGCAAGATTTTTTATGCGTTTTGCAGTAATATAATATTTTCACAAATCACTCATTTTTATGACTTTTGAAAATGTATTTTATTTTAAAGCTTCGTGATATTGACAATATAAAACAACGATTGAAAAATATAACAACAATAGGTATAAACATTAAAAAGACAACATTTTGCTGTCTTCATTTTCATGGCCTTCGAAAAATAAAGTTTGAAAAATACCTGTACATACTTAGGTATTTCTCAAACTTTTTCTAACTCGTTTATTTTTTAGGAACTTTTTACGAGTAAGGAGCGTACTTCATTACTACGTAAGTAGGTAACATAAAGAAACCATAAAAAAATCTTCACCTGTCTCAGAGCAAAAGTGTTAGTAACAAACAGCGAAATGCTCACATTTTATGATACTAGTGTTTTACGCGGTTTTATTCATCTTGAAAGGCTTCCAAAATCGTACTTTGACATAAGTAGGTACACTTATATAGTCTCTGGTATTTATATTTTCTTATTTTAGGGTACCCACCCACACACTGCAAACTTTTAGTCGGCCGGTATTAAGTAAAAAATTAAGTAGGTAAAGATATTTAAACATTGAAATACCAATTTTTTTTATTTTCATGAAATGTATGCCTCCTATCATATTCTTAAGAATATTACTATCTATTTAATTGATTATATTAAACCAAAGAGAGTTATATGGAGCGCAGCGTAGATTTTATGATGACTATTAAATAAGATTGTAATACTTTAGTCTTACAAATTGCATGATATTAAACCCAATGCAAGAATATAAGTATAAGAATTATAATTTTTATCTAACTTTACAATAACAATTTTCTTTAAGCTTTCTCAAATTAACTATGTATTATTTTATTTATGGTTCATACAAAAAATATTCGGCATGTTACAGTGTCTTAATTTTATTTCTAAGTTTTAAACTAGTGAGCTCAAATTACTGATTGTACTATATTTTTTCCTTAAATTTTAGGAAAGATATTTTTTTATTCCGCGAGGTTTCGAATCAAGGCTTGCATGCAGGATATAATCCATGAACATACACCACAACCATATACAGCGGAATTAACACTAAATCTTAATAATTTTTCCTAGCAATTAATGTAGCAAGTGCAGCGTAAGACGTCCATCAACGAGGTGGACAGTCGACCTTATAAAGGTTGCAGGAAGACGCTGGATGCAGGTCGCCTCCAACAGGTATCTGTGGAGATCAAAGGGGGAGGCCTATGTTCAGCAGTGGACGTGCTGTGGCTGAGATGATGATGATGAATTAATGTCATGGATTTCTGCGAAAGAACGCCTGTTTCCATGATTTAAGTATACTTTTTTCCTGCAAAAAGTGTATTCCAGACACAAACAAAAAATAAATAAATAAACAAACAGAGATATTTTCTCATACGCACATAATAATATCAGAAAATATCCTTTTGTTCCCTTTCAAATGAAACTCCGACTGTCTGTAATTTAACCTGAGGTGTGCCAAGGGAATTGCTATGTGCTCATAATTAATTAGCAAAAGTACTAGATTTCACATTTGTACATGTATTTTATTAAGAATGTTATTTTAGTAGAAATTCATGTGCTATATAAGCATGTAAGTATAACCGATCTCTTTTAAGTTTTGATTCAACTGTAAGAGTAAGTCATTAAGGCAGTCAATACATGGATCTTGTGTCTGTATACTTCCATATACCTAGGTATCTCAAATCAAAACAAACGTAATAAAAGTAATTGTATCTGGTTTTAACGAATGTCAATCGCAGAAAAACGTCACGTCTGTGTAATTTTATATGCGTATGACGATCAAACCACGCCACACGATCGTATGAATGGAGATGAGGATTTATACGTTTCTATTATACGTATTACCTACTTATTCATATAATAATCTTTGTGGCATCAAAACTACGGTTAACGATACAATTTAATCGTGATACAAAGACAGTCAAAAGGATTTACGTAGGATTCATTTTATCAGGGTTTAAGAGTCGGAGTTACCTCGCGATGCTAATAGAACCCTCAGGAAGCTTAGGTGTTTAATATGTTATAGTGTTTTATTTTGCACGACCGAAAGCGCGGACAATATCAGTTCTGACATTGGCAAAATCTTCAAGATCGCCATTGAATGCATCGCTTGTCATATTTAAATGCGTTACTAAATAAAAGTAACGTTATCATCACTACAAATTCATCATCCGCCTAGCCTTTTCCCAGCATATCTTGAGGTCGGCTTCCACCCTAACCGCTTGCATTTGAGTACTAGTGTTTTACAAGAAGAGACTTCCTATCTGACCTCCTCAACCCCGTCACCCGGGCAACCCAATACCCCTTGGTTAAGCTGGTGTCAGACATACTGGATTTTTACCCGTAACGACTGCCAAAGATTCAAATGACGGCCCATTTAACCATGCCATATTAAAATGTGCTACTAAATAAAGATATTGTATAATCATCTGTTCACATTGCCCGTTGCTATTTGAAGCTCTACGAACTAACATAATAATGACGTTTGTTATTTTGATTATCATATTTGGTACTGTATCAGTTATGATCGTCATAAGTTTTTATTGTCTCCTTTTATGTGTGGTTAGCAGTAAACACACTTTCACTAATTGTTACATACTCGTGCCTGCGACTTTTCTTTAAGTAAGTAAAGACCAGTAAGTCTGACACCAGTCTAACCAAGGTGTATTGGGTTGCCCGGGTAACTGGTTTGAGGAGGTCAGATAGGGCAGTCGCTCCTTGTAAAGCGCTGGTACTCAGCTACATCCGGTTAGACTGGAAGCCGACCCCAACATAGTTGGGGAAATGGCTCGGAGGATGATGCCTGCGACTTTTCTTTAGGTTTAAGTCCACCCTTATCTGTGGTTTATCTTTTCACTTTCCCTTTATTTATGATGATGAGTTGAGATAAAGTGATTTTGTAAAAAAAGTACTTAATCCGAGTCTGTTAGAGATATTTGAGTATCAAGTTTCAATGGAATTCAGCAGTTTATTTTTTGGGAATTTTTTTTTGGTTTCTGCGGTTTTATGAGACGATTATAAAATAATGGAAATCCGGAAGTAATGTGGATATGCAAAATTTGCAGGAGGATTTGAAAATGTAAAAGAATAAAAATTGGTTGTCTTATGCCCAACTGATAATATAATCTGTCAATGAACTTATTTTTTCAGAATAATTTGTATGAAGAATAGGAAAAGGGTCTGAATTTCGCGTTAGTTCTTGATAAAACTTGTTTGATACATTTTCCTTAACTTTCACCCTAGAATTTCCCATTCATTCTGAAAAGTACCACATAACGCTACTTATCCTAATCAAAGAGCTCTCTATAACTTACCTAAGGCATTATGATCCACAAATCCAGAACAATTCACTTCAAAACCAGAACCAATCCGAAAAATGTAAGTTATTGAATAAATACGAGAAACAAAGTACGATTTGAAACCACTGGGAACGCGGGACGTCCGTCACAGGCGGCGGTCTACGCGATACTAAATGAAAAGGGGATGTGAATCTTATATATACGCCTGACTCTGTTGCAACCACCTGTTCCGAAGGGGTACAAGAAAACTGAGTTTTCATGGTTTCGGAAAATCTTTGTTTAATTTTTTTTCCCGTTTGGCTTTTTTTTTTGCTTTTTGCAAACGTTTGGTTAAACAACGTGATTTTGGAAAAAGTTTTATGTTACGCTTTTTGTGGGATTTCTGGGACCCTCAAAACGTGTTTTGGGTGGAAATTGTTTGTTCGTTGAAAATGTAAATTTCAAAAAATGTTGCTACCTGTATACGAATCCAATATGTATGATAAATAATTTAGTAGGAGTATGTAACTCAGTGTTTATCGTTTACAAACTACACTTAATTAAATTACCCCTTAAATTAAAGTTCCTATTTCTGCGAAAGAATCAGTAGCCATTACTTTTCAAGCAGTTTTACCTTGTAAAGTGTTCTGTAATTTGTTTTAGACATTTTAGCAGAACTTTGTGATTCCAAGAGTAGGTGTTGACTCGAGCACTAGATTCTAAGAAATATAATAAAAAATGTAAACGTTTGGTTAAAGTTTAATGTTTTATTAACTTCTGGCGAATCATTTATTCATTACAGTTAAAGCTTAAGTCAAATTAAATAGGAGGCAATTGCTCCTACCTTTTACCAAGAAATGCCTACGCCACTAACTGTGAGTTGTACCATCTAACTACTTATTTTAACCGAACCATTTTCAGTTTTCAAATAGCTGATTTGACGGTCATCTCAGCTGCCTAGCCTTTTTCCAATTGTATTAGGGTTGGTTTCCAGTCTAAACAGATACCTTTTGGCAAGATAAATCATTGATTTTACCAATTGGCAGCAATTTCAGCGCTGGTTATAGATTGGTTATCGTTATAGTTAAATGATGCTACTCACCCTGACAATTTCTCGAACTTAAATGTCTAAATACATGCAAAGTTATAACTTACCCTACATTAAGTATACTAAAGAAATGCCTCAAAGAATATTCATAAAACCATTTAAATTGATATTGTAAAAGATGTTTACACATTTATTTATATTTAGAACGTTCTTTGAAGTCTAAAGAAGTTTGCACAGAGGTTTTAATAAGGCACAGTAGCGTCCTCTGTTTTTAGAGTTCCGTACCCGAAGGGTACACGGGACCCTATTGTTTTCGCTACTCTGTCCGTCCGTAAGTCTGTCACCAGGCTGTATCTCATGAACCGTGATAGTTAGAGAGTTGAAAGTTTCACAGATGATGTATTTCTGTTGCTGCTATAACAACAAATACTGAAAACGTAAAAATAATAAAATACATATTTCAGGGGGCTCCCATACGACAAACGTGATTTTTTTGCTCATTTTTGGTCGATATCGATAACGACAACAGGTATTATAAATAATGGTACGGAACCCTTCTTGCACGAGTCCGACTCGCGCTTGGCCGGTTTTTTGTTGTCACTACTACTTATTTTAGACAAAAGGGACAATGTAGGTAATCCTTATTCGAGTTTCAAAAGGCTTTGAACAATGGCTTGTTTGGAGGATTAAGGAGCTGTAATTATGTTTTAATTAATTTATAAAAGGCGGGAAATGCAATGTATGCTGCATTATATTTTTAAGATATGGGTATAGTTTTTTATTATTCTTTTGCTCTCTTGCTTTGGGATTATTCAATCGTTGTACATCAAGTATAGAACGCTTAAATATAATTTGCTAAGTGTTGTAGTGATAGTGTAGTTTTTATTCTGTCTCTGATTTAGAGAGGACCTTTAGTAAATCTATATGAATTAAAAAAAAAATAGAAAAAGTAAGGCAAACAAATTAAAGACAATTTACATAATTAAAAAACGAGTATAAAATAACCGGATATAATACACTATTATAAAAAGATCATTAAGTCAATTAATTTATTACTTGCCTGGGGCTTTACTTCTAAGCTTCAAAATTAATGAAGGGAAGTCTAAATTAAAAAAATTGATTGAACATAAAGTTATTGCCGCCTAAATAAACATTCAAACAAACACTCATTACATACTAACAAATAAAATTTTATATTACCTATAGAAAATTAATAACAAATTTGCTGCAGGATATTGAAAATTATATTAATTGAATACATATAAAAATTGGCTTTATTAGCTTTTAATATTAATTTGTATAACTAGGTAATTTAACATTAATCAAATAAGAAGATAATATTAATTTACTATTTTAGTACAGAAATTCCATTATATTGGTTTCAGAATGTTGACAGCATATTCATAAAGTTTGATAAAAAAATTGCATACCTACGTATAGCAACTAGGTAAATGCGTTTTTTCCGAAATCAGAGCACCAATGGTATCAACTCGGATTAAAACAAAAAATAAATAGACTGCATGTTTCATGGTAAGCAAAACTTAACTTTTCCAAATTAAAAGCTTTAAAAAACGCTAACTCGAGCTACTTTTAGGGTTCCGTAGTAAACTAGGGATACTTATAGTTTCACCATGTCTGTCCGTCCGTTCTTCCTCGCTTAATCTCAGTGACCGTTATCTCTTTAGGGCTGAAATTTTGTAAAAATATGTATATCAAATACGTCGACAAAGTGCACAAATAAAAAAATAATAAAGTGGAAAAAAATGTTTTATATGGGTCATTCCAACCCTATGGATGGTGATGGATCGTTGAATAGGCATTTAAATATGAATAGGGGTTAACTAAAATCATTGTTCAAATAATCGCTCCGAAAGTTGAAACAATGTGTCCCCCATCTAACTTTCGAACCATAGTTTTAAAAAATATGAAAAAAATCTCAAATGTACAACTTAAATAAACTTTCTTGGATGATTTTACAAACTGTTTTTTTACTAACTTTGCAATTTAACTGTATTTGAAAACAACATAATTGGAATCTTTAACGGTAAACATTCGAATTGAAAAAAAAAAACAGTTCGCAATCCAAAATTACCACCGAAAACCCGACATACATAACCCATCTAGTTTATCGACCTGTTAGGTATGGGCCATACTCGAGAAAATGCGGAACCCTACACTGAGCATCACGACACGCTCTTGGCCGGTTTTTTAATTACGGTAATAAAAAACTTTTTATCTCTGACCGCAGCAAATGCAGAATTTTCAATACCGCTCAGCAAAAACATTGTGGTATCAGGGAGATTTTATTTTAAAGTTGCCTTAAGAAACTGCCTTTGCATTTCAAGGAGTATCAACAGTCGATACTGCTGGTCAAAGAGTAAGAAATACATTTATTTTTATACGAACGTAAAGGTAAAAACGTACAGTTTTAGATACTCCT
This sequence comes from Helicoverpa armigera, assembly GCF_030705265.1. Classification (NCBI taxonomy): domain Eukaryota; kingdom Metazoa; phylum Arthropoda; class Insecta; order Lepidoptera; family Noctuidae; genus Helicoverpa; species Helicoverpa armigera. Next base: position 9,148,400 of record NC_087135.1, on the reverse strand, counting down.
CAAGGTAGCGTTTAAGAGTTACTCCATTAATCTAGAAGTCAGAGACAACTTTAATTTATAATCTAAGGTAAGGTGCTCCCTAGACAGTCAGTTAAATTGTGCAATATTACCATACTGTAAAAATGTATTGACATCTGGGGTTCATGTTTAACACTGCGAAATGATTTTTATTGCGCAATATTTTATTGTAATATTGCACAATGTTAATGTAGTCTAGGGACCGTCTTAGACACAATCTTTCAGAAATCTGTATTAGTACGGTAGACTGCACATCAGTGGTAACTGTCATGCACCTTAACTCAATAGTAATGAGTACGATTTTCCTATAAAACTGTTACCACTGACCTGAAGTTGACTGTACATGTTTGTATCAGCCGATAATAGTTATTTTTCAGTAAGTAGGTAATGGATGTACCTAATAGTTATTTCTGAACTACTTTAGTTAGGCTTCTGTTCAAGTATAAAATGTCTACATTTGTAGTTGTGCCCTAGAGGTAACATTTTGACAGGTAAATCCCATCATCGTCTAAGCTTGCTACAATGAGCTATACATTTTCAGAGAAATTGAAGTTTATTTCTAAAGAAACTTGCGCTTTAAATGAGAATTGAATTTCAAAAACTGTTAATATAGTTTTGACAGAGATACAAAGCTTTTACAGACATTGTGAAACGCTTTGAAATTTGAAAATTCTGTTAATATCTCTACAGTGAGAAGATGCATTGTATTGTCAAGGACTATAATGATGGTCACTGCAAAACGCTTTTGAAAATTAGAGAAGAAAAAACGAATTTTTGTGAAGTTTCCTATTTGTAAATGCGATAGATAACATCTATAGAGGTTACCAATTATTTCTACTTTTATATTGGTCCTTAACTTTTTCTTCAAACGTTTTTTTTTTTGCAGCTATAATACAACCTACCACATATTAATGGTTAGGTACCAGTCTAACTCGACCCTTCTGAGTATCCAAACTTTTTCTTTCGTTAGCTCATCTTAAAATGGCTTTACATTGAATTGCCGAAAACGGGCCACAGAAGTTATCACGTGATAAAAAGGTAGTATTTATTAGAAATACGGATATCTGTGGGTCAAACCTTTAAATATGTAAAAGCTGAATTTATTGTTATTAAAATTTCAGGAGACAATAGAGTTTATGTGTATTTACGATTGCAATTTAGGTGTCTCCTTTTTTGTACGAGTACCTTTTGTCCCATGTTGTTAGCAAAAGAGAGTTTGCATGTTTATTGCAATAACTGTTACGAACTGCTTTGAAATGAAGAAAAAAATTTGAAAATAAGTACTATTTAAAAAAATACTTTTTATATAAACTGATTAAGAAGGGTTCGTTTTGTTACTCATACAACACATATTGACTGAAAGCGTACTTTTACTGTAACAGCCTTTTTATCGTCCCACTGCTGGGCCCAGGCCTCCTCTCACACGGAAAAGGATTGCGCATTAATCACCACGCTTGCTCAATGCGGGTTGGTTGGTACTGCGATGCCTAAATTAACAACAAAATATACATTTCAAAATGCACTGATCATCGATCAATCATTTCAAAATGGACGTTCTCAAGAGACATGAAAACGCGGAGATACAAAGATTTGGTATTTCCCAAGAGATGAAAAACCATTTATTATAGAAAATGGTGTAATGGCGCAATAAATCCATTATTGAACCATGGGGTAGCAGAGATTGCTATGAAATATGATATGAACACACAGTGAGGGTGTATCAATAAGTTTATTTTTAAAATTGAAAGCCATACACACATTTTTCTCTACAATATTGTAGATATATCTGTTTTAAGGAATTAACAGCTACTTACATAATTATTAAGAACCTATGCATTAAATTAAAACAAAAATATTGCATCATGATTCATTAAACAAGATTTACATTTACAACGAATACAGTACAATGCAACAATATACTGTACACTACACATGTACTGTGCATATACTATACATACAATATACTGGTTTTCGTATAAGAATATGTAGACAAATAAATATCGTTAGCTTTTCCATAATTTCAAAATTCAAAATGGCTTCGAAAATCAAATCCATAGATAAAACAAATGAATAACATCTCAAAAATTTTACGAAACTCATTTTCGTGTTTCAAATACAATTTAGTACCTATACGACATTTTGAAAGTTTATTTCAAACTTTTATTTTTATAAAACAAATAAAAATCACGTGTTAGCCGCGCCAAATGAGATTCTAAATTACTTTTTAAGAGCGTCGCCATTTTGAATGCAGTATGCAGTAATATAAAAGAATCCAACAAATTGAAATGAAAAGGCGTCGAATGAATTTCCACGCAATAGTGAAAGACTGAAACTGAAAGGGTGCAATATTATGCTCGACTGCGTTAGCTTTGAACTACAGTAATTAACTATTCTATGTTCCTTAGTTAAAAAAGATAGAACTATGATAAAGTGTATAATTGTATAAGAGAAGCAGTCTGCAGACATTTAGTCGGCCGATAATTTATTTAGGCTCATAATCATCATCATCCTCCGAACCTTTTCCCCAACTATGTTGGGGTCGGCTTCCAATCTAACCGGATGTCGCTGAGTACCAGTGCTTTACAAGGAGCGACTGCCCTATCTGACCTCCTCAACCCAGTTACCCGGGCAACGCAATACCCCTTGATTAGACTGGTGTTAGACTTACTGGCTTCTGACTACCCGTAACGACTGCCAAGGAGGTACAATGAAAGCCGGCTATTTGAGCTCATAAATCGGTATGGAAATGAATAGTGTTCCCACATCAAAATCAGGGTTTTGGTTGGTATCAGACCGACTAAAAACTTTGATTGAATTCACAATTTTCTTTTTCTTTTTTGTACCAACCATCGGGCGAACTGTGGACCGATTGTTTAGTCTACACTGTGCCTTGTACTCTAAAAGTTTTATTAATACAATTAATTGTAAGTGCAGCTTATCAAAAATTTTGAGCTAGATATAATTTTAGTTATCATAAATCTCTTTTAATAACTGAAATTGTTTTTAATTCGAATAGTACTAATTAAAAAATAATTGAATAGTTGATTGGAGTAACATAATATTATGAAACTTTGGGTGCAATTTAACTAAGTTTTAGAATAGGTTTCATTTTTGATAAAAGTACGCACATGTATTTCAAATATTCTATTATTATTTATGAACATGTTCTTTGTAAAAGTATTATAAAGAGTTACTGGGTGCCATCAAATAAAAACTTGTAACCTCCAGAATTCAATATGTGTCCTTGATTTCTTTACCTTTTCACGTTACTATGACAACAAATAAACAATCGAACTGTAAAAAAAAAATCCGATTCGAAATTTAAAAAAGCATGCTATGTATCAAAAATATAGAAAGAGCACAGATTACTACAGATACTTCACTCAGTAGAAAACTTCCAATACCTATTACGATAATTGCCTACTCCTTCGCGTCAGCAACCACTGTATGCTAAAATGCGCCTAAATGCTCAAGCGTACAGCAGTGATTGCTTCGCACCGCGCGATTCCACAGTAATCGCAGGGCTGCCTCTTCGGTAAAATTAAATTAACATAACTTTTTATGTATGTTATTGAGAACTGTGAATATGTTCTGACTTTTATGTGGCAGTTAAAAATTTTATCATTTATAAAATATTTAACCAACTTAAAAAAAAGGAGGTGATTAGACATAGGTACAGGCCAAACTGAGAAGTTTGACTTGTATGGTTTGTAGGTATGTATGTTTGTGCGCGATAATCTCGCGTTTGGCTAAACCGATATCGATGCGATTTTCAGAAAAGGATTTATTACATTTAGGAGAACGTTTTAAAATAAGTATAATACTTCTTAGTTTGATGATGATCTTCGGAGATGTTCACTAGAAATGAAAAAAAAAGCCTTAAAAAAAGAGGACCGACTTCAAATAAGGCACAAAGCCGTAAGAAATAATTTGGTTTTTTTTTTATGTTGGTGCTAACAGCTGGTAATTACGAATCGAAAAAGCACCGACATCAAAAAATAAATTATTTCTTACGGTGTTTTGAAGTCGGTTCTCTTTTTTTAAAGTTTGTTTTATTATTTTTGTAAGTTTGTTTTGTTTTATATACCTATTGGTGCTGACTGTAGAAGAAACCTAGATAAAATATAATTATATACATCAGTGTGTAGGTAAAATAAAAAAATCTTTAAAGTTACAGCACATAAGGCACCACACGGCATCGTAATGCGCGTACGAACGAACAGCACTATTAGAAGTCGGTTAAAAATTGAACGGCGTGCGCGCGCTTCGCTTGTGAAAACCGCAACTGAATTTGATCCGCCGGCGGACCGAGACCGCTCGGCTGGGCGGTAGGCACTTATAGCGCGCAAGTACATGGAGTGACGGAGGCCTGGAAAGAGGTAGAATCCCAATCATTATCTACATAAACTTGTCTATGTCCAAGTAGGATAGTTTTCAATTACACAGATCTGCCATCTACAGGAGCGCGATAACAGAAGCGACAGTCAAAACAATGAATTGAAATCTTACATTGTTTTGAGTAATAACTGCTGTCATATCCACGGAGTAGAGAAAGATGACCAGAGCTGCTACAAGGCAGGTAGGTCAGGCACCGTCTGGGTCAAATGGCCTATGGTAGGCGTGACCGAAACGCTCTATTACGAATGAAATAAACTAAACGCCTCATCGTTTAATTATCGTTTATTTGACGCATCGTCGTAGTATCACGGACTAGCAAGCGGAGCAACAAGGTGGACAAACGACCTTATAAAGGTTGCCGGAAGACGCTGGATGCAGGTCGCCTCCAACAGGTATCTGTGGAGATCTAAGGGGGAGGTCTATGTTCAGCAGTGGACGTCCTATGGCTGAGATGATGGTGATGATGATGATGATAATCGTCGAAAATTATCGTTCTTCCAAAAAATTGGCGGGTTGGTCTATAACGTTCCTCATCTCCCGAACACCTGCATTTTGGTGACGCTATTTTTTTACACGATTTTCCGTTATGACATCTCCGTTTGTTGTTTTGTTCTCCTTGGTCGTATTTATAGACAGGTAGGTTTTCTCGAATGTTCCCTTTGAATCCTGGCTATTCTTAGGTATGGTATTATGCAACTGTTTGTGCCTTCGTTTTGTCATCTTATATTTATTTGTGAAGTAGATAAACAAATACATACAAGTTAGCATTAGTTTTTTAATTAAATAAAGCGTGGAGCATTTTGACTTAGTAGTCTCTGATTTTGAACATGATGAAAAATGTTACGATTAGTGGGATAACATCTAACATCAGCCATTATTATCAAAGATTTGTGAAGTCGCTGATGTCAGTGGCTGATGAACAAAGATTATAATTATAACAAAAAACCTTTGGTCTATGGAACTACATATATTATATAACATATGCTTGAAAAATTCGTTTATAGGAAATGCGCAGTTTGCGTGCCTGAACCAAGTTAAATAAAAGCATTTAATAAACTCTGTCGTCATGGCTCTCTTGGGTACATTGCTACTCTACTCATGACTCCGCTTTTAATGTAATCATGTTAGGTGCCTTGTAAATATACGTTAGGTTCCAATTTATTTGGGGCAGCTATTTTAGGCCTGCTATTGTTTTAATTAATCAATGTCATATACCTATTTAGATATTTGGGTTAACTTTGTACATCGCAGTATGTTCATGTCGTGTCAACATTTAATGAAAACAAATTGCCATGTCAGTATTACAGATATTTCTTTTTTACTGCATTTCCTTTTAATTGCTATAAAATCACCTGGAAGAAGACCTATTATTTACTTTTTTTTAGAGTTCCGGGACCGTCCGGGTCCGTCTGTCACCAGGCTGTATCTTATGAACCGTGATAGTTACAGAACTTAAATTTTCACAGATGATATAATATTGTTGCCGATATAACAATACATACTGAAAACTAGAATTAAATACATATTTTGGGGGGCTCCCATACAACAAACGTGATTTCTTTGTCCGTTTTATGAATCGGTACGGAACCTTTCGTGCACGAGTCTGACTCGCACTTGGCCGGTTTTTTAACTTTTCATCATTCTCAAAATGTTTTAAAAATAATAGAATAGGTATTATATTGTTCGAAAGCTGGACAGTTTGACCTATTTCTCGCACTCCCCACAGCCAACCATCAAATGATGATTTTAGACCAATTCTATGAATTTAATTTCCTAACAAGAAGGTCGTATTATCTGCATCAATTGGAACTTTATTCCGCCCTTATCTCTATCCTATCTAGAAAGTCAACCAGTGTAGGTTGCATCTGGTATATTTGCTTGATCAGCTCATTTCCGTTCAATCTACAGGGAGTAAGGGCGTATATTTGTACTGAGTTATTGGAAAACCTCATTGTTCTATTGATAGACTTAGTTTTAACGTTTGAGTTTTTGAAAGTTCTGTTTTATGTAATTTGTAATGTTGGTAGTCTATTTTTTAAAATCAATAATAAGCATCATAAATCAATAAAAAAAAAATATGACATAGTACTAATATAGAGATAAATTATTTACATAGATTTTGGGCTGTAAATTAATGTGAGAAGTAAATCATTTATTTGTTTTTAAGAATTATGTAGGTACTTTCTAACCGACTTAAAAAATTGCAGTTTAAATTTTACATTATATTACGACTATAATGAGCACCTAGCACCTAATTAAAGGTTTCAATTGTAAATAGGTAAAAAGTAGATTTAGTGTAGGATTAAATAGGATTTTGAATTGATAAGAATATGTATCTCTTTCTGAGAACTAGGGATGAAGGTACGATGTTTTCACTACAGACCACTGAAATCTTGTGAGAAAATGTGTTTTTATTTTTTCAGTTTATTTTACCTGTTACACCCGAAAAAAACGGCCACATAAAAAAGAAACGCCCGGTATTTTTTTGATGTCCGTTTTTGACGCCCACAGTACATCATCTTTAACAAAAGTTTTATTTGTTCTATTAGGTACAACGGGTAGCCAAAACTCACTTCGTTTGTAAAGTACCGCACATTTCTTGGTAACAAGGTTAAATTAGGTAAAGTTCAAACTTCATTCGATGGCTGTTTCGTTGGAACTTTACAACTTCTATGTTTTGGTAATTTTTGAGGCTACTTCGTTTAAACAATTATTTTTGTAAGGATTACTTCCCGGTATTCGGACACCAGTTTGGATACGTACGTACGTTAAATACTTACGAAATTTTCTACAAGGGTCCTCATCAATCTATAGTTACGAGAAATTTTATTGATCTCCCTAAATAGGTTTCAATTGTAAATAGGTAAAAAGTAGATTTAGTGTAGGATTAAATAGGATTTTGAATTGATAAGAATATGTATCTCTTTCTGAGAACTAGGGATGAAGGTACGATGTTTTCACTACAGACCACTGAAATCTTGTGAGAAAATGTGTTTTTATTTTTTCAGTTTATTTTACCTGTTACACCCGAAAAAAACGGCCACATAAAAAAGAAACGCCCGGTATTTTTTTGATGTCCGTTTTTGACGCCCACAGTACATCATCTTTAACAAAAGTTTTATTTGTTCTATTAGGTACAACGGGTAGCCAAAACTCACTTCGTTTGTAAAGTACCGCACATTTCTTGGTAACAAGGTTAAATTAGGTAAAGTTCAAACTTCATTCGATGGCTGTTTCGTTGGAACTTTACAACTTCTATGTTTTGGTAATTTTTGAGGCTACTTCGTTTAAACAATTATTTTTGTAAGGATTACTTCCCGGTATTCGGACACCAGTTTGGATACGTACGTACGTTAAATACTTACGAAATTTTCTACAAGGGTCCTCATCAATCTATAGTTACGAGAAATTTTATTGATCTCCCTAAATAGGTGTTACCTACATACCCCGTAGCTTATGTAACTGTATTTGTAAACCTTTCATCTTTAACTTCATCGAACATTTAGATAATTAATTCCTTAAGAAATACTGTACTGGCTTCCGATAAACAAATCCCTAGAACACTAAAGTCATCTCTGATTGGCTTAACCGATCGTGAACTCAATCACAACAATCTTAGATACATTAATCTTTTACTTAATTCTAGTTTATAAACTAATTTGAAGTGCTCTTTATTCTGAGACTGCAGTAAAATAATTAAGTAGTTCACAATTTTCTCTACGTGCAACGTTTTGCTAATGAATACAGCGATTCAAATGCTTATAAGTGGCGCCGCCGAGTAAGTATCACGTAAGAAATAAGCACGCTAAAATGCTTGTTTTCGGGGCATGAGAATCCAAATAATAATACGTATCTGTTTCAATAAATAATAATATAATCTATAGGGCATTATTGCGAGCGTAGTTAATCTACTTTTCCAAGAAAAACCGTTTTTCCTAACTTTTCAATTACCAGGAATGCATAAACACTGAAATCACATACGTAACTGGTTTAAAACCATCAGGGTTTAATCTAAATACCAAAACACTAACTACCGACGCAACATGACCTTTCTAGTCTTAATTGGATTATTCCGGATTTAACCGCTTTAAACTGGACTTTTTAAATTCGTACGTTGGTACAAAGGGTAACGATATAGAACTAAAAGGATGATTAATCTGGTCCAAACTGGATTACAGAGTTAAGTCAATTTGTGTTGCTTTTTTGAAATTCCAGTGAAATTGATAAGCCTCCTATTTTTTAGACTGTTTCGGTGCATAAGCATGGTCTAACGAGTTATGGGAGTATTTTAACGAGGTATATATAACAGCCTTGTTTTTTGTTTCTGTTGCTTGTTTGTTACAGGCATTTTTCGCATTGTACGAGCTCAATTTTTTATTTGTGTGAAACTAAACAGAGTATGCAAAGTTTTTCTGAGCAATTAGACCGTTTAATACTAATTTTAAAAAATGCTATAATCATTGATAGAACCCACGCATTCCAAGTACATGGAGTTACTTGATACTCGGTACTTTTCGATCTAGAAAACTTTTAATTAGAAAAAATCTGGGTAGGAACCTCCTCTTCCTATTGTTCTCACCATTGTTTATAAATTAATTCACAAAAATATAACAAGAGGTTTAAGCACTAATTAATCTAATTAGTAAAATAAATTGTTCCTTTTAGATAAAGAAATCTAATTTTCAGTAAAGATTACTTGTTTCTTTTTATTAAGATATTATTATTATTTGCGCCTGCAGCGAATCTCTTAGAAAGTCGACAACGGAACATCTATACGTCCCAAATAAATAACGAAAGGGGTGAATTTTACGGACCTTTTTAATGAAGGTTTCAGAATAGGATTTTTATACTTTTTATAAAGAACTAAATAAATAAAAGTAGATTGTTTAATAATGTTTATCAGTTGCGATGACTTAGGTCATCTTAATTTCCAATTGTCATACAAACTTAATTATTTACAAATATAAACATTAGCCCTCCCCACTTAACTGTAATACGTGAAGGAGGGCAATATATATGTTTCATACAATTAAACAGTAGTTTTAGTATACTATGGCATGTTGCAAAGTATACTTAAACCAATTGTACTGAACCTTTTTGGAGCGCCGTCATTCTAACAGATAACAAAACCAAATACAATCTGTGGACAATTAATAAAATGTCACTTTCCCACGTCAAAATTACAAACAATCACAACAATAATTTTATGGAAAAACTTATAAAAAGTGTTAATAACAATGTCTTCGGCATTGGATGACCTGCCCAGTGTGGACTCATTCTTCGGCTTTGACCTAAAAACAGGCTCTATGATCGTTGCTGCCTTAGGCGTTGTAAGTACACGAATAATACTAATTTCACAGTAGTTTTAGCTCTTGTAGCCTTCGTAATTACTTTAGATTTCTGCTTTTTCGAACCAAATTGCTCCTCAAAATGGGTCATAACAGAAAATAAAGCTAATGGTTGTTTTTGGGGTGTATTAAGTACTAGCATAGCTTGATTGATTTTAAGGTTAAGCAACCGTTGGTGCGGTCAGAACGTGGATGTTTCGGAAGGCACTCTACATCAGTTGGTCCCAGCTGTCGTAAACCTAAGTGAGATAGTAGTTACAAGGGCCAGACCAAAACCACCAGTCTTACGAATGAGTACCGGGTCGCCCAGATATCTGAGTCGAGATGATCAGATAGTCAGTCTTCTTTATGTAAAACACTGGTACATCTGCGTCTGGTTGGACTGAAAGCCGACGCCAACACAGTTGGGCAAAGGCTAGATGATGATGATCGTGCAAAATGCATATTATTCCTCTCGTGGAATTGTGAAATACATGAGCTTTCACAGCGAGTCCTGTTACGAAATGTATTGCTTTTGGGTCCATGTCAAGACTACACTAATTTAAAATATTTAAAGGCACATAATACTCTTGATTATTATTCTATCAAACTCTCCCCATATAATAAGTTGGAATACCGCCAAAACCTGACAGTCTCACGTCTAAGCACGCATGTCGGAACAACGTATTCTATATTAAATTTTTCGGGACAACGGACGCATAGAAAAGTAGCTTATTGTACAACCCCCTTTGTACTGAATTTCTCAAAATATTGTATGTGCGTGTTACCGTTAATAATCATGTGTAGCATTTTATTTTTATGTTCAAACGTAAATGTGTTATCTCGCATGTATTCTTTTGAGGCAGGTATAACAATGTTTTTTTTGTAAGTGTTAGGTATATCTATCTAGTATATCTTAGACACCAATGGATGATAAAAAGGTGAAGGAAAACCTGGACTATATAGTCTGAAATCACCAACCCGCATTGAGCAAGCGTGGTGATTAATGCTCAATCCTTCTCCGTGTGAGAGGAGGCCTGTGCCCAGCAGTGGGACGATAACAAAAAAAAAAGGCTGTAACTGTTAGGTACGGCTAAATTTCGAAGTGCGGCAACACCTAGATTTAACCGGTGTCAGCCCGTTGTAAGCGGCTATATGCGGCATAACTTGGCGGTAGCCTCATATCTTCGGTTAGGAGTAAGTGTAGCCTACATCATAGTTAAAGTCAGGTGTAACCTATTCCTTATCGGTTACTTAAAGCAAGGTTTTCGATCAGCTGAGCATTTTGGGTTTGGTTTGGTCTTGTCTCTCCCGACTGATTCTCTCTGATATGACATTGAAAAATAAAATACCTACATCGATTAGGTGTTAGGACTATGGTAAAAGGCGGGCGTTTTGTTGGCTGTCTTTTGTAAACCTTCAAAAAGTGCTTATTTCAGCCTACTTTGAATAAATTATTTTTTATTTTTTATCTTTCTGAGTTTTTGTTATACAGTCTATAGCTTTTTTTATTCAAAAGGTAAACTTGATAATATTGAGGTCTGTAAATACATTTGTAGTTGTCTCTTGTGTGGGCGTTAGTGATACACAAAAAGCATCATCAGACCTCGAGGGGTTTTACAACAGTATTTATTTTTGTAACTTTACCTTCACTTGAGGGGTTTATCTTAGAGGTATATCTTTCAGAGGATAATACGTGTCGGATTTAGATATCAAGGTCGACGTTATTTTTATCAATAACTTCTATTCGGGAAATGTATATCATTTGGATATTTTTATTATCTGGTAGGTATATTTCGAGTATGATTTTGTAAACAGATGAATGGGACACAGAGATAATGAGGTACAAATGGGAAGTGAAGGAAGACAGATATATGGTATTACAAGAATAGTTAAAATTATATTTCAAAGATATTTTTGGACCTCGACTATTCCTTGATCAGATCTGGCAGTGAGATGAGCATTCGTGTTTTGACACTGTGCTCAAACTGGACTTTGTCCATACTCACCGAGCTGGGCGTCGTGTTGGACAGTTGTACAAATCCAGGCTGTTAAATACTAACCGTCTTTCTTCCATTTTGCAGGTCCACCCGATGGCTCACGGATGCACATTCTTCATGCCCTTGAGCTACCTCCTCGTCACAGTCTGGATCCTGGTGGCATTGTTCTTCGCAGCCAGCATCGTCCTGTTTTGGGGACTATCCAATGTATGACGGAAAAAGTAACAATATTTAATGTCTCTTCGTTTTTAGAGTAGACCGATTTGAAGTTGTTTATAGAAAGAACATGTTTTTAAACTTTTAATGACCAGCTTAAGTTGCTTTTAAAAACCGTAGGTCGTTCCTAATCACTTAATTTGAAGCTTACTGAAAATAATGCGCAACACATATTCTTACTTAATCATAATCGGATGCTATTTATTGTCCGCAGAATAATGAATTCCTATGCGCCCTATGGGTGTGGTATACAGTGGTATTCGTAGCCGTAATGCTAATGATGATGATAATGCTAGCGCTTGTCTTCACATCCCGAAGACAAAGGAGTCGGGTCTTCGTCGTCATACTGGGAATGCTTTGGTACATGCGTAAGTGTTCTAATATTATTCTTTCTGATTCTGTATCCGGTACGTTGGACAGGGTATCAAAAATAATTAGAGGCAATTGTCTTATATGTACAGGCAATAAAATTCCTATTGTGTACAATGTTAATAGAATTTGCAGTTATTGACTGATATAAAAGTAAAAAATATATGTAGTTTTTACAGTTGTCTCCAATCATACTCAAATTACTTCTTGTTAGGTACGCTTTGTTCTTTGTCGAGAAACTTACGGCCATTTAATTTCAGCGTGAAACAAAAGAAAATCCAGTTTTTGTTACTAAAAATCAATGCTCAATCCTTCTCGGTGTGAGAGGAGGCCTGTGCCCAGCAGTGGGACGATAAAAAGGCTGTAACATGTAACATGTGTTACTAAAAATCTGGGTTTTAAAAATCACTATCTAAGCATATTGCAATCTCAGCTATTCAGTTGTTCGTTGAATATTTGCAATCACGGCTCAGCTTAAGTCCCCGATTTCATTGTAGATCCAATGAAGTTAATTTAGCCGTCTGGAGGTTCTAAAACGTAAAATATAGTAGCAAAATTATTCGTAGCATTATTTTAAATATTCTATTTACAAACGAGTATTTTTAAATAGGTTTTGTTTGCAGTGACAATCTACTTCATACTAGTCGTGAACAGTCATCGTAAGACACTCGTGAATCAAGACAATACCGCCCAGCTGAAAGCAATGCGCAAGGCCAGTGCAATATATAAGTCATAGAAATAAATAGTTTTATTGATTGATATTAAAATAATTTTTATTTACGATACTCCCACGGGCTTCGCAGGCTGGGCAAGTGAACTCCAGCCGTGTTCTCGAAGCAATAGCGGATCAGCCGCAGTTCCAATGTTCGTCCTTAGCCCCTTCAATGCAAAATCGAATTAGAGGCCAGCCGATGTTCAGACCAGAATTAAGTTTTCAAGGAAGGAATAGAACCAAGAAATAAGTCATCAGAAGCTTGCCAGGGGCATCTTCACGATTATTGGAAGATGTGAAATGGGTCTACATGAATTGCCAAATCCTGATGACCAGATGGTATTTACGTGCAACCCGGATGTTAGCGTCAGATTGTTTCTATAAAATGTTTGTCTAAAAAACAGTGAATGTCGTGATATAATCAATTTAGTTTATTAGCATTTACAAGCAGCAGATACAATAAAATTAATTATAATAATTTAAACTTCATCTATTGATTGAAACTCTTCTAAGGTGGTGTTGTGTCTGGTGAGGTTTTTCGAATTTGCAGCCAGTAGCCGAAGCCCACCAGGATGAAGTAAGCTAAAATCACTGAAACAACATTTCATTATTTGTATATTAATATGAAGATCGCATAGTAGTGTCCTTAACGAGCTTGTTAGGCCATAATATAAAAGACACAATCAAAGGAACCTTATGCTTTTGACATAAAGTAGAAAATCTATTAAAGCTTTTCGACAGATTGTACGTATGACCAAACTCTGAAAAAGCTAGTAATAGTTGTTTACTCGAAGATTTCAAATCCTCGAAGATTCTACAACTCTGATATGTGTTGTCATAAAAAGAGCAAGCTCTACCCTTTACAAACAGAAAAAAAAATATTTGTTAACAAAAAGGTACATTTCGGTACCACCAATCCGGTCCCTGAAATCCTTTTTTCCGTAGCGATGGTTATGAATCTCGCCATCGCAATGATTTTTAAGGTTCTGTACCCAAACGATAAAACCTCTTTACTTAGACTTCGCTGACTGTCTGTCTGTCAGTCTAGCACGAGCCATAGATAGCTAACTTTTTCATGAAATGAAATGAAATCGTTTATTTTGCCAAGTGGACATTACATCACTTTTACACGTCATACATATAATAGTAAGAACGCTGGGGTCGGCATTTCCTAACTGTCCCTGAGAAGAAATGCCGAAACAAACTCAAGGGTCATAGTCTCATTGACCGTGTCAGCTAGATTAGAGAAAAGACTGTCGATATTTTCACCCATCTATTGTAGCTACCGCTACAAACACTGAACGAAAATTAAAAATATTTTGGAAGCTCTCAAAAACACATAGATAACATTTTTGGCCGTTTAACAGATACGGAACCCTTCGTGCGCAATTCCGACTCGCACTTGGCCGTTATTTGTATAATCCTCCCAGATGGTCTCACCGTTGTCAAAGCTAATATTTACGAATATTTCCAAGAATTTGCTTGTACTTAAATATACCTATGTCTTTTGCACGCGGCTTTACCCCTATTTTATTATTTATTTATTTATTTAACCATTTATATACACAGTTAACACATGAAAGAAAATTATTTTATATCTTATGATTATTTTCTATTTTAATTTTTTGATGCTGGCATTTGTAGCTGGCAGGGCGTTAAAATCGGTCCAGCTATTTTGAAACTAAGCCTATAAAAGTGCAAGGAATAAAAACATAAAAATATAGTATATAACATATAAATACCTCGAAAATATTCCTTAAAAAATGATCGTTCGGCAAACAAACTGACATCCCCAAAATATTTATTCTTATATAGTTTTGCAACTTATGATATTCAGTAGAGCGAGAATAGGCTCGCTAGTAAGCTAGCAACTTTTCAGTTCTTCACGTAAATGGTATCCTAATCTTGTTACTTTGGGGTTAGTTTTGTTTGGAAATATGATAATATCGTTTACGTTACATTTACGATGGCAAATGATAGTTTTGCTAGTAATAAAAATAACAATACTCATCTGAGTAGAATATTGAAGAACTTTATCTAACATCTGCTAGGTAAAAAAATAGAGAGTCAGAAAATAAGTAAGGTCCCTGGGATCTTATTCTATTACGTTTAAGGTCTCTGCACATAGCGGGCGCGGCGCGGCGGGACGGGACGGGACGCGACACTGAGCAGTTGTAATGTACTAGATATTACGCGTCGCGTCGCGTCGAGCGGGACGGCTCTGTGTGACGTCGTTCGTAATATCTAGTACATTACAACTGCTCAGTGTCGCGTCGCCATCCCGTCCCGCCGCGCCACGCCCGCTATGTGCAGAGACCTTTATAGTTTGCTTTTCTCCTTATACTTACTAAAAGCCGCCACCGCACATGAAAGGGCCAGCAGCAAGCCGAGACAACCAGTGATGTACATGGACATCAGTACCACCACAAGGAACACCGACTGTGCCCACCACATGCTCGTGATCACCACCCAGCCCAGCACCACCGATGATTTGTGCTGAAAATATTCATTCAGCACAAATTACATTCACATAAAGAATAGTCATTAGGAGTAATGACTGAAAAAAAGTAATCAGTCCGTCTTTTAGATAACCCTAAAATAAAACACGTATATAGACGCTGGATGCAGGTCGCCTCCAACAGGTATCTGTGGAGATCTAAGGGGGAGGCCTATATTCGGCAGTGGACGTCCTATGGCTGTTATCTCAAGATCAACTCTATCTCTGTACCAAATTTTATTTAAATCAGTTTAGTGGTTTAGACGTGAAAGCGTAACAGATAGGCAGAAAGATAGGTAGACAGTTAGAGAGTTAATTTCGCATTTATAATATTAGTAGGGATCTATTTAGTTAGAGCCTATCTTATAAAGCAACATTTTTAATACTTACAGTCTGAACTCCCCAGATAAACCAGATATGAATGAAGATCATGAGAATGCAGTAAATTAGGGCGTTGATGCTGTAACTATACGCATTACGCATCACCAGTTCAGTGCATCCCTCGCCTTCTTTGTAGTACAGGATCTGAACGGTGAGAGTAATCACGCAAATAATACTGATTACCTGAAAATAGAAAGAGTTTTACTACATTATAGCCTGCGCCCTCGGTTTCACCCTCGTATTGATGGTGACAAAACTATGTCTCTTATGTTCTTTTCCCGGGTCTAAACTACCTCCCTTCTCATTTTCAGCTTAAACGGTTCAGCCCATTCTTGAGTTATAAGTAGTGTAAATATCACGACCAGTAACTGCTCGAAAAATTACATGTATATATCTGAATCATTTAATAATTGGAGTTGTCAATTCCAGAGGACTAGATAATAATATAAATTAGGCAAATATTTTATAGGATCTTACCAACATAAATCCACCAACAACTAGCGAACCCTTTCGCAAATCATATTTACATAAAAAATACTTTGGAGCCAACTTTGCGATCCACATGATTCCTTAATTATTTTTCACTTCTATATTATTATCTTCTACTATATTGTATAAATAATTATACAATATACATACATGAATGATGAAATTGAATTACTTAGCCATCCTGATTGATCCGTCAAACTGTTTTTTGTCATAACTTGGGTTCTATAGATAGCGCGATTAGGTACTGATCATAGGGTCTTTTTTTTCTTAACGACGTTAAAAATCATCAAACCTCCCACTGTGGGTTTGCAGCGGTGAGGGAGTGTCAGACTCTTACTGACTAAAAACCGCCGTGTTCCGTCGTAGGCGTTTAATGTACTTACCAGGGCCGCGGTAACTCATTCAAACAATCCCGCAGCCCCGGCAGACCTTGGCCCTGCTGGGCCTCGCTGGGGTTGCTGACATCTCTTTGAGGAGCGCGTGGAACAACGCGCGCCGCCAATACGGGTCCGTTGTCTATTAACTAGACATGAGCGAATATGATCCACCCGAACTCACCGCCCACAGACCCTCTGATCATAGGGTCTTGGGTTCGTTCTGCGCAGATGCTTGTGCACTATAAAATGTCCTTCGTATCTTTTGGAAAAAACAGCCACCAAAGCCGACAATCGGCCTAGACGACATAATAAGAAGGAACAAATTTTCAAATAAAATTAAAATGTAAAATAAAATAAACTCGAAACAACGATTTAGGTATACAGTGTTGAAACAGTTTGCGTAGGCAGTAAGGATAACTGGATAAGCCGTAACGATATGAGATTAGGTTCGAACGGCAAAGGGTCTCGTGTAAGCCCTAGTAATAGGCTGAAACTATTTAGAACGACTTTTGCTCCCGAACCCTGACTCCGATAAGATAAACGAGGCAACGGATATTTTTCAACTGTAAAAATATGTCCAACCAAAGTGTGCATTTTTTTTCTAATGAGTTTATTTCCATACTCTTTTTTCAAAAGAAATATCTAGACACACGGCAGTGTGTCCGCCAAGTTCGAGCAAAAAAGCGACACACCGGCCGTGGGTTATATTACACGAACCATTTCGGGCCAAATTCGACCCCCCTATAACTCAAAATCTATTTTACTTACGCATATCAAATTTCTAGTATCTGTTGAGACCCCCTCACTTATCTAAAATACAAAATTTCATTAATATACCTATTGTAGGTCTTGAGATATTGACGTCAGAAAATCGCTATTTTTACTATACACTCACTGACTGACTCACTCATCAAAAACCTAGACCACTTCCAATGGTTGTATTGACTTGAAATTTGGCATGGAGGTAGGTCTTTATGTCAAAGTAAAGGGAAAAATCTGAAAATGGCCAAGTGTGAGTCGGTTTCAAAATAATGAAGGTGTTTTATACCCCTAAGGAACTAAAACGAACTAAATTCATCTGTGTTTATATAATATATCTTCGAATGGTCGTACCGATCTGAAATTCGTTACAAAGGTTTGTATTTGGTCAAAGTAAAGTAAAAATCTGAAAACGGCCAAGTGTGAGTCACTTTCGAAAATAACGAATGTTGATCCACGAACATAATATATATGATAACATGTCATGTCAGTCAGTTGGTAAATCTAGTCCATTTACTTAATCTAGTTAATTTCTTTGTAAGAAGCATAGTGCATATTCAAAAATCTGAAAGATAGTATAAATGAGACATTTCCTTAAGTAACTTAATGATAAGAAAAAAATTAAATAAATAACCTTACAAAAATAAATGAAATCCCACCCAAAACAAAAATGTGAAAGGCTGCCAAGTTCGATAATATGGGAATGCTTCGCCTATAAAAGAAGTGAGATCTGAATAAGTACCAAGTTCTATACACATACCTCAGTTAAAAATAGTTACTTTTTAATGATGTTACTTGGCAAGTTTTAATAGAAAATTAAATACTTGATTCATTGCGTTTAGTATGTTTATAACAAGGTGTGTGAAAACTTGCCAAGAAACATCATTAAAAAGTAACTATTTTTAACTGAGGTATGTGTATAGAACTTGGTACTTATTCAGATCTCACTTCTTTTATAGGCGAAGCATTCCCATATTATCGAACTTGGCAGCCTTTCACATTTTTGTTTTGGGTGGGATCAATAATTTACAGAACTAGACCTTTGTCTGGGCTGTGTGTATTTTCTGCACCTCGCATTTTTTTCTTCGAATGAAATTCACGCAGTCTCCGTTTTTTCAACCTCAAACAAATCGACGAAAACACAATGCATAATATACGAGTATAATGTTGTTACCTTAATTTTACCGTAGATAATAGTTTTATCATTAAACTAGCTGTTGCCCGCAACTTTGTCTGCGTGGGCAATATAGAATAGTCAAAATACTACTTATCCCGCAGGTGCATTCTTTCACGTGACAGTATAATTAGGATTAGCACTTAGCAGTCGCATAGATTCATTGATCAAGGTTGTGTTGTGGATGTGACCATTTATCTAAACTCAAGAAGTAAAGTTTGTGACGTTGTGAATATCTCTGGATCTAGTCAGCCAATTTGAAAAATTATTACGTATGGTGCGTAAGTATTTTTCACAGGAAACAGCTATAATCTATGTCTATATGCTTTGAGTCTGACAAAGCTGTCATTTGTACATTTTCTGCAGCTGCTGCGACTAATCAGAAGCCAGAAAGTCTGTCAGTCTTACCATGGATATCGTCTTGTGTAGTTGACTGGATTGAAGATAGGTAGATAGGTAGTCGCTCCAAGCAAAATATTGGTACTCAAACAGATTCGGTGACTGGAAGCCAACACCAAGTTAGTTGGGGAATAGCTGGATGGATGATAAAATGAGTCATCATCATCAGCAGGCGCATAGGGTAGGATAGTTTCACTTACTCACTATGGTAAGGCTGACACCACATTAGGCGTGCGCGATCCTCGGGCGTGTGAGTAGCGCGGGCGTCGCGAGCGCTGCGTGAACGTCGCGTTTTGCTGCGCTGCGGCATGTGTGAAGAGTGCAAGCGACGCGCTCGCGGCGAGCACGCGGCGCTCGAGTTGCGTTCTTACCCCTTCGCCCGCTATCCCCGCCGCCCGCTAAACGCCTTAGCAGTTAAACGTCAAGGAGAGCGGCGCGAGCGCGCTGCAAATGCCGCAGGGCAGCAAAACGCGACGCTCACGCAGCGCGCTCGCGACGCACGCGCGGCGCCCGCGCTACTCACACGCCCGAGGATCACGCACGCCTAATGTGGTGGCCTAAGCCGGGACTCCACCGAAATGTTTGCATTAGTTCACGAATAGGCAAAATGTACGTATCTGTGAGAGTCCACTTCATGTGTTCGTACTTGAAACCTGCAGTTTTGCCAAGATTTTCAAAATGTACGCTCGCAATTTTAGAACTAAACATTATTTTGTTCGTTCCATTACGTACTGATAGGTTCAAACTAATACATTTTACATCCTTCATCATCCCTTATTTTATCACCCCTTATTTTATCACCCGTGGGGGTTGAATGGGGGTTGAATTAATCAAAATCGTATTTAAGCGAACGTCATCATAAAATTCTGATTCGTCATCAGGACTTCTTCATAAAATCTAAGAAGATGTATACAAACTTTCACCCCCTATTTTATCCCCTTAGGGATGGAATTTATCAAAATCCTTTCTTAAGGGTTGCCTACGCCATAGTAGCTTTATGCATGAAAAGTATCAGTCCGATCGGTTTAAAATTGACAAAGTTTCATACAAACTTTCATCCCCTATTTTATCCCCTTGGGGGTAGAATTGATCAAAATCCTTTCTTAGCGGATGCCTACGTCATAACATCTACCTGCATGCCAAATTTCAGCCCGATCCGTCCAGTGGTTTCAGCTGTGCGTTGATAGATCACTATGTCAGTCAGTCAGTCACCTTTGAGTTTTATACAGTCATGGACACATAATTAAAGACACCCCCCGACTCGAAGTGAAATAAATAGTTATGGTACTGACATGAGCTTAAGCACGGTATAAACTGTAGTGTAATAATTATTAAAACAAACATTACATTGTGTTCTTTTAATTAAGGACAAAAAATATTTTCTTTCTTTAATACTTTAGATATAAAGCTCTATAGGAAATGAACACTAACTTTTGTAGCTGATACTTGGCTGGTCAGCTAATTAAAGACAGTTAAAGCCCATTTAAGAAAAAAAAACAAAAGATACAAATAGTTGCCATACTTTTTTTTAGAAGTGAGTAAAATACTTATGAAAACTCGAATTAGGTAATAATTTAGGTTTATTTCATTAAAAATTTTCATTTTAGTCCTATCAATAAGACTAGAACAAAAATTCTGGTAAGTAAAATGTTTTAGGCTTTTTAATATTATATTTTGACATACGGATTTATTCATATCACTTGATCTGTAGTAAGGACATGGTAATAAATTTATTATTAAAGATTTCTTATCAATGGCACTAAAAAAGGCATGGTTTGAGAATAACTCAAAACCGACCCCAAGGAAAACTTCTCCGCAAACAGACTTTAAGGCTGTGCTGTAGGCAAATAGTGAACCATTTACATGATTCGGTACTGGTTTTTTTTTGGGAGTCATCTGATGCTAAAAGGACGACAATTGTGTCTGCAGTACTTTTAGACTACAACCGGGTCGGGAAAAGTTGTAAGGCATGGGTATCGGAAGATGTTACTTTTGGAAAAGCACCGCGTGTCCATTCTGTAGTTGGCTATTTCTATCAAATGTGAAAGGTGCAGTTAACAAGTGTTCAAAAATGTATTTTTTTTCTCATTAAACAAAGGGATACGAATAATTCTAAAATAATGTATCGAAATTAGTCGCCTCTAAAACATGAGATGGAACCAAAATACACTAAGAAAGTTCTCAAACATAGGAGGCGAAAAAGTAATAGTGTGGGGCTTCTCTCCACTAATTGGTGTGGTGATCTTTTAGAAAGATAGATATTATTAAAAATAGGCGAATTCAAGTACTATAATATTTTAGAAATAGCATTTTGTTATATGCTAAGCATAATTTACCGGTCCTTAGCGCTTTCCAAATTAGAAAAGTTCTGAAAAACACTGTAAGAGTAGTAAAAAGGATTCTTTGATCGAGCAACTTATGACGGTTTTGGTTTGGCCCATCGCAAATTTAATAAAAAAAAAACTGGTGATCGGCCAGAAAACACAATGGCGATAAGTCATACATGAAACATTGATCAATTTTACACAGATTTTTATGAAGCATGGAAGAAAATTCCCGTAGCGACTTAAAACAAAACTGACCGTTTGCACGCTTAGGGATGTCGTGCTGTCATTGAGGTAAAAGGAAATAAACCAAATATGAGTACTCATTAGTATGCTTAGTTACAGTGTAGGGAATGTTGTCATAGAAAAGTACCATCAATAATATTAATAATTTGCATTTCTTCCTCTGAGCAAATGGAGTGTCTTTAATTATATGGCCAGGCCACGTTATGGTTCATACCGCTCGAGATTCGGATAAAGCGAAAAAAAACTTGTCGCGAAGGATCACTGAAGATAGTCTTTAGTTTTAATATTTCACAATGCCCTCTTAAATATTTTAAAATAGAAAATAAAGTTCCAGTAGCAATCAGAAAAAAGAGATACAGATGAAATGCGGCAGCAATTTAAGATTCCAACAGTGTCTTTAATTATGTGTCCATGACTGTATATTTAGATAAAAGTCACGTTTGGTTGATCTATCTAGGTATGTCCACAGAGAACAATACAGTTACAGCCTTTTTATCGTCCCACTGCTGGGCTCAGGCCTCCTCTCACACGGAGAAGGACATATGCACGTCAGTAATTGCGAAAGAAGAGATTACTGGACTATTTGGGCGGCTCATTTCATATACCAGAGCTACAGACCATTGGATAAGGCCGTTTATAAATCCGAATATCTCTTAGCAATCTTTAAATATTAAGAGAGTGGAAATATGAATGAAACTTTTCTAGATATCTGAGGGAATGCAATGTCACACTGAATTTTTCTCATGGATGCATTCAGAATTCAGAATAACTACACTATATTTTTATATATTCTTATATATTCATTTATATTTTCGACTTATAATTTAGTCATTCAAATATTTTAAGTTCTTGTAAAATAAAATATTTATTTTCAATGCATCATACAGCAAATTTTCACCAAGGTAGGTACTCTTTAATTATTCAATTTTGACTAAATGACAGCCGGGATCACTCTTTTGTATTTAAGATATACTATATATATATCTATCCATTTAAAATGCATGACGATGATGAATTACAACGTGGATCAGTATACCAGTAACCAATATCTATTCTGTAATAACAAACTAAACCAGTCTGTGACAAATATCTACTATTTTCTACGGAATATTCGCAGAATCTATTACGAGCCGCCATTTACCTGTCCGCCAATAAATTCTAAGAAAGCTATCACAGCTCTGAGGCCCGATTCTCCTAATGTTATTTAAACAACATACGATTCACATTCGACTGAGATCCAATCCCGACTCAATTAAGATTGAAGCATATGTGGCATTCCGCTATTTTTTCTTTGAAATAAACGTTTTAATCCTTTTCTGTCATTCATTCAATAATGAATAATTTTGTCTGCAAATGATTTAAGATTGCAATATGCTTGTAAAGCAAACTACCGTATAGACCAAAATCACCAAAACAGCAGACCAATCGAATGTCGTTGGAATACGATTGGTCTTATATTAGTAGCAGAATGCCCGATATGGTTAAAACTGCTATTGCGATCATATTGCGATTCAATTTATATTCGATTTTGACATTATTAACTTAGGAGAATCGGGCACCTGTTATTGATAATATTGCGCCGTAAATCATGACATTATCGTAATTTAGGCTGAATTCATTACTTACTTAGTTTCTTGCCAATCTGTTGATTTTGTTGTTTAGGTAAACAAAAATGGTATCAGGTATAGTTCTTTTATTTTATTTATTTATTGTACGTGTCGTGTTTGTGTGGATATTTGTTGCTCTCTCGCAAAAACTACTGAACGGATTTTGATGAAGCTTTACACTAATAAAGCTCACACGTTAGTGTCTTACAGGTATCGAGAAGCGGTTGATAAGTATAGCAGATTTTTATTATTTTTTTAAGCTTAGTTTTTATAATGTGATCAAATCGTATAGGCTACTTTTAATCCAGTCCGAGACGTACCTCTG
Organism: Helicoverpa armigera; assembly: GCF_030705265.1. Taxonomy (NCBI): domain Eukaryota; kingdom Metazoa; phylum Arthropoda; class Insecta; order Lepidoptera; family Noctuidae; genus Helicoverpa; species Helicoverpa armigera. Next base: position 9,124,782 of record NC_087135.1, on the reverse strand, counting down.
TAATGATAGGTAAAATCGCAGATTGAAGCCATTTTATAAATGTAATACCCATGCATGTCATCTGAAAATACTGAACACGTGTTAAAGGGTCAAAAATAGTCCCAATGTAAGTAAACTTCCACTGCACAACTTAATATTTCTATAAAAATTTTCGCGAACGTCAAGGGGTCAGAAAGTGTGGGTAGCTCCTCAAGGGTCCAACAAAAGATTGTAGGTACTGTAGTCACATAATGCTCGGAGCGTCTTTGTGAGTATTCGTTATCCTGAGGACCTCTGAGTGTGGATGCTCATAGCTATTTTTGTGAAGCCAAAAAGTTGGAGATATTTTTGGATCTAAAAAAAGTTGGTTTAAAACATTTTTCCAATGGTTTTCGTGGGACAGTAGGAGAGATTGAATAGTCATACTGTATAGTGAAATCCCACGCTGCGTCGTAATTTGGTACAGGATTATTAATATAAAACAAAACAAGATATAAAAGTGGTATGTAAAATACTCCCGTAGTTGCTTGACTTGCATCTACTTCACATTTGCAAAAACATTATTTGAAAATTACTTATCATCGACGTTGGAAGAAATTCTAAGTGCGTTCGACTTCCATACCTACATCTTTGATTGCAAATCAACTATAATTAAAACCTCGCGATTTCATAACTATATACAAGCAAGTGAAACCGACCTACTAGCCTAGTGTTAATGAACAAGCTATTACTTAAGCTCTATTACGTGTAAGAAAAATATCCAATTAAAATATTTTTGTTTGTACGTAAACATCGTTATTGGAACGAAAAGTAATTTATTATTGTTGTACTAGCTACTCGGAGAGCCACCTACACCTTTTTTCATGGTCATTTAGTCATGCATTTGGACTTATTCTTATTTTTGGGTTTGCTTGAGTATTAAAACAAGGTTAAGTTAGGTTCAGGGAATTTTGTTCGTAGAACAATAAGAGTTTACCAAAAATATTGATGTCAATTTTCATTTGGAAGCTGAATTCTTTAATTTTAACCTTACCTCGTACTTGAAAAACGATGCTTCTATTAATGACGATAAACGTAAACTACAAAATATCAATGAATGAAAATGTAAGTTCTAATAAAATACTTGTTTAAGTAAATGCAAAATAGTACTTTATTCATTTCAAGGAACCAATATTTGAAAAGTCTTTTACAATATTTTATTCTTAGAAACTGCTGCTAAGATTTTATTCGGAGAATTTGAATGTTGTTATAACCATTTAAATATTTATAACCTTCATAAGAACTCTTCCTTGTTTCTTATTTAAATAAATGAGAAATATTTTCACTAAAACCGTTCTTAAATTGTATTTTTGTTTCATAGCCTATATTACAAACGCATAGACGGCATTTAACACATTCATAATCCATATAAATTCAAATATACCTATTAATTTTGTGAAAACATGCTTAAGGGTAAAAACAAGACCTTAAATATTATTCTAAGCAAAAACAACAGCGATAATATTTAAATACCTCATTTAATTTGTTTGCTTAACCAACATATACCGGTCAGTGTTGTTCTGAGTGGCCCAGCGGTCGGTTGCCCGGGTAAATTATTTCTTGCCCACACCTATTATCCCATATTATTTAAACGACCCTATTAATTATGCTTTCTTTAGACATTTAACTCTTTATTTTTGTAATTATATTCGTTCGTATTGTTTTATGTTTAGTACCAATGTTACGTTTGTGTTATTTTGATAAGATTATTTCAAAAGGAAAATTTATAATCGTAAATTTTCCACTGCGGTCCTAGAAAATTTGAAAATTCTGGAATCCGCTTTAACGTTAAACATTTTAACGGTAGAAAATTGCGACTTAAAAAAACGTTTTAATTGAGAAATTAAAGTTTTTAGAAAGTTGGTTAAAAACTAGAAGATTTCAGTACCACATATTTTTATAAAATTATTTAGAAACCTAAACATTGTAGATCAAGCTAATCTCACTCGTAAATTAAATATAAGCTGTCAAATAAATATTATACTCTGAAACTTGTGCTTTGTAATAGGATTCAAATGAAAAGGCTTATAAACCCTTTTATTTCATTCATGATATAAAATCCTATTATAGTTTAGAACCAAAAATATTTTGTTCATCTGATATTTTAGGAAAATGCAACTTTTATATTTTTCATGTTAATCTTCTTAACTTTTATAATATCACTTTAAGAATTTATTGTACTACCACAATCGAAGCGTGATTTATCTATTTTAATCTGTTTGTTAGCTGTACATATATCGTTTTCAAATATTACCTACTAGCTTCTGCCCGCGGCTTCTCCCGCGAAGAGTTCGGTTATATCCAAGAGAATTGGCGTTTCCAAGAGAATTTTTCAAAAGTCCGCGATAAAAACTATCCTATGTTCTTTCTCGACGTCAATTCTATCTCTGTACCAAATTTTATTAAAATCAGTTTAGTGGTTTAGACGTGAAAGCGTAAGAGACGGACAGACAGACAGAGTTACTTTCGCATTTATAATATTAGTAGGGATTAGTAAAATGTTATCTATAATTGTGACGATGCCCTAAGCTAACACAAATCTCCTAAATATTGAAGACGTAACTTCTCATTAGAAAGATGTAGAATGTCATTAGGTCAGGTAGGCAGTTGCTCCATGTAAAACACTGGTACTCAGCTGCATCTGGTTAGACTGGTAATCGACTCCAACATAGTTGGGAAAAGGCTCGGGAGATGATGATATTGACTGTCCTTAGCAAACATACCTAATAGTTTTTTTTTTTTTTACCATAAGTGCATTTCCGAGGTTTTCACTATAAGACAACGAATAGCAAATTTTTCACGACCGAATTTCTAAAACGACATTAAGTACTCACAGTTTTTTCCTTCTAGAAAAAATGGCATTTGACATGATGAACGTGACATTAAGAGTAGCAACACAATACAACTGTGATTCCCTAAGAAATCGCGCTAGGACATCGGATCCTCACACATTTGATCCCATGTGGAGGGAAACTATACTGGGCTGCATGATTCTTGATCTGTTGAGGGATATGTATGGATTCAAGTAAGTAATCCCCGTAATAAAGATAAAAGTAATGCCTTAAAACTATTTACACAAGACACATATAGCCTAGAGAAAGAACATGCTTAGGCTAGTTTATCTACTGCTAGAAGAAGTTCCTTCTCTCCGACGACACCCAAAGGTAGACTGGTAGAGAACGCCTAAGTCCGCCCTTACCGCGACCCTGGTACATAAAAGGCCTACGACGGAATACGACGGTTTATAGTCAATAAGAGTTTGACACTCTCTCACCACTGCTAACCCACAGCGGGAGGGGTCATTTGATTTTTGACGTCGTTAAAAAAAATGTCCGCCAGTATGCTGTTTGATATTTTCTACTTCTTTATACTTCTAGTGTATATTTTTCAGCATGTGCTACGTGTTCGACAATCCGGAAAGGAATGTCACGGTTATCGGGGGTCTAAACAACGCCTCTCAGTCCTATCGTGACAGTGTTGACGTGTACTCCAGATCTATGACCCTCACACAGGACCTGGCTGAGCAAATCTATCCTATACATGCTTTACATACTTGGAAGTAAGTTATGTTTATTATTAAGTATTTGAATTAGATATTGCTTCGGCTTTAATCTGGTGCTAATGAAGAAGCAAGTTAAGACGATGTCGCACCTAATCGCATGTCCACTGTGCCCTGAAACCTGCTCGCGGGAGGACTTAATGAGCGCATCCGGCCGTGCTCGCGCTGTGGCGGCATATTGGGCTGACATAGGGTAGTCTCACTATATAACATGTCATCGACACAAAAGAAGAAGAAGCAAGTTAAGTGAAAAAGTACCTAGTTTAAAAAAATCTTACAGTTCACAATTTTATTTGGGTCCACACAATATATTTTCTACTTTCATTCCTCTCTGCCAGCCGTAGTACACACTCGTCACACGTCGAATTTACTCCCCTCTTTTTGGTGTCATGTTTTAGATGCGTCCATCTTTTCTTCGGTTTTCCTCTCCCTCTCCATCTATACACATTCATACTTAACCACTCTTTATATATTTATTATATTATATTTATTATATATTTCACTTACTATATGCCCATACTATAAAAACCGCTAGCATGGTCCAAATTTCCAGGATTACGTATTTGTTTCTTTATTTCTTACTAAGCTATTCATTTTTTTCCAGATTAGGTTTTCTACTTAGCCGACCCGGGAGCAAGATTTTCAGGACGTTCTACAGCAAGCCATTTTCCAGACCAGTTTGGAATTGTTTGTACTGCTTCGGCCTGCTCATCATAGTCTTCTTCTATATCCTGAAGAGATGGGAGTTCAGCGTTATTGGTGGATGGCAGATCTGCTTCGTGTATGAAGCTCTGCTGGTTGTAGGGGCTTATTGTCAGCACAGTGAGTATTGCCTTACATTACTTATCCACTCGGTCGTCTCAACACCATTTTTAGGGTTCCGTACCCAAAGGGTAAAATGGGACCCTATTTTTTTCGTTCCTCCGTCCGTCCGTCTGTCACCAGGCTGTATCATGAACCGTGATAGTTAGAGAGCTGAAGTTTTCACAGATGATGTATTTTTGTTGCCGCTATAACAACAAATACTGAAAACTAGAATAAAATAAATATTTTGGGGGCTCCCATACAACAAACAACGTATTTTTTGTCCGTTTTATAAATAATGATACGGAACCCTTCGTGCGCGTGTCCGACTCGCACTTGGCTGTTTTTTTTTATTGAACGGCACGTGACCGACAAGATGTATTCTTTTGCATTTTGACTGTAAAATAATAATTATTTTGTAGAATTACAACATTAAGAAGTAAATATGACACACATTCAGTTAATCACACCACTTACACAAATCTGTATGATTCCATCTATCTTCAATAAAAAGTCAGCTAAAACTATTCAAACAATTGCCTTAAAATCATAACAAACTAGATATTATTGTATTGTATATAAATACTGTTAAAGTATAGCCTTACTTACTTACTTTTCTTTTAAAAGGAATTTCGAGAAATAAAAATTACTAAGCTAATAAAATTCTATCGTAAGACAAAACCGTTGAAATATTAGGTGAAAATAAATTACACGAGATAATGGCCTAATTGAGTGAACTGGTTTACAAAAAGGTTTCGCTCTAAAAAGTTTTAAAGGCTAATAAATATATAAAGATTTTTTCTTTATTGAATTCTTCGAAAATACGAATGCTTATTTACTTTTGTAAATTCGAACACAATCTTTTGGATTCTAGAAACACTTACCTACAAATTATTTCATTATTAATTTAGTTTCCATTTACTTTAATTTAATTGTCGACTCTAATTAATCTTGAAAATCATCTAAAATTAAAAGACCACAATTAAAAGACAAATAAAGGCATTTTAAGGCATGCCTATCCTCTATATTATATTTAAAAATACGCCTAAATATATAATATTTTTTTGTGATTAAACCCGCTAAACACTATCTTGAATCGCCGATGTCATTTCTCACAAAATGGCTAGTTTAAACTACCCTTTCTGTTTTGTACTACTCTTAAGTATCTTACACTGATTTTACTGTCCCCAGTACCACCAATAGACCCGCGGCTGCCATCTCGAAGGATCGCCTACCTCATATTCTTTACGTTCGTCTACATTGTCTATACGTACTACACCTCTAACTTGCTATCCAACCTCGTTAATGACAAGGACCATGGCATAGACTTGCCTATGTTGGCGGACAGCGACTATGTGTTCCTAGCCGTTAATCATATGATGATGGCTATTTTTGAACGTGTAAGTACCTACTCAGCTTTTAAAGGTTTTTTTTTTCACCAAAGCGGCTGAGTGTAACTTGTGTGGAAAACATCTTGAGAAAACCTGGACTATTAAGTCTGATCTCACGGATATCACCAACCCGCATTGAGCAAGCATGGTGATCAATGCTCAATCCTTCTCCGTGTGAGAGGAGGCCTGTGCCCAGCAGTGTAAAAAAAAGGCTGTAACAGTTAACAGTAAATCAGAGACATTCTAACTAAGCTAACGTCTGTTTTCAATAAGAAGTACTCATCTTTAATTCAACAGTCTCAAATCTACCACTACAATCGTAACATAAGCCTAGTTGTGAAGAAGCTCATGAGGATACATACGGTATCTATTCCCGATGGGCTGGCAGCTGTGAAGACAGGGAAATATGCACTGCTATCCGATTTTATTACTGTTTATCCCTATATGAAGAAAAGTAAGTATACCTAGATGTTTTTTTTGCTTCTTTCTTATCATGTCATATCGTTTATTGTATTCCATATACATTTATTACATTAAGTTTAACATATAAAACGATGGTCAGAATTATAGACATTATATAATATATAACATTTTCTATAAACCTGTAATAATTTGTATATGTAAATGTTGATGTAAATAATATATATTCTGCATTCATTCTTTGATCTTTATAAGGTATTGAAAGTACTAAGAAAATATCCGTTGATATTGCATCTCTATTGCGTACTGTTGTTTGTTTGATTTTGTTTGTTCCGTATGCATTCATTCGAATGCAATGCGAACTATAAACTCACAATGTCACAACAAACAACTGGAACATAATAATATGTTCTATTGTAAGGTACTCCGCTCAGGACTTCGTCGTTTATCTAAGGCTCTAGTCTAGACAGACGGACTGCATTTCAACTGCAAATTTGCAGTTCAACGGCAACTGCTACCATCCCTCTCTGACAGCTATCTTTCCTATTTACGTCATCTTTCATCTACTGATTTCCTTATATGAGTACAGCCACCGTATTCGAAATTTTCCTTATTATAGCTATTATAACAAAAATTACTTTCAGCCTACGACAATGCCGATATTTGCAAACTAGTATCGATCGACCTGCTTTCCGGAATTACCAAATATTTCTACACTTCAAAGAAATTCCAATATAAAGAGCAATTTAAAATTGGGTGAGTATTACATTGAAACGAAAATAAATATAAAATGAGTTATTTGATCAAAACACAGGTATTAAACCGAAAACCTACGGTTATTGCTTGTAGTCACGGAATCGTAAAAATTGCAGTTGATGCGACAATATTATGATTACATAACAACGTTTTGTGGCCATCAAACGTAGAAATATAGTTTTGATGTGAACTAAAATAACTTTTTTTTTGTTATTTGGGGTAATTCAACAACGGCAACAAACACAACTAGAGAAAATCTACAAAAAGAATTTTTGCAAAAAATATAGCTATTACCTCGGTGGGTAAAATAATTAAACCTAAAAAGACAGTCTTTAGTTTAAAACAAAAATCTTATTTAAAAAACAATGCTTATTCTGTACTTATAAATCTTTATATTTCAGCTTCCTCCGAATCAAAGAATCTGGTCTGCTCAATCGTTTAGTATCCACGGATTTTGAAGAGCCTAAATGTACCAAGTCTCATATCATACAAATAAGCATGCAACATATTGCTATACCACTCACTATTCTAGCTGTCACTTCAGTAATATCTACCATTATAATGATCGCTGAAAAGATTCATTATAATAGGAACATGAGGTGGCCATATTTTAATTAAGAAGTATACTTTTAAAATGGTATTCCTATAAGTCAACATCAAATCAGATAGAAAACTGTATAAAATATGTAATTAATTTTATTTTCTTTTTAAAAGAGTGTCCATGGAGTTTCTTGTCGGTTCTTCTCCATGAGACCAAATGCCAATGAGACTCCTCTTTGGAACCGTGCATCTAACTTTGACGTTTCGAAAGAGCTTTCATAGGCCTATTTGAAATAAAAAACTTTGAGTTTGAAATCAAAGCTTTTTTGCAATTATGCGTGGTTGAGACCATAGATAATTTAATTAAATTGCACTATTTGAACGCATCAAACATAAATGTTATTTAAATACATGTTATTACGAAAAGAGCTTGTTTTATTACAAAAATACCTGATTTCATGTTCATCTTCCTTTTGCAAATATAACAAAGTAAATGCCGTATGATTTATCCTTCTATGAACGTGAGTGGGTTTTGTAAAGTAGGTAAATAATAAAAGAATAGTATTTACCTTTAATTATTCCTGAGCGCTTCAAAAATATACTGCAAAACCTTCGAGCTGTTGGGAATAATCAATGTATGTAAGGATAAAGAAGCAAGGTTATTTAATGCACAAATTGCTTTTGAATAAATGAAAAGAAAATTAGTTTGGAGTAACAAATGAAAGAGATTGTTACAAATTGTTAATACTTACAAATACTACATATATCAAGGTCTGAGCTGGGGATAAAGCGCCAGCTTGATTTTATTTAATTATTTATTCACTTGGGACTACAAACAAATCAACACCCTTTGAGCAAGAGTGGTGGTTAACTCTCAATCTTTATCTGTGTGAGAGCCTGTGCCCAGTAGTGAGACAATAACATAAGGCTGATTATTAGACTATGTCAGCTATTCAGCCTTATAATTGATTAGATACCACACACCCGACATATTAAAAAGCCATCCTTGTAAAAAGCTAAACCTAAAAAGCGTGAAGTTTAGGTTTAGTTCTGATTAAGTTGCTTGTTATTTTTTGCACGGCAACTGTAGAAAACGTGATAGCAACCAACCCACGTGACTGAAAGTTAACCGAAAATTAATGAAATAGAAACATTAAATCGCTCCGTTTCCTTAATTCTTTTTTTTTTAATTCCAAAAAATATTTGACAATAATTTCAGCACAAGCAAACGAGGAGGGAAAAATTTCGAAAAACTCACAACATCAAACTTTCGTTACTTTTAAAGGATTCCTTTGTCGTGACAAGAACTTTGGCTTTTTGAAGTAAAAACTTTTACTATGAGCGTTTAGGGGTTTAGGGACTAATTGTCGGTAAACGTGACTACGTTTTTATTTTACTTTCACGTGGTCATTAATTTTGTAAGGCAGTTGATGGCGCGTGATTTCGTACCCTTTCGACTGGGTTCCTAGCTTGCGCTCGCGGTTTCAAGGAGAACTACTCCCCGGTTCTAAGCTATGACAACTCCAATTTTCAGCCTACAATTATAGTTTGTACACGTTATCATTTAAAAATGTTTATAGACTTCATAATTTGGCTTATCTAAATCTTTCTTTCTACTAAACTGCTAGAAGTTTCAAAATTTCTGAACCTAAAATTTTGGAATATCATTTTGTTAACTGTTGACATAATAATGTGAATGAAAACACAATTGTTTATAGAAACAATACAACCTATATATTTTTGTGTGCTGAATTTGTGCATCTATGAGAAGATGTCTGAAATAAAGATTTTAATTAGATTTAATTCAAACACTACTACTACTTTACCTACTCTGTGTTAGCAGGTAGGTAAGTGATTTATTTATTTACTGATTACAAGTAGATGAAAATGGTTAAAAAAAAAAATATTTATTTATTTTTATTTACAAAAACGAATTCTAATATTTTATTGTTATTGTCTACCTTAGCTCTCAAATGTGTTCGTTAATGGCTCCATTATTCTTGAGTGAGGTGTTGTACGTGATGTGTGCTTAGATAATCTAATATTTTTAGAATAACATGAAAGATACAAAAAACTGGGTACCTATGATTTTCATTCTTCTTCTTAAAAAACAATAATTATGGCTAGTTTTACAGATTGCTGATAAAGTCTCTGATAGCCCATTAGCCTAAACGGGCCTTGAATATCATTAAAAAAAAAACACCTACTCACTCCAAAACAAATCCCAAACAAATCATAACTTCCTTTGAATCAGGTAGGTGAATGTTCGGATAATGAATTGGTATTATATTTTTCTTCACGGATTTATTTGATTTTCTTCCAGAGTGTATCTTTACTAATATTATAAATGCAAAAGTAACTCTGTCTGTTTGTCTGTTACGCTTTTACGGTTCGGAGGTAGAGTTGACCTTGAGAAAGAAGATAGGACAGTTTTTATCCCGGACTTTTGAAGAATTCTATTGGAAACGTGATATAACCGAACTTTACGCAGACGAAGCCGCGGGCGGAAGCCAGTGTTTCTATAAGCAAGATTCCACCAAAACGATATGCGCAAAATCGCGAACAAAAAATGTGTACTTATCTACTTCGTAGTCGTGGTGGCCTCGTGGGCAAAGAACCAACCTCTCGAGTATGAGGGCGCGGGTTCGATTCCAGGTCAGGCAAGTACCAATGCAACTGTTCTAAGTTTGTATGTACTTTCTAAGTATATCTTAGACACCAATGACTGTGTTTCGGATGGCACGTTATACTGTAGGTCCCGGCTGTCATTGAACATCCTTGGCAGTCGTTACGGGTAGTCAGAAGCCAGTAAGTCTGACACCAGTCTAACCAAGGGGTATCGGGTTGCCCGGGTCAGATAGGCAGTCGCTTCTTGTAAAGCACTGGTATTCAGCTGAATCCGGTTAGACTGGAAGCCGACCCCAACATAGTTTGGGAAAAAGGCTCGGAGGATGATGATCTACTTTTATAGCAAGTTCGCAAGTTCGCAGCTAGCTGAATTTTTGTCTGCGTGTTGTTGAAAAATAGAATCGATAGAGAAATTCTGGACGGATGGACAGAGGAGCGAAAACAATAGGGTCCCGTTTTACCCTTTGGGTACGGAACCCTAAAAAGATAAATAAAACAAAATTTTTCTTAGTAAAAAGTTTATTGTATAGTTTTTATTATCATCCACTACCAGCGGAACCCATGCCAAACGGAAAAGAGTCCTTAGTGGTAAGGAAATAAAGTCCAGGATTGTTGCTATCGGATTCCAGGCCCATGTAGGATATCTCGGATTTTGAACATAGACCTTCTCCAAACATCGTCCAGTTGTCACATTTTCGGGCTGCAATAGATATATGAAATTATGTAAGTATGTAACACGTGTGCCAAGTCAATATAGAGGTAGATTTTTCTTATTCCGATTTTTTTGGTCTTTTCATATTTTAGTTTTACACGATATGGCTTTGTAATTTTCAATTTTATTTTGCTCATTTAATTTGGTGTTAATGTATAAGGACTGTTTTTTATAATATTATATTTCTGTCATAGCTTATACCTAATAAACAGCCTAGCTTTTACCTAATAACACAGCCGTAAAAAAACTTAGTAAAATCCTAACTAAAATCCTGTATACACAGTAGTAGGTACAATATATGTATGCAGCTTCTGCAGCAGATATCTACATACTAGCATATTACAAACATCACCGTGTACTTTTAATGATTAACGCTCAATCCTTCTCCATGTGAGAGGAAGCTCTGCCCAGCTGTGGGACGATAAAAAGGCAGTAACGTACGTAATAGTACGTAATATATTACTTACCTGGAAAATGTTTGGGAGACGCCACGGATTCAGCAAACAGTTCCCAAGCTCGGCTGTGATCGCAGACGGAAATGTAGCAGCCCGGCTGCGATATACCACCATTGGGGAAGAAATCCTTGTGTCCTGTAAAGAGAAAGCGTTGTTGAATAAAGGTGGAAACACACTTAAGTATTTGCCGTGTCGTAGTGTAATACGCCAGATGCATATCGGTTTCAAACATTTATATGATAATCACAGAAAACAGCTTTCATTAAAAAAAATTCAACAAGTATTTGTAGGTATTTAGGTGCTTTGTAACAAATGAAATTAATACATACATTATTCGAAATATTTCCTAATTTGTTCACTCGTAATGAGCAGCTAATCAAGCGTTATTTACCAATTATACATTGGATTTAACATAATGATATCAAAAACATTATAGCCATAATAATAGCCACAGAAATTATGATTCCAATCCGAGAAATTATCGTTTAAATTCTAGGTCGGTAGCCGGTTCGATTAAAGTACGTAACATCTCCAAGTATATTTTTATATACTTCGAACTAATTACCGTCACTCTTATTTTCATCATATGAATCAAAAAGTCTACTTAAAATGTATAAAGGAAGAAAAATATCAAAATGTAAGGTCGACTCAAAAAAGCAAACAAGCGTGTTTCCACCTATGTTAAAAGTAGGTATCCTACACAATAAAGTTGGCAGTCCACGTCAGACAATTTGTAGGACAGATAATGTGGCCGATTTTTTGTAGGACGTTCTTACTAAGATTTACCGACCAAATTTTCGTATGCCTTGTGCGTCACACTATTGCTCTGTATGTTCTTTTTTTCTCCTACAAAAAATCGGTCACCTACAATAATCGGACGTGGGAGACCAGCCAAATAATACTTTCGAAAAGATTTCTACCGACCCACAAGTGGCCAAGGATTAAAGGAACAAAAGTGACACTTATATCCAAGTGCTACTCAGGACGACTGTAATACCTCTCGAGCTTCTTTAGAACAAAAGACAGTCGTCATTACTGACAGTGTCAACAAACTGTTTGATCAAGTACGCGGATCTAATATGGCTGGGGAAATGGTATTGATATAAGGGGAACGATTTGTTATTTTTTTATGGTCATAGCTCCCTTAAATGCTTTTGAAATATATTTTTTAATGATTTGTTATTTTCATAGCTCCCTTAAATGCTTTTGAAATTTTATTGTGTGCCACTTTCTTTAATTTCGAATATTCAAAATGATCGCCGGTGCTGACATTAACATAATTATTTTTCCGCTAAACATTAACCATTACAAATTAGCCCGCGATTTCGCTCACACTGCTAAGGAACTATTTTTATAAAAGTTCTACGTCGTTTCCACGGGCCTCAGCTATCTCCCAATATTCAACCAAACAGGTTCAGCCTGTCTTATATACAGTATAACTAACAAGACTTTCACTACACAGTATAAAACAAAGTCGCTTTTTCTGTCGCTATGTTCCTTTATACGCTTCTTCTATCTTCAAAACTGCGCAACCGATTTTCATGCGTTTTTTTTTTTGATGAATTGAGTGATTGAAAAGGAAGGTTTATATGTATAATAACATCCATTAAATACCGATATCCAGTGCGAAGACAGTTTGGGTCGCTGGTTTATATATAAAGAGATATAATGGTTCAAATCGTCGTTTACCTACAGGCTCTTTGAGACCCAGTAAGCCACCATTGCTGTGTATGACATCAACGTATTCTGCATCGCTCTTGTCCAGTCTCCCACTGACGCTCACGTTGCTGAAGCAAGGTCCAGCCGGGTCTAAGGCTGTAATGCGCCCTACGCGCTGGCCAGTAAGTTCATGGACCTTCTTACCAGCCACTCCGGCTATGTGGGACCCTAAGCTGTGGCCTATAATGTAGATTTTTGAGGGGTCTTGGCCATCTGAAAATAGTGAATTTAGGGTGTGAAGTGTTGGGGATCAAATAATTCTTTAGCTTAGACACATTACTAAAAGCATTACTGATCACGGTTTTTTTATCAGAATGAGTTTGATATTACTACATAATTATTTAGGATTGACATGAAAATTCTAAAAACACACACACTCACTTTTAATAACTTCACCCAAAAATGTTCCAAGCACCTCTCCCATGAACCTGACATTAGTCGACGATCGGAAATACTCCAAGTTAATGATCTTTCTTCCATCCAACGCAAATATTTTCAAGTTAGGTTTCTTCAGCAACTCCGGAGCTATGGCATTCACCATCCAGCCATCAGAACTCTCCATAAAGCCATGGACTAGTATGATCACTGTCTCTGCTTGAGCCATTAGTCTATGCATCCTCCTATTGGCTGTCAAATTGTACTTGACATTCCCAGTTTTCGTAATGAGATCAATATTTAGGACATCCTTAAAATTGGTTTTGTTCTTCTCTTGCATTTGTTCGTATGTTAAACCGAAAAAGCTTTTGAAAGTTTCACCTGAAATTGTTTGGTTATATTTTAAAAAATTGCAATAGCTTCATATCAGAAACCTCCAAGTAATGTTAATAAAATATTTTCAATTTCAGGAACGAAAAGTCTAAAAATATGTACCTATTACATGGTTTGTAACCATTAGGACGCAGTCAATATTTGACTTGAAAGAATTAATATTTTTAAAATTTAAACTTAAATCTTATTTATATGAAGTACAATTTATTCCCCATAGAGGTTTTCAAAATAGACCGATCATAGTTCTCAATAATAAAATTACTAGAAAGTCCCAATTGGACCCCATGATTTGAAACTCTTCTGTCTACAGTTTTATTATAAGAAAGCACTAAAAACTTCGTCTGTACTGTTACAAAAACTTAATATAACTGGGAAACTTATGCTCTTGGGGCAGCAAACAATAATTGACTTGTAGTGTTCATCTTGCCATTTTGATTCTATTGAAAGCCTGTTCAGATGAATGCAAGAAAATTAAACAGTGTTTATCTCATCGATACTGAATAATACATTAAAATTATACATTTTAAAAGTAGGTAAATATGTACATTTAAACATATTTCAATAAATAAATAAAGTATAACATTTTCCCTCTTCAATATAATATTCTCTGTTTTTGAACCAACGTGATCTTACCACCTAAATAAACATTGTGGAATGCAATTAAGATATTCAGTTTGCTTTAGTTTAAACCAGTTAAATCCAGTTTTGATGTAAATTGACCTTGATGAAACAGATCACCCATCCACAAACTGAGCGCGTTAACCATTAGTCATCCTCCGAGCCTTTTTCCCAACTATGTTGGGGTTGGCTTCCACTCTAACTGGATGTAGCTGAGTACCAGTGTTTTACAAGGAGCGACTGCCCTATCTGACCTCCTCAACCCAGTTACCCGGGCAAAAGCGCCTTAACCATTGCTTTACTTAATCACTGATCGACCCATTTAGCTATTAACTTAGCCTCGAGCCTTTTTAGGCTATTCCCTACTTCTCCTTTCCCTGTTCCCAATTAATTTGTGGTCGGCTCAACATGTTTTCCGCTTCCATTCCTCTCTGGCAGCCGTCATACTTACTAATATTCTCAAACTTTTTAGTCATGGCCTCTTTCAGACAGAAGTTCCATTTTCTATGGTTTGACTCCCCTCCTCTCTCTCCTCTGTCCTCTTCACCCATCCACGTTGTGATCATACTCACATACCCGTTGCATTCATACTCATATTACTTAATAGTCTACCTATCTACTATTCTGTAATAAACTCATAACAACTTACATCGATTTGAACCAGCAGCCACCATAGGATGTATCATCGACATAGTGGAATCAAATATGGAACTGAGAGAAAACTTGGCTGGTTCCGCACGAGGTATACTGGCAGCATATAACCCCGAAACAAATAGACAATTAAATAAGTAAATTAGTTCCAAGTTTTGTGCTGAAAAATAAAAAAAAACATCTGCTAAACAGGTGGCAAAATGTTGTCTCCTTGCACATGTAAGTTTTCAATTGTTCTGTGTTCTCTTTGGCAATGAAAGCCAAATATATGTATGTATGCTCAAAGTAAACACTTGTAATTTTGTAGGTTTAAATTACAATTATTTCAAATATGTTTTCGACTCTGAAGTTAGCTACAAGTGACCATCGTGATGTGGCTAGATATGCATTACAGGGCCGACTTCATAGGGTTAAAGTTATTTGACGAAAGCTTAAACTTGTCTAGAGGTAACAACATCTATTATTATCATCATCTCAGCCATAGGACGTCCACTGCTGAACATAGGTGTCCCCCTTAGATCTCCACAGATACCTGTTGGAAGCGACCTGCATCCAGCGTCTTCCGGCAACCTTTATAAGGTCGTCTGTCTACCTTGTTGGTGGACATCCTACGCTGATACGCTATTATTATCCGACTCGCTATAATGCATTCGGATTTCTATCTGCGTTCAACCACAAGATTAAAGATATTCAGAACTCATAGATAGAGACCGATGCCAATTTTGAGAACAATGTCCAATTAAATTGTCATTAAGATTTCACAAGTTGGATCAGTTTTAAAACAGTCATGAAAGGGTAAAGGCACAGCACTGTGACAGTATAGGCTAAATACGAAAACAGTACCTACTCATATAAGTTTATATTTTAAATATTTGCTTACCAATCATAACGCAAACACTAGCACTCATCAAAGGCTTGTTGAATGAAAATAAATATATTGGCACTTAACACTTAACTGTGCGGCTGTTCAAGATAACTCGCAATGATTTTTATTACATAAACGATTAATGAAAGAAATAATATATTAAATATTCACAATTTTAATAATTTCACACGACGCTGATGGACTATGGTAGAAAATATTATTGTTATTAGTTCATAAGTACATACCATCGAAGCGATTGTCGACTACGAACAGTGTGTAATATGGTAAATTTTACTATGTATGCGATTAATCAGGAGTTTTACGTTTATGGCAGTATTAAATATGTGTAATGGGTGTGAAAGAAAGAAAGAAAATAAATTTAATTGCGCAATAAGAGACGCATACACACACTTAAAATTAGACATATGCAGAAATAACAATAGAGGGAAAATATGCGTCTTAAAGCGCGCAATACGTTGTGTTTTTTAATGGTGTGTCATTTGTTTCTGAAAAGAAAAAAATAAGTTTTGTAAAGATCATTTTAAATTAGGAGTTGGTGTTTCTTTATTCTCCTATTCAAATGCAAAGAACATCGATTGAAATGAAGTGTCAAGATTTGTTAAAATTCAGAACAGGTACAAATAAACTTTCTTGGTATTCCTGAATTAAAAAATACAAAGTTTCTAGACCACATGAATATCCGAAGTTATTTCACCGAAAAGTACCACTGCCTTGAATGCAGCCAATGTAAGTGTAAATGAAAATTATAAAGATTTTCCAACAGGTGAGATTTCACAAACATAGAGACATTCATTTAGCTGCAAGGAGTCATATTAATTCAATATACCTGTATTTCTATACGTACCAATATGAGAAGATAACCGCCACGCGCCATTAAAATTAAAAATACTTAAAAAAAAAAAAATATATAATTTACCAATTACTTCATATTTTTTTTTCTTTCAAGTCCACACAATCAGCGGTCTAACTATAAAAACTCGACGAGATGTTTATCTAGTTTGAAATGTCGCGTTTTGTTCCGCTACCCTTACGATAGGATCTCACGATTGTTATGAAACGATTCCATACATGCATGCTATTTCAACATTCATGCGATATTTATACCGGTGCTGTGACGTAAACAAAAAAGAAATTTTATCGACCTTGCAGGAAGATTTTAGTAATCCATGACTGATCCATAAGTTAGGTGTAGACCACAGCTGCCGGGGCTTCTTAATTCATTGTTCGAAAGAGTTACCGCGGCCCTGGTACATAAAAAAGCCTACAACGGAACACGACGGTTTTTAGTCAGTAAGGTCGCTTCCAACAGGTATCTGTGGAGATCAAAGGGAGAGGCCTATGTTCAGCAGTGGACGTCCTATGGCTGAGATGATGATGATGAAGAGTCTGGCACTCCCTCACCGCTGCTAACCCAAAGCGGGAGGGTCATTTGATGATTTTTGACGTCGTTGAAAAATAACAAGTTAAATAAAAGCTTGTAAAAAAAGGTTAGATCACAGATTTGTAAATACTTACTACGTAATTGACGAGTACGATACGTAATTGATATACGAGACCCTTGAGCTCGAACTTTTTCTCCAATAAATCATACAAGACGTGTAAAATTTTTAGAGAAACTTAGGACAATCCTAGTCAATTGTTTATCATGCACGAAGCATTTAACAAATATTTTGCTCGCACGCATACCTACAACAATGTAATTTTGGCGCCCATCAAAAGTACTCCAAAGTACAATCAAAAACTATTGTTATGAACCACGTTGGCAGCTAAATAAGTTGACCTTTGTACTTGTGTTAACTCACATAGAATTTTCTCATTTTATAGTTATATTTTTTTACTATATTTGGGAGTAAAGGTGCGTTATCCCGAACAAAATATAACGCACGTTAAAATCTAAATTAAAGTTGTTCTCATATTTTGTAAGTAGGCGATTTTTTTGCATTTTACTTCAAAAATTAGGCAGTTAATATAGTTTTGAAAAGTGAAATAATTCAAAAACGGTGGCATATACATATTATAGTTTTCTAATTATTATGTCTTGTCGTGGCGGAGATAACTTGAAATCAGACAAATGAAACAGTTTAGAACAGATTGTCTGGTAAAGCATGATAAGCAACCCACTTACCACCAGACATACCTAATTTAGTTTAAGTCTTTTGAAATTTGTGTTCTTAGCAAATGTCAATGAGTACGAGCAAATGATGAAAGATGTCGAGTACTGTCGATAAGACACGCACGACATCGCACTTGTTCGTGTGGTGTTACCATAATGTACGGTTGGTTGGATCAACTAATTCACTGTAGCGTTAACAAACCAAATTGTAATCATCTTGTCAAGAAAAGGCCTTGTAATGATGATAACAATGGCTTTTCTGTAGCCGCTACCAAAAATCATGCATTGTGAAATTTTTATATTAATTTATAAAAATGTACCTACTACACTTAGAGCGATTTTAGAGAAAGAAATTAAAGTAAAAGAACATTTCATTTAATAGGTACTTCTTTTTAATTTGATACTCATATGTGCGCACCATTTTGTTTTTTTTTTTTTGCATTTAGTAATTTCTTCGATGAAGTGGGATGAAATTATTATTTTTTATTGCTTCATTACATTTTTAAATTGAGTTTTTATATAAAAATAAATTTTAATAGGTACCTACATCTTTTTAATTTGCTATGTGTGACGTGCGTGCCATTTTCTTTTTTGAGTTTAGAAATTTCCTCGATGAGGTGGGATGAAAAGTTACGTGTTGCACTCGAGTTTTTTTTCACCTACTGCTCTTTTGATTCCCTCGCTATCGCTCAGGATTCTAATTATTTATTGAAAGGAATACATACCTATGTAATCAGAATTTTACAGACATAAAATATCAGATTATTTCCTTGGTTTGTGATTGCTATCAAACATCTCGTAAGCCAGGAAACATCGCGTGTAAGCTGTCACGGCTCAGACTGCTATAAGTGTTCTCATTATCGACACTGATGGGATTTCTGATTTCTGAGTGATAGAAATTTACCGAGTCTTACCTTTATTAAAACCATCTGTGTAATTTAATAAATAACTAGTTTCCGCCCGCGGTTTCACTCGCGTATTGATATGACTGTTTCCCGTGGCTGGATAGTGGTAAAAACTATCTTATGTCCTTTTCCCGGATTTAATTAATCTCCCCTAATTTCCCTCTCCAATTTTCAGCTTAAACGGTTTAGCCATTCTTGAGTTATTAATGTGTAACTAACACGGCTTTTTTTATATGTGCAAGATAGAAGATTTCATTGGTTTTTAGTAACTACCGCATATACTAAGCAAAACAAATATTTTTTTGTAGGTACCCAGAGAAGAAAATCGGAGTTTAACACAGAGACGACTTTCTCTTACTACATGAATTTAGAAAAAAATAAAGAATTGATTAAATCTTTGTGAGCAGGTATAGGGAGTGGGGTTAAGAATATTGAGACAAAAAGATCGACTACAGATACATTATTTATTTAGTACTGAAAAATAAAAACCATTGTACCTAAAAAACTAAAAAAGAAGTGCTTAGTTCTATGTTCTTTATTTCAATGTGAAATGCTCTAGTTTATGTCCAACAGCATTGAAGATACTTTCCGTTGTGCAAGGAATGTCTGGAAAATTAAAAAATAATTAGTTTATATTTTATTTGTTTACTTCATTGAACATCCTTGTCATGTTATTTCTTGGCTGTCATTGAACATCCTTGGCTATTGTTACGGGTAGTCAGAAGCCAGTAAGTCTGACACCAGTCTAACCAAGAGGTATTGGGTTGCCCGGGTAACATGATTGAGGTCAGATAGGCAGTCGCTCCTTGTAAAACACTGGTACTCAGCCGAATCCGATTAGACTGGAAGCCGACCCCTACAGAGTTGGGAAAAGGCTCGGGAGATGATAATGATTTTATTTATTTGTGCTTATATCTGGGAATGTATAAACGTAAGCTATCATACCTATATCGAACCATGTGTCTTCGTAGCCGGCTTGCAAGCGAGCGGCACGGACGGCTTCGCGAGCGGCGTGAAGGAATACGGTTGCTAGGCATGTCGATGGCTCACCGGTTGCTGTAGGCAAGTTTATAATATAGTTCTTTGTATAAAAATAAGTCATAAGTTTAAAAGTTCCGAGTCAATAAGAAACGATTCGTTTTGCTTTACGATTTGAGTTTTGCGAAAGAAATCGTTTTTGCATGCGCACTGCTTTTGTCATTGAGAATGCTCGATTGCGCTCGGTGTGAAATAATAAGAGGAGCCGACCGGCTCCGATTGTGTATTTTTTCTTGATGTTTGGCTTCGTTTGCATGCTCTTTAATGCTCGCGCAGCCGATCGGCTCCGGTCTTTGTGAAAAGAAAAATGCGCGCCGATGCTCTCCGACTCGGTCTATCTGAACGGACCCTTACTCTACATACTTTTTTTTCATTAACACTCCATATCACTCAACAAGTGACAGACTGGTTGAGTGATATTAAGAGTATGGGCAGTTTTCTTGACAAAATAGCATATAATATAACCGCACCAGTTAAAAGAAAAACAAGAAAAAACGTTAGTGTACAAAATAATACCTTTGGACTGCAAAACACCCAGTTCATTCTTAGCATTGCGACGGAAATAAATCCTCATATCAGAAGGAATGTCTTTAATTCCCGGGATCTTGTAATTCCATGTTCTATCAGTTAGAAGCTTGCCAGTGGCTCCGTCGTAAATGAGATGTTCTGATGTCCAGTAGCCTAATCCCATTATAAATGCGCCTTCGATCTGGAAGGATTTAAGATTCATAGAAGATGCTCAATTTTCGATAGAATAACAGCTAACATAACATATTTCGGATGCGAGCAGCCGAAAATCGATCTCAGTGGTACAATTTTAGTTAGCTGATAGTTTGTTTAAGTTCATGTGTCAGTATGAAGATGAATGGTAGTACGCCCATTACAAATACTAGTACTAGTAGTACTAGCTTTTACCCGCGGCTTCGCTCCCGTCAACTGACTTAAACCTTGAACCTTCTCCTGACAATAACAAACACAACAAAAAAAGAATTAGCCAAATTGGTCCAGGCATTGTTGAGTTATGCGCTTACCAACACATTTTGCGATTCATTTTTATATTATAGATTTAGCCGGCATCAGACCGACTGAAAAATTTGATTGGAATTAAGATTTTCTTTGAAAATATTTTGCCAACCATCGGGTCAACTATCGGCCGACGGTTTTGTCTGTAGTGTTTGGGTGAGTATATACTTATTTGCAGTGGATTGCAGACTCCTATATTGTACCGCCGGCTGCTTGTCGCCATTAGATGCTGGAATATCTCTCCGTAAGCGTATTAAATGTCAACCTAAGTAGGTATATCACATACCCCAGGATAGTGTAGCTTTCAAACATTGAAAGATTTTTTCAAATCGTTTTTGCAGTTTCAAAACATAGAGAGACAAAAAAAAACATTTTTATTCTGACAAAATGTTAAGTTTAGATTAAGGTAAAGTTGGGATATGCGTATGAGGACGTTGATTATGTATATCACGTTTAGGTTGAACGAAACGATCACAAAATAACATGCACTAATAAAATTATGTAAAAAGCTGTGTATTATTATGGACAAATAGTAATTTTATTCATTTAGTGATTTAACTATAAAAGCTAAAATATAAAAAATAAATAATATAGGCATAGTTAGCATTGAGTAATGTTCGGAAGTTACTGTTTTGTACAAAAACTAAAATCTGAATAGAAATAATAAACGAGTACCTACATAACTCGTAAAAAACTTCAGATGATAAATTGCGGTCCTTACATTTAAGTTTATCAACCTTTACATTAAGCGAGCTTAATTTTACAGTATTTTACCTATAAAAAAATCCTTTAAAAATCGAAATCATTTTTAACAAACGATAAGCTGGCTTACCTATTCCAAAATAAAGTTATCTGACAGAGAAAAATAATCATATCATCAAATCATCAGGCTTCTAGTCTAACCGGATGTAGCTGTGTACCAGTGCTTTACAAGGAGCGACTGCCTTATCTGACCCCCTCAACCCAGTTACCCGGACAACCCAATACCACTTGGCCAGACAAAAAAAAAATTAATACTAAGTTAAAAAGTCGAGAAAGTTCTAAAGTATTGAATGTTACATACCTTTTCTTAAGACGTCTGTAAGTAAGCCA
The DNA here is from genome assembly GCF_030705265.1 of Helicoverpa armigera. Lineage (NCBI taxonomy): Eukaryota > Metazoa > Arthropoda > Insecta > Lepidoptera > Noctuidae > Helicoverpa > Helicoverpa armigera. The sequence continues at coordinate 9,102,686 of NC_087135.1, read as the reverse complement.
AGTGACCTAATGAGAGCAGAGAAGAAATGATGAGCAATAAATAAAAAGCAGTATTTACACATTCGCCGTATAATTTTATCAGAGTTCCGTTTCCCCTTACGGAACCTTTTCATTATTTTTTTTGTATCATGCTTTTTAAATAGTTAAGGCCTTTTACTTTAAATCTTTTTATAAATGTATGCGCTATGCCAGTTCCGATGTCCAAACGGATTCTATTCAAATTATTTTGTCCCGTCCCATCTGACAATGAGAGTGATTAAATAGAAATTGAACCGGTGTCTGCGCGGGCACTATATTCTGTGTCCTATAATGTTTGCTAATTGATATTTCTTCTTTTTTCATACAAAAGTATTGCAATTATGCACTTAGTTCTCATCTTCACTTCTCTGCACTGTGGGTGCAGCGTTGGGTGTGTCAGACTGTCACTAGTTGAAGGCCTCCTTTGTTTTTATAAGAGGTCTCTGAGTTTCAGGCTCAAGGCTCGAGAGAGCGATAGTCAAGCTCGATGGGTTGTAGTCAGTAAGTCTGACACACCCTCCCGTTACACTCACATCGAGAGAGGTCATCTGATGAGTAACCATATCAAAAAAAAAATCTTATACACTAGAGCATAATGTAGGTCCCGGCTGTCATTGAACACCCTTGACAGTCGTTACGGGTAGTCAGAAGCCAGTAAGTCTGACACCAGTCTAACCAAGAGCTATTGGGTTGTCCGGGTAATTGGGTTGAGGACGTCAGATAGGCAGTCGCTTCTTGTAAAGCACTGGTACTCAGCTAAATCCAGTTAGACTGGAAGCCGACCCCCACATTGGGAAAAGGCTCGGAGGATGATGATGACTAGAGCATAATGGCAGAAGTAAAGATAAGAAATAAGTGCCACTTGCACTACTCTATTACATACATAAATTATTATTAATCTATGGCGAATTCCTCCGTTCTTTAAATATCACGTGAGTGAAAATTATAGTGTTTAATTGAACATGCAAAAGAAGGAAAATATAGGTATTGTATCAAGTGTTTAGCTCTTTGTAGTTCATAAGCGAATGTCTGTTTGATTAAGATATTAGCATAATTACAGTGCCATGTGAACATAACGTGTCCGCAAGTCATCTCTTCGTGCAGAAATTGTAAACATATTTATTGAGATTTAGATGATTCATTGAACAGCATTTTGCAGTGCGCGGGCGCGGAACGCGGACGCGGGTAGAACGGGTGAAACCGCTGGCAGATGTTACTGCCACCCGTGTCCCATGGGAATTACTTCACGAACCCACAAAAGAAAGTTGCCTATAATCTGCTTCTATAAATGGGATTTAAAAACTGAAATATTTTTCTGCTTATTGGCTCGTTCAAGCAAAAACACATAAAAAAAGTATTTAGCTTTATAAAAGTAGCATAAAACATTCCAACAGGTATCGTATGGTTCTATTTGACAAAGTTAAAGCTCTCATAATAAATAAACCTTTTTTTAGTAGCGGTGAGGGTGTCAGACTCTTATAAAAACCGTCGTGTTCCGTTGTAGGCCTTTTATGTACCAGGGCCGCCGTAACACTTTCGAACAATCCCGCAGCCCCGGATAATAAATAAATCTCATAATATATTTTTGTAAGCATTCTTGAAAACAGGTGCTTCTGCTCTGATAATATAAAAAAAAAACTTCACGTGACATTTATGTGACACTATTATTTAGTCAGTTGCAAATAATTTAAGCGAACTAACCTATGAAATATTAATATTTTGGTTAATTATGCGTTCACTATTTACTTAATCAACACACATGAAACTGCATTTGTTCTGCAAAATGTCTTGTTAATGTAAATAATGAAAACTTCTAGGTACACAAATATTTTATTTCTCTAGATATTTCGAAAAAAATAAGGCACACCATACATAAATATGTATGACATGTATCATATTTAAATAGTTCCAAGACTCTTTAAATTAAATAATTATGGTGAATTTCTCCTCCGTGACGGTGAAGAATCGAGAACTTTTAAGAAAGGAGGTTTTGAGAAATTATTTTAATGTCAAGTAAGCCTTGGCAAGTTCTTATAAAAATCTAATAATTTCTCACACACAAATACAACTTTCACTTTTGTTTTCTTTTTCTCCTCAAAGTCAAAGTCAAATCATTTATTTCATTTAGGCCTTTACAAAGCACTTATGAATGTCAAAAATATAACTAAGTTTGATTCTAGTTGCCTCAATTTAAGACTTAGATTTAAGCGGTTAAAAAGTGTACCTGCGCGAATCGGTGATCAATTTTTGCTCGCGAACAAATATGGTGGAAACTTGCCAATAAACATAATTTTGTATTGAATTCAGATTTTTCATTCTTTAATGATTGTTTGCCTTGATTTCAAGCAAGACAAGGAAATTTCCACAAGACCTATATAAAAACAAGCCCTTCAGTTTATAATACCTGCAACTAATCTGTAATACCTGTAATAAACCTAATAACACGTTCTTCTTATTTACCTGGGCAATAAGACAGGCATTGTTTATGCATGCTCACGCGCAGAAATCTGTAATTATGTCATACAATTAAGATATACTAGTTGTTTTCGCTTCGTTTTACACAGATTTTAGGGGGGGGTCTTAGGCAAATAAAAACATCGGGATTAAATAATATTAATACCTGTAACTGAAAGTTTTTAAATACATGAAGGCAAAACCAGGCGTTACTTTAGCCAGTAAGGGTACGGTGCCACCGACCCGAAGTGGCGGATTGTCCATGAGAATTTTCTCACTGCAACAAAGAAAAAATAAGTGACATGTCGTGGCCAAAGACCCAATCCTGGCAGGTAATGCCAATGAAGTTATAATGGTATTTATTTATGTAGTAGGCATTATATGCCATTTATTATGTACAAATATATAGTTACCTTAGCAGTAATAATTTTACCGTTGTATCGTGTCAGCTTAACAAACAAATTCACATATTTTATTATATTAGTGAAAAACATTGCATAGGAGACTACCACGGTGTATGAGCAAGTAATTACCTTTTGATGTGATTTTAATGAGACTCTATACAGTATCTTTCAAAAGGTATGTTTGGACGGAAATAATTCCGTTTTTGATCAGTAACTAAATGGGAATTATTTAGCGTATATTATGGGTTTAGGGTTTTTTGGAGCGTGTCATTAAATAGGCTTGAAATTATATTTAATGAAAAAAAACGCAAGTTCTTTTATGGAAAAAAATTATCTGTACAATAGGTACCTAAATTCACCGAAAATATAAACGTCAGTTTTCTTAAAACTATTGTGTACTATGAATTTTTACATTCAATTTTCTAATTAAACAGTTGTATTAAGATAATCAGACGTTTATGTTTTCGGTGAACTGAGGCCTAAGCTGACTAAAGAGTAAAAATTTTTGTCAATATTTCAAAGAGAAAAAGTTAATGAATATGCTAGGTTATAATATCTTAGTTAACTGGAATGTTTCAATTTTTATTTATTTAAGCTTTATTTGGACATGATTAAACTAACATTAACAAATTGTTGTATGCTGTAATTGTTACATTAAAACAAAGGAAAAACAATAAAAAACATAGTTAATTTAAAACTTAGCCAAAATATAAAATAGTAATAGATTGTGTATTAATAAATAAAATAGTAATTTGCTGTGCCCGACAGGGTCCATGTGAACTATTTATAAGTACTACCACCTAAGAATACATGTGGAAAGCAATAATAGATTCAAAACTATAACTCCTTATAAAATACTATTTAAAAATCTATTGAAGAAGCTTATTTACTTGTAAGACAGAAACTAACCGCTTATAAGCACTTCCTTCGCACTATGACATTTTAATTATAGTTAAGCCTTTTTTACCATATACTTATATTAATGTAGTATACAAATAACTAGTGAGATAACTATGATTCAGCAGTTACCATAGCGGCCCGTGGCCAGTCTAATCCTATTGGTAAACGGACAAAGTCGTGTTCTAAGCATATAGATAAGTAGTGGTTTTATTAGAAAAATACATTATTTTGTGGTGGGGTAGGCGGTCTTGTTGTGCTTAACTTTTCATGTAAGTTTTCGTAATTTTTTTTTTATATTATGGTTCTTTTTTCCTTAATCAATTTGTTGTTTTTTCGTTTCGATTAATTAATTTTGAAAAAAAAGGGAATGGTTTAATATTGAATAATGTTATTAAGTAAGTATGATTAACGTAAGGCTTCTTTGGGTTATCAGGTGAAACGTTTTTTTACAAGGAATTAATAAAATAAGACATATTGTTTATGTATTTTTAAACAAACTAATAATAAGAAAAGCATGCACAAATGTTTAGTTTTATAATTTCTGTTTTATAAAAAATTGCATAGGTATATTACTCGGGAAGAGTGTAACTTTCTAACAGAGAAATAGGAAAGATTTTTTTTAATCAGGTATGTAGTTTCGGAGTCTTTAGGTTAAATTTTTTTTAATCCCTTTTATATTATATGGTTTAGATAGAGGAACAGACAAATCTTAGCTCTGACGAAGTTAAAAAATAAATTTTGTAATACAACATTTTAGTGATAATAAAAAAAACACTCATCCGAACTTATATTTACAATCTAACATAAATTAACTAATCAATCAAAAAAACTGGAGTCCAAAGTCTAACTTAGAGCACAAAAAAACTGGAATGTCACGAATGAAAACAAAGAACTAGACGGTTTGTTTTTCTATATAAAGCCTAGGCCGTTTAGTGATGCAATCATTATTAGGGTTCCGTACCCAAAGGGTAAAACGGGACCCTGTAGTTTTCGCTCCTCCGTCCGTCCGTCCGTCTGTCACCAGGCTGTATCTCATGAACCGTGATAGAAGAGAGCTGAAATTTTCACAGATGATGTATTATTGTTGCCGCTATAACAACAAATACTGAAAACTAGAATTAAATAAATATTTTGGGGGGCTCCCTTACAACAAACGTGATTTTTTTGTCCGTTTTATACTTATATCGGTACGGATACCTTCGTGCGCGAGTCCGACTCGCACTTGGCCGGGTTTTTTTAAAGGTTCTTTAGAGAAACCAGAAAATATGTTGACAATAAAAATTAGTAGGTACGGTTTTTATAGACTGTCTCGTATGTTACCCAGCCTTCAAGGTTCCCTGCTTACAACTTTGGTTTTATGTACGCATGTAGAAACTTGGCTAAAACAACTATAAAAACTTAAAAGCGGACTTTATTGAAAACTTTCTGAAAATCAATCATATAATAATTTTGCAACTTTATAAAAAACCGGGGGTTTTCTTTTGTAATTTGATTACAATATCAACTAAAAGATCTAAACTGCGTCACAAACTAACTCACTTTCGCATAAATCATTAATATTAGTATCTAAGGATCACGAGTGATACCGCTGTGATCAACCAGTGCTTAGATATACTTGAACTACTAGACTAGTCTATCATTAATAAATATTATGCATGACACACATTGATTTACATAAAAACTTGTTCAACCTAGAGTATTAAATGCACTGTGTCCATAAAACATTAATTTAGAAAATAAAACACGGTCGAATTGCGAACCTCCTTTTTTGATGTCGTGTTTCGGATGGCACGTTAAACTGTAGGTCCCGGCTGTTAGTGAACATCCTCGGCAGTCGTTACGGGTAGTCAAAAGCCAGTAAGTCTGACACCAGTCTAACCAAGGGGTATTGGGTTGCCCGGGTAACTGGGTTGAGGGGGTTGATAGGGCAGGCGCTCCTTGTAAGACACTGGTACTCAGCTACATCCGTTTAGACTGGAAGCTGACACCAACATAGTTGGGAAACAGGCTCGGAGGATGGATGATGGTTAAAAATAATACTTATTTATTTCTAGGTGAACAAACAAAACCAATATGGCGGCTATAAAGTTCAAGATCAATGGAAAAGAGTATACAGGTAAGAATTTTTTGAAAAAAAACTTCCCATTAATCTCACAATCTCCAATATTAAAGTGCCTTACGAGTAATACTTACTAATTTCATGATCATTTTTATGAGGAAAAAGTCTTTATTTCCGCTTATGCAAAAAAAAAACATATATGGGGAATTCCTATGTCCATAAAAATTATCACATTCGTGTATACCTGTTAATAAAAAGAACAAACTTTCATAAGTGCCATGTTGCTATTAAAATGCTAGTTTCTAAACAAATAAAAGGTCACACAGTCTATTCGAAGACGAAAGGTTATTCCTACAAGTAATATTTGGTGCAACATTCGAATATCTTTATGTACTTACTTGCATTTACATCTTCACCCACACATGTATAGTCAACTTCAGGTCAGTGGTAACAGTTTTATAGGAAAATCGTACTTATTACTATTGAGTTAAGGTGCATGACAGTTACCACTGATGTGCAGTCTACTGTACACATGACCTGAGAAATATCTTGTATTCCGAATATTGGTTTGAAGTGATTTCCTAAGCCAATCCCTAGATATCGCTTCAACGCTTCCTGCGTATTTCTGTTGACCTTAGCACGGGCATTGATCATATAGGGCAAGGATATATAGGATGCATCCCAAGAGATTGACAGATCAATAAATACGGTATTAGAGGAGTTTGCTCAACACTCAAGGGCTACTTGCAAACAATTGACTCCAAATCCATACTCAAGAGGAGACTTATAAGCACTTAAATTGATGCAACAAGGACTCCCTTGAAGTATAGCACCGTATAATTTGAAAACAAATGCACCTTTGCCGCACGGCAGCCGCACTAAACGATACGAGCAATTTAAAGGAACTAAGTGTTGATGCCTTATATATTTATACCTTATACCTTTTTTAGATCGTTTATGAAATTTCTTTAATTCACTATTTTTTTAATAGATAGATAGATATATGTATATACTCTTTATTATGTACACCAATTAAAATACAACAAAAAGCAAAACTAAAGATTTTAAAGTTGGTGACCACGATGGACGGTCTTATCGCTAAAAGCGATATCTTACAGACAACCTTTGGATGCATTGAGACAAAAGGACCATACAGCAAAAATAACCATGCAGCAGTTTTGGTTTGAGTATATTTTTTTGAAACCCTAAAGGAATAGCTTATTAAGCAGATAATGTATGTTCTGAGAAAAATGTATTTTATTCCAGTGGATGGTAAATTCGGTCCGGACGTGTCTCTGAACGAGTACATTCGCTCGGTGGCTGGGCTGCGCGGCACGAAGGCGATGTGCCACGAGGGCGGCTGCGGCGCGTGCGTCGTCGCCGCGCGCGCAGCTCTGCCGCCAGACAACCAGCTCAAGACATTTGCTGTCAACTCTGTGAGTCCATACAACAATACTTCTGACTTGCTGTACTTAATTATTAATCCTTAACGTGAGCCAGGATTTTTATACTGCTCTGGTATCTGTTAATTCTAACCAAATGACTAATTTAGCTGTATTTATTAGGTTTGTTGAGATATATATAATTTCTAGTGTTATATTAAGTGGTTAGTATCCTAATCCACCTTCTCATCTGCAACGCAGAATTATTTTATTCGTATGTATTAACATTTAAATGTCGAATATCGTCAATTAATTATAACAACAGACTGTGAGGATATAAATCATTATTTTGTTTTTAAAACACATTTTATATTTAGTTTTTGCAAGCTCGAAAATAATTTATTATGCTCATCTAGTTAATGGGTACTATTACCGTCTGACCCTGAACAAACATTAATAATGGTTTTCTAGCGGATTGTCAGTTACGGCGACTGTTCTTATGTTAGGAGATCAGCTAGTTGCGCAGGACATATTATTATTCCTTCGTTCTAATAGCCAACACGACCGGAGAGAGATTTGTCTCAGAAACAACATTAAAGTGCTCTCCAATTCACTGGTGTATCATCAACTTCCATGTCCGGGCTACCTTGTGAATGTTTCTAAAGCCTAAACTTAGTTCTAATAAAAGTGATTTCTCCGCGACCCGAGAATGGGCCCCGAGACTTCGGGCAAAGTAGTCGTTTAGTTTATGCTATGCGACACTAAGTAGACCAACGAGGCGGTTAATTTTAACAACAAACGAACATTACATGTGCGAGTATAGTAGAAAAATAATAATATAAATTTTCTCATCACTATTTGACCTATCACAATACAAAATGATGCACATACAATGTTACTTATAAATAACAAATCACGCCATCATTATAATATTGCAAAATTGCCCCTTACAGTTTTTTTTATAAAAACCGGCTAAGTGCGAGTCGGACTCGCGCATGAAGGGTTCCGTACCATTATTTAGAAAATGAGCAAAAAAATACGTTTGTTGTATGGGGGCCCCCAAAATATTTATTGTATTCTAGTTTTCAGTATTTGTTGTTACAACAGAAATACATCATCTGTAAAAAAATCTACTCTCTACGTATGACGGTTCATAAGATACAGCCTGGTGACAGACGGACAGACGGACAGAGGAGCGAAAACAATAGGGTCCCGTTTTACCCTTTGGGTACCGAACCCTAAAAACGTATTGAGGAAAACCACTATGTTTAATTCGGTTCAAAGTACCAGTTGTATATAAACGTTCTTACGCGTACCGAGTATTACATGATTACACAGTATTGCATAAAAAGATGGCGCCTAATTGTTAGTTTTTATGCCTTACATGAAGGCTTCGTAGACGTTTTTATGCTTGACTGCTTTTTGTTAACCTTGGTAGGCGGTGAAAAAATGGTGATGCAACTTTCTATGTACCTATATAATTATGGTTTTTTAGGTGTCTTTCTCAGATTTTTTTAAGGAAAAGTTATTTTTAACGAGAATTATAAATACTCTCTTAATTTTAATGTCTCGTGAGACTGTGTCGGAAATGCTACCCATTTAGCTAAAAAAATCATGACGTTATCCCGATGACATGCAGAATTTGGACACCCACATTTTGTTCATCTCTGCCTAATTCAAACCCTAGCAATTAATTCTCTATTGTTGTATTGCAGTGTTTGGTATCAGTACTATCCTGTCATGGCTGGGAGGTGACAACCGTGGAGGGTGTAGGGAACAGAATCAAGGGCTACCACGACATACAGAGCAGACTGGCCAAGTTTAACGGCACGCAGTGTGGGTACTGCACTCCTGGATGGATCATGAATATGTACAGGTAAGAGAATGAATAGAAATGTCCAATTTTTGAAAATTCTAGCTGTCTCCGGTGGTTTCACCCTCGACAAAAGAGAGATCTTTTTCCTCACCCGGATAAAAAGTAGCTTAGCTTCTCAGACTCGAAATTATTTATATTTTATCATTGAAATCTTTTCAATAGTTTTGGTTTTAAAGTGGACACAGTCAGAACTTTACGCACATGTACACAATATTTTTACACTAACTTCGATATTACAAGACGACAGCATATTAAGCAACAATATAATTAAGGTACTGAAACTCAAAAAACATACTCTTGTTCTGAAAAATCTGAATCTGAATATTCAAAAATTTACAAAACTCAATCTGTAGCTAGCACTTCAGTGTTCCAGATATTTTAATACACTTAAGAGCAATCGAATTGGGGCAGTCCGAAAAATTCAAAGCTAGAATACCACGTGTTTTGTAGACTGATCGAGCTACCCAATATAGTCAGATTTTGATGATCATAATACAATAGTTCCATAATTTTTTTGCTTTATCTTTATAAAATAATTTATTAATTTTGAAACTGAAACAACAAAAAAATTTCAAAAAGATACCTAATTTGTATTTAAAATTCAGTACACTAATGCGATGATTCAATCGAAACACTGCGGATTCTTGGTACGCTAGAACAATAAAAATCAATTTTAAATCTAAATCTAAATTGTTCATGAGTGAACCGCAAAAACTTTAAAGAAATCTACATTTTCCTGACTTGCAGACAAAGTCAAATATCTCTACAGAATCGAGTACCTACCAAATAAACGATTTTGTCAAACCTACACAATTCTGTATCATTTTTCCTAAGAACGTGGCGGGAATACTTAATATTTTTACGATGCCATAAAAAGACGAATTGAAGTAGGTCGCAAGACTTTTCGTATGATCTTCGAATGTTCAGTAATTTATTTTTGTAACAGCAATACCTTGTGAAATACTGTGCCATATATATTTTACTCAGATAAACTCATAAAATCCATATCTTCGCACAGAAGCGTTAGTTCAGTGAAATTGACTCTTGGTTATTAATTTTCTAAAGAGTTGAGTATTGTTTACTAATTTAAAAATGATATATTGAATTTTGAGAACCCGTTTTTACTGCTACGAAATGTAAAAGCATTTTATTGTCATAAAAATATAATTTATTAGTTGTAAACACTTGTGTTTAAGGTAATATTCTTTCTCAAAAAAGTATTTTATTGTTACCAATATCATGATTTAAAGCTGCTATAAAAAATCATACAAAAAATATTAATTTCTTATCCAGTATACAGTATACTGAGAATTCACACATGTGTTAAATGAAGAATATTTGTATTTCCAGCTTATACGAATCGAAAAAGAAAACACTAACTTCAGTGGAGGTAGAAAATTCTTTCGCCAGTAACATGTGCAGGTGTACCGGCTACAGACCAATAGCCGATGCTTTCAAAACTTTCGCTAAAGACGCTGACCAAAAACTCCTTGACAAACTATGTGATCTCGAAGACCTAGCTATTCTCAAGCCTTGTGGACTAAAATGTGCAAAAAAATGTTCGCACAAAAACAAATGTTTGAAAGATGACAATAATGATAAGAAGGACAATGGATTACATGAATTTGTTCATGTAAGTGATGAAAAAATGTTGGTCGTGGAAGCTGGAAAGCATAAATGGTATAAAGCTTATAATTTGAGCGATGTCTTCAAAGCTATGAGTGTGGGAGATTATAAGTTAATCGCAGGCAATACTGGTCAAGGTAAGGAGTATGTTTTGCGTAGCACAAAAGTTCAAGGTTATCCACTTTTTCTGTAATACCAATATGAGTACTTATGATACTTATATTTTTTGCTGCATTCCACTCTTAAAGTGATGATCAGTTTTTTCTATGCCATGTTTTCTTAATGCATACACATACAACTTTATATATTTTAGTTTTATTTACGACTAGCCATTTTTACGCGGTTTTACCCGCGGCCCGTGGAAACTACAGCCCATAACGGGATAAAATATAGCCTGTTTTTTGGGAAGGGTGTAGCTTTCCAGTAGTGAATTCCAGCATAACTCAAATCGGTTCACGTTTCAGTCGTTTCAGAGTATACCTAAACATACATTGATTCCTCTTTACTATGTTCGTTTAGAAGTATTGATATTATCGGCAAAAATTGTTTTGGTAGTCAATATATATATATATATACAATTAAAATATTCAACGCTCTAGCCTCCAACAAAAATTCATACACCCAGTAAAACCAATCACTTTGATACTGCCAATAACTTTTATAGCTTAAATATTCAAAAGTCATAGAATAACCGATTCGTTTGTACAGGTATTTACCACGTCACGGAATATCCTACCAACGTGATAGACATATTTAATGTAGCTGAAATAAAAGGCCACAATATTGATGTAAACTTGGTCCTGGGTGCCGGCATGCCATTGTCTGATATGATGGAGCTTTTCCTAAAGCTTTCAGCTGAGAAAGAGGAATTTTCTTATTTGAAACAGTTTTACGATCACATGGATTTAGTAGCCCATATTCCTGTGAGAAACGTACGTATAAACTTCTCATCAGTCGTTCAACAACTCGCATTTCACTTCGATTCGTAATGTCATTTCATACTTTAGGGGACGTAGGGGAGGGATGGGCACTTTTTCACATTTATTGCATAAAAAATCAGATTTTACAGATAATCAACTTTTATTGCCATTTCTTATGTTTGGCTAGATAAAATCAAAGAGCTATCCTAAAAATTACAATCAGTTTCAACATTACGAGATATTTAAACGGTTTAAATAAAACCGTCGACACGTCAAAATTTTGTTTAGTCTAACATGCTTTAGTTGGTACTTACGTAGTGTTTAAAGTTACTTTTTGCTTTTTATAGGGTTTATCGTTTATAACATTTTATCATAATAATTGCGTACTTTTTTGGGTCGGGGGTTTTTTTAAATTTATAATTTTATTTTATTTCATGGTTTTTTAAAGGAGCTCCTTAATTTTTCCTTCTTTTTATGATGGGTTCGCTATATGCGATCTCAGCCAAAGGAAGCTGTTTAACAATCCTCATGACAAACTGGCTCTGGGAGAATTGCACAGATTGAGAAACAATAAAGATGGACCTTTGTTGATCCAGGGTTATATACCATTCTAGGGTTTCATCCGCCACATCCCATTTCCAGCATTAGGTTCTCGTCAATTAGAAACATGAAGAAAACTAGTCAAGACAAATTAAACGAGCCCAAACTCGATGGGTTTACTAAAAGGCAGTTCAGGGTTACGTCTCCTATCTTCGTGTCCTAACAGCAGACCAGCTCAGTGGTTCCAGAAGACATTAGTATTTCAAATTTTAGATCCCACATATGCTTGCAAGTAAACTGAGCGTGTAACATTCCTATCACACCTAACAAACGAGCTGATGACCTTGAAGACCTGAACCGATTTCCACCAAACATAGCTAAGAACACTCCCGAATGACATTCCTTTTAAACAAAAAAAACCGCATTACAATCGGATCATCCGTTTGGGAGCTACGATGCCACATACACACACACACACACAGACACGTCAAACTTATAACACCCCGTCGTTTTTGCGTCGGGGTTTAAAAAGAATGGTTTGCGACGGGAAATTCCTAAAGATTTAATATAACGAGCAATACAAGAGGTATCAAAAGGTTAAAAATAAAATTAACAGCTGATAAATATGGAGTCCCTAGATCAAGTTGGCAACGGTACCTGAAACAAGATTCTATAAAGGATTTTAGCGCAGATTTATAACCTCACAAATTTTCACTGAAGAAGAAGAACAAAAATTTACAAATTATACATTACATGGTATGTCCAAGCCTCCCTACCATAGGGAGCATTGGACACTTTTGACTTAGTTTATAAAAAAAAATCGGTAAAAAAACTTAAGTAAAACGGTTTTATCTTATGTGCACTGAAAACTAGAAAATAAAAAATAGTTACTTACCTGTCAACCTACGTAGGTGGTCCCGGTCATATTAGACTAAAATAAAACGTGGGGCCCATAAACTATTGCTGTAGTACCTATTCTAGAGGTATAATAGGTGTGGATTGCATCGACTTACTATAATCGTAACTGGAGATTTTGACAATCAATCATTAATAATAGAAAATACACATACCTTTCATTAGTTTTCTCTTTATAACGATCCGAAACCGCAACAAAATATTTAAGTACTTTTACGAGTGTTTGTTCTTGACAACTCACAGAAATGACAGATAGTCTATGGATGAACACCGTTACCAGTCGGTAACGTAAACTACCCAATAAAAACTATGATCAAATCAGAATAAAAGGACCCCCCTTTTATTCTGATTTGATCATGTCTCAACTGCCCATCTCTCCCTACCTCCCTATAGATAGACAGATTTTGGCAGATCTGTCAAAACTCGAGTTTAATTTAGTTCAACTTGTCAACACGCTCGATAGTGTAGCGCTAGTGTAGTTTGACAATGTCAATCACGAAACTTTAAGGTAGAATTCCGTGGGTCGCGATTGTCGCAGCCGCGCGCGACAAAAGTCAACCTATGAAAATGTATGGCACCGCTGCCGAGGGCCGCGACAGTCGCGCGCGGACGACGAACTTCGTGAGCCGCTCGCGGCCGTACGCTTCTCAACATGGTCTAGCGCTTAATAACATCTATAGAATTTTAGTAAAACCAGAATTAAATTGTTGACAATGCCGCGAGCAGCTTACGAAATTCGTCGGCCGCGCGCGACTGTCACGGGCCTCGGCAACGGTGCCATACATTTTCATAGGTTGACTATTGTCGCGTCCACGGAATTCTACCTTTAGATCGAAGTCGAAGTGAGAGTGATGTCGAAGTGAGTTGTGATATTTTATAGAATCGACATGCAGTTCATAAAATCCTAATAATTTTTCTAGATATTTTTTTCAACTGTAAAAGAATTTCTAGGTTCTGAAAACTTTGGTGGTTTTATGTTTCAGATCGGAACAATCGGTGGCAATCTTTATCTAAAACATTTCAAAAACGAATTCCAATCAGACGTATTCCTACTTTTTGAAACTGTTGGAGCTATGATAACTATTGGTAAGAATAATAGAACAGTTCCAGAAAATTCGCGAGAAATAAAGAAATATATACTAAGACATTGTAATATTAAAATATTACAAAGCCTTGATCATAAAATGAATATTTAATGTAACATAAACTTTAGGGAGACGAATAAATGAATTAAAAATGTATTGCTAACTAGTTTTCGGTGTTTCAGTATTTGAGAACTGTTATCGAGTTATAACAATTGTATGTTTTCAGCTGAAAGCGCGGAGAAAGACGTAACAATGAAGATGCCAGAATTTCTCAAGATACCAATGCAAGGGAAAATTATTAAAAATGTTATGCTACCACCGTTATCACACTGCTCTGTAAAAACTTACAAGGTTATTTACCAAGATTTTGATGTTTTTATACTGATTAAGAGATCGTCATGTCTGCCTATCTGTTTCTATTTAATGAATAAATAATATGAGTTGTTTTTAGGCTATCTTAGCCTCGCATTTTACACTCAACTCATCATGTATTTTTTTCCTAATGTGATAAATTATAACATTGTACCTTTTTTCATATTTTTTTTTCTTTATGTGATTAATTGTTATAACATTTTTACTATTGCAGATTATGCCTCGATCTCAAAACGCCCACGCTGTAGTAAACGCAGGATTCCTTTTCAAATTCCAACAAAATACCAACATTGTAGAAAGAGCTTCACTTGTCTACGGCAGTATATCAGAACATTTCATACATGCTTCAAATACTGAACAGGTGTTAGTGGGCAAAGATCTCTTTACTAATGAGACTTTACAATTAGCTTTGAAAACTTTGTATGATGAGATTGTTCCTGTCGAAGCACCGCCTGAGCCTTCAGCAGCTTACAGGAAGATGTTAGCTGTGACACTGTATTATAAGGTAAGAGAAGAAACAAACTGCAATTTCAGTTGAATATTTAATGTTTTTGGTGGAGAAACTGATCATAACACTGTCTTTTAGGCAATTCTCAGTCTCTGTCCAAGTGATAAAATGAACCCAACATACAAATCTGGAGGTGAAGCCATAAAACGCCATACATCCAAAGGCATGCAATCCTATGAAACTGACAAGAGCATATGGCCTTTAAATCAGCCGATACCAAAAATAGAAGCTTTAGTTCAGTGCAGTGGAGAAGCAGTTTTTGCAAATGATTTACCTGGAGAAAATGATGAGGTATTTGCAGCCTTTGTTACTGCTGATACACTTCCAGGCAGCGTTATTGAAGATTTCGACACTTCTGAAGCATTTGTAAGTATATTACCAAATAATTTTATTACATAAATAGAAGAGAGTAAAAAAAGTATTTCAACAATTATTTAATTACAGAAATTACCTGGAGTTATAGCCTTTTACACAGCAAAAGATATACCAGGAGATAATGTATTCACACCCAGTAACATACCCTACATGTCTGATAAAGAAGAAATACTTTGCGATAAGAAAGTCAAGTTCCATGGGCAACCAGCAGGCATTATAGTAGCAGATAGAGAGAAGACAGCAAATCATGCAGCTAGACTCGTCAAAATTAAATACTCTCCTAGTAAAAGTACTCCTTTAATGAGTATTGGCGAAGTTCTAGAATCTTCCGAAAAAGATAAACGTGTAAGAGCAGATTCAACAATAGAACCAACAGATGTTGGTCATGATGTAAAAACTGTTATTTTCGGTGAAATGGAATTGGAAGAACAGTACCATTATTACATGGAACCTCAAACATGTGTTGCGAAGCCTACAGAAGATGGAATGGAAGTATTTGCGTCGACTCAGTGGCTTGATCTAGTTAACGTAGCCGTTGCACAGAGTTTGAAAGTTCCAGTTAATAGGTGAGTTCTTAACATGATAAACGACCCATCTCATGATGATGAAGGAACTATAGGATTTTAAACTGATTTCAGTATAAATGTAATAGTCCGTCGAGTAGGAGGTGCTTACGGAGGTAAAATTTCCCGTTCTGCTCAAATAGCGTGTTCAACAGCACTGGTCACCCATTTACTGAATAGAACCTGCAGGATGATTCTACCTATGCAGACCAACATGAAGGCGATTGGTAAACGGATTCCTACGAAGAGTAACTTTGAGGTAACGATCTAAGTAAATCTTAAGGAAATGGCAGATCTTCAAAGATATCTGAAGATCCTTGGAATATTATTGTGCGAATATTTGGATAGTAGACCAGGTAATAATTATGCCGGTCTCTTTTCAGATTGGTGTAAATGCCCAAGGAGAAATACAGTACTTGAAGAATACTGTCTACCAAGATGGTGGCTCTTCTTATAACGAGACTCTCACTATGGTCACAATACAGCATTTCTACAACTGTTACAACCACAAAAGGTGGTACGTTTCAACCAACAGCGTGTTGACCGACAAGCCTTCCAATACTTGGTGTCGAGCTCCGTGTAAGTAATTTTAAGATTAATCTTTGGCACTGACACGCACTGTATCTAAAATCTAAACAGTGGGGCGACAGTCGGCCTCATGACTGGAGATTTTCTAAAAATTATTCGTCGTGAATTCAATTAAAGTTTTTAGTCGGTCTGATACCGGCTTAAAACCTGATCATTGTAATGTGTGTACTACCATTCATGTTTATATACTGATTTATGAGCCCGGGCGAAAAAAAATTGCATTGTATGGTTGTTTGTATGGTTTTGAGATCCCATAAAAACTAGGCTGTGATGTGTGTGTGAGGAATAAAATAAAATTATCGTGTAGCACATGGGTTAACAAAGTTAACTGCTTTAAAATGATGTTCACAAACAATACGTGGTCGTTAGCATTTTGATGAAGTCAAATTGGCAATCAGTACGGAACATTTTATGTAGTACTGTAAGCTGTGAAGTTACCTAATAAAATAAACAAATAAATATAGACAGCGACCTAGGTATTTTTTGTCTAATGTAGAATTTATTTCTGTTCACTTAGCATTTGAAACAAGTTACTATTCATAACGTGTGGTATGTTTGGGGTGTTAATATTTAACAGAACATTTTAATATTTAATTTGTTGTTCCAGTTTCAGCAGAAGGCGTTGCCATGATAGAACTAATAATGGAGAGAATAGCATTCAGTCTAAAGCTAGATCCAATCGAAGTCAGACTTTTAAATATGGTAGGCACAGAGAACAATCCAATCCCAGAATTGATAAACCAGCTAAAAATCGACGCAGAGTACGACGACAGAAAAAAAGAAATCGAAGAGTTTAATAAAAACAATCGATGGAGGAAAAGAGCCATCAAATTAATACCATTGACTGTTGATATATTTTACACTGGGAACTTTAACGCGCTAGTATCAATCTATCATGGTGATGGATCGGTCGTACTTACTCATGGAGGCATAGAAATGGGACAAGGTATCAATACTAAAGCTGCCCAAGTTTGTGCATACGCTCTCGGTATACCTTTGGAGAAGATCAGTGTTAAGCCCAGCAATAGTTTTACTACTCCTAATGCTATTGTAACCGGAGGAAGCGTTGGTAGTGAATGTGTTGTTTTCGCTACTAAGAAAGCTTGTGAAGTACTAAATGACAGACTTAAGCCAATTAGAGCGAAGTTAGATAACCCTTCGTGGGAGGAATTGATTGCACAAGCCTATACTGATGGAGTGGATCTTCAAGCAACTGGTATGTTTAGTTTGAGTGATACAAAGACTTATGATGTATATGCTGTAGGCATATTGGAGTTGGAAGTAGACATTTTGACTGG
Source organism: Helicoverpa armigera (assembly GCF_030705265.1). Lineage (NCBI taxonomy): Eukaryota > Metazoa > Arthropoda > Insecta > Lepidoptera > Noctuidae > Helicoverpa > Helicoverpa armigera. The sequence continues at coordinate 9,084,803 of NC_087135.1, read as the reverse complement.
TAACCATGATATTTTGAGAGTTGATATTTTGGAGGATACTGGAAGGAGTTTAAGTCCTGAAATTGATGTTGCTCAAGTAGGTATCAATATATGAATTAATCTTTTATTTAGGTCAGTTTTTCATTACTTTCTCAAATTATAAAAAGGCTTACAATTTCAAATAAATATTCAGATGTCGTTTATTTTTCGCCGTTTCCATTATTTAGTTTGCAAATTGCTTCACAGATTGAAGGTGCGTTTATAATGGGTCTAGGTTACTGGACTTCAGAGAAGATCGTCTACGATGGTTCTACTGGAAAGCTGCTCACTGATAGAACCTGGACCTATAAGATCCCGGGAATCAAAGACATTCCTTCTGATATGAGGATTTATTTCCGTCGCAATGGCAAGAATGATCTTGGTGTACTGCAGTCTAAAGGTAAACAAAAAGTTTGTTACTCAAACATTAAACATACAATTTTATGTATACTTATGGTAGATTATCTTTGAACAGTTATATGATTTTTCCCGGAAAGTAATCACAACCTTTAATAATAAATCTTTCCCGAGTCTTTGTTTACATCAAAATATTTCCATAAAATCAAAAACACGCAAGTTTTCATTTTGAGTGAAAAAGGATCCTATAAAACAAACTTGCCGTTTTCCCGTGGCGTGGAAGTACTGCCTGCATGGGGAATATAGCCTATGTTACTCGTAGATAATGTAGCTTTCTAATGGTGAAAGTTTTTTTAAAATATATTCATTACAAACATACAAACAAAGTTTTCTTCTTTATAAAATTATTAGTATAGATGAAAAGTTAACAAGAATCAACTTGAATTACCTATGTTTCCACAGCGACCGGAGAGCCATCTTTCTGCCTAGCGACAGTGTTCCTCCACGCGGCTCACGCAGCGATACACGAAGCCCGTCAAGATGCTGGATACGAACATATTTGGTTTGATTTAAGTAAGTATAACATTCAAATAAAAGTTAAAACATTTACAAACTGATAGAACCTGGACACATTTACAAACTTTAAATTGTTATCTACAACTAAAGATCTATAAACTAGAATAAAAATAATAAAATGAATATTAAAAATGCATCGCTGTCCTGACTGGTAATTCTAATGAAGAATGCTAATTCTTTGTCCAAAGACCAAGAAAGCAATCTGGTCACGTGAAGCGTCGACAAGCCTTTTCGCTATGTCGTTGAACAGTAACCGAGAACTCTATCCCCAAGGTTCCACATTAAACCATGGTTCCATATTTACTCTTTAATTTAAACAAAAAAAAAAGATTTTTGTACAGTAACAATTTTTATCTGTGTCTTTAGTTTGATTAAATATGTGTATATATGTATATAATAAAACAGTTATGAACAGCCGGTGACAGGAATAGCCTAATAGCCTTCGGGCGCAGACGATATATAACAAATTATATCGTATTAATTAAATAACTTCATTAACTGTACAAACTGAAGAAGATATTAGTTAATTGGAGAAAAAAGTATCTAGCTCTTTAGGTAAAAATAACTTTCTAAAATTAATTGGAGTCGAGATAACTTAAAACACGGAAAAGGAACATAGGATAAAGAACATATGACTTTTTATTCCCTTTGAAGTGCGAAAAATAGATGTGGAGGCTTGTAATAAAAATAATGGTGTTTTCAGAACCAAGTCTTCGAGAACACTACAATTTTATTTCCTGAAAAAACTTAATTTATGCTATTTCTGTTTCAGAAACGCCCTGTACTGTTGAAAATATCTTCATGGCTGTTGGTCACAAGCTCGAACATTTTAAATTGAAATGAAATGTGTGATATTGCACACATAATGTTATATAATATTAATTATAATATGTTAATTAGAAGTTAGAAGGAGTATTATTTATTTATTTAACTCAAGAAGTCTGGGGTTTAAAATTTAATGATCCCCAGTTGCTACATTCTACAAAGTATCGTTACAATTTCATGTCATATTACGTTTGAAGGATTTACAAAAATGTAATATTAGAACTTGCTATGGCAGGAAGCCTTTAATAAAATCTTAATACAAAAGCAAATTCTAAACTTACATTAAAACCACCGTAACAATCATCATCATCATCATCTCAGCCATAGGACGTCCACTGCTGAACATAGGCCTCCCCCTTAGATCTCCACAGATACCTGTTGGAGGCGACCTGCATCCAGCGTCTTCCGGCGACCTTTATAAGGTCGTCTGTCCACCTTGTCCACCGTAACAATGTATATGAATATTATGACCTATAACTTTCTAGAGTGACGACAAAATTAATAAACATACTTACATTTCATCTATAACTATTTACATACAATGTATTGTTCATAGCTTCGGACGTTGAATTCTACGAAGTAATTATTGGAACCTCCTGATCATTTCGATTCTGTGTATTTGAATTTTGGAATTGATATTTCGAATGAGTTCTGTAGCTTTTACTTCGTTTAATAAATAGACGTTATGTCACTACGTCAGAATAGCAGGTATTGAATTTTATGAGGTATAGTGACTGACTGTTGGTCTGGGCTTTTTAAGAACAACATTTCGTTTTGCCATATAGCTTTGCATTTCTTGGCTTCACCTGCTTAAGGAAAAAAGAGAACTTTTAGATGTCTATGAACAAATGCATAATTCATCAAATGGTTCAATTCAGAAATGCCAAGTTAACTGGCGTGAACTAAATTACTAATAATAAATACTAATCGCTATACTTTCTAATATTCCAGATTGTAAATCAGTCTTCTTTGTTCGCCAAATGGATAGGATCGCATTAATAAACTATTGAAATATAATACCCAGTGACAGACAATCAGTCACACACAAAAAGTTTGGTTATAATTCATCTATTAGTAGATAGATTGCTACGCGCTGACCCGGCGGCTACGCAGCGAAACTATCGCTACGGCGTAGTAATGCACTTTGATTTATCCATCCATTTAGCCTAGCTGATTTATCGATATCGATAAATTATGTGCATTTCAAACATAGTAATTAATGAGAATGACCACAGTCACCTATAGTTAGTAAATACTCCTCTACCTCTTCGTTTTATAAATAACTTTTTCTTTGTAAAAGAGAAGGTTCACTACCTATAACTAATTGATAAATAGGTCTATCGTCGACTTTACACCTCTAAAATAAATCCATTTTGGCCACGATGTATTAAACCAGCATTTTTTAGATCAATTATATTATTATTTATATATTATTACATAACCTTTAAATATCTAGACTCAAAAGCTTACACAACGCTTTGTTAGTATTCCCTTCTTAAATGGTAAACAACCCGCAAATGTTTGGTTAGGTTCAACAAAATTTATTGAAATTGTAAAAGGTCAAATCATAGGGCCAAGCTTACCTAGACTTTTGCTTTTAAAAATATGGGTATATACAGTACTAACCTAAGTATCAGATTTATGTAGCTACGAACCTAGATTAGCGATTCACTAAAAAATACAGATTTGGTTTGGAGAAGCAGATTCTAGTTTAGAAAGTTGATAAAAAGACAAAAACAGTGGAAAACTTTATCACACTATTTTCAAAGCGAAAGTGTGATTATATGTTACTTCCCAAAGTAGTTTCCTTACGACTTGGGTAAAACCGTGAATAACAGCTAGTATAACAACATAATGTTCCCTAATTATTTGTGGTTTGATCACTTTGACCTCCTACACCAAAAATCTTAATCTCCTTTTTTACTTACATGACGACTTTTTACGTCAACTCTCAGCAACACATTCGGATGACGCAAAAGGTAAAACTATACCTATAAGAATAACTCCTGCTGTCAACTTATGAATTAGGTTCGATCAGCTCAAGGCGAAACGGATAAAATATAGAGAAAACTTTTTGTCTCAGTTACTGCTAAAAATATCTGCGAAGGAACAGACAAGGTCGGATGTTAGCGAGATTTGACCCTTACACTTAATACATCCGTCAATACTGGCTGAAACACATAGGAGTGATCGTTTATACCTCACGATACGATGCCGACATGATAACTATCAATTAATTATTGATAGTAACCGTCAGTTGCACAAAGCTCCATTAAAATTAATGCTTTGTTAAATCTATTGCTAACACTTTTTATCTGGTTGGTAAAGAAAGAGTCAGCAATAGATTTAAAGAAGCATTAACTAGAAGGTGAAAATCATAAATTATATTACATACAGTACTACACGCATGAAAATTGTCATCTTCTTTTCCGTTGGTGAAAAACTGAACAAGTACTATCATATACTTTCATATTTTTTACGCGGGGTGTATTTACTGTTCATATACAAGTGCTCGATGTTTTTGATAATATCTAAGAAAAAACAAGTAAGTACTTAATCTATACTAATATTATAAAAAGGAAAACTTTGTTTGTTTGTTTGTATGTTTGTGTGGTTGTAATAATAGATAAACTCAAAAACTACTGGACCGATTTTAAATATTCTTTCACGATTAGAAAGCTCTATTATCTGCGAGTAACATAGGCTATTTTTATCGCGGTGCGGGCAGTAGCTCCCACGGGACGCGGGTGAAGCCGCGGGAAAACGGCTAGTAAAATATAAAGTAATATACTCAATACATATAGTTTTTTTTTAATAATCTATTTAATGTAAGTGTTGAACACAGTAGCATCTAAAAGTCCTCTTTACATAAGCAGGTAAAGCCTACAAGATAATGTGTCTATCAAAACCATATCTCTTTGTTACAGACAGTCTAGAATAGATGCTAGTATTTGTCACTTAGTTTTATATTTAACATAAATTCGTATTATATAATAAAGTTTTTTTGTATGAGTCCTTGCAAGTATTTTATACAAATTTAACTATTCAGGAATATTTTATAGTATATTATTGTTGAACCTCGTTAATTTCAGCAACTACTAGTCTGATATGAGTTATTTCAGTGTTAGATAGCCCATTTATCAGCGGAGACTGATGGCTTCTTTTTATCTTAAAAGCATGGGTGAAACTGCGAGTAACAGCTCGAGTTCTATAAAAGTTCTATAAATTAAATATCGTTATGCCCAACACATTTTCAACTATGCATTCTTATGAAGCTAAACAATACAACATGTTTGCTGTAGACGAAACAATGCGTGTTTAAAATGCAGTTCCTCAAAAGCCTTTCGTTAGAGTACACACTTCAAACTTTAAGTCGGCCGATAGTTTGTTTGGAATTATACATCAGTGTGAATATGAATGTTAGTAGGCACATTACAAAGATTAGGTATTTAACCAGTGTCAAAGTGGCTGAAAGCTTTGATTGGAATCAAGATTTTCTTTAAAAAACAACTGCCCACTATCGGGTACATCATCGTCAGCTTTTATCGTCCCACTGCTCAGGCCTCCTGGCACCCAGAGAAGGATTGAACGTTAATCACCACCATATGTTTTCCTTCACCTTTTTATCATATCAGCCATTGGTGTCTAGGATATACTTAAAAAGTACAGCCAACCATCGGGCAAGGCCGACTAAACTGTCGCTCAACTGTTTAGTATGCAGTATGCGGGTACTCTCAGAATGCGTCAAAAAGCGCTTGTAACTCTAGTTTGCTGAAATGAGGTTCCATTAAATTAAAATGCATAGTAATTAAAAAATAAATTACGTTCTTTGTAACTTTTGTAGCTGGAGTTTCTATGTAAGTACCATATTTGAATTTGTATGCATTTTTAAATAGTATCTTTTTTGCTACATGGTTAGTTGAATTTTGGAAATAAAATATATCAGATTAGACTTAAAATATAGCATTATGGTTACTCAATTAAGGTTCGATCGCATTTTAAACTCAGATTTAAACCAATTAAACCTTTAAATCTATTATGAAAAGATAAAGTTTTGTTTAAAAATTAATATATTTTAATGTTACCTTTATTCAGAGCCGTTCACCTCACCAGACAAGTTTGATAGACATTAGTTAAAAGATAAATCTTTTTCCAGACAGTTTTCAGTAATTAGTTTGGAAACAATGGAGTCTCGACGATGAAGATTAGTGGCGTCGCAAACCAACTGAAGAATAATGCAACATTTATGAAAGTTTTACCGTTAATTAAATATCAACTCTATTGTAGACGACTTAAAGTTAAGATTGGAACTACAATATTATAGTGAAATGGATGCAGCTATATTTTTTTCTTATTCTTCTCATTCTATTTTGTTATTTTCTCCAAAGTTCCATGAAATTGTTGTCGTCTTTTTTGATGTAATAAACTGAGATACGTACCTAAAATAATGTCAAAGATTTTGAATGAATTTGTTGTCGTAAATACACAAAAAGAGACAAGTACTTCAGTGCTTGAGACTCGATATAAATAACGTTTTTATTTCAGAATTCCTTTGTTTTATTTCTTTTCATTTCTTGCGTCTATAGGAATATTTGTATACATTTTAAGAAGATTAGGATTCGTGACGAATATAAATATCATTGTCTTATTGTATGGTGACATTTTATTGTTTTAAAATTAAACTTATTCGGGACGTAACGAAACCCAGCGCGGTGGGTTAATCCCTAGCTTGTAGGAGGCCTTTGTCCAGTAGTCGTACGTCTGTAGGCTGTAATGTTGATGGTGAAGCTGCCTACATTGTTTTTACAAAAGAACATGTTTTGGGTTCAACCGTTAAATACTTAGATACTGAAGTAGTTAGTAGTGCAATATAACTTTATTCTTCTCTTCCTTTTTAATACAAATATTACAACCTAAACTAAGTCAGAGGAACACACGACCAGTGAAAAAATCTGTAGTTTTGTAACAAGAAAAGCAGGGTTATTTGAGCAGTTATTTTCCGCCATTTTGGAGGCCTCATGTTGGCAGCTGAACCAAGACTTACTAGTACTAAAATATGTATGGAAAAAATAAAAAAAAGCAACCGGCCCTCGATGCACCTGCAAAATTCTCACGTCTGAAAATATATCTTTACGTTCCCCACAATTTTACTGCGCAGTGTTTTCTGGGAAAAAAATACGTGTAAAAAAGGTCAGAAAACAAAATAATATCTACCTTTTATAGGTGTAGTTCTACATAGGACATTGTATTCAATACAATAGACACCCAATATAATGGGTCACCTTACATTTTTGAAACAATATGGGTATTGGCCTTTTAAGAGTAGCCGCAAACTGTCAACTTTTAGTAAGCCGATAGTATGTTTGGGCTCATAAATCAGTATGGAGATACATGGTAGAAAGCGTATTACAACGATCAGATATTTAGTCGGCATTAGACGGACCCATACAAAATTTTGATTGGATTCAAGATTTTCTTTTAAAACAAATTGATACCTAAACATCGGTTGACTGTCGGCCAACTGTTTAGTGTACAGTGTGCTTCCATTTTTGAAACAATGTCCTAGCCTGCCCCTTTTCACAGTCAATACCCAGAAATATAAAATACGAAATATTATATGGCATTCATACGAGAACATTCGAATTTATCACAAAGGTATATTAAAACGTACTGAAACAGAGTTGCTTTGATCTCGTTTCATCAGACGGATTTGTGAAGTTCAATGTACGATTTGTATAAATAGATAATTGTTCATATGAGAGCACCTGAGGCTTGTGAGTGGTGAATTATTAAATTAATTTGCATGTAAGAGAAAATGCTCAGGTTTTGGTAATTACAACTCGCATTTAAGACGCAACCAAAGAACATCAACAACAGCTTTTATGGCTGCTGCAAGTACATGCCAAAAATAGATGCATGTAAAGGGCCCTCAGGCTTCATATATTATTAAGGTACGTTTTCAATTCTAACTGCCGACTGCAACGGCCAACCTCATATGCTGCAACTGCATGAAGTTGGCCGCAGCTGCACTACTGGTTTGTATACATATATTTACGTGAAACCTTTTGTTTTTGAACACGTGTCAGTCGAACACGACGTTTGAACAGTCGCCTTCAAATATTGCTCATTTCATGCAGCTGCGGCCAACTTCATGCAGTCGCGGCATATGCGGTTGGCAGTTGCAGTCAACAGTTAGCATTCAAAACGTACCTTTAAATGAATTTGGAAACAACCAAGTTTGGGCCTGTTTCAAAGCTGGCGATTAATCTATGCAAAGACAAAGAAATTATTCGTAGCATTACTATTGAAATTATGACATGATAGCATATTACACACAGCTATTAAAAAAATAACCTTTACCAAATAATATATACATTATTATACCTAATAATTATCTACTTCTAATAAAACCTTACCGTACGAAAAACATAATGTTATAATCAATAGGTATTCACAGTAATTTGAGGCAGGTAATAATTACAAAATAATTAATTAGTAGCCTAATTACGATAAACTTGGGCTATGTAATTATGGCCACATTTTCCTTCATTGATTACCTTATAATAATGTGGCCTTCTTCAGAAATTACTCTTTTACTTACTTGTATTTTCTTTTTGTTTTTTATTTATTTCTTTTTTCAAATATTCCAGCTATTATTCAAATATTGCTTAGTAAGGTAACCGTAACTTTATTTTTGATCTTTTTTTTTTATTATATTATTTTATTTAATTATTAATGTACACACTATACATATATATGTCGGAGATAGATCAATTACCACTGAGGATATCCGAACAAAAATGTGACAGATAGATGTCAATGTCAATCACCGTTGTCTGTATCCAAACGAAAATAAAAAAAACAACAATGTATGACCATAGATTAAAAATGGTTCGCGCCCCGGTGCGTGAACAATAGTAATATCCAAATGAATGTTTTGATTCTTTTATTATCGATTATTATTAAGTAATCTTGCCAATTTATCGTCTAATAAATCAAAACTAGATTTATAAAGTACTCAGTAAACATGTGAATTGAATTTTGGACTACCTATTACAAAATAACAGAAACTAAATTGGATTTTGTCAATTTTAACAATAACATGTTATTTTGATTATTTTAACGTTTAAATGCGATTGTCTAATTACAATAAGCATTCTTGGATAATTTAACAACTTTGCAATGTAAAAGTCTTGTAAGAATCTAGTTAGATTAAGCTAAATCTTAATAATGTTGTATCAAGTAAACGCTTGGCGCGCTTTCGCGCGCTTTGGACAGAGTTGTTGCGGAGAGGGGTCATTGTTCGAACGTCCTATAAAAGGCCATGCATTTGATGACGAAATCAGTCTATCTTCGGATTAGACTCATTATAGAGCTCCTGCTCCCGACAGAACTGTCGGTTTCCTTGGTACAGGCTCGCTGTATATTCACATAGCTGTATTGGCATACGATACACTTTGTACTTGGGTGGCTTACGCCGCTGTACGGACTGTGACCCTAGTCTAGGGTCTGTTCGTTTCGCCATATTATTTACAAACATACTTTGTATGTGGGTGGCTTACGCCGCTGTACGAACTGTGACTGTAAAGTCTGTTCGTGTCGCCATATTATTTACTAACATACTGTGTATGTGGGTGGCCTATGCCACTGTACGAACTGTGACCGTAAGGTCTGTTCGTGGTCTACCTAATTTATTGTTTTAAACTGTGTATACTGTGGATTATTATTTTGTGTAATTAAACATTGTTATTTTGTATTAAAGCCTTATCTATCCCAATAAAATGGGGACTCCAAACCCTGATGGTGTACCGCTCGGCTATCGCCTGATCCTACATATACAAACTTAAACTACTTATCTTTTTGATCTTATATTGTAATCTTTTACAAGTTTATATAAAAAATTGCTTTCGAAATTCTTTTGTATGTAATTTTAATCAAACATTTGGTCACAACAGCACACTGACATTGCAATACATTACATTTAATAATAATTTAAATCCTCCATAATTTTAACCGATTCTAATAGCAATTGAAAACTACATTTTGCGATACACGACCACGAACCACTGTAGCTGTTAACAAACCTACTGACAGCACGCAATATCAGCGAAATAGTGTCATTAGTACAATTGTGAGCATTTGTGATAATTCGATAATGAGCTGGTATGAGAATTATTGGTCTGACATCTATATTATACCTATACAGATTATATTTCAATACCTCATTGGTCTAGTCGTCGCATAGCGCGACCACTGTGAACGAGGAGTCGGGTTCGATCCCCGAGACAATCCTGCGCCCGATCTCTCTCCGGTCGTGTTGGATTTCCGTCCACCACGTTAACCACGAGCTTAAGCTAGTATGCCGATAATGAATGTTCTAATTTACGAAGATGTCGCTCAATTCAAAGTCTCTCTTCTTCTTCGTCACTATTCGTCAATATTCACCACAACTACAGTCCACAAATATTTGAGTATTCGTATTTTTTTAACGTCAGTCAAAGACACACTTCGTACCTATCTCCAAAAGTCACAAGGCAAACCACGGTCTATCCTAGTCAAAAATATCCAATGACAGTATTTATCGACAGCATGACAAAACGCAACAAACCATTATAAAGATTACAGTGTAGGTGCATTAAACAATTCTTTTTATTATAGACTTAGGTTCGAATAATCCGAAAGCAAACTGTTCATTAGGGCAGTTGTCAATTGTATCATTATTTCCGCTAGCAACATTAAATTGAACAATAAGAATTTCTTCATTACGTTCGTGGTAGCAGATGACTTATGTGGCTTATATCGCTGGCAGGCCAGTGCTGTGATTGGTTCGACGGTGAACGATATGGCGAAAATAGTTTTTAAAATCAATGGGAAACAATATGAAGGTAAGGAAAGTGTTGCCCTATAAGAAAATGCATGTAAGCTTTCTTAGAAAGTGATTATTCATATTTCACATTTTTTTGGTTTATCTGATAGTTTAATTGAAGTGGTTCTAAATTTAATTTAACTTTGACATAAAATAAAACTTACTTCATGTATTCTTCTCCTCAATCAAAGCGGACGGCAAGTTCGGTCCGGACGTGTCTCTGAACGAGTACATTCGCTCGGTGGCTGGGCTGCGCGGCACGAAGGCGATGTGCCACGAGGGCGGCTGCGGCGCGTGCGTCGTCGCCGCGCGCGCAGCGCTGCCGCCGGACAACCAGCTCAAGACTTTCGCTGTCAACTCTGTAAGATTTTTCAAATAATCTTTCAACCACAGTAACAAATGTTCAATTAAAAACCTACGTTACATTTCAAAATCGGGTACCTACTTCTCATAACAATTCTGCTATCATCTTCTAAAGCTGAAAGTAATATAACCGCCTATGTAATGCGCTCTTCGGCAGACGAAATTAAAAAAAGATTAAACATATGTATATTATATAATGTCCAGTGCCTAGTATCAGTATTCTCCTGCCACGGCTGGGAGGTGACCACGGTCGAAGGTATCGGTAGCAAGATGACCAGCTACCACGACATACAGAGCAGACTGGCCAAGTTTAACGGCACCCAGTGTGGGTACTGCACTCCTGGATGGGTCATGAATATGTATAGGTAAGTGATTTTACACTAAGCTAACAGATAAATAAAGAATGCTATAAATAATGTTAAGAAATAGTTTGAAAATATATAGGCTCCAGAAATTGCTGAAAAACCGTTATTATTATTAACATTTAGAAACTATTTTGATACAACATTTTTCAAGTAAACAAACTTAGAAGTAATATTCATCTTCCCACGTAGAAGGCGAAAGTTTTGTTGTATATAGAGTAAATCCTTAAACAAAAATAGAAGTTACTTGACTTTTATAGGCACTGAATAAGTTAAGACTTATGCTTAAAGTTTACGTAAAAATCAATGTAAAAGCTTTTAACAAATCTGACAAAACTCCAATGACTTTTTTGTCCAACAGCATTTATCAAAACAAAAAGAATAATTTAACAATGAAAGAAGTTGAAAATTCATTTGCCGGTAACATATGCAGATGTACTGGATACAGACCAATTGCGGATGCATTCAAAACTTTTGCTAACAATGTTGACAAGCACCTCATGGATAAACTTGTAGATATTGAAGATTTATCTACTAAAATCTGTGGTCTAGAATGTTCCAAGAAATGTGTCCATAAAAACAAAAGAATTAATGATACAAATTGTCAAACAAAAACTGTGGAAGTGGATGAAGACTGGTGTGTTATTGAAAGAAGCAATAACAAAATGATAGTAGTAGATTGTGGTATAACCAAATGGTTCAAAACGTATACACTAGATGATGTCTTCAAAGTAATAAACAGAACTGACGATTACAAACTTATTGCTGGAAATACTGGACAAGGTACAAAATGAAATTTTTAGACGTACAATTTAAAGACAACATTATGTGTATTGCAATAAGAGTTATTTTAAATTGGAATGTTTCTTTTCAAGGAGTCTACCACGTCACAAATTACCCGCCCAACATAATAGATATTTTTAACGTCGTGGAACTTAGGGGTCATACAATAGACGTAAACTTAATAATTGGAGCTGGGATGCCACTAACGGAAATGATGGAGCTTTTCCTTCAAATGTCACAGACAAATGAAGATTTTAGTTATTTGAAAGTTTTGTATGACCATATGGATCTTGTAGCTCATATTCCTGTTAGAAACGTAAGTAAATTAAATGTACATAACAAGAGCTTCTTATTATAAAGGTACTCTAATGATCGTATATTTTGTTTTAGATTGGCACAATCGGTGGAAACTTATATTTGAAATATCTCAACAATGATTTCCAATCCGATTTATTTTTGCTTTTTGAAACTGTCGGCGCTATGATAACAATAGGTAAGATTGTCTAATTTTAAATTATGGTTAATTTATTTTTAACCGTTTTGACGGCTTAATGGAATATTTCACTTTCAGCCGAAGGCGTGAACGCGATGAAAGTGGTATCTTTCTCGAATTTCTTGAAGGAAGACATGAAACGAAAATTAATCGTCAACGTCATGCTACCGCCTCTTTCTCCAAACAGTAAACTTAAGACATACAAGGTAGCCAGAAATCATTTTAACGATGAAAACACTTTATATTGAATGAGGTAGCAATTTTCATAAAGCTCTTGAATTGCAGATAATGCCACGATCGCAAAATGCTCACGCTGTGGTTAATGCTGGGTTTTTATTTAAATTCAAAGCAAACGCCAAAACCCTCGATGAAGCTACTATAGTTTATGGCAGTATATCATCAACTTTTATTCATGCTGCTAACACAGAAGCAGCCTTAGTTGGCAAAGATCCGTTTACTAACGATGTTCTACAATTAGCTTTGAAGTCTTTAGATAAAGAGATTGTACCTGAAGAAGCACCGCCTGAACCTTCAGCTGCTTATAGAAAAATGTTGGCAATTGCTTTGTATTATAAAGTAAGTAAATACTTTAAGGTCCAGACTAGACCAAAGCAATGTTTCATTTATAATTAAAACTTCTCGTCTCTGCCCACTCCCTCTGCTCCCTAAGCTTCTCTGCTCTGATTTGTTGAAGTCTGGGTAAACAAAGTTCAGAAGATAAAATTAAGTTCAATATATACAGTCATGGACACATAATTAAAGACACCCCCCGACTCGAAGTGAAATAAATAGTTATGGTACTGACATGAGCTTAAGCACGGTATAAACTGTAGTGTAATAATTATTAAAACAAACATTACATTGTGTTCTTTAAATTAAGGACAAAAAATATTTTCTTTCTTTAATACTTTAGATATAAAGCTCTATGGGAAATGAACACTAACTTTTGTAGCTGATACTTGGCTGGTCAGCTAATTAAAGACAGTTAAAGCCCAGTTAAGAAAAAAAAACGAAAGATACAAATAGTTGCCATACTTTTTTTTAGAAGTGAGTGAAATACTTATGAAAACTCGAAATAGGTAATAATTTAGGTTTATTTCATTAAAAATTTTCATTTTAGTCCTATCAATAAGACTAGAACAAAAATTCTGGTAAGTAAAATGTTTTAGGCTTTTTAATATTATATTTTGACATACGGATTTATTCATACCACTTGATCTGTAGTAAGGACATGGTAATAAATTTATTATTAAAGATTTCTTATCAATGGCACTAAAAAAGGCATGGTTTGAGAGCAACTCAAAACCGACCCCAAGGAAAACTTGTCCGCAAACAGACTTTAAGGCAAATAGTGAACCATTTACATGATTCGGTACTGGTTTTTTGGGAGTCATCTGATGCTAAAAGGACGAAAATTGTGTCTGCAGAACTTTTAGACTACAACCGGGTCGGGAAAAGCTGTAAGGCATGGGTATCGGAAGATGTTACTTTTGGAAAAGCACCGCGTGTCCATACTGTAGTTGGCTATTTCTATCAAATGTGAAAGGTGCAGTTAACAAGTGTTCAAAAATGTATTTTTTTTCTCATTAAACAAAGGAATACGAATAATTCTAAAATAATGTATCGAAATTAGTCGCCTCCAAAACATGAGATGGAACCAAAATACACTAAGAAAGTTCTCAAACATAGGAGGCAAAAAAGTAATAGTGTGGGGCTTCTCTCCACTACTTGGTGTGGTCATCTTTTAGAAAGATATTATTAAAAATAGGCGAATTCAAGTACTATAATATTTTAGAAATAGCATTTTGTTATATGCTAAGCATAATTTACCGGTCCTTAGCGCTTTCCAAATTAGAAAAGTTCTGCAAAACACTGTAAGAGTAGTAAAAAGGACTCTTTGATCGAGCAACTTATGACGGTTTTGGTTTGGCCCATCGCAAATTTAATAGAAAAAAAACTGGTGATCGGCCAGAAAACACAATGGCGATAAGTCATACATGAAACATTGATCAATTTTACACAGATTTTTATGAAGCATGGAAGAAAATTCCCGTAGCGACTTAAAACAAAACTGACCGCTTGCACGCTTAGGGATGTCGTGCTGTCATTGAGGTAAAAGGAAATAAACCAAATATTAGTACTCATTAGTATGCTAAGTTACAGTGTAGGGAATGTTGTTATAGAAAAGTACCATCAATAATATTAATAATTTGCATTTCTTCCTCTGAGCAAATGGAGTGTCTTTAATTATATGGCCAGGCCACGTTATGGTTCATACCGCTCGAGATTCGGATAAAGCGAAAAAAAACTTATCGCGAAGGATCACTCAAGATAGTCCTTAGTTTTAATATTTCACAATGCCCTCTTAAATATTTTAAAATAGAAAATAAAGTTCCAGTAGCAATCAGAAAAAAGAAATACAGATGAATGTGAATGGTGTGAAAGGTGTCTTTAATTATGTGTTCATGACTGTATTTTTATCTTTCAGGCTATCTTATACCTATGCCCAGACGACAGAATAGACCCAAAACTGAAATCCGGAGGAGAAGCTATAAAAAGACACATATCTCATGGAATGCAAGTTTTCGATACCGACAAAGGTGTTTGGCCATTAAACCAGCCAATATCGAAGATAGAAGCGTTGGTACAATGTAGTGGTGAAGCTACATTTGCTAATGATCTGCCGACACAACCAAATGAAGTGTATGCTGCTTTTGTCACGGCTGATGTCAGACCAGGCAGTGTTATTAGTGATTTTGATACCACGGAGGCTTTTGTGAGTAATCTTAGCTTATCTACAATATTTCCAACGGAAACGTCCATTAATCTAAATGTAGTATTTCATTCATTGTCATTGATATATTTTTCTCTAATCAATGCTTAGCAATGTACCCATCTCTCCTCATCTTGGTGTGAAACTCAGTCCACATTAATGTCAATTTTAATGATTTTTCATAATACTACTCTAAAATTAACAGCAACTAAAAACTTACTTACAGCGTGCTTTTGTTCCAGAAACTTCCAGGTGTAACAGCATTTTACACAGCAAAGGACATACCGGGACGTAATACATTCACACCAAAAAACTGTCCTTTCATGACTGTCGAAGAAGAAATACTCTGCTCAAACGAAATAAAATTTTACGGAGATCCAGTAGCAATCATAGTTGCTGACAGAGAAAAAACAGCAAACAAAGCAGCGAAACTAGTTAAAATAAACTATAAAAATATAAGCGAACAAAAACCTTTACTTACTGTAGACGATGTTTTAAAATCTCCTGAGAAAGATAAAAAGGTTGTTACTACTAGAACAGTTCAACCAGAAGAAGTTGGGAAAGACGTGAAATATGTGATTGATGGTGAATATCATTTGGGAACGCAATACCATTATTATATGGAGCCTCAGACTTGTGTTGTGAGACCTACTGAAGATGGTTTGGAAGTTACATCGTCAACTCAGTGGCTTGATTTGACTAATGTTTCTATTGCTCAATGTTTGAATATACCTGTCAATAGGTGAGTACTTTTGGTATTTTTTTCAGCAAAAAATACCCATTTAGGTATTCTATTTAAAAAAATCTTCAAATCAATTAACAACCCTTAAATATATTTTTTTTACAATTTTTTATAGCATTCAAGTAATCGTACGAAGAGTAGGCGGTGCTTACGGTGGTAAAATAACCCGATCCTGCCAAGTTGCGTGTGCAGCAGCCTTAGTAACTCATCTTACAGGAAAAACTTGCCGGTTCATATTACCTTTGGAAACTACAATGAAAATTGTTGGAAAACGACTGCCAACTAGCTCTAACTTCGAAGTAAGTGAATACTTAATACCTTTTGTGGAATCTCTTACGTCAGGATTAGATGTCCGTTAACTTTGCCAACTATTTAATGATAAAAGTTGAAGCCCTTGTTCGGTGTCAACTACTAAAGGCTTTGCTAGTTGTAGATCTTAATTAACTTCCTGAGATAAGAAACTATTAACCTTGTTAAGTTTGTGTCATACCTGTATTTTTTATTCATGAAACTTTTCATGTTGGATTTTTGAAAACTATGAAGTTAATACTGTAGGTCCCGGCTGTCATTGAACATCCTTGGCAGTCGTTACAGGTAGTCAGAAGCCAGTAAGTCTGACACCAGTCTAACCAAAAGGTATCGGGTTGCCCGGGTACCTGGGTTGAGGAGGTCAGATAGGCAGTCGCTTCTTGTAAAGCACTGGTACTCAGCTGAATCCGGTTAGACTGGAAGCCGACCCCAACATAGTTTGGGAAAAGGCTCGGAGGATGATGATGGAGTTAATACTGACAGCATCTATTTTTGTGAAATGTATGATCATTCTGTTAGCCCTTTTCCAATTGATGCTTTCGCAGAAGACAATTTTTCTATACACCTTTACAGCTTTACGTTTCGAGAGCTCTATTTGTCACAAGTATTCTTTTCTCTAGTCACCGCAGCCCGGAAGAAACACAAAAAATCCTCAAAACAAAATTACATCTTATTTCCTCACTAGGTGGGAGTCAACAATGAAGGTGAAATCCAATACCTTAAGAACGTGTTCTACCAAGACAATGGGTGTTCTGCCAATGAGAGCATCAGCCCCATCACGGTGTCTCACTTCTTCAACTGCTATGACCGTCGGAGGTGGTTCGTTGAAGCCAACAGCGTGGCTACAGATACGCCATCCAATACTTGGTGTAGGGCTCCTTGTAAGTATAAGAAGAAAAACGCCGGTTATCGATTTTTGTGAAAAGCCTCATAAAATTAACGGGAAAACCTGCTCATTGATATAAGCCAAACGAATCCTTTTTTGCTTAAGAGAATGAAGCATCAGCGTGCTTTTAAAATAATTCCATGTCTTTAAGTAGTTTGTTTAAGATATAAAGTAAAAAAAACACTGACCTGCTAAAACAAAAATACATTCACTCTAAATATAAAGCAAAACGCAATACGAAGTTTTAAAAATGACAGCTTAAAACGTTCGTTTACATCATTATTCTGATGTCTCAATTTACCGTTACATGTAATACAATACATCGCCATTAACTTTTCAGCTTCGACTGAAGGTTTGGCAATGATAGAAAATATTATGGAAAAAATTGCACACAAAACAGGAAAGGATTCATTACACGTCAAATTAGCCAACATGGCTAAAGACAATAATCCATTGCCAGAACTTATAGAAACTCTGAAAATAGATGCAAATTACAATGAAAGACTTGAAGAGGTCGAACGTTTTAACTTAAAAAATCGTTGGAGAAAACGTGCATTGAAACTTATGCCGATGACTTACGAGCTATTTTACATTGGACCTTACAATTCGCTTATATCAATTTATCACGGAGATGGTTCAGTAGTGATTACTCATGCAGGAATAGAGATGGGTCAAGGAATCAACACAAAAGTGGTCCAAGTATGCGGGTATAAACTTGGAATACCTATAGAGAAGATCAGTGTTAAACCAAGTTCCAGTTTTACGTCTCCTAATGCTATGACAACGGGAGCCAGTGTTGGTAGTGAATGTGTTGCATTCGCTACTATGAAGGCTTGTGATATTCTTCTAGAAAGATTAGCACCTGTCAAAGAAATGATGAAGAATCCTACATGGGAGGAACTTATAGAAGAGGCTTTTAAAGCAGGAATTGACCTACAAGCTTCATATTGTATGAAAGCCGAAAATGATGGAATAAAACCTTACGATGTTTATGGAGTGTGTGCTTTAGAAGTTGAAGTCGATATTCTGACCGGAAATCATGATGTGCTAAGAGTAGATTTATTGGAAGATACTGGAAGAAGTTTGAGTCCGAAAATTGATATTGCACAGGTAATTTCATTAAGAGATATAATTTAGACGCTTGTTATATCAGAAACCTATTTTAATTAATTCTTTTTTTTAGATTGAAGGAGCATTTGTAATGGGTCTTGGTTACTGGACCTCAGAGAAAATTGTGTATGACCCAGAGAATGGTAAACTACTCACAGATCGAACGTGGACCTACAAACCTCCAGGAATTAAAGATATACCCGCTGACTTCAGGGTCTACTTCCGAAGAAATTCTAAGAATCCTCTTGGTGTCTTGCAATCTAAAGGTACTCTTTCAATTACACTATCATGTACCGAGTTCAAAGAAATCTAGGTTATCTAGCAAATGTTTCGTAACATCATCAATTAGGTAAAATGAAACAAACACTGGTACCTACAAACTTATCATGTCTAAATGAATTCTAGAAGTCAATAAAAATATTTTACTTTCTTTCGATATTACAGGACAGTTACAGCATCGTAAAATAATATTACAATTTTAATTTTAGTAAAATATATTGAATTTTCAATAAAAAGGTTAATCTCCCGATTAATTAATTGGCCGCTTTGCCCTGGGGTCCGATATTCCCAATAATTAATCTTAGGTTTAATATTTATGAAGCTTAAATATTTTTTGAACAAAAAACGTAGTTTAATCTGCTACTCTGAAGCTCTTTAATTTTTTAGGGTTTTTAAAGTACCTAAATGATATAATGGGATTACCAAAACTTCGCTGTCCGTTCGTCTGTCACCATCACATGTCCGTGATAGTTAGACAGTTGTTTTTGCCGTTATAACTGTTACAATTACTGAAAAAAAGCATCAAATAAATATTTCAGGACTCTTATTTGTTATATGTTGTTTCAGCTACTGGTGAACCAGCTCTTTGCTTAGCTTCAGTAATCACTCATGCTTTAAGAGAAGCAGTAAGGTCTGCTAGATTAGATGCTGGGTTCGAAGATCTGTGGTTTGATATACGTAAGTTATTAACTATCACTCACTGATGCTGTTAATTTCAAACGATTTTACGAGACCAACTTTTTGAAACAGTGCAAATAGTGTGCATATGTATGTGTTAATAACGTTTCATAGGAGCCTGCAAAAGCCTATTTGAAATATTTTATTTTGATTAAATGAAACAGTATGAAGCTTTATTTGCTTTTAAGAGCAGGGTTTGTACAAAACGCTTGACTTTTCATATTAGAAATGAAATCTTAATTTCAAAATTGAAAGCTTGATAAAAATGGTTACCTATTTAAAAAAATACATATACTTTTTTATAAGATATCATTGTTTCTTGCAGAGAATCCATGCACGGTGGAAAATATCTTTATGTCTGTGGGACACAAGTTGGAACATTTTATTCTTAAGTGAAGGAAAACAACGTGAAAAACTAGAGTTTGATTTATTTATTTGTGGCGGACTAAAACCTGTATAGTCGGAACTTTTTATGTGTGTGTTTTGTTTTATATTTTATTAATTTTCCTCCTTCAAAATAAGCTGACAGATTACAATATTTTTACAATCTTGATGAAGCATTTTTATTAAACACAGTCCTATTCAGGCCTTGCTTATTATATGCTGCTCTATACGGGTTAGAATCCTGCGTAGTGTGCTTATGATGAGCATCTCGCTTAGATGCTACATATTGATATAATATATATTTTTATTGAGTTTGTTATATTCTTAATTAATAAATTAATGTCCATTGTTATTGTTTTATTTAAAACTAATTTAAGTCGTAGGTACTTGTAATTTTATTATGCCCTACGACTTGTAATTTTATTATGAGTTACGAAAATTATAAATAATGTTAAGAAAACTTTCACACTGTTTAATTCATTGAACAAATATCGATACTTGTAGTTGTACACGAAGAAATAAAGTTATTAACAAATGTAGACCAAAGACACCGCTCCCTTGTAAAATATTCAAAGACATTTCACCCTTTATTTCCAAACAACATATTATTTACTGACAAAGTGGGAGGGTTAATAACATACAATCAGATAGATTTTCTTTCTGTAATTTTACACCAATCCTTGACAGTTTTATAAAAAAAAACGAATGATTTTATCCATGGTAGCTTAATTAAAGTGTAGGTAAGAGTATAATCTTAGTAATTGTTTATTTTAGAGAGGTGTCATATTGTTCTTATTGGTACATTCAAATTGATTCAAAACAGAAGATATGATAGTGACGTCACACGCAAATTAAAGAGTTATATTAATGGATAAGTACATAAAAAAATGAGAATAAGAACTACAATAAAATAATATTCCGTTTTTTTAATAATGGGAGAAGGTATTATTTACAATAGTATTATTTAAAGGAATTTGAAAATATATAGATATATTCAATTGTAAAAAGTATGTTTTTAATCCTGAAAGAGGATTACTAGGATTACTTTTTATTGTATTTTTTATTTTACGCTGAAATATTTGGTTCGTGTTAAAACTCTAAAAAGAAAAAAATCAAAACAGTACAGCTGCTAAAATAAATACAAAAAAAAATCGTAAAAATACACAGCCTTAATAAAATATGGACAGCTCTAAGTGGAAAAACGTAGTAACATAATAAGCCGACTACGAAGTTCAAAGAAAAAAATAAATCACAAACCTTTTTACAGAAAGAGAGGTTATCGTTAACAATGACAAGATAATACTATAGTTTACCACTTAGTATTTTTTTTTTCTAATAAAGTGTCAGTTCTGTGAAAGCGATTTTTATTGGAAATTGCATTGTTGTCGATTTCACTTAGTCATCATTGCGTCCTTTCTGATTTTAAATTTAAAAAATTCTAGGTTACCTCTAGGCCCTCGTATGTTGCAGACTAAACTGGCTTATAGCACTGTAGTAGACTGAGAGAATGAATCCAATCGATCTATTTAGTCGGTCGAAACCCGATCGTTCTAATGTGGGCATCACCTTACATTCTATATACTGATTCATGCAGTGAGTACAAAATTGTTTATCCGCCTATTTCTACCGCTCACGTTTTTAAAACCATGGATGGTTGAATATACATAGTTAACTTTTATCTATATAAATACATACACCACAAAATGATAGCCCAAAGATTTTATTAAGTTAAACACCCGAAACAAAAAACCTCTCATCCTCAGTGCCTTTTTCCCAACTATGTTGGGGTCGGCTTCCATTCTAACCAGATGTAGCTGAGTACCTACCAGTGCTTTAAAAGGAGCAACTGCACTATCTGACCCCCTCAACCCAGTCACCCGGGCAACCCAACACCCCTTTTTTTTTAACGACGTCAAAAATCATCAAATGACCCCTTCCGCTGTGGGTAAGCAGCGGAGAGGGAGTGTCAGACTCTTACTGACTAAAAACCGTCGTGTTCCGTCATAGGCCTTTTATGTACCAGGGCCGCGGTATCTCTTTCGAACAACCCGCAGCCCACCCCTTGGTTAGACTGGTGTCAGACTTACTGGCTTCTGACTACCCGTAACGACTGCCAAGAATGTTCAATGACAACCGGGACCTACAGTTTAACAAACTAAACAAATATCCTTATTAAACCAAAAATAAAGGTGTATTCCACTCACCTGTGTTCTTCCGTTGAACATAAGTTCCGTGGCACGGTGACTTCGGAACGGTCGGAAACCACCCCTTAATTGTGACGCCTGCCACATATCCCACACTCCGACAGAGCTAGTTGTTAGTACACTTGCAAGAAAAAGTGGATACTACACTTTATTGTACCTTTTTTTAACGACGTCAAAAATCTTCAAATGACCCCTTCCCGCTGTGGGTTAGCAGCGGTGAGGGAGTGTCAGACTCTTACTGACTAAAAACCGTCGTGTTCCGTCATAGGCCTTTCATGTACCAGGGCCGCGGTATCTCTTTCGAACAACCTTCAGCCCCGGCAGGACACTTTATTGTACCTACGTGTTATTTAAATACGAATTTTTCAGCTGTAAAGAAAAATGCTCTAAAATATTTCATTTTTGATGTGAATTGAAAATTGAATAGGGTACATTTTTGATATTTTACAATTGTTTAATTCACTCTCGCAGTTATTGAATACCGACAACAAAAACATATTAGCATAAACAAACTGTTTTGTCATGATATCATGTTTACTTTCGATCAGTAAGTTTAATATCAAAGAAATACACATAATATGTAAAGTTAAGAAGAAATTCATATAAACTAATATTAGGTATACCTCCTTCTTTTTGGGAAGCCAGAACAAAAAATGTTTTTTTTTAAATATACTTTTTACCTGAAACCAATTTGTCGCTTGGGTGTACATCGGCTCGCCCATTGATTAAAACCAGTGCAGTATCGCAAGTCGTTCCCCAACCTTCTTGAAACGCGGACAGAACACACGTACGTACTTATCATTCAAATTATACATACACAACTCAGATAATTTTAATATCATCATCCTCCGAGCCTTTTACCCAATCGTGTTGGGGTCGGCTTCCAGTCTAACCGGATTCAGCTGAGTACCAGTGCTTTACAAGAAGCGACTGCCTATCTGACCTCCTCAACCCAGTTACCAATTCAGATACTTTTAATATGACTCCTGTAAATTCCACTTCTTTCGATAGAACAATCTGCAATATATTATAACACAAGACATTGGCTATATGTTATCTATATCATAAACTGGTTGTGTGGGTCCCTTGAATTGCCTTTATTAAAGTGTCTTAACTATAGCTGGTGATTAAATGAAAACCTCAATTTCCTCGTTTTAAGTTCTAATGAAAAACTTAAAATATTTATGCATAGGTAGTTCCCTATAAATATTATTTTAATAATAAAATATGCTTGACTTTTAAACTCAAGATATCCTTGCCGGCAGTCGATTCATTCTTCCGTTCACGTATGGAAAACAAATCGTTGCAGTCACATATTTTACGAATTTTAAGTTATCAATTGTGGTGATAGGAAATAAAACAGAGGACTGTGTAGAGCAATTGTTAATCATATACCTAGTAAGTATTGTATAAGACCTAGATTCTTATTTGAGGTTAGGACACAAAGCTAGAATTTATTTTCCCGTAATAGTTTCAACTTACCTGAAAATAAAGGTATCTAAATCCGGCTACCTAATTCGGATCTCTGGAGAATAGAAAAAGCCTTGATGAGACAAAAGTACGTCGTAATGTGAATCCTTTAGTTTTCCCATTTCCCAGTTGAGAAGAATCTTTATAACTATGTAGGTTCTAAGTGTCCCGAAAATAGCTTTCGGCTTGATTCATAAAGATAGTCACTATTGTGCTGTGTTTAGTACCGGCTAAGGCGGTTCGAACACGGTCAAATTATTGCATCAACTGGCCACTATCTTTTTACCAAATTACATAAATACTAGCACTCTAAAGGCTGTAAGAGAACCCAACACTGAGTAAAGCTCGCCATTATTATTATTTTTGTGCAACAAAGAGTAAAAATTACCGTAGGTATTGCACAAACGAAGACATCGAATAGAAACCTTTTTAAATGAAGACAGTTTCTCAAATTAAAATTGGCCCGTGTGAATAGCACCTAAATCAAACTGTTTGATAATTTTGCAAGTTTTGCTAGATACCTGTGTAATTTTAGTAAAAGTTATGACGTAGATACGGAAATTATTTTGTAGTCCAAATAAAAAAAACATTGTATACCCTGGTCCTTACTTCCATACCTACCACTACGTATATACGTCATAACTTTTACTAAAATTACATTTCCAAAATATTGAATTTGATGGTGTTTTCAAAATGCGTGGTTAATAAAGTACCGTAATTTATTTCGATATAGAGTGAGTCATAATATTATAAACAATTGTCGCAAAACACATGAGCCAATGGGATACTTTGCAATATTTTTGTGCAAATGAAATAGTTCACTCACTAAAAATTGAATTGCAACAAACAAAGACAGTTGTTGTAAAACTTTCTGTTATTAAGTTCACAAGTTTGCTTACTTAGTTAGGATTGCATTTCACTCGGCTTGAGAATGAAAGAAAATAATAAAATATCATAACTGCTGCTTTATTTTTAAGGGCTCTTGTAAAACTTATTTGGTTTCTATTAAAGCTTAATGGGATGTAATTGTTAGAAAATAATGATCACAGAAAACATACTCATCCTCCGAGCCTTTTTTCCAATTATGTTGGGGTCGGCTTACACTCTCACCGGATGTAGCTGGGTACCTGGGCTTTACAAGGAGCGACAATGATCACAGAAAACACAGTCATATGTGACTTCCCCGAAAGGAAGAAATTTCTTTCATATCCATTGCTTTATAGGCATCAGGAATTGGTTAATATTAATGAAAGCTACCTATCATAATTTTAAGACAAAACCGGGTCACTAATTCCTTATCTATCATTCAGTATCCTATTTCAATTAGTATGCAGTGGAACAAAATCCTACCCCAAAATATGCAATATTAGATATGTACTAACATACTTAATATTATTTTAATAAGTAAAAATACACTCAGTCATCCCAGTTTTCAAATAATAAGTACTGAAAAAGGGAATTCAGTATGAAATTCCAAAAGCAACATCATATTTCCGTTCTATAACAAGAATACGTGCGTTTTACGCGGGTTTTAAGACGTCACACATCTTTGAAATTTTCACTCTAGTAAACGCCATTTCTGAAAGACAATTTCCTTTACCATATTTCTATCTTTGGGAATTAAAACGTCATTGCTTAAAAGCTATAACTATGTACAAGCTGTTGAATATTCAAGGACGTAATGATGCTAATGATTCTTAACCCAAATCAGCAAAAAATTGGCACGATTTTTTTTTCGGAATTCCGTCAATATCAACTAGCCGTATTTAAACTCGGCGCGTGTGTTACTGACCTTAAAACCGTGCTGCGCCCTCACACAGACGCAACCACAAAGCATACGCAACGATCATTTCATTCATAAAATTGGATTACTTCTGAAATACTACAACATTACCATGACAATAAAAGCAGCGCATATTCGCTATCGATTATTTACGTATTTTATGTCAACCTCCTGAAATATTGCACAAACGCAAATTAACACCTTGTATACTTTAATAACTTCCCTGTCCCATGAGTCACGTGTGATCCACACCGATTGTTTAACTATCGTGTCTGCATCGTGGACAGTGAAATGGTTAAAATACACTTAGAAAAAAGTGATGACAAAATAAAAAATATTAACGAGAAAAAAATCTAGCAGCGCACATATGGCAGAGTGCTGCGGACAACATTTTTCACTGTCAAACTGATATCGATATTGTCTAAATTGCGTTTTTAGCTAGAAAAACCTAAATTGATTCAGATTATTTATTTATGGGAGAAAATTGGTAGAAACCTGGAGAAACGATTTTTCGCTAAGTATGCAAACTCACCAAAACTTCTATATTACTTTAACGTATCTAAATAACAGCTGCTCGGGTCGAGCGACCATAAGATTAAGTTACGCTTGTTGTTTTCGGTCTGTCTTTCAAGTTCCAAGTTCTTCTTACCACTATCTACTAACTATCCTGTAGGAATATCCAGGGTAATTAGGTTGGGAAGGTGAGGTAGGAAGTCACTCCATGGAAAATACTGGTATTCAGCTGCATCCGATTAAACTGGAAGCCGACCCAAGCCAGACATTTGAAAAAGGCTAGGCATATGACAATTTTACAAGGCTTAAAACACAATAAAATTGACATTCGACCTTTACAAGTGATCAATTCATAACAAGTTCACGCGTAATAGCTAGTAGGTAATTTTCACATTAGCAATTCCTTTCTTCAATGCCATGAGCTTGACGTAGGCATAGTTAAGGTAAAATGCATGTGAACTTACCTATGTTCGCCATACGGTAACTGCCTTCGATTCCCAGCAAAGAACTAGAATAAAGTTATCATCAAGAAGTTAATTGATTGATGTCATTACGCTAGTTCTGAGGAGTAATAATATTGTGAAAAGGTCATGGCATTAACTTTAATTGATGAGTCATGGTTAGAAACTGTTTAAGCTTTGAATCAAATTGCCATTGATTGGATTCGCTTGTAAAGAAAAAAAAATGCCGTGAATAAAAAATCCTAATAAAAATAATTACTTTTTTATTCTCATTCTGTTTAAAAAAAAACGAAATTGACAATTGAAAAACATTTTATCTTTTTAAAACTTTCGAATTCAATTTCTATTCAAATATTGCGATGAGTACAATAACACTGGCTGATGAAACTATATTCTAAAAAGGTTTATAACCTCGTCCGACCTCCGTCAAGATTGTATTCTGATTTTTAATCCATCAACGTTAGCTTGGAAACGTCCACTTATAAATATGGCTGCCATATAAGATATCCCGAGGGAGACATTATTTATACGTCAGTCTAGTAGTCGATAGTAATGGGATTTTGCTTTTGCATGAACACGAAGAATATAAAAGTGATATACAGGGCAGATATTATGTAGCTCAAAACTTTTTGATCACAACTTTCTATTGGAGTTTTCAAAATGCACTATCGAAATTGACATTTGGGCAGTCAAATCAAATAATAAAATCTGCTTTAATTCAGTCTAAGACGAGAAATTCTTTTTATCCTTTAGAATAAAAGAGAAAAGTAGGTATTTTAGATCACCGAAGTTGTTGTATCTTACGGCGCTTTTACATATATTTAGCACACGGCAAAAAAACCGTATCGGAGACTCAGGTGTCATAGTTTGTACCGATACTTATCAATAGAAACCGAGGGGGGTGCCCTCTAATAGAGCAGTCACAGCGCTTTCCCTACAGGCCAATCCCACTGAAGATCTTTAATTCTAAATGTTCACTTGCCCCATAAGTAATAGGCATATACATACATATACATAAACCAAATTCTTTATGCTTTATACCTACATCATCATCCTCCTGCCCTTATCCCAATTTTATTTGGGGTCGGCGCAGCATGTTTTCTTCTTCCATACGCTTCTATCTGCCGTCATCTCACAAGTAACATTCTTTCTTACCATATCTACTTTCACACAATCCATCCATCGCTTCTTTGGTCTTCCTCTTCCACTATATCCGTCCACGTTCATACTCATTACCATCCTCACAACATGACTCTCATTCCTCCGCATCACATGCCCATACCACGACAGCCGGTTTCCACGCAGTTTTTCTGATACCGGCGCTACTTTCAAACTTCCTCTTATATACTCATTCCTCACTCTATCCATTCGCGTAACTCCACACATACCTCTTAACATTCTCATCTCTGCCGCATGCAATTGTCTTTCATTCGTCGCTTTTGTGGGCCAGCACTCTGATCCATACAAGACAGCAGGCCTGACCATACTCTTGTAAATTTTCCCTTAAGTTTAAGGGGAATACGAGGGTCACAAGTTGTTCCGTTACCTGCCGCCATTTCATCCATCCTGCGTTAATTCTGTGCGTAACTGTCCGATCTATTTCGCCATCACCCTGAATAAGCGAACCGAGATACCGGAAATCGGAGCAGACTGGAAGAAGTGCGTTATCCAGCGCTATGGCTTCAGGACTGGAGAGACCGCCGAAATCGCAGAACATGTATTCGGTCTTGGTTCTGCTGATTTTAAGCCAACATTCTCCAGTCTCTGTTGCCAACTCCCCAATCTGCTCTGGATCTCAGGTCCGTCTTCGCTAACCAGGACGATGTCGTCGGCAAACAGCATGCACCAGGGTGCCTCCTCCTGTATGTCCGCCGTCAAGGCGTCCATAATAAGCAGGAAGAGGTAAGGACTTAAAGCCGACCCTTGGTGCAGGCCCACAGCCACACTGAACTGGTCAGTATTGCCGGCCGACGATCGGACATAAGTACAGGACTGCCTGTACATCGCACGAATTAACTCCACATACTTCCCAGGCACACCTTTCTCTTTCATGGCCCACCACAACACTTCCCGAGGCACCCTATCATACGCTTTCTCAAGGTCAATGAACACCATGTGCAGATTCCTGTGCACACGTCTGTACTTCTCGCACAATTGGCGAAGTGCGAAGATGGCGTCCATTGTTCCTCGACCTGGCATAAACCCAAATTGGTTTTGGGTAATTTCACTCTTCTCGCACTCTTTTCTCTATCACTTTCTCCCATACTTTCATAGTATGCGACATGAGCTTTATCCCTCTATAGTTGCCGCAATCTTGCACATCCCTTTATTCTTGAAGATGGGCACTAGCGAACTACTGCACCATTCTTGCGGGATGACTTCTTCATGCAGCAACTTATTGAAGAATAAAGTCAGCCACATACATCCGTTCTTCTTTAACACCTTCCACACCTCAGCTGGTATATCATCAGGGCCCAAGGCCTTTCCATTCTTCATACTTCCGAGTGCTCTTTCTACCTCATCCATGCTAATTTCTCTTACCAATCCCTTATTTACTTGTGCCTCTTGGAGTATTCCATTCCACACATTCTCTTCATTCATAAGCTTTTCAAAATAAACCTTCCATCTCTCTTTTATTTCCTCATCTTTACACAAAACCTTGCCAGACTCATCTTTTATGCATTTTATGTGGGTTATGTCCCTCGATCGTCTCTCTCTCTTTCGTAATTCGGTAGAGCTCTTTTGGCCTCTTGACTGTCCAGGAGTTGTACAACCTCTCCTGCGCCTTAGCTCTGGCAACTGCTACCGCCTTCTTTGCTTTTCTCTTCCATTCCATGTAGATTCTCTTTCTGTCATCCTTCAGACTTGCATTCACTATTTCAACATTCTGCCATTCTTTGAATGCTACTTTCTTTTCTTTCAAAACCTTTTGTACTTCATCATTCCACCACCATGTATCTCTATCTATCAAACCTTTTCCTCTCGACTCTCCGCACACGTCTTTTGCGACTTCCCTTATATGGCTTGCCATTTCACTCCAACATTCATTCACACATCTACCTTCCATCTCCTTCATTTCTGAATTTTTTTCCACAACCTGACTCCTAAATACATCAGCACATTCTTCCTTCTCTAGCATACGCCACCTAATCCTTGGAGGGGGCCGATCTTTATTGCTTTTGGTCGAGACAGTTACTTTGACATCCAGAATCACAAGTCGGTGCTGAGTGACTAATGCTTCGCCTGGCAGCACTTTGCAGTTTTTGACACAGCGTAGACTACTCCGCTTCACCAGGAAGTAATCTATCTGTGTCGCGTGGTGGCCGCTCTTATATGTCACGAGGTGCTCCTCTCGTTTATTGAACCACGTATTTGTTATGGCCAGGTCGAAGGCACCGGCAGCTTGAAGTAATGTCTCGCCGCTTGCATTCCGGGTTCCAAAACCCCTACCACCATGCACTCTCTCATATCCATCGCTCTCTCTTCCTACGTGACCATTAAAATCCCCACCCACATATACTTCCTCACTATCCTGTACATTCATCATCAAGCAGTCAAAGTCCTCCCAAAACTTCTCCTTTACACTCTCCTCGCAGCCTGACTGCGGCGCATAAACACTTATCACGTTTATGGCCTTGCCGTCCACAATTAATTTAACCGCTATTAATCTATCATTCATTCTTTTAACATCTACTACACATTCTTTCAGCCTGTTATCCAAAACTATACCCACACCATTTCTCTTGCCGTCACTTCCACAATAGAAAAACTTATATCCTTCGCCTATCTCTCTAGCCCTTGCACCCTTCCATTTTGTCTCTTGCAGGCACGCTACATTTATTCGTCGCCTTTTCAAAACATCTGCTAGCTCTCTTCCTCTTCCAGTCATCGTTCCTACATTCCAACTCGCATACCTCAATCTCAATTCTCTCACACTTCGAGCTCGCATCTTACGTCGCACCCGCCCGTTCTGGTGCGACAACCCTTGTCCATTTCCCACAGGAGCCGGGTGCTGCTCCTGCGCGTCGCCTGTGGGGTACGCCCTAGCCCTATCGCTCATAACTTTATTTCCTTTCCTCATGCTGCAGAAGTTTTGGCTTACGTTTTATGGTCGGCCGCCTGCCTGACACCAACCCTCCTTGGGAATGCTATTGTGGTGATTTACCCGTCACCGTGCGGGTGGCCCAAAGTACAGATGTTATGCACTGGCCTTTAGGTTCCCTTTAGTCGCCTCTTACGACACCCGCGGGAGAGAGATGGGGACGTCCTATTCTGATCCGGGATCGTCACGGTGCTTTATACCTACACTATAAAAGAAAGCTATTAACTAAGTAAATAATATGCTACTACGACCTTACATTAAACGCCTTCCTCTCTTCTAACTACATATTTTAATGTGCCCATCAGGGTTGATAATTGTGATTATCACTTTATATTTTCCACCTAATGTACATTATGGAATGCAATAAACGATATGATATGATAATAATTGTATTACTACACAGATAAGGCATGCAGCTGCCTAGAGAGCTGAAGTATGCCGCGATTGCAGGCGGGGTGGCGTTGTTCGGCCTCATCTTTGGATGGGTCCTCTTCCCAACTATCTTGAAGAGTCAGCTTAAGAAGGTAAAGTAACTCTTAGCGTCTTTGGTATAAGGTTCATTTTTGCAGTCAACTTTTATGAAGCCGTTATATGAGTCATAAAAGTAAAGCTAGGATTTTTGTGCAATGGAGATATGGAGCTTATAGAAAAACAGCTCAAAGATGAAGTTTTAACATCGTTTGGAAAATTTATAATGACCATTAAGATTAAAAAGTTATTTATTTTGATACAAATACAATAGAAGATCTCTTTAAAATTCGAAACAAGTCTGTAATAAAACAATAAAGAAGATACTCGTAGCTTTAAACCGTTTAACTCTCGACCTCTCTGGAGATTTGTCTTCGGATCGCGTTTGGGTCAAGGCCGAACGCGTTATAATAACGGCCCTGTTTACTCTGTAATATGTCTCATCTGTCACTTGCCACAGTCTCAAGCTTGCTGAAAAGCCTTTAATTTGTTATCCAATAAATAGGCGGGAATCAGATTAGGAGATTTAAGGCTAAGGACGAGTTCAGACTAGCGAGTCTACCGTACAAAAATTTATTGTCTATGCCACACTATTTTGTTTTAAGTTTAAGACATTTGCATTCTATTTTCAAATTGTTCACTTGTTTTTTCGCAAATCTCTATGAGCACATGTTTAATTCATATGATGCAATTTTGTGAACAAATGTATGTGCAAGGAAATAGAATAACGGACTGTTCCGGATTTTAAGTGTTTGTAACACTACAATGTACGAAAACTGGAGTAATCCCCATGAGAGCTGGCAACAATAAAATAGAAAGTTTTAAAACGTGCTGCAGTTTTAATCTTCCTGAAAAAATAAGTGGTGGCAAATGCTATTTAGCGAATACAGACTGTCGACAAACAGATTTGAATACAGTATTTTAATTAAAAAACATTATCATAATTGTAAATTAGAATGGTTATTTAATTAAACGTGTAGATTTCTTTTGGTATTAGAAACTTGCCGTATGGCAAAAAAACTACTTTACAAAAGTAATATTTTTTTAACCGTAATACGAAAAAGGAATACCCAAATGTTATATATTTTTATTCGAAAATCTTTACTATCAGCCTTATAAAAAAAAATACCTGACTTAACAAAAAATACTCTTTGTCCAGGAAATGGCCCTCTCCAAGAAGACAGACGTCCGCAAGATGTGGGAGAAGATTCCCTTCGCGCTGGACTTCAAAGTGTATATCTTCAACTTCACCAACGCTGAGGAAGTGCAGAAGGGAGCCACGCCTATACTTAAGGAGATTGGACCGTACCATTTTGAGTAAGTATTCTATTTTGAGGCTTGAGTTCTGTATGTGTAGGGAAGTAATAAGAAGGAAAAAAGAACTGAATATATTTCCGTAAACTAGCAAAATATTACAATAGAGTCGTTTGCTGCTCATCAATTTATATGTATAGTGAAGAGATCAAGAGATATACCTTAGTAAGTATAGCATTTTCTCAACCCAGAATTTCATGTCATTTATGGAAAATCATAGCATTTCTGTCAGCAATTAGGTACTGTAATGGCGCAAATCAATGAGTTTTATAACCGTTTTCCTACTTCACCCAGAAGTACATTCAAAGTACCTTACTTTATATAGCTGCACTCCACATAAGATACAGAATTTTATTCTGCAGTGTCAATGTAGCAAATAAAAAATAAACGTTACGAGTTTTCAGTCCGTATCGTACGCAATATCCTGCCTTTAAAACTCCTCTATTATGTAGCCACGTGTTTACCTTAATAACAATTAAGATTTTCTAACTATCCGAAACGCCCTAAAAGTTTTTTTAAATAACAGCCGAGACCTATAGTTTATCGTGCCCTCCGGGATACGTTATCAAATTTTATTTCTTTACTAGCCGTATTCCCGCGGTTAAACCCACATCCCATGAGAACTGATGGGATAAAGCCTATGTCACTCGGGAACGTTTCTCCGACAATGAAAGAATTTTTGAAATCGGTTCTGTAGTTTCGGAGCCTTAGGTACAAACATGAAAATATAATAAGACTGAGATATTTGATAGCTGACAGTAATACCACCGTAGTATCATCATCCTCCGAGCCTTTTTCCCAACTATGTTGGGGTCGGCTTCCAGTCTAACCGGATGTAGCTGAGTACCAGTGCTTTACAAGGAGCGACTGCCCTATCTGGCCCCTCAACCCAGTTAGCCGGACAAAATACCCCTTGGTTAGGTTAGACTTATTGGCTTCTGACTACCCGTAACACCATAGATAATACCACTGTAGTATCTATACCTATATTACAAATATAAGTTCCACTACTTCATAATAAAGTAATAAAGCCTTCATTACCATACATAAGTTAATTGAGAACATTTACGCAAATGACTGCGCTAACCGCCTGTAATTCATGTTAAACACTTACAATTAACCGACTGTCAATAAAGGAAGGATTTGTTAATAACCCCCTATTATATTCCCATGACAAATACAAATAGTACTCTAAGTATACAAATAGTAATTATACTATTAGTGGATAATGTTCGTAGTGCCCTTTAGTAAGCAATTTAGTTGTTATGTGCACGCAATCATGTGTTATATTGTCATATTTTACAGGATAGATTCTTTCTTGGTAAAATACCTAATGTTTTTATCAAAACATGACTACACATGATGTATATACTTACTCCCCTTATGCACTTCCATATATACTCCCTCACGTTCTTTCTTATGTCCTCCCCTTATGTACTTCCAAATATACTTCTTTATTACTTCCTCATATACTTCCTTGTGTACTCCCCTTATGCACTTCCATATTTACAAACTTCCTTATATACTCCCTTTATGTTCTCCCCTTTATGTACTCTCCTTATGTACTCCCCTTATGTACCTACTCCCCTTATATACTTTCTTATGAACTTCCTTATGTACTTCTCTTATGAACTTCCATATGTACTCCCCTTTTGTACGCCCCTGTTCGTTGTTTCTATTGAAACTGTTCTGAATAAATATGTGTAGTTGCAGTGGGATTTGAAAAACTTTCCTCGAAAATAATTGTTTTCGTCATGTAAAGTTAAATTGGGCTTCTCCCTAGACATTTTTTGTTGAGTTGGGCGAGTGTGACTAACGCTAATGACATCTCTCTAGGTATAAGAAAAGTATTTTTATATCATCGTAAATAGGTTGAAGACGCAAAATCGTAGATGATACCATCATCCTCCGAGCCTTTTCCCAACTATGTTGGGGTCGGCTTCCAGTCTAACCGGATGTAGCTGAGTACCAGTGCTTTACAACTGAGTGGGTCAGATAACCCAGTTACCCGGGCAACCTAATATCTAACCAAACAACCTAATAGAATCGTAGATGATACCTATATCATGCAAAAGTTACATTATAAATAGTAAATTATGTACAATTTTTTTAGAATTTTCCATAACTTAATTTAAAATAACGAATCTTAGTCGATACATTTATTTTTGATAATAGAAACGCGTTTGGGGACGCGTTCGATCTACTATGAGGTGCCTTTTTTACCGAACGGACATCAAAATCATGTTTATATTTTGCGTTTTCCGGTGAATTACAAATCTACCTACATTAAGATGATTTATTCATAATAAACCAGCTGCACTTACTGCCACGGTTTCGGTGGGAAAAAAATCTGTTTTTCGCAAGTCATATAATTTACCTTGACATATCAAAGTATAGGCATAATATATTCCAAGTGTTTTGAAACAACGGGCTATTATTGCAAATGATAAAGCAAAGTCTGATATTCTTTATAAGAGATTGAATATTTTATTGACAATCGATATTGGCTGCATTTTTTAGGTTATTTTTACCGCGTAAAATGTCATGCTTCTTGTAAAATTTTATTATTGCATTTGCAAGCAGTCTTATCCTTCTCCTGTGAGAACTACTTCGCCAGGATAAAAAGAGCTCGATGAATGATCTATCCAATACTGAATATTTTTTTCAAATTGGATCAGTAGTTCCTGACATTAGTGCGTTCGAGGTTTAAGAAAACAATAACGATTGGTTATTCTGATAAAAATCACTGACTTTCACTTTCTCCCGGGTATTATATTTACTATTTGTTCTCAGTGAATGGAAAGAGAAGGTGGAGGTTGAAGATCACGAGGAAGACGACACGATCACGTACAAGAAACGTGACGTGTTCTACTTCAACCCTGAGATGTCAGCGCCTGGGTTGACTGGAGAGGAAATCGTTGTTATACCTCATATTTTCATGTTGGTAAGTAAAGTTAAAATTATTCACCAGATACTTTATTCCCGGATATAAACTGTATGAGTGTCAGCGTGAGTCCTCTGGTGGAATACCTCTGTTCGCGGACATAGGTTTCAGTTACGCGAGCATAACAGAAATGTTCGTACGGTGTTTGTTACTAGATGTTAAAGCGTTGTGAGTCACTGTGCTGCGCTGCACACTGGTGAAATCTTAACTAACAAAAAAAAAACATCTGAATTGAGAACCTACTTTTTGGGTCGGTAGTCTCCGTATCTAACAAAGAAACTCATTGCGACTCTCCCTAATATTGACGTGGTATACTTTTTCCAGGGCATGGCATTAACAGTGGCACGGGACAAGCCGGCAATGTTAAACATGGTTGGAAAGGCCATGAATGGAATCTTCGATGATCCTCCTGACATATTCCTGAGGGTCAAAGCTCTAGACATTCTGTTCAGAGGCATGATCATCAACTGTGCCAGAACGGAGTTCGCTCCAAAAGCTACCTGTACCGCCTTGAAGAAAGAAGGCGTTAGTGGGCTGGTTTTGGAACCTAATAATCAGTTTAGGTTCTCTATTTTTGGAACGGTAAGTATGTGAGGTTAGTGGGAAACAATATTTGCACTTGAGTAATAAAATAAGAAGGTATATAATTTGGGTCCAATAAGAATACCAAGTATCATATGTAATAATAAAAAACAGTCCTTCGACTCTCCGTTCTCATTTTGATATTTTACCTGAGCTCTCGTCACGCATATTAGGCAATCATCATCATCATCATCTCAGCCATAGGACGTCCACTGCTGAACATAGGCCTCCCCCTTTGATCTCCACAGATACCTGTTGGAAGCGACCTGCATCCATATTAAGTTACCATATTAGGCAATATGGTAACGTTAATTAAGCGACTCCACCTACTCCTAAAACTTTATAAAATCTGTTAATCCTTCAGCGAAACAACACAATAGATCCCCACGTGATCACAGTAAAAAGAGGCATAACGAATGTCATGGACGTCGGTCAAGTAGTAGCCGTCGATGGGAAAACGGAGCAGACAATATGGAGAGACACCTGCAATGAATTCCAGGGGACTGATGGCACAGTATTCCCGCCTTTTGTGCCAGAAACTGAGAGGATCGAGTCTTTTTCTACTGATTTATGCAGGTAAGTATGTAAAAGTTATGGCACGTAAATGGCAGACGATTAAAATATGGTAAAATTGATCCCATATTATTCTGTACTTATGACTGTCCCACATGAACTTATTAGTTAGTAAAATGCTGCATAATAATCACAAATGTCTAATCGTTTATTAAATAATTATCTACCTGACTATATTTCGCGCCTACAGTAAAATAATAGTATTCTCACCAGACTGTAATAACTATCTTTTTCGGAGCTTACAGAACACAATCTATCCTATCCTACTAATATTATAAAAGTGAAAGTTTGTGAGAATGTATGGATGTACGTTTGTTATTCATGCACGCAAAAACGGCTGGACCGATTTGGTTTAATTCGGTATGTAGATAGATGGTAACCTTAATTAACATATATCTAGGCTACTTTTTATCAACACACACCGCGGGCGAAGCCGTGAGTGGAAGCTAGTATTGTATTAATTGTATCTGTTCTTTACCCTAGGACCTTCAAACCATGGTATCAAAAGAAGACTTCGTACCGTGGCATAAAAACCAACCGTTACATTGCGAACATAGGGGACTTTGCCAATGACCCTGAACTGAACTGTTACTGCTCCAAGCCTGATACGTGTCCTCCTAAAGGCCTGATGGACCTAGCTCCATGTATGAAGGCACCCATGTATGCCTCGATGCCTCATTTCTTGGACAGCGACCCGGCGTTGCTGAGCAAAGTAAAGGGACTCAATCCTGACGTCACTCAACATGGAATAGAAATAGATTATGAACCGGTTTGTTACTTTATTTATTTATACTTACTATATTATAAAACAGAACAGTTGGTTGGCTCAAACGATCTCGGGAAGTAGGTAGATACTAGTCCGATTTTAAAATTTATTTCAGTGTTTGAGTCGAGAAAGGATGCGTGAAATAGTACCACGGAACACGGGTGAAAACTCACAGAACTGCTAGTTATTTATATTGTGCTCTATAATTTAGTTAATTTATAGAGCACTCTAAAGTTTGAAGGAAGAAGCTGTTTGTAAAGTTGGTGCTACTCTGTGCAGTAATTTGTCAAATAACTTGCAAGAAGTGCGATCAAATATTCAGTCTTTATTTTAAACAAAACTTGCTATTATGGAAGTCCTTAGAATCGTGATGTTATTTCGCTTCATACTGTTTGTACATATTATTATATGATCCGGGAAATAAGAAACTAATGATTAAATAATTATTATTTTTCAGATAACTGGAACACCAATGGTGGCTAAACAAAGGATCCAATTTAACATCCAGCTACTCAAAACTGATAAGCTAGACCTATTCAAAGATCTGTCTGGAGATATCGTACCTTTATTCTGGATTGATGAGGTAAACTTCAATACCATATAATTAGAATTATATTTGTGGGTAAAACATTACCATAAGGTACCTCAGTCACACGCACACTAAGATCTTAACAACCTTAACTTCTAAAGCCTGGTCTTATCGTCGTCTTAGCTTAAAGACGTCTACTGGACAAAGCCCCCAAGGTTCGCAACTTTTCTCGGTCTTCAGTCTTCAGCATCCACTGTTTTCCGGCGACCTTCCACGCTGGTCTCATGATCCTTAGAACCACATAGTATAGGAAATGGTGATCGGGATGGGCACCTTGGGGGCTGTCTTTTGTAAATTTCTGACGTTCAAAAAGTGCTGTTTTGCAACCAAGTTTGAATAAACGATTTTTGATTTTGATTGAATAATACTAACACTAGTTCTTGTAAATCTCCAGGGTCTGGCTCTGAACAAGACCTTCGTGAACATGCTAAAGCATCAGCTGTTTATCCCGAAGCGAGTCGTGGGGGTGCTGCGCTGGTGGATGGTCTCCTTCGGAAGCCTTGGAGCCGTCATCGGCATTGTATTCCATTTCAGAGGTAAGATTACTGGACTGTTTTTAAAACTAGTCAAAAGAGTTAAATATATCAAGATTTTTTTTAGATGGTCTATTCCTAAATAATTTACTCTAATTAAAACCTACCTTATGCATCAGAACAGAAAAACTGTAAACATGCCTACTTTTATCCGGGTGTTGGAAATTCCCTCGGGACACAGATGAAGCCGCAGAGAATGCTAGTACCTACTCAATATTATATAAAACACCTAAGTAGTCCCAAACTGCTCCCACACTAAGACAATATTGTAAGCAAAATTATATTCTACCAAATTTGAAAATACAGGTAATTCAATAAAAACTTCACAATAATATTGGGAACTTAATTTAATACTAAAATAGTAATGAACATCTTCAAAATAACTCAATTCATACTTCTAAACTTCTAAAGTTTCGCACAATAATCTGCTAACTACTTACAATTTCTGTTTTGCTCAAGTAGCTTAATAAGTTTTATTCGAATAGCAATATTGAAGCATACCTATATTATTTGTAAACATCCATTTTCTCAGAAACACAAGTAGAAATTAATAACTTTACAAATTCATTTATAGAGTTGCTTCTATTAAAATTAATTACCTATATTTAAACGTAATTTACTGATGATTATCTAGTCTGATACATAAATTTTGTAGCTAGAAAAAGTAGTAAATAATTAGTTTTGCCATATTCTACCAGTATATAGCTATTTACAATAACCTTTTTTTAACGACGTCAAAAATCATCAAATGACCCCTCCCGCTGTGGTTTAGCAGCGGTGAGGGAGTGTCAGACTCCTACGGCCTTTTATGTACCAGGGCCGCTCACAGTGCGTTTTCAGGAATAAAAAGCAGTCTTGCTGAATAAACATATAGTACCTACTTACTTATTTTATATTAAGTGTTAGTTTCATCTGTTTGCAATCTGTATTTGCATTTAGCACGGTTAATAATATTAACCAAATACTAGTGTTTAAATACTTGTGTTACAAATTAAATAGCGCTTGCAACACCTAAATATATGTCCAGTAGTAAACCAATATAATTTAGTATCTACATAGGCATATTCTTCAATCATTTGTATTCAATTTGAGATTATTGTTGGTCGCTTAATAGCGCCTATCAATTGCGTGCGCGCAAAACACTCTGAAGACATTACTTATTAGAATCTCTGTGGTACAAAAAAAATGTCTTATAAACGAGGTATTTCCCGTGGAAACTACTACTCGTATCCGAATACTGTTGCTTCCCAACATTGAAATAATTTTTCAAATTGGTTCAGTAGTTTTTTTATGTAACAAACAGTTTCAGTCGTTTCTACAAACTAAAGAAAAATGTTTCCTCTGTATACCTGAGTATAGATGGAACTAAAAGGTCTATCATCTATCTTTACCACCTCAAAGTAATTCCAACCTTATTCCATGTTCATAGATCACATAATGCGTCTTGCAGTGTCCGGAGACACCAAGGTTTCGAAGGTGACTCCTGAAGAGGAGGAGCAAAAGGACATCAGTGTCATCGGCCAAGCCCAGGAACCAGTTAAGGTGAACATATAATCGAGCATTGGACGACTCCTGAACTTTCTTTTAGTATGGAGTCGTCGGTATGGGATTGCCCATGGAGGTCTGTGGTTGCAAACCTTTAGGTTTCTTGTTAGACATAGAAGGGGTTGAAAACCTTTGGTATACTTACTAAACTTTTATTTGATCATCTAATTTTAAGGGGTATTGTTCTTTTTTCAAATAGGTTGATGTTTGACGTAATAATTACGTTTTGAAAATAAATATTCGATGCTTTTGAATGTTAAGTCTATTTTAAAATCTAAATTAATACTTACTCATTCAATTCAAAGTTTTAAAACTATATTTTGAGTTTGAATATTTTATTGTTTTATTTATACATTGTTTAGTTAGATTATTACATACTTACTTGTAATTCTAGTCATTATTCTTGCATTTATTAAAAGTAGTTATTATTGTGCACGAGCTTTTAGAATTTAGATAGACTTTGTGTAATAACTGATAGAAATATTTAGCGCTTAGAAAATCACGTCTATTTTTCATAATAAATCTGTAGTCATTTTCGTTTATAGCTGTAGAAAAATAATAAATGTAATTTTTCATCTAAATATATTTTTTCATTTCAATGGCCTGCGTTTATTTTTTATGACAACAAAGTAAATAATAAAACAGTTGAAATGTTTATATATTTTATTTTTTTAATAAAACTATTGTCATAAGTTACACCGATGAGCAAAAATGTACCTTAAACTCATAATAACAAAATATAAAGTACAATAATCTTACTATAAGCATATTTACAATGTATACACAAATTAATCATACTTAATTTATGGTAACTTTGATTGGTAACTTTACAAAAGGAGGAATATTTTTGAGAAAATAAAACAAAAAATTGTCTTTCCTCGAAAACCCGCCTTATCTGCTAATGGTTTTTTTGTTTAGAAAAAAACTTTGCAGATCATTATTAACTTGTCATACTTGTCGAAAATCGATTTTTATGTAAAAACAAAAAAAAATACAATTTATATGAATACAAACAGCCGCTAAAAAAATATTTATGTACTTTTACAAAAACAGTCATCTTCTCTTAACTTAATATATCTCATATATTTCTATCTTATTTTGTCTTTCAACCCAAATATTCTTAAATATAACTGGGAACTAAGACTAACTTTAATATCACTTTTATATGTACATAATTATTTTAAAGTAATGTTGATACCGATCACATATATTTCACTCCTTAAAAAACTTGTCAACATCACGAAAACTTATTTTTAACAAATTCTTTTAGTTCCATCTTTTCTCTCTCACATCAACATTGATAACGTCTACAATTAAAAAATAACATAATTTGTAAGTTACAATTTCTTTTTCGCCATCGCAGCCTGAGTTAATAACTTTGAACTTGACAGCAAATTATTTGATTTACCCAGCAATTTGTGCATCTGTCGATTCTGTACATAATTTACTAATCTGTTGAAACCTAATCTTAAAGCGTACGAAACAAGCGCATAGACTGTTATTAACACAGAAATGAGAAGTAAAAAGACGTCCAAAGAGTAATATGTGAAGAAGGACATGTCCTTTGCTGGGGATTGCAAATGGTAGGCACCTTTATGCCTAATTACATATTCCGTCCAATAGATGGCTCTCTCTAAAGGAGTTTCTTTCTGATCTCTTAGAAGAACTTGCCTTTTCTTAACTTCTATTTTATATCTAGGTTCTGTGATAACTTCTAGTATAGCTTTGTACAGTTTCTCAGGAGTTAAGTGTTGTAGGTCCAGTTTTTTGGCGTAACCGTCGATTTCTGCTTTGGCGGCATTCGAGTCGTGGTCACAGAAGATGGGGATGGTGACGATTGGAACTCCGTGGTATACTGTCTCGAACATGCTGAGAAGACCTCCG
This sequence comes from Helicoverpa armigera, assembly GCF_030705265.1. Lineage (NCBI taxonomy): Eukaryota > Metazoa > Arthropoda > Insecta > Lepidoptera > Noctuidae > Helicoverpa > Helicoverpa armigera. The sequence continues at coordinate 9,043,268 of NC_087135.1, read as the reverse complement.
TGAGTGACGAATGCTTTGATTTTTGGGTGACCTGTAAAGAAAGAAAAACTCATTTGAAGATCCGAAACAAATGCATGATGATACGATTGCAAGTCGATGAGTTTTTGTGGTGTTTGTTTGATCAATAGAAGTGTTTTACCTCAATAGCTTGGCTAGAGTTTGAAACGAAACGTAAAATCATTAACTTGGTCACAAACTTTTATACGATAGTGACTAGTTTATAAAATAGTAAGAAGCTTTTAAATCTATTAGATATGCACAAACGTCAGAAGTTTTAGAGTTCGGTTTGTTTCGAATTGAATTAAAGTTAAATCCATTATAGATCAACTTTAGGACAGTTGCGTTAATGTTTAAGTATTCTTCTAGCCTCGTGATTTTAATATTGTCTGATGTCTGTCAAATAATAAATGCCAATAGATTGGTTGCTAAGATTTTTGTCTTGTCTTTCTTTATGTTTGATAAGAAATTTTCGTCCCCGGTGGACAATTCTAACAATATAGAAACAAAAATAGCAATCTAAAGTTTAACCAAAAAATAACAACAAAGTTATCAATCCCAGTTTCTGCTTTGATTGGAATTGTTTTTAGTTCTAACCAGAATCAAGATTGAAGACAGTTTAATAAAAGTTGTAAGATGATATCTCACTAGTATCCAAAAAAGGTCCCTTATGATCCCTTTACGATTCAAGAAATCCTCCAACCCCATTACAACACCGGACCTTATCTAAATCTGCAATAGTCCAAGATAACTTACTATTTAAAGACACAAATACTCACCAAGCAAATCCTGCTGAGGTAGCCATTTAAACAGCCTAATATTTGAAGGCATATCAGTCATATTCTGTTCAGCATCTTGCTTCCACAACACCCTCTGTGGTAGTCTTCCCAAAGCTTCCACGAGAAGACGGTGGGCTGTTAGAGGCATCTTCGTAGTCCTCACTGAGGAACCCATGGACACGTACACGAAGCCTGTTTCACCAGCACCGGAGATCCATTCTTCAATTTCCTGGAAGATGGACAGGATTTTATTGCATGATTTAATAGTGGTCATTTGGTTTCAGAGGTATTATTTGATTTTGGAGAAGGAAATATGAATTTAAAATTATCAGAGTTTTTAACGCTTTCGCTAAAGTGGCAATAAAATGCTAAATAACTCCTTAGAGAGTTATTCTGACCGTTCATCTTTGTCTTGTTCTAAAATTAGAAAAATTAAAGATATGAATAGTAAATATGGGAAGGGAATTTTGGTAAATGTGCAGTTACTTTTACGTGAAAAAAATAAGTTTTAATAACAGAGAAGCCAATGTTATATTACTTTTCTTTGTATCAAGAAACTCGTATTAAACTATCTACTAGCTGTTATAAAATTCTTAAGAAACTCCGAACAAATATAACTCCTGGCAGTACCGGGGGACCGGGACCTAAAGTGTGACTGACAGATACACACACAAACTTTTAGGTTACTTCGTACAAAAGGAGGATTTGTTCTAGATTTCACGGACGGACCCAGATCAGAGATTTGTAACCTCTAAGGCTTTGGGGATAGTTTTCTAGTTTAAAAAGTAGGTCAAAAATAAATTGGATCTATATTTTTCGTCATAATAGTATGCTTCCGCATTCATGTAAAAATTTCAGCTTCAACGAAGCTATTGCTTTTGGCATTGTTAGTCAATATATGATCTTTTAAATTCAAACTATGGACTTTTCAGAAGTCATGAAAGCTACAAAATACTGATCACGTGCTGCCTCAATTTGAACAACTAAATCCGGAATAGCAATTGGCAATCAAAATAGACACAACACCAGTAATTGAGTTCTAAACTAAGGTCTAAATATGACATCACACGTGGTTCCAATTGCAGGAATCTAGAATGTAATTTATGTTCAGAATATCTTATGAGAAAGTTGGTTTGTATCGCAGTCCTTAGGCTTTAGTCACACTAAGAAAAACTTGTTACCTATATATCTATTGTAAAAATCCTTAAATTATTTTAGGCCTCTGGGCCACTCTCTGTTAGGTGCTCTACTCCCGCGCAATGCAAATTTTGACTTGGACCGACTGAAAACTATGGGAATCAAGTTTGTCTTTGTCTGAATCAAGATTTTTAAAAAAATTGCCAAACATCGGGCGTCTGCAATGTACTCTTAGAAAACAGCTTAATTATCTATCTACCTTAGAAAATTTAAAGATATCAAGTAAAGCTTTGTGCCTGCTTCTCTTTGAACCAAAACGACGTTTTTCCATCACGTATTAAAACCAAACTACTCGTGTATTACACATGCAAGTGACACAAAACCGATAAAAAATAAACATGGATACGCTATCTACTTCATATTCATTTTATTTGCACTCAGCAAGCTCAGATAGAGTATTTGCTCTTTGTGCACAAAGCTTAACCTTCTCTATGTGGGTGTCAAACTGCTCATAAGCTAGTCCTTTCAAGGAATATACTGGTAACCGTTATTCTAAAAATATACTCAAGATACTAGGGATAATAATATTTTTTAATGGAACTGGTATTAAATCTGAACAAACCCAATTACTGGTAAAAAGATTCCTTAAGACTTCTAGTTACTGATTATCATAGAGACAACATTCGTTAGACAGACTCAGACAAGACATATGTAGATACTGGTAAATACTTAAATTGTTAAAAAAATACTTTTTGAGGTGTAATCTAATAGCCTCCGCTCATTAAAAACTATTCTGTGAAGTAATAGTATGCGAGACTCTCAGCCTTCAAGAAATTGCAAATGTAATAAAAACCACTTACCGGATCCAAAATCTTCGCTTCCTTGCAGTGAATACAGGCAACTTCAGCAACATTCGGCAGATAAGGTCTCGGGTACGACACCGAATAGTGTCCATTTTGCAGGATAAAGCTGACATTCTTCGCCATATCATATACATGGGGCATATGCTGGCCAAAGTTCCTTCTCAAAACTCCTTGGAGGATCTGCATACTGAAGGCGTGGAATGGTAGGATGGCGAGGTGGAAGGCAGTGTTCAAAGCCCTGTCTAGTATCCCCATGTTATCCGTAAAGCCTTTACCAAAGAATGGGGTGACGGAGTAAGGAACTGGACTGCCAGAATTGCTCAAAGGCATGGTGTAGAATCCCACAGTGTTGATGTACATGAAGGGTATTTTGAGTTTGTAGACGATGCCGAGAGCGCACTCGGGGTATGTCCCGTCTAAGATAACGAGATCGAAAGTCCTTCCTGATCTGAGGAAGGACCTCGTCTCTGGATCGCTGAGGAAGGCGTCGCAGGCCTGAAACAAATAATTAGAATTATAACAATCTTTACGTTTTGAACTACTTGTCCGATTTGAAAAAATATATTTCAGTGTCAGATAGACCATTTATCAAGGAAGGTTTTGAATACACACAATACGGAACAGCTAGTGAATATGAAATTGACTGACAACTCAAAAATTCTAACCGAGCATGATCAAATAGCTCCTATAACATTTCATACAAATTGTATTGTTTTATACACATTGTAATTAGAACCAACTTCAATACCTGCTTTGGTGCCAATTTTCTGGCTACACGGTGCCTAGCAAAGCCATTGAAAGCAAGAAAAGGAAAGAAAATTCCATGAAAATCCACAATCTACACACGCAATTTATATATAAACCAAAACAATTTTAGAACAACAAACTTATACAGAAACAACTCCAAAGTATCTCCGTAATTGAGTAATGAGAAACAAATTAGCAGTAAGCCTGTCTACAAACTGAAAACTTTTAGTCGGCCGACAATTTGTTTGCACTCATAAATCAGTATATTACGCACATTACAAAGATCAGGTATGTAGCTACATCAGACTGACTGGAAACTTTGTTTGGATGCACAATTTTCTTTATAAAATATTTTTTTCCACCTACCGGAGCAATTGTCGGCCGACTAAAAGTTTGCAGTGTGTGGGGACTCTAAAGCAATTTCTGAGCTTTATGCAATTAAGCTCCACTCAATTTTAATGCACTCGACGAAATTAATAAAACAAAAACAAATGAGATATAAAAATATTTTTTATCACATTTGACGAACACTTTATAGGTGTGTATAAACTCCTTTTAAAATGGGATAAACAAAGAAATATACTGCTAAAGAATCTTTACAAAGAACCTTATTAAGGTAAATGTTTAAGAACGTTAATTAAACGGATTTTCTTGTAAAGCTAGGTACTTTATTTCGATTGGTTTAAAACCTCATTAGCCGATTCATTAAGTACAATGGGATGAGCGTTTCCTGAATCCAATTAGCATTTTTTTCTCCCACGTTATTCTTGTTTAGTTGTTTGAAAATTGTTACAAGAAAACGAATCTAAAGAAATCTTTTACGATTTTTAAGGGCCAATGAACTCAAAGCCAATATATATTATTAATGCAAAAGTCTGTCACTCCACAACAATTAAATGGTGGTAAATTTTATAAGTCTAGAACCTAAGAAAGGATATAAACTTACCTACTAGATATAAATTTTTAACCGTTTACGAAAAGTAGTTTTTCCCGGGATCATGAAAAACAGTCAATCAAAAATAATTCTCCCAATATAGTCTAATTCTGATGATGAAGTATCAATAACAACAGGTAATTACCTCATAGCCATATCGCAGGATATCCTTGACAGGCATTTGATCCTCGCCTCTCATGCGTGCCCCCACCAGGTCGAAGGACATGTAGTTCCTCACGTAGGTGACCAGACCCTCCGGAGCTATCTCCTCGAGGCCAGTGATGTGGAAGTCAGCGGGGAACGCGCTGATGAATGTGATGTTGTGATCTCTGTTAAAGGGTGATGAAAAGGAATTAAGAACGGTTAAAAAATTGGCAATATAATATCTTTACTTATGTTAATTTAATCAGTATCGATTTATTGCATTACCTTGCTTCTTTACCTAATATAATAACAAATGCTTATGTAACTCTGTATGTCACTATCACGCCACATTATCTACAGTTTGAGATAGGCCGGGGCCCGGGGGCTACTTTTTGACTGATTGCTGTAATTGATTATCCCGGGAAAATATAAAATATCCCTTGGTTGAAACCAAGGGGAAACAGCTATCCCATGTATTAAAACACGAAAGTTTCTATGTAGATGGATGGATATTATACCTATGGATGGCTGTTCCGCTTTCTGATGAAACTTGGCAGTCCTACCATATATAGCTTATGTATCTGAATAATGTAAACCTAAGCTACTACAGGAAGAAGTTCACCCGGGGTGCAAGTGGAGTTATGAGGAATAGCTAGTTTCTGATACACAACAAATGAATTACATTTTTGTACGACAAAAGCTCACCTCCTGATAAGTCCTCTCGCCAGCTCCCAGAAGGGCATCTTGTGTGACTTGGTGCCGCCCATGGTGACCATGAGGATGTCGCTGCAGCAGGCTGATGCCAGCAGCAGCGGCAGGCACAGGAGCGGCCATCGCGACCTATGCTGAGAACAACAGGGTTTTGGTAAATATGATGTTATTTTTAATATGTATCGGTAGAATGGTAGATTTCAGTTTCGAATCGGTTATCGGTATTACGATTCGGAATCCGTTTAAGGTTCTTTTTCGAAATCGTCTTCAGTGGAAGGTAACTAAAAATACATGTAACCTTTCTCTATCAGTAACACACACGTAACGCCTTCGCGTACGTTAATAAGCAAGAAACAAGTTCATGATCGAATTTTTTACAAGAAATTCATTACGTTACTACCGCAGCTAAGTATACTACAAATTTTTCTAATGGCTAAAAGATATGCTCTAAGAATTTTGGTGTCAAAAATGAGCACGCATTTTGTTGCTAAACCGAGTAGACCAGGAGAAAACATGAGTTTGCGGCACAGTGCCACTCCCCGTCGAAATCTCATCATAAGACCGTCTACTACAGAATTCATCATCATCATCATCTCAGCCATAGGACGTCCACTGCTGAACATAGGCCTCCCCCTTTGATCTCCACAGATACCTGTTGGAAGCGACCTGCATCCAGCGTCTTCCGGCGACCTTTATAAGGTCGTCTGTCCACCTCGTTGGTGGACGTCCTACGCTGCGCTTGCTAGTCCGTGGTCTCCACTCCAGCACTTTTCGGCCCCATCTGCCATCTGCTCTGCGAGCAATATGGCCTGCCCATTGCCACTTCAACTTGCTAATCCGGTGGGCTATATCGGTCACTTTGGTTCGTCTACGGATCTCCTCGTTTCGGATTCGATCACGTAGAGAAACACCGAGCATAGCCCTCTCCATAGCTCGTTGAGCGACTTTGAGCTTTGAGATGAGGCCGATAGTGAGAGACCACGTTTATTTTATTGTTACTACAGAATTATGAGAACTTAATTTTCAATACATTTCCACAGCTTTCATCAAACTTAAACATGGAACACCGTATACAGTTAAGATTTCAGCGGCAGTCGGAGTTGTATTGTCCCATACATTCGCCCGCAATTCCACTGGCAGCCATTCGTTTTAAAGCCAAACTAAATCAAATAGTTTTAACTTCTGGTCGTGAAGTTCACATACGTAAGTTTTAATTAAGTTTGCTACATCAAGGATTTACTTTAATGTTGCATGCATTATTTCCTCGAACTTAGTGTTAGGTGTTACTTGTTTTAATAGGTGAACTAGTCTTGAATTACGAATTTGTAAGTCCCTACTAATATTATTAAATTTACAAACTACTGAACTCTCTCGGGACATGGATGAAACCAGGGAAAAGTCTTAAATATACAGTGAAAAACATAAAAGCAGACAATCGATTCGAAACAGTAGAAGCCTCGTAAACAGTGAGTAAAATTGAAAACTACTCTCTAAAACAGTCTTATAAATTGCTAATTAAAAATATATCTGTGAGAAAGACTAGTAAAATTTATTTACAACCAATCAGTAAAGAGAAAACAATTTTATTCCGTAATAATTTTTCACGTACAAAAGGCTTTCTCCTACTGCATTATCGACCATTCTGATACAAGAATGGTTATAAATGGCTTCTAAGAATACATGCACATCGTGCCAACTTAACCTTTGTCTATTTTCATTCGATGCCTGCATACAATCGATATAAACCACTTAGTCGATCAGAGGTTTTTAATATTCGATGTAGTTGGTAAACATTTTTTCCGACGTATCTTTATAGCTAATATTTTTAGATACTAGTCGACTTCCGGCGGGTCCACTCGTGTCCTGTGGGAACTACTACCCGTACAAGGATAAAAAGAGCGGAGCTTTACAACAGTGAAAGAATTTTACAAATCTGTTAAGTAGTTTCGGAGCCTTTAGTACCTAAATATTAGTGTAGACAAGTTTGGTTCTGTAACTATTTCTGTCTTTTTACGTTGCGACCGCAACTGATTTGATCTAGCCTTAACTATGAATGGCGCCCTTCAGTTTTATGTACATAGGATTTTTCGGTATGTAGTGGATGAAAATATTTCCTTACGAAAGAAAAAGGAAACTTATGGAAACAGTAGATATATGACGTGTATGATTACATAGATAGTAGGTACAGTAGATAATTATGTCAAGAGTAAATAACAATTAAGATTCCCACGACGCGTCTATACCTAAAACTATGCAACATAAAGTCTTCTATACACAAAGTTAATAAAGTTATAAACCTTTGCGAGACAACTGACTAATTCTTAGATTGTTTCGAATGTATATCATTAGCGCGCATAGCGACTTGTTAGCCGACAGTTGACCCGATGATTGGCAAAATTCCAGTCTTAATTCCAATCAAAGTTTTCAGTCGGTCTGACTCCGGTTAAATACCGGATCTTTGTAACATGCGTAACACCGTTCATCTTCATACTGATTTATGAGCTCAAACAAACTATCGGTCGACAAAAAGTTTGCAGTGTGCCCACTCTTACCTTACTTGACTTAATACGGATGTTCAACAAGCATCAATTTTTGACAAAAATGGCTGAGTCACTTGAAAATGTTACCAGTATTTAGTCTGTGAAGCAATTTCGAGTTTCATAAGTAGTCTAGAGTCTGGATGTTGCGAAGGAAAACTTAAGACTCTTTAATGAGAAGTGTGGAAGTTACAAATTTGTGCGAAGGAGTGCAGGCATCTAAAACTTATATGTATGTAACTTAAGAAGAATGTTTATGTGAACATTTATATCTACTAAGGTAAAAATATTAATAAAATAATGAAGAATAATATTTTTATTTGTTTGTAAATAATCCGCAACTACTATACCAATTTGAGAAATTCTTTCACTGCTGGAAAGCTACACTATCCCCCAGTAACATTGGCTATATTTTATCCCGGAACTGGAAGAAGTTCTCCCCTGGAAGCGGGAGAAACCGCGGGAAGACAGCTAGTATGATATAAACAACGCACTAAAATAAAATTCTAAGGATCAAGAAGGTACTAAGCCATTGTAATGATTATAGTAAATTATACCTTACAGGCCTTAGACTGGGTACATAAAGGGTAACCTATCATGCTAACGACATCTAAATAGCATTTACCTGAGATTACTCAAATGAACCAAATAGCCGTTTAAGTATATGCAGGTCATGGCGGGTGACACTGTGTTACTTATGTATCTAAAAGCATACAATTAAAGTAAACCCTGTTTTTATACCACTTATTTAGAGGTAAATAACGAAATATCGCATGATCTTACACTCCTGCATAAGTATGCAATAAGTATATCATTCTGAAGTGTGGTATGGCCCCTCAATATATCTCTCGATCTCTCTATGGTTGAAATCAATACAAACGCTGATCAAGTACGAAGTACGAAGACACCCATTGGAAAAAATTAATAACACACCACTTTTATGGAGATTGACGAAGCATTATTCTTAGTAATGACTTTTGCACCCGCTGGTGGTAATGCATAAGCTCAGTATTCTATTCTACGAGCTCCTCAAAGAGAAGTCAGTCAACTCCCCTGGCCTCTAAAGTGCCAAAGCCTACCGAGGCTGTGGGATTATTCGACAGAATTCCTACGGCCCTAATACACAAAGGGATCCAGAAGCAACTAAGGTGGAATTTAGTCAGTAGAAGTCTGACACTACCTCCAGCACTCGCATCGAAAGTGGTCATTTATTGACTGACGGTGGTAAGAAAAAACAAAAGCAGTCTCATGTACGATAAACTTCTTTTGGATTCCCTCTCATTGACAAGCTTACGCACATCTAGTTCAGATTACCTACTTGGTTATCAAGGATATGTCGTCATGTAGAACGCAGTGAAATGATCGCCAGATCTCATTACAACATCGATTACCTGTTTATATGTAATTGCAGTTTTTTTAGCTATATAAACGATTAGGACGAGGAAAACATGCTAGTCAAAATGACTTATATTTCTTCTGTATTAATTTTTGAACCTGATATACTTTTTTGAGGAATTTTACACCGTCAAATCTCTGAATGTTCACAATCTGATCAAGAGCTTATCTATTTTCCGTGGTTTCGTCTGCGTCCCAAGAACACTACACCCGCATAAAATTAAAGTCTTCAATGTCATATCTAACCCCATACTAAATTACGCCAAATCTATACACTCGTTTAGCTTTCGTGGTGTAACAAACAGACAACTAAATAATAATCACTCCGTCATTTATAATAGAATTGATAAATGAGTAAAAACCAATACATACTTAACTTAACTTTTCAATTCTGTCAACAAAAATAAATATGTAGCTCTCAATAATGCATAAGGACATACACACAATGCAACAAAATCGACAAGAATTCACATAACATTTCGAAATCAAAAATGCATGAGCGCTCAGCGTAAAATCTGGAAGACGTTGCATACAACGGAGACACACAAACTGCCAGATAAACACCAAAGATAATATTGTTGCAGTTTTAAACCCACAATGTATGGTAAATTAAGGAAATGAGGAATAAAGATTGCTACTTTTTCAATCTAATCTACTATAAAGTTGAAGAGGTATTTTGCTTGTTTGCGTAAACGCGCATATTTTAACTACTATAGGTCCGATATGAAAAAAAAAATAAGTATTAGATAGGCCAGTTATCGAGGTAGGCTATGAGCTACATTTTATCCAGGTGCACAAAAGGCTAATAACGCTGGCGAAAGCTAGTAAAACATTACAAGAAAACATCTTAAACTACCACAAACAGTTTCACAAACCCTTTTATACTAGCTGTACTTAAATTCTTTTCTATTTTCACCAAAACGTCCACATATGAAACTCTAACAAAGACACACAGTTGTTATGGTATTATAATGTCACTGTATGGGGCATTAACCATGGGAAAATCTCGTCCAAATTCCACTACAAATTGTCAAAATTAAGAAGTCGTTAGCACGCACACATTCAAATCGTCATCATATGTGGAGAAAGTATGATAATCATAGCAGAAATTAATTTGTCATATTTTTGGAGATGATTATCATAATAATATGAGAAATCATTGCTATTTGCTTTGTAAAAAGCACTAAGTCTAGTTAACAACAAAGTTCAATTTGAGAAGGACTAGACTAGAATTTGTTAGCTGATTTACACCTGCATTTCTCTCGATAAAAAGAAGTCCTATTTGCCAAATTCCAATCTATTTTCAAAAGATAACACCCGAATACTCATACACAATCTCGCAAACATAAACCTCAAGATACACCGTATAATTATGCTCCTTAAACACTCGAAATCCTAGTAGACCAATTAGCACCAACGATTACTTTAGCACACTACCAAACCAAGCATAAACCACGCCAATCTCAAAACCTGTTGGACCAAAAAGTACTTTAAGTGACGCAACAGAAGGTTGATATTAGAAAGTAGGTAGAGTTCATGTGTACACTTCCTTAGTTGACATAACATTTGCCAAGTGGAAAGACCGCATACCAGGTGGGGGCACGTATTACCTTTATCAAGTTGTCCTACTATCGGGTGACACTCGGGAACTTTAAGTCTTATGAGGTTATGAGTAAACTTTTTACGACGCTTGTTTTTATTGAAGGGTGAAGAAATATGGTTTAAGTACAGCTACATTAAGATTTGGTCATCTGGATTCCTAGTAGGTTTATGGTTCATCTTATATTTTAGTAGCTGTTTCTCGCGGTTATACACGTCCCGATGGAATTACTTTGCACTCCCATTATTTAGTTTCCCATTATTTTGCAGTAGATTTAGCCATCCTTGGTAAAAAAATTGAGATGAAATTTAAAATGAGATATATACCTAAGACCCAAATAGAAGAGACAATCTCTTCAGCTTTTGAGGTACGTTTTGATGAACCCTTTTACTATAATTTTAGATAGAATGGTGATAGAATATAATCATAAATAGATGTACCTACAGAGGATTCATTATGTATGTACATCTGTCCGATCCTTCGTCAAACACAAGCTAATTACATTAATTCGCTAAACTAATTAATCAATTAATATTTAAAGCCTACAAAATCAATGACGTCACAATCCAAGCAATTATTTATTCAAATTATTGGCACATAACGTTTGCATAAGCAGCCACGCCTGTTAATGTTAATAATATATAAACATTAAACAATTATTACTCGGGTCACTGAACTCAGAGCTATGGTAGAATTACTAACTAATGATATGTTTCTACTTAGTAGCAAATATTTGCAAACTTGGCGCGGTATGCAAAATTAATACGTTAAGTGTAAAATCAAACAAGAATTTAGGCCTAAAATCGTAGCAAATCGTGGCTAAGTGGTTGCGTTTCAACAACATTTAAATTTAATGTCGTTTGGGAATGAGTAAAATAAATATAGAAATAGATATATAAAATCGCAATAGAAGTTTTTAGTAAAAATGTAGCAGATTTAAAGTGTATGCTTTTTATGTTTGACAGTTTGACATAACTGAAAGTACAATTTCATTCTAGTAGCAGATTTTTCAGCAGACACATTTTTTTAATACATATACCTCTATTAAAAGCTGATTAAATTACTTCAAGCCTGCCTACCCAAAAAATACTTGAAGCATTATTCGACCTTTTTATAACACTACACCGCTAGAGATGTACATTTTATTTTTATTTTTTCATCGCTAAACATCAAACAATTAAGAATTCCTTTCCCAAACAATGCTTTCGCTATGGTGGTCTCCCTTACAAGCACTAACGATCTTCCATGCATTTATGGTGATACACGTGACCATTGTAATGCTAATCAGTTTGTTTACAAACTTCGTGGTTCAACTCATAATTCTGACACAGAGCAGATAGTAAACAGAGTTATAAAATATGTCCTATGCAAGGGCGCGACAGAATTGGGCAGTCACCACCTTTTTGATTAAAAGTCATGCAATTTTTCCGTGCAATGCATCAGAAATACTTGCAGACTCTTTGTCGTTTGTCTCGTTTTCTACCATTCCAAACTCTATATGATAAGCTGTAAGGTTAACATTTGACAAAATATTCTTATCCATGAATGAAGTATCGTCACAACACGTGAAGTTGACTTGATGACGCGGATGTCACACCATTTCGGCACGCGTCATAATTCCATTTATTGACTAATCTGTGTTTTTGTGCACGAATCGTAGTAGTATTAATGAGCAATTTGTATACTTAATTGTTATGAGTAATGCGTAGATCGGTCGGTGACATATTATGAGCTTAAGATTTGAAGTCACGTGTTATGTATTAATAGGAACAGTTAATGTATTTCTTGTATAAAGTGACTGACTAGTTGATTGGAAAATTTGAAATTTGAAAGCATAACTCTTTTATTTAAGTAATCACTTTTAACTTTGATTTTTGATGAAAATTGATAAATAATTTTCTTAAGCACAATAATTATATAGAGACTTACTAACGAGACGTAATAGGTACACCATATACCTACCCATATTGATATTCAAACAATATCGGCTTTTCAAGAAAATACTTTCCTCAACCACAACATAACAAGTCAGAGGTCAATTTTTACCCGTGTACCTGAATCCCTCTAGGCTTAGATGAGGGTCAAACTAAAGGTTGTTTTCTATACTAAGATTAATGGCCACAGGGTCACCTTGTATTACAATGGTAGCAAACTGGTGACTTGGGAGTGATATACAGGGAGACCGGGGAACTGACGTGCAGAGGGAAAATTTAGATGCCTCTTAGTCAGGGCAACCACCCTGTGTATTTTGCTATTTTGATTGCAAGGAAGCTTGTTTTTCTTTCGTGTACTCGTTCGTGTTCACTTTGTAAATATATTGTTAAAAGTACTTAGTGACTTTTACTATCTGGTTTCTGATAGCGGTTTCACCCGCGTTCCGAGGGAATTTCTCCACCAACCCGGATAAAAACAAGCTTGTAGCATTTTTTGATAAATAGGCTATCTAACACTGAAACATTGTTTAAATCGGATCAGTAGTTCCTGAGAATAGCGCGTTCAGCGCCAGCAAAGACTCTTATAATATTATTGTAATTTTTTGACAAGTTTAAATCATAAAACAAGAAATAATTTCAACTACAAGTACCATTTAATGTTCAAGCCATTAAAAACTATTCATATAAAAACAATAAAAAAACTTTTATAATCAGACATACAAGTGGAAAACACATGCAAAATTAATACATTTGATATGAAAACTTAAACTCCATTAAAAGCGCTGTGGTTTAACCATATAAACTTTTTAATTTTTATTGCATACATGGAAATTACTATTTTCATTTTTAATCTCAATCTACCTCGTGTAAATAAGCCCGCATGTGTTGACAATAAAATAAATTAAGTGTCGGTTTATTAACAAATTAATAAAAACAAAAAGGCAGTAAAAAGGTTTTACCTCATATTTATTTTTCGGAATAATGACCCGCTGTTGATGAAATTTCTAATTGCAACAAACATTACAATATGTACTACTACTGACCTACTATACAACTTTTAATTCTTTAAGTTAACAAAATTACAAAAAAAAATATGTTTGTATTTGTACTGTATTTACCATACAGACTCCGGAACTATTGAATCAATTAAAAAAAACATATATTTCACTGTTGGAAAGCTACACTATTTCCTAGAAGTAACATAGGCTATATTTTTTCAGGGTACCTACACGAGTAAAACCGCGGTAAAACCGCTAGTATATACTAGTACTACTAGTTGTTTACGTAATGCTCTTCAAAGCTACAATAATAATAAAATAAATGTATTGCCTAATGGGTGAAAGGTTGAAGTCTAAACATGAAGTTCAGTTCAAGTGAATAAACTTAGCATATACAACTAAAATAATTATTTGCTAACGAATATTTAATTATAATTTTGTTATATTTTTATATGACTTTTTTTATGTTTCGTAAACGACTAAAACTACCTATTGCTATACATATTTTTGAACTAACTATGTAAGTGTTATGTAATAACAAAGTAACAGCGTATAAAATGTAAATAAAGAAATACTTATGTAGCATAATAAAAGTTATTTTAATATCCTTTCAAAACTGACAGCAAAGTGAATAAATATAACAAACATGTAACATCCGCATACTCTATTTAATGGATAAAAACAATTATATAAACATATTTTAAGTATGTAATCAGTATATGTTTTGGCCACTAGCTACCGACTTTTATCGTTAGGTAGGCAATCTTCAAATGACCGCTCTCGTCGTGGGTACAGCGTAAGGGAGTGACAGACCCTCTTTGATTAAAACCCATCATGTTCTTTCTTGACCCCTTTAGGTGTGTGCCCTTTAGGTGTGTACATACTGTGGGCCTTCGTGCTGGCGTTTGACTAGCTACTGATTTAAGTTAAGTTACAGAAGTATTTTTATTTATTTGTTTGCCTATTGTAAAATTATTATTTTATTTACCATTTCTCACGGACTCATTCTACCACGTTTCAGTCATGCTATTTCTGAGTTCTGCGAAACAAACATCATGACGGAAAAAATACCAACATTTATGTTAAAATAAAAATATTTTTTATGTAAATAAAGTGCAGTTCCTGCTCTAGTTTAAAAGGTCGAGTAAATGCAACGAATGCAACTTGGTGAATTGGTGATATTTACAATCTGAAGCTCATACAATCAACTATCAAGGACAGTGGGTATGTTGCATAAATCCTGTGTATCGGGGTTTTTAATACAAATATAATTGTATACTGTGTGATTATATAGAATCGAAGATAATGATATAGGGAGATGGATGAAATGATGTAAGGAATACAGGTGGATTTCTTTTGACTAGAAGGACAAAAGATGATGGTGTATTGAAATGTATTTAATCTTATTTTCACATATATACTTCCCTGCCGATTTCGGCTATGGTGACTGCTTTCAGCTACCATTGAGAGAAGAGCTAGGATGATCAGCTCTTCTATGCGCCCTTTGATGGCTGCAGTACCCTATTTTATGTGTAAACGTGCGCGAGCATTGGCTGCACGTTAGGATACCGTCCACGTAGTTATAATGAATGGCTACTGGTGTTTTAGCCTTAAGAGCATCACGCTTCGCATCCAGTGCGGATTTCCTTTGCTCTTCGAAATCTTTGATCGCATTTTTAAGTAGGCCTCTCCATTCAGGGCGGCAAATGGCTTTTGTCTCCCAGTTCTGAGGATCAATGTTGCACCTTTTCATGTGTCTTTTCTGAACATCCTTGAAGCGTAAGAACTGGCCACCTTGTTTCCGTCTGCCGTTCTGGAGTTCAGAAAGAAGATGCGCTTGGCCACCCTATCATCATCCATGCGTAAAACATGACCGCACCATCTGAGCTGTCGCCGCATCAGGTACGCTTCTATGCCGCAGACATTCGCGCGTCGTAGCACTTCGGTATTTCTAATCCGATCCGACCATTTGATTTTCAGAATGTCTCTTATGCACTTTAGATGAAATCGGTCCAGCGCCCGTATATGTTTCCGATAGAGGACCCATGTTTCAGCCGAGTATAAAAGATTTGGGAGGACTATGGCCTTGTAAACGGAGATTTTTGTCGAAAGCTTCAAATCATGTGTGTGTAAGACCTTGTCTCGTAATTTACCGAAAGCAGCTGATGCAGCGCCAATGCGATGGTTTATTTCGGCATCAAGGTCACACTTGGATGTAATTGTGCTGCCCAGATATTTGAAGGTATTCACTTGCTTCAGCTCAGTATCGCCAATGTTTACATAGGCAATTCCTAAAAAAAACCTACTGACTGAGGGGAACTTACCTATGTACGCTTTATGACAATGCTTGTAACAGCCAGACACAGACTCTGCCGAGCAGTTTTAAAAGCCAAAAATAAAAATGTCATAATCTGAAAACTTGCAGCTACATTACAAAAATTGCATCAACAACACATAAGTTGACACCTTACAACTGGAACCATACACAACATGACTTAACTGTGTCATCTCTCTCGGTCATCATACAAAGAAGTGGGACAGCATCATTTCGCCATGCCGTACATCAACTGTTTTAAACCACGGAGGAAGGAAAGATGAATGGAGGTGCCAGGCAGGTCTGCGGGTTGTTCGAAAGAGATACCGGGGCCCTGGTACATAAAAAGGCCTACGACGGAACACGACGGTTTTAAGTCAGTAAGAGTCTGACACTCCCTCGCCGCTGCTAACCCACAGCGAGAGGGGTCATTTGAGGATTTTTGTCGTCGGTAAAAAAAAAGGTGCCATGCAGGTAGGTCAGACGCCTTCTTCTAGGTCAAATACGTACGGACGGTGTGGCCAAAATGATAATTTGCCAGTGAACTATCTTTAGTTCCTATCCTAAAAGCCTCGTGGCTTTCAAGTTATTTGACACACCTGTCGCAGATTTTTAGTACAAAAAAGGGGTAGGTTGCGTAGAAGGCGTAACAGGGCGGAGAGAGTAACGTTCCTTGTCCCCCGAACTCGCAATTTGGTGACTCTGCTTTTTTATTAGATTTTTCGTTATGACATCTCCGCTCGTAATTTTATCCTCCATGTTCAAAGCCGATATAATCTAGGCCTGTAGTCGAACAAAACGGTCGTTTCCTACATATTATATATCGATTGGATAACGAACCGGTCTCCTAGACTATCTTCCTCTGCAACTGTGTTGATATTACGTGAACACTCTCTCGTACTAGTTTTGTAGTTACGTTCCATTTTGTTATTATTGTTTAGGTTGTTAAATGTAGCTATAATAATGATTTATAGCATTAATTGGTAGGTATATAAGGATGGTATTACTTGCCTAGTTCTCTAATAATCATAAAACAGATTAGAATTTATATTAAGGTAGGTATACTTGTAAAATAAACATAGAAACTTGTGCCTAGTTCCTACGATTGTTACTAAACAGAATATAACATTCTAAACCGACTTCTCAAATTCAGATGTTTGTTATACTCTGATAAAACAATAAACGTAAAGTTAACAAAATATTTAACACCTATAATCAAGTTATTTAAACAAAGTGCAAAAAATACCTATTTTTTATATATTTATTTGCATTAATATGTCCTTAATTATGCACTCGCAAGGACAAATTACCACTTACTCTTAAAATACCCAAGCAAAAGTTATGCGGATTTATCGCGAAAACACCGGTATAAAAACACATAACAACAAAAGTTAAATTTTTATGTATTTCCATACTTATAGGCCTTTCATGTCACAAGGTCCCTTCAAGAGAAACTGGTTGACAGTGGAACAACGGGTTATGAGCAATATTTAATGGGTCTTAATTAATAGGAAATGATTATTAAATACTTTCCGGTAATATGAAGTTCATGGACTATGGCAGTTTTGTGTCAATTGTTTTTTTGGTAAATAAACATGTGATGCGGAGGAATGAGAGTCATGTTGTGAGGAAGGTGATGAGTATGAACGTGGACGGATATAGTGGAAGAGGAAGACCAAAGAAACGATGGATGGATTGTGTGAAAGTAGATATGGTGAGAAAGAATGTTACTTGTGAGATGACGGCAGATAGAAGAGTATGGAAAAAGAAAACATGCTCCGCCGACCCCAAATAAAATTGGGATAAGGGCAGGAGGATGATGATGATGAAACAGTTTGTGTTTTTTAACTGATAAAGGGAAATGTAGATAAATAAATATTAAAACTTTCGAGAGTTCGTTTGTTTGGTTAAACGCGCTAATCTCAGGACCTAAGGATAATTGAAAAATTTTAAGTTTGACACATCTCGGGGATTTAATGCCCGATAGGTTTGCATTTATTAAGGAATACTATTCATAGTAAAAAGTTGGTTTAAAGTTGGTTTTCCATAGTATTGGGTAACTGGTATAGCATCTTAAAAGAAGAGATTCGGATGTTTCTCACATATGTTTTTTTTGGCCGTTCTAAACAGTAGGTACTTCCCATCTTGCTTTACATTCAAGTTTTCATCACTAAGTACGATTTCACAGAATTATAATTCACTAGAATGCTAGAATGCTAGTTTATTTAGGTGTGCCAAAAGAAAAAAAGCCATTCCTCACTGCCTCGGAACATTGTGAAACGTAAAGTATGACTATTGCATTCCAAAGCGTATTCACGATTTGATGTGAAATAATCGTTTATTATCTACATTTCTATCATTTGAAATTTAACTATTTTTATCTACCTTGTAAATATTATAATAATAAATTATTTAAAATATTATAATAAACAAACTTTACTACAAAATAGGCCCAACAAACGATACCTTTCCTAGCAATCAGGTCAAAAATTAAGCAAAGTTTGGGGAGCCATATTCAGTACCAAATGATTATTGGATACCATTAATACAGAGAAAATAAAAGCGAAATAGGGGATCAATAAAACCGTACTACTGGTATGATAAAAAAATATTCCACTGCTACTTAGATGGCTCATTCATTTGAGAAAAGCTCCAGACTACTTCTCATCGAAAAAGGTCAAAAACCTTGAGCAAAAAATCCTAAATGAATAAAAATAAACATTTATGACAACAGTATACATAAGTAGGTAATTCTCGTCTCCACGTAATAATAGGCCAATCAACCAATACTTTCTAGCATTGAGCATTGTTCCACTCATAACAATTTCGCTTTCAACATAATTTATTAAAACCCAGAAGTAGGTATGTATACCACATTAACGAAATTTCAATCATGCCTTGCAAAAGGGCCAACAAATTTTAATGAAATGTTGAGCAATGTTAAATTAGAAGTGGTGGTGGTGAAATCGGTATTGGTCACGTAATATCACGTGGTAGACCCTTATGGACTAGTTAGATTCGATAAAAACAAATGAAGTTTACCCTTGAAAGAAGGAAATTTTATAGTATCGGCTATTTTCTCAAATTTTAGATTGTTTGGTGAAAGAACTCCTCAAGGTAATCAGAATCAAAGCTTCTTCTTCATCAATAGATCATAGCCAATTTATTTACAATTTCCTTAATAAACTATTATATTACTATTTTCGCTTTAAATATAATGTTACTAATTCGTCTGTGCATACGAAAGCTATGGCCATAAATATCTACTTACATAAAAAGACAGACATCCAAATTGAGAAACCAATGGTTTCGAATATTGACCAAAAATAGTATGCCACTTAACACTACATGTGAGAAATCAGAATAATGACCATATTTGTCACTCGAGTTTGTTTGGCAATGGCCGAAAACAGTTTTAGCGCGAAGTAAAAATCATAGCAGACAGAAAACGGCGTATATCCAAGTAAGTTAATCAATTTTGCAAGAAATAAGTACGTTTCTCCGAAAAAGATCAATAATCAAGTGAAGCACTAAAATAACAATACATTATAATTTTATGTCAAAAGGTTATGTTAGCAATCAAAGCTTAACAAGACAGACACCTCGTCTAAATGATAATAACATTGACTCAGACATACGTGCAACCAGACGCTTATTAAAGAAATGTCGTAAATACAAGACTATCAATTTAGTATTACAATAGTAAGGGCACACTGGCAACTTTTCATCCAAGCAGTTAGTATTGAAATGTATGGAACCTAACTCACTTGGCGATTGACGATTTGGCAACGTCGCCAAATTGGAGGCGTGGCCACGAGTTACAGTTCTCTACGTGACTTCTGGCTACCATGGCAGCTTGGCGACGTGGCCACAGTAGCCACTATAATGTACACGGTAAAGCGCACCTCCCTCACACAGTCGCCAATGTGGTCGCCAGTCGGCGTGCAATTTCTTCAGGAACGACGTAAACAATTGACTGTCGAAACGCTATGGCCACGCGACTTGGCGACATTCGGATGCCAGAAGTAGCCAGACCTGTGCCGCTGGCGACGTCGCCATGGCGTCCTAGTGAGGCAGAGCTCTAAGTTCAGTTTTTAATACAATGTTTTGAATCCAAATTAAATTCTACCATAAAAAAAACGAGCCAATAAAAATGAGATCAAGAAAAACGAGGCCGAGTTAGTAAATTAGATGACAATTGTTCAATTAATAATTTTGTGGCTAGACTTATAATTTCACATTAAAATAGAACATATAATTTAAAACAATAATCATGAAATATGTAGCCAAGTAACAGGATTTATTTATTAGAACAACTGCCACCCTCGCACCGCATAAAATATAGCTTTATTATCAAATTGCCCAACTATCATGTAACAATATAATAATGCCCGTGCAATGTGATAAATAATGAAGTTAACATAGTTATTAATCACTTGGCCCGATAAAGCTAGACATTATTCATAATGCTCGGGCATTATAAATAATGCCCGAATTAATCACATGGTCCATAACATATAGACTGTCTATTGCTACATACATTTATACACAATAAGAAACTTGGTAAAGGACTCAATGCAATGCTTTATTTTGCTCTAAAAATATCGTGAGCTTGAATATTAAGTCAGGTCTATACTTACGGACCTAAGTTTGACATGACTAGACGGTGCCGTCATTATTTGATTAAATATATATTTACGAGCATTATTTTAATACTGATCGTCTTAAAATATATTAATTAGCATAACCTAGACAATTTGCTTTATTCATGTTCGGATTGTATGTCCCACCCGCAATTACTAATGAAAACATAAAGGAAAACGAAAAAGCGGTAAGAAGAAAAGTCATTCTATACAAAAAAAAAACTGATTGTACCTAAATCCAAATTCATAGAATCAATTGAAACAAAATCGTAAGAAAAACTGTTTATCCCAGCCAGTTTGAAAACTATATCAACGAGCCTTTTTTGTATTCCTTCATCGAGTTACAAAGAAGTTATGGAATTTTTCGCAATGGCTTCGAAACTCATAAAACTAACGACGAAAAACTTGTTTCTGATTTTCAAATAGATTTTCGGAAAATGATCGAATGTCTTCAGCGCTTTCCTCGTATTTCGTAATTTTTCTAGTTCTAGAAATTTCGATAAAGGGAAATACAATTGTCGGTCTTTTGAACCCGATGCTGGAACCCACAAGTGTATTGAAATTAATTAGCTACCTACTTGAAATTGTTCTGCAGAAAATAGGTCGAAATAGGCGCCTATAAGACCAACTTACGTATACGACATAGAAATAATTTAATTTAATGTCTACCTAATTACAATATCCTTGACAAATAATGATAGTCTTTGATATTGCCATTGTTTCCACGAAAATGGCACGGAAGTGTCTCAAAAAACTGCTTAAAAATTCCATCCAGCCATCAAAATACCACAATAATTTTTGATTTTACTTCTTTACTTATTGTTTGATATACTTAATTTTCCTCTACTTATTCCTAACTGACATTCCTTTGAAAACAATACTAATTATTTTTTGTCAACTAACTTTGGCTTTCCACGATACTCAAATAAACTTCTGCTATAGCTGATTTCTGAGAGCAGCAATTTATTTCTCAATAACTGTATTACTTATTAAAACTGGGTGAAATTCCTAGTAAATTCCTACTAGCAATACTAATAGTATAATTGCGTGTGTTACGTAACTCCACTCGGTTACTAGGAATAGTTATTACGCACACGCGAAGACAATGTTTACCTTTCTTTTTCCTATGCGGTTGTGGTACAAGTTGTAGGGTAAAGCGTTTTGACTGGTCGACCGTGACAGTGAGTTTTATGTAAGTTACTGTGAGTGTCATAATAAACGATGTGATTTGTTTTCGTACAGCCAATTTAATGCTTAGAGATTCTAACTTGTGGCCCAAAGATTTTATAGTATTCATCAAATTCAATTATCAATAAGAATGATTTAATTTAGTTAGCATTAAGGCTTAAGTTCACCGACAACATAAACATCAGTTTCCTGAAAATATTTTTTGTTGTCGTTAAATATTTTAGTGTAAACAGTTGTTTTAAGCAAAACGAACGTTTATGTTGTTGGTGAACATGGGCTATTTTACTAACAACTTTGTTAACAGGACCAGCTGACAAAAGTACACTTTTATTTCACCCGCTAAAGTCTATAAATTCAAAATTAATTACACAAATAAAATCTTTCGACGCGCTACTGCATCGGACTTTGTGCTATTATAAAAAAATCAATGATGGATGAACATCGAGTAGGAGAAAGTACTCTCAAAATAGTAATTTAACATCTCGTTCTGATCGCGTCTAATATTCAGCATTAATATTTTCAGTGGTTGTCAATTTTCGTTTATTCGTCCTCTTGATAAAATCATAATAATACCTAGAGAGTACAGCCAAGTTATGAAAATTCTGGTTTGATCCAGAATGATTCACAGGGTCGTTAAACTGACTCATAAGTATATACCAAAATATGTGTAAGTCATACTAGTGAATTACGTTTACCCGTGGTTAACAATGCAATGCATAGTAATTCATACACTGAACATACTTCTTTTTACACCGGGTATTTCCGATCGGCAAAGTTAGGCTTACTTGCACATACCTACCGGTCGAACAAATAATTTTATAAATTTTATATGCCTATAGACATCGTAGTTTTACTGTTTCTAGAAATTGTAGCGTAAACACATTTATATAAAATTATCTTTAATTTAATTATTAATTAATCAACGACACCTCTCAACCTGCAATACCAAAGAAATATAGGTAGTCTTACCTACACTCGAAAAATATAACCCGCCCCCGGCACAGACGGAAAAACAAAAAAACTTGAACTGCGTAGGCCAGACTTGGAAATGTCATTCTTTTACCAAAAGAAACCCATTAGGTCAGTAATCTGATATTTTACGAGTCTTTACATCATATTATAAGGACCCAATCGTTTGTACAACATGAAACCATCGACAAATTACCAGCGTAGAAGCAAAAAGTTCGCATTAACCTTTCAAAAATTATGAAGATCTTGTTACTGGTATTGGGCTGCCCCTCTGTCCACTGTGTCCATTTTGTATTGCAATTTCGAGTATACCAAAGTCCCGTAGGTAAATTTACGTTTTCTTCATATGACGATTTTGGTCTAGAAGTGACAATGCAAATTCGTTGAATTGCTCTAAACGCGAGACAAAATTCGTTGGGTATCGAAGACATGCGTTGCGAAGATGTACGAAGGGCTTAACTGTGGCTTGCCCCTTTTTTACTTTAGTACATAAAGTATTTGTATTAAATCATTTACGGATACCATCACAAAAGATTTCTTCTAATAAATCTATCAACGGTGAATTTTCCGTCATAGAGTAAGCTATAATAAATGTACTGTGTATCAGTATTTACAGCTTTCCATCAGCAAATAACTTGCAATCTATGAATTAATCTCATCTTATATCCGTAATATTATAAAGCTGAAGTTTGATAATTAAATGCGCTAAACTCAGGAACTTCTAGTCCGATTTAGATATCACTGGCATTCTTGCTATCGAATAAAATGAACCATAATGTCAGAGTATTTTTTTAACTAATATGTAGGTTGTATTTATTTTGTAAAGTGAATGTACTACATAATTTCATTCATCAAAATTACTAGGCCTATTGACGAATGACATAACATAATAATCCATTACATTATCCAATCTGCCAAGTCATGGTGACGGTCAAATTTTAAATTGCTACTGTATACTAAATTTAGTAATAATCTCTAACCGGTTCATAGATCAAAATATTGATGTTATAACGAGATAAGGCAATATGATTTATTGCCAGCAATTTTTTTAATGTGTCTACTTTCTTCAGTACATAAGTAGGTAAAAGAAATTCCTACGTTGGCAATGGTATTTCGACACGCGAAATGGTAAGAGATTTTCGACGATAAAGCTAGAAAGCTGTTTCTACTTTTACTTATCTTATTGTGATTACTTATTTATATACAACTGGAGTGAATGCAAATAGGACGGATTGTATACGGTTCTTCTCTGCTGATGCCAGAAAGTCTTACCTAAAGTGACTTGGCTGATGATGACGATAAATAATAAGCAGCAAGAATGCC
The DNA here is from genome assembly GCF_030705265.1 of Helicoverpa armigera. Lineage (NCBI taxonomy): Eukaryota > Metazoa > Arthropoda > Insecta > Lepidoptera > Noctuidae > Helicoverpa > Helicoverpa armigera. The sequence goes on along the minus strand of NC_087135.1, from coordinate 9,019,055 downwards.
CATTATGTAAGAAAATACCTCAGGTTTTTAATTTAGTAACGAATATTAGTTTAATATTTCATTTTGATAATTGTAAAGAAAATTAATACTCTGTAAATATTGATAGAGAGAATTAATAACTTACCTATTAGTACAAACTACTTACACAGAGTACTAACTTTAACTAACTATAGAGCATGTTTTACAAAATAATTTGATATCTTTACCGCGTTAACGACAGCAAACGTAACAGTAACTTCTCATACAAATTGTAGCAGCTACAATATTTTAAATATTATATGAAGGGTGAGATTTATAAAGATGCCTTTTTTAAATAATAAAAGGTGACCCTTTTTCTGTTGTATGGCTGGCTATATTTTAGTTCAATTGGTGTTTCAATGTAAATTATTCTAGCTTTGATTCTTTGTTTACATTCCTGAATAGAATTGAAGCCGGAAAAGTCATGTGAACTTTGCACGAGTATTATGCCTACCACATGGTTTTTTATGTCTGTTAGAGAAAACCACATTTAAATCCATTAAGTTATCCCACGTGCTGACTACTTCTCATATCTAGATAAAAAGTAGCTAACCTAAAAGTAAAATTACTCTTCCTCTATAAATGGACCATCTTACACTAAAAGATTTTCAAGCTATTCAACAAACTCTTTAGCTTTTTTAATTAAGATAATACGACTTATTTTGTAGGTACCTTTATTTAGGCCCAGAAATAAAAATACCCTAATGTTCTACACTGTATGTATAAGCTGAAACAATAAACTGATATCGGTAATTTCCTAAGCGCGTGCGCTCCATATAAAAGTTAAACATAACTTGTTCGTCCTTTTTCTAAAGTTCTTGACGTTAGAACATAATGTACTAGTTTTGAACTTACGTACTTTAACTCAAAGTGGGGTTAAGCGCAGTTTAAATTACTTTAGTTCTGAAGCCTGCACTTTTTACTAAGGATTGATGCACACTGACGACTATTTGCAGGCAAAGATTTATTATTAGTTCCTCCAATAGCATGCAGAATTTGACTGGATAACATAATTCAAAAAAATACAAACATCTATATCGACAACATCCGCCGTTTTGGGGAGTCGGTTAAAAATTACTTTTGATTTGATTTGAAAAGGTTTTTTTTTGCGAATGTATTTAACATGGGTTGATCAGTAGATATATTGGTACTGAGAAACTATTCAGATGTAAAGTTCTACAAAATTACGGCCATGCTTGTTCTTGTTCTACAGTGTGTGCTAAGCTTAAGTATTTCCTCCGATTTAGAATAGCAAAGTTCCTAGATGACCCGCATTTTTTCTATCATTTTATTTGCAAGTTAACTCTCGGTCAACTTAACTTGAACCGCATAACCAGCCAAGTTTGTAGTCGACAAGCGTTTTTGTCAAGAGCGTGCAACTGATCTGAATCGTAATTAATTTATGAAGAACTTGTTCTACTACGATTTAATTAGTAGAATTTTGCTTATTGCCTTTATGTTTTTTTTTAAATTAAGTATTTACTATTAAATTCTAAGGAGTGTGTTTCAAAGCACTAATCAGTAGTTGCAGTTGTAATTTGAAAAAAACCTTAACAGATGAAATATTTTTTCAAGACGCATAAAATAGAAACCAAAATGTGAAAACTAAAATGTGGTAATTTTTTTGATATATTTTTTTTTTTATGACATTCATTATTTTTATGACGTATTTATTTTAATTTATCTTTTAATTTTAATTACGTTAACAATGATTAAAAATATAAAATTAATTTTAAAAACTGTTTTTGTTTGTTTTGCAAAGCATTTCTACACTACCAAACCAACCTACCTAGACTCCCAGACTCTTTAGTCTCGATTCTAATTTAGTAAAATAGAAAGTGCTAATAATGCCTTCGTAGTCCAGTGCTTAGGTAAAATTGTGGCCAATTAGAACTCGTTTAATTGGTTCCTAGCCATGGTGAGTTAAAATTAACAATTACTTTCTATTGTCGATGATAGGGTATAGTAGGAAGACTTGGCTAATGAACTGATATTATACCTATACAGGGATGTCACACTCATATAGTGTTAGAAGAGTATATGTGCCCGGGCTGCGGAATTGTGAGAACGAATTACCGTAGTGCACAAAAGGCTCCAGAAGGAATGCAGTTGGGTTTTGGTCAGTGAAAGTCTGATATTCCCTTCCGCTACAGCCACAGAAGGAGGAACCGTTTGATAATTTCACATCTACCATAATAAGGATCCAAGAATTTGCACCGTAAAGAGCCTAAACCTTCTTCGATGTCGATCTCTATCTATAACACATTTTTCAACATTAAATTTCAAAGTCATCGGTTCGAGATCGTTGAAACAATTTGACACTGAAGGATTCATGAGGTATTGATGTAAATCAATCCCGAAATAATCGCAGCTCGTACGTATTCAGTTACCATGCTATATATTTATTTTGATCCCAGCAAACCCATAATAGGAGTCTCCACATGACATTACTATACTTCCGCAAGGAAGCCACTTCATGGCATGGTGTTAACCACGGGTAGCCCAGTGAAAGCTATTTAATTACACACAGCTGATTTGTGAGACGTGTCACTAACGGGGTAGTTACCAATTATAATAGAAGTGCCCTGTATTTATGAGAGCGAAGACTTATGACCATCTTACTTGGTCAGCTCTTCAATCAGCAGGGATCTATTTATTACAAGTAGTACAAAACATAAAACTTCTCTGTACGAGAGGAGCCCTGTGCCCTGTAGTGGGACAATAAAAAAGCTGATAATGATGAGTACAGCAATAAAACTCTCGAAAGTCTTAAAAATAATATTTCTCTAGCAACACAGAAATACAAACACTAGGTACTACACAGTAAAATCTGATCTGATTCAAACTATCATGCGTGTACACTTAAGTGCAAAAAAAAAGTCACCCATGGTCCCCTCGCATTTCATATCTGAGTCACAATGATAATCGCGCCAAAACTACCCATTGTCACGTACCTTCACTGTAACAGTAAGAAGACATCGACCGTGACCGCACTTAATAGTGAGAGTAAAAAAATATATGAGGCAGTGTGCGCGAAACACTTTCGCCACCTCCCCACGCCACAACTTAATCCAAACTTTATCACGCTGTAATTAAAGATTAAAATTCCTCGCTTCAAATCCACGCGGATATCCCACAACGATTATCCTAAATTACACCTTAAATATATAAGTGTTAGATCCATTTTCGTGGATCAGGATGTCCGTATTGTGTAACCGATCCAGTTGTCTGATCTCGACGATATTAAAAATTATGTTCATGTTATATCATGCAATGTTTGCGATGGTCATCGATTGGTGTTATCATTGGATTTCTTTATTTACCTCTATATCTTAATTCCTCTATTGGTAAGAAACATCGTAAATGGTGTAATAAACGTTGGAAATGGGAAATATACGTTTATGTTGCAGTCGTAATATAGAATTCAACTGTCTTTCAATTTGTTTTTTGTTTATTTAAAGCCTCTTCGTAAATAAACATACATTACATAGCAACTATTACATACTTTATGATTGATAGATGTATTGATTTCGCGTGTTGCGTTTAACTTTAACCCAGTACCCTGGTTTTTAAGAAATATTACATAATAAAGCTGCATACATAACAGTTGTCAATAAACCACATTTGCATAAATTATGTTCTACAAATCTGATTTTCGTTTTGCTTCTTGGTAAATTAAAAGCTTAATTTGTATTTTTTTCATTCCTAGGTTTTTGTAGAATTATACGATCAACAAAATTATTCCCTACTTACTTAAAAACACAGAAATCCCTAAGTAATTGGATCGTAAACTCTATAAGCTAGTCAGTAGAATAAAAAAGAAAATAGCAACAGAATTTGTGGCGAACACAATTAAAGCCTTGGAAAACCTCTCATCAACTAGCTTATTAGTAGTAAGTAGAAGTTAGTAAAAAGGTTTCCTAATGTACAGTAAACTGCACATTAGTGGTAACTGTCATGCAACTTAACTCAATAGTAATAAGTACGATTTTCCTATAAAACTATTACCACTGACCTGAAGTTGACTGTACTAAAACTAAACCAACAGTTTTGTCAGCGTACTAAGCAACCTACTTCCCGCATTTGGAAGAAAAGAATACCAAGTGGTATCTATAGTACCAAAAATACCAGTAGTAAAATCATTATAGTATTCATGGTCACTGGGTTGAGGGGGTCAGATAGGGCAGTCGCTTCTTGTAAAGCACTGGTACTCAGCTACATTCGGTTAGACTGGAAGCCGACCCCAACATAGTTGGGAAAAAGGCTCAGGGGATGAGGATTATGATGGTACCAAAAATCATAGACGATAAAACATACTTTCGCAGTTTCAATATTAATATACCTAGATATTAGGCTAGGGTCAAATTAAGTAGACCTGTCTGGTCTAGATTTTAGTAGAACACATAACGACAATCTGTTGCTCATCGTTCGTTTCCAGGCTAATGTCAGACGCCTAAAAGTTTGAATCGGGTTTTTTACGACAAAACTTACTTAATTATTCTATTATACAACAAACTGGACTGGTAAACGTTATTGAAAGTTTACTTAAGTACAAGAGTAATATATCTATACATAATAATAAAAAAACTAACTTTTCCCAACTTTTTTAAAACGAAACTAATCACATAAATATTTTTCATTCTTGCAACCCTTCTGAATTGCATCTGACTGTGTTTGAAATTTTATGACTGTTTCGGATGGCACGTTAAACTGTAGGTCCAACTTGTCATTGTACATCCTTGGCAGTCGTTAAGTACGGATAGTCAGAAGCCAGTTAGTCTGACACCAGTCTAACTATTTGATACCTATTGGGTTACGTGGGTAACTGGGTTGAGGAGGTCAGATAAGCAGTCTTTTCCCAACTGTGTTGGGGTCGGCTTCCAGTCTTACCGGATGCGGCTGAGAATCAGTGTTTTACAAAGAGCGACTGCCTATCTGACCTCCACAACCCAGTTAAACCGGCAAGTCCTCTTGGAAAGTTATTATTATTATTACGTACTTAATACTTAAAATGTTATCAGAAAAAAGCAAGCTTAACTTAGGCTCCACAAATTCCAAGGCCTACTTTAAGAAGTATTCACGTAACCGTTCTACAAACTAAAAGTAAATATTTAACTTGTATGTAGTTCAGTAAACTTGGCTCGAAAGTAAAATATTTATGAAGAGTTAATAGGCATTAAACTGCTGTTGCCAAGTTTCACTAAGCTTCTTTATTATTAGTAGACTAGTTTCCACCCGCGGTTTCACCCATTAGTGGTTCGGGACTTAGATCAGAAAATAGCCAAAAACCTTCCTTAGTTAATGAGCTATCTAACACTAAATGAATGTATCAAATCGCTCCAGTAGTTCATGAGATCAGCGCGTTTAAGTAAACAAATAAACAATATCTTTAGCTTTCTATCAATACTTAGATAATACATACTTAAGCAGAAATGAGGATATCCTACAAGACATCAGCTAACATCTTCCGGGAACAAAAACAATATTAATACTACGTTATTTATAACAGGACACTAATTAAATCCATTTGCAATCACAGTCTGCCTCAATTTTTTATCCTTATGTCTTGGTCGCCATAGTTTGACGTGTAAAGGTGGTAAGCACCCATTGTGGTGATGATATATAGGATAATGAGCCATTTTACCGATATATGGCTTTATGACTAGGAAGCTTTGTTTGTTTGTGTCAACGTATGTTCATGACTAAGGCCGATGATAAGTTGCGTCGAATTTTTGACGGGTTTTTGTTGGGAAGAAAGTATTTATACTAATATTATAAAGAGGAAAACTTTTTTTGTTTGTTTGGTTGTAATGGATAAACTCAAAAACTACTGGAAAGATTTTAAATATTTTTTCAATATAAGAAAGCTATATTATCTGCAAGTAACATAGGCTATATTTTATCCCAGTGCGGGCAGAAGCTCTCACGGGACGTGGGTGAAACCGCGTGAAAACGGCTAGTTTTTGATAAAGATGGAATAAACGGAATAATTTCTAGATCGATTTTGTTTGTAATCCTTTGTTTTTTATAAATCTTCCCCTTTTTAATGTTTGTTTTCCAGTAACAGAGAATGGACTCTAAGTAATTATTTAAAGAAACTTGGTACAACTGAGCAAAAATATTAGTTTCATGAGAGTTTTCCTGTCCTTGTACAAAGATTTCCATAAAATCGGTCTTAAATAGTTGGCAACTAATTTAATTTGCTAATACGCGGAAAACCATATCAGTCATTATTATTCAATCGGACATATTTTTAATATTTCTATTCAAAACTTAGCTTAGTCAAGGTAAAATTTAAATAAACTTAATTTAGGAGAGGGAGGAAATATACTACTTAAGCTACTACTACTTAAGCCCTAAATGGCTTCAATCTGTAAGTCCTTACAAATGATTACTTAGATTCAATGAATGGAGGTTTATTAGTAATTTAAATCGTATTGAAGATATTTTCAATGCCTACTAATACAGAATAATAATTATAGTCAAGTAGAGTCAGTAATATTAGTTGTAGGTAATTTTGTCTAAACTATTTATCAATTTATTAACAGTAAAATTTGTATGACGCACGAAAACATCACGTCGAGTTTACGCGTATTTCACACCTCATACATACTTACTCCGTATATTTATATTTTTTTAATTATTTTGAAGTCAAAAACCACCAATAACGAGCAAAGATTTTCGACAACGTGTGTACAAACTAATGCGCAAGAGTCAAACTATCAAAAGGATAATTTCAGAAATGATAAGTTCTGTATCAATAGCAAATAACTACGTCATGTAACAAAAAAAAATCAGCATTGTATTAGTACCAACAGTTCAGTAACTTTAGGGAAATTGCCTATAAAACGATGCAAGTCAGCTACACTTCTTGTTTATTTATGTAGAGCAAGAAATCACAAAAATAATTATGGTAGAACTATTATTTTTTAGTCTAGGTACTTTTTTTTCAGATACATAAAAAAACAGTTGGACAAAATATACTAACTGCCTTTAATCTAAAAGTAAACGAGCCTATTTTTAATGTATGACTTAATTTAACTTCATAATTTACTTGTAGACTTTGGCCCACTTCAAAGTTGTCATGTAATCTTATCAACGTAAACTGATTCACAAATTAATTGTTGTTAATGAACTTAAAACAAGAATAAAACTTCTAAGACATTAAGTTTATTATGATACCACCAGAAATAAATCAATGTTCTACGCAATTTTTTTTTACTGCGAAAAATCGTAAAAAAAAAACGCGGGAAAATTTCCGCCATACTTGCAACAAATGTCAAAAGCACGCGCATACAGCCTAATCCATAAATTAAAACAAAAAGCAACTCACCATTTTTCCAGTCGATGTTCACAAAACTAAACTAAATTATTACACTTTATCACAAAAAATCACTGAATCAGCAGTCATTCACTTTGGTACACAACACTGTCTGAATCCGATGCACAAAATGTTGCCACTTCTCGCCTGCAAAAAAAAAGAATATAATAGTGGCTTAGTGAAAGTAAGTGTCGGGTCTGATGCTTTTTGCTCGGCTGTGAGATGTTTCGATACCAACCAATAGTTTTGGTGGGCTATTGGCAAATGATTAAGGTGACGGTCCATTGAACGCATTATGTAAATGTTTTGCAAGAGCCATGTTTCAGATTGTGGTTAGCAATGAGGTTTGCACCCGTTTAAGAAAGTAAAAAAAAATATAATTCTTATTTCAAAATAGAATATTAATTGGTAATGTATTTGGTAGTTTAAGCTGTGTAATACTGCATAATTAAAGCTTACGTTTAAATTATAGTCTCGATAAAGTATCGAACATTAGTTGTTGACTGCTGTCCTGCCAATGGCTAAATAATCATGACAGATCTGATAAGTCCGTAGCTGGCCCCACCATACTTTAAGGAAAGGGACAAACCCGTGAGGTGGACATAACAATGGGTACTTAAGCTCTTATTCATAAAATCATTAAAGAAAGAAATAAACCTAGACTTTTAAAGAGATCTTTTTTACGTTAAAAATAAAAAGACTCACCCTACTTTCAATTTTAGACGCTTTTAACAAGAAAGTCTCAGTTTATGACCGCTTTATTACTATTTTGTCAGCGTTTTTACAATTCACGCCTAGTTGAACGGCTCAGTATAAAAAGCGTATTTCGCAATATACCTAGGTACCGATGGTTTTTCTCGTTTCTAAATCCTGAAGAAATGTTAGAAACACGTATTGCCTAGACTGAAAAACTGTCGATTCGGTATAATTTGAAGTGGTCGTTTATTTTTTGCTGTTGGTATTTTTTTACTGAGTTGCTTAAACGTAACTTAGTACTTTAGTAACGCAGAGAGAATGACCAAGAATGTTGTACAGAACTGTTTGTTTTTTTTTTAATAATAATTTCTTAATTGTGTTGCGCAACATTACACAATAGATTAAGGTTACTAATCTTAATTTATCTTCAAGAAATTATATTTCTTTTTTTAAATAAATAATATGTAAACTCCTTGCTGTTTTCTAACCTTCATATAATGAGGTCACGACATCTGTCCCAAAGCTAGTTTTCCATAAAACTTAACCCGAGATTACTTGGAACTCGTTTTCTTTAAGGAAACTTGTTCAAATAAACGGATAACTTACGAAAGTATGTTTTATTACTTTAAAAAGTTTTGTAAGAGAAGGAAGCTGCGTCATCCTTGTTTTTGCTGTGTAATCCTTATGTCAGTCGTATATTTTATGATATTATTCAATTAATGTTACAGAGAATTCGATATGGAACCATTTATGTTCAGTTTTTGACTCACCATCGTTATTATCTAATATGCAGTTAAATTTAAACATTTCATAATAAAATTAAATATTCTTCGCACACAATAATTTAAAATTGGCTACTTAGTAATTTCATTGTAAAAAAATACTATTTATAATGAATATAGACAATACTATCAAGATTTTACTTTAAAGGTTGCATATTCTTTGAAACTTCATTATAAGAAAGCCTTATTCCATTCCTAATCTCATATTTCCTCTAAAAGTACATTTATACAGAAGACTATCTTTTTCTTCACACATAAACTAACACCTAATTCTTACATTTATTCACAACCTCGCATTTTGCAGTAATTTACATACCATATTTGCATTACACCTAAGTATAAAATTTCTCTATTCAATAACAATAACGTTAAGTATTTAAGACCAAAGCCTAGGTGTTGCATAAGCTTTAAAACTTGTTCTGCAATAAACTTAGATAATGTATTGTTTACTTTACTATAGCAAAAAGGTGTTAAACGCACCCACGTGATAAAGAAATAAAATCTATGAAAATATTCTATAATCAATTCTTTTATAAGCACATATTCGTGACCTGAGTAAAGTGTAACCACCTTTTTATAATTGAACTAGCTTCTGTCCACGGTTTTATTTGCATCCCGGAGGAACTACTCCGTGCTCAAACTGAAAAGTATCTAGCCTATTATCTGCTTTTATAAAAGGACTATTAGGTCTTAAAGTCTATAGACTTTTCAAATCGGACCTTATGTCTTTATTTCACTCGTCACTGGTAAACAAACCCACTTTTCACATTTAAAAGGGAATATAAGCTTTTGATAAAATAATATCACTCACAACATCCATAGTTATCCATCCACTTACGTACGACCATTCCCTATATTATATCTTCTATCTATCGTTTTACTTACCTACTAGGGATAGGAATTGACGTTACTTGTATATGGCTAATGTCAAAATTTTCTCTCTATTATGCAGATCTACATCATCCTCCATCATCCTTCGAGCCTTTTTCCCAACTATGCTGGGGTCGGCTTCCAGTCTAACCGGATGTAGCTAAGTACCAGTGCTTTACAAGGAGCGACTGGCATATCTGACCCCCTCAACCGAGTTACCTGGGCAACCCAAAAACCCCTTGATTAGACTGGTGTCAGACTGACTGGCTTTTATGCAGATCTACACATAAATAGAATATAACGCACGGCCGTTAAACATTGATAGGCATAGAACGATTCTACCGAACAAACCTATGTTCCTTAGTACTGTAGCACTTCGTACTACACAAATGGACGTTAGACATGTCGACCTGTCTCACAAAGGAGAACGTAGTGTTGAACTAATTCAGTCAAGCTTGTTCGAATCGCTTGTTTCCTGACAACAGGGTATAGGGAGATTGTAACCTTGTGTTTGTTAATCTAAGTACAAGACACACTATGTAAGTACAGCACTGGACATTGAGGGAAACATGCTTTCTAAGGCTGCAATGAAACCAAACGAACAAAGAGCTAAGAGTTAGAAGTAGCATTTTAACATTCTTCTGGTCAAATTCAATGAATCTTAGCAGTAATGTGGAGTCTAATATCAGAATAATACATAAGTATATACTACTTAGGCTGCGTTTTATCTATCTGGATGCGGGAAGTGGTTCCCTCGGAACGCGGATGAATCTGATGTGAAAAGCAGGTCTTCTTATCACCGTAAAAAAATAACTCCATATTTTTTAAGTTTGATTCCAGAAAAACTGTCTCATTTTTATATCTCCTCACGAATATTCTAATATGACAAGAAAATTAATGAAATTCACTTGTTACCCGACTACCGAAGAAGGTTTTTATCCATAAAGTTCCTTCCGTTACATCTGTGCACACGTTTTTTCTTCAAGGTGCATTAAAACGGTCAAGGAGTGAATTATAATTTTTAACTGGGATTATAAACATTCGATAAAGGCGAGCCGCTTCTGTATCTTGCCAAAAACTTGCAACTTAATTATTGGGGACAAGGTATCCTTTAAAATTAAATGGTTTTGGATTTATATAAGCATTTTGTAACTGTTTTTTTAATGTCCGAATTGCTGCCGGTTTGGTTATTGCTATGGCTTGTTCTGCGCTTTCGATTATTGGAAAAAGATGAAAGAAAAATATTTCAATTTATTATAGGTCAACATTCGGGTCAGAAAAACGAGCGATATGTCATTGAACTGGTCACAAGGGTACCTAAAGTTAACTTCTTCTATCTTGTTATAAAATAAACTTCTTCCACCTGTTTTATTCTCGATAAACAGGAAAACTACTACATAGAAAGATTTTAAGACGGTTTTCCAAAGGGTAGATTTATGATAATGATTAAGTTATCTATTCATGAAGAGCGAGCCTCTTTGTTAAATTAACACAAATCAAGTAAATTCAACAAAAACCTTAAAAGTTGCCAAAAGGTACTATAACTCTTACAACATGTCATCACTAAGAAAACACCATACATACATACTACGACATCTAAAAAAAAAACACGTTTTCGAACTATCCAAACAATACGTTTACATAAGTATGACTTAACTATGAGTTAACAAGTCGTAGTAAGTTACCTTGACATCGAGATGACCGCGTGTTCTGAACGCACGTTAATTTCTTGGACAAACACACTTTCTTACCTCACACTTGTTTGAATTCGCGATTTGAACATACGAGAAGCTAGTTTTTGGAAGCTATGAAAATATGAATTAACAAGTATTTTGGACTTGTACACTTTAATGGCCATTATTAAAAATATCTGATTTTAGAATCCAGGTTAACAGATAAGTACCGACAATAGATATTATAATATTTAAGGGACAATATAATGATGACAAAAATGACAGATTCCACAAAAAATCGAGTACTTTTCAATAATTTTCCTCATTTTCATTTAAAATAGACAAGCCTGTTTTCTCAAGGTTTTTAAGCAAAGTTGTCCTACACCAGAATACTCAGATTTCGAAACAACTCTACTGCCATTTTGGACGCGATATTCCTACTAACAAACAATGAAAGCTTCACTCAATTTAGGCATTAAGAAACTCTTAATTGGCCAATCCCAATATTGCAATATTGCTTACAACTATAGACCAAAATCCAGACACAGACATAATCAACGCGGAGACTAATTGGCAAACTCAAAAGGTAGGTATTTGTTACCTTTTATGTTGTAAGCGTTAAGCAAGGTTCATAAGGTGTTTATTTTTTCATATTTTAATTCCTCTTTTGAACATTGGTTGATCTGAATCCCTACTAATATTATAAATGCGAAAGTAACTCTGTCTGTCTGTCTGTTACGATTTCACGTCTAAACCACTGAACTGATTTCAATAAAATTTGGTACAGAGATAGAGTTGACATTGAGAAAGAACATAAGATAGTTTTTATCCCGGACTTTTGAAGAATTCTCTTAGAAACGCGATATAACCTAACTCTACGCGGACGAAGCCGCAGGAGGAAGCTAGTCTTGAATACATCTAAGACCAGTTAATCTACAACTACATCACTATATTCTAGGCAATATCGAACTTCATTGAGCATGTTCCCTTGAGAACACGAAGGTAGGACTTGAAATTGACGTTCATCCCGTGCAGCCTTCATAAAATTGTAATGGAAACTCAGAAGCACCCGATATAAGATTCATCGCTTTTATTTTATCGCTTAGATTTTGTGAGAAAACGGTATTATGTGACAACCATTTTGTGTGTCGTAGATTCTTTCATAACCGTTTTTTTTAATACAAGTGTATTGACCTTATAATATTCATTCGGCATGTAAAAATATGACATTGTAACAGCATAGAAGCTATTTTATATTTACACTGAGTTGCACCTTTTAAGTACATATAACGATAACGGAACCATTATTTTGAAGTTCTCAAATCGCCGATTTTGACCAATGAGCGGCCAGTACACGGCTGGTTTGGTTATCGTACTTATCGTAATTATTAAATGGTACAACTCACACATAATTTTGTATAAGTTACATTAAATATCTTACAGCGAGTTACACAAGAATTATCTTTCTCGTATATCAGAAGACAAGTGGTTACAATGAATATCCGAATATGGCATTGCAGTTTAAAGTTCACAACATACGTGATAGGGCGAATTGGATCGGCGAAAGGCCACTAGGCCATCTTGAATTTTTAAAATACTGGTAACTGAACCATAAAGTTTCACCCTTCCGTGACTCCCGAGGGATACTCCGGGGACTGAAAAGCGACTATCTATATCTACCTATTTATTGAACCATTTTTATGTTCATTTTGTGTTTTAAGTTGGTAGGTTGCCTTAGGCCTTTTTATTACGGGAACTTTATTTTATCGGGTATTTTACTGGCTATGTTGGGCACTGCTGGGCAATGGCCTCACTGACTTGCTTCCATAAATCCCCATCATTCTACCGAGTCCACTAGTCTACCATCGGATTTAATATCACCAATTTTATTCAAGGTGCTATCGATTTTATAACAGTTGCAACTACTCAAATTACTCTGTTATAGATTAACTATGTATTGAGAGCGCACTTTTCATCCAATTATGTTATTTGCAAGAAGTAGTTTATCTAGTTCACAACAAAATTGTTATGTAACTTACATAAGAGGTCAGTTAATTAACTTTGTATAATATTAAAAACATAATTATTACGGTTTACTGAGTGTTTACACAACATCTTAAAAGATTTAGAAACTCTTATGACACATTAGATATTTTTTCTGATTTTATAACGTAAGGTAAACGCGGGTGAACTCGTCATGCCCCAATAGTCGTCAATTAATCTTAAAACTTTTTTTATTATTTTCTACTGAACTTAACATGGGCCGGTTTATATATCAACATATTCTTGATAATATATTGCACAATTGAAATAACAATACGGGGTTTTAACAGTCACGGCGTCTAAGATATGTTATTTGAAACTTGTGTGCCCTAACAAAATCGTTTTTTCGTGAAGTTCAGCTGCCAAAAGTGAAACTCAGCACGTGTTTTTGTGTTTTGATTTACATAACTCCAGTGGGATCTGTGGTATGTTTCTTTGTTTAATTAGATAGTTAAGTATATTTGCTAGTGATGTAATATGCAATTTGGAATACTTTTAACATAGAAGATATTTTTTTTTAATGTGACATCTATTGGTACTTCAAAACTCCCATTTGACCCAAAACCCGTCAATTTTACAATTATTATGACGACTACTGGGACATGCTCAAAAGTTGCACCTAAACTCGTCATAATGAGGATATTTTGTGTTTTACAGTACAAAATGCGAATAAATAGCTTATACCGGGACTTTTACAAAATTGATAACTGTCTAGAACAAACATATTTAAGGTTTAGACTACATTTGTTCATAAAACTGCGTTTCTTTGTACGAGTATGCACTTTCTACGAGTGTTTTTTCAGGTATATATTAGCCGCTGTAGGCCTCCGCCATTCGATTGAGATCTACCGCTTTGGGTACAAGTAGGTCTAGCACTGGCCTTTGTTTCTACTACGCTTGGATTACAATTTGTGGCAAACAAAATTGACTGTTCTTACACTATGCTTTTTGTTCGAAATAACTGCATTTCGTCACGCGTATTGTACTGCGCCTTCCTAAGGTGCCTTAATAGCGCCTGTATAAAAATTGTCATTCAACTAGTTTTGACGCAAAAAATATTAAAATCAGTTTTAAAACTAAAATGACATAGCTTCAATCGGTTACTTCTTTGCTTGTCGTATTCGACATTGATGGGTAAAGAGTAATCTTAAGTAAGATTTTTTTTATTTAAAATTGTCTGCAGAGCAGATCATGACTGAAAGAAACTACAAGCAAGAGGGCCTTTTAAAAGTCATAAAATCTGTAAATCTATGGGCCACACAACATCAAATGCAGCAAGAAAATTTAAAACGCCCTTTTGAGACAACTTTAGTGAAATGGTGACACAAAACCGACGATTATCCCTGTATATATACAGGGTGTCCAGTAAATAGCACGACATACTGCAGGGGGTGATAGCTTGGGTCACTACCTATCAATACAACACAATACATGTTCAGCAAAATCTTACGGATTTACAGTTTTACAAAATTTTCCGAAATACCGATAAATCTCTATCTGAAACAGATTTTTAAGCATCTCGTAATGAAAAAATCCTTTTCTAGTACTTTTTTTTCATCAAATTATTGGTGAATGGTTACTTTACTCATTAATAAGTCTTTTCTATCAAAAACAAGAATTTCTTCAAGAAATACAATTTTTTGTTTAAATTTGCACAGAACTATTTTCTTATCACTTAAGTTTAACCTACCGTGGTGAAAAAAAAATGTATGGGGCAGTTTTGTACAACAAATTTAAAAAATTGCTTGTTTAATGGTGATTTTGGAAATTATAATTATAAAAATATAGGAAACTATAGGAACTATGGCACCTGGAAAAAAAGTCGTGGTGGCCTGGTGGGCCAAGAATCAACCTCCCAAGTATGAGGGAGCGGGTTCGATTCCAGGTCAGGCAAGTACCAATGCAACTTATCTAAGTTTGTATGTACTTTCTTAGTATATCCTGCAATGACAACCAATGACTGTGTTTCGGATGGCACGTTAAACTGTAGGTCCCGGCTATCATTGAACATCCTTGGCAGTCGTTACGGGTAGTCAAAAGCCAGTAAGTCTCACACCAGTCTAACCAAGGGGTATTGGGTTGCCTGGTTAACTGGGTTGAGGAGGTCAGATAGGCAGTCGCTTCTTGTAAAGTTCTCAGCTGAATTCGGTAGGACTGGAAGTCGACCCCAACATAGTTGGGAAAAAAGGCTCGGAGGATGATGATGATGAGGAACTATAGCACCTGCTGATGACTATGTATAAAATGGCAGGTGAGGACTCGCCACCTCACTTACTGGGCCCCCGGGAATCAGTTGCTAAATCGCAACAACAGGGCAACAGGTACATGAGCGGCTGAAGGGTGAGGATACCTCGGCGAACTTTAAACGCAGATCACGCGCTCCCTGTGGGTCCAGCATCACCGACCCACTCGCCACTTACCATGAGGCACCTACCCTCCAAGCAGGGCTGTTAACCCTGCTCTAGCGAATCCACTCTGGTCGGCCAATGAAGGCAAGCCAAGAGGCGGGAGACCTTCACTCCGGCAGGCCGGAGATGGGGGACAGTATACTCTCCCCGGAGCACTCGGATATATAGCCCCGCGGGGTCGCTTCTCCCCGTCATCCGCCTCAGATGCCCTGTGGGGCTTATTAGATATTATTATTATTGATACTTTTTTTACAGTAGGTAGACAGTTTGAACTGTCTATAGAGATTTTTGCAAATGGTACTTACTTAGCATGCGCTAAGCAGTTCAGAAGTTTTGCTGAATGACAACCTTACCTACATATCTATGAATGTTAGTAATTATTTCTCGGAAAGCTATATAAATGAATGTGGCTTTTATTTTTTGTGAATACTAATTATTTTATTTTACAATTTAAATATTTTTAAAAGTAATTATTTTACTCGTGCTACATACGCACATGACTGCATGGTTATTATGATGAAATATAACATATATTTTATAGACTGGTTTTGTTATTCCAAGCGTTTGATAGATAGGAATATAAAGTAAAATGCAACCATGTATCTGTTTTATTGAAAATCTGCTCTTCTAACAGATTATGACCTGCTATTCTAAATAGGAATTTGGTTTTTTATCTATCTATCTACCTAATGTTTCAAAAGCACAAGTATGCTTAACAAATTCAATCACAAAAAAATGTACATAACTTGAACCTTATGTTCAAGAGCAGAGAGTTTACATTAGCATTAAAAGTTGACGAGTACTGGGAATATTTGACGAGTGTCCGTACAAATCAGACGACTATTGGTACAAATCGCCCTTTTTTTACTTTTGCCTTAATAAGTATATAAACCCATCAAAATGATTAAAAAAACATTAGTTACTTAGAATAATGAATAAATACTCTGTCACGTCATGCAAAAATTTTCGTTTTCTATTGAATATTTAACACACAGTAGCGCTTCAAAGTCAGTGATTTCCGAAATCCGACGACTATTGGTACGTTTACCTTACATAACATCATCCTCCGAGCCTTTTTCACAACTGTGTTGGAGTCAGCTTTCAGTCTAACCGGATTCACCTGAGTACCAGTGCTTTACAAGAAGCGACTGCCTATCTGACCTCCTCAACCCAGTTACCCGGACAACCCAATACCCCTTGGTTAGACTGGTGTCAGATTTACTCTTGTCGTACTCAGTCAAACACAATAAGGGTATCACTAGACACGATCTTTCCTCAAGGCGAAATCCTTCTTAACCCAATATGTTATCCACTTCCATTCCTCTGTGTCACTTGTCGTACTAACATTTACTCCTTTCTTTTTCATGTCATTTCTACAATATAATCTTTTCCTTCTCGTCTCAATCCATCCGGTTGTCTAGAAAAGATCGCTCTTGGCGATAGGACCGCCCATTATGTCACCTACTTTCTAGTTTAAGATCAAAAATGTAAAATTGGTGTACCTAATAAAGAATATCTATCTCTCAAATAATTTATCCATTTCAAGTCGCTATTATCAGACTTATAAATCCATTCTCACAAAAATAGCTGAGAAAACACAACTGCAATTTACACCGCTGCCGTGCAACGCGAAGTTGCAATTCAATCTTTAGAAATTCAATCTCGACCAGTATTAACAGTTAAAAGGAAGAGAAATATCAACCATTGTAAATCGCTGGCTACGAATATTTCCTTATTGAAGAAAACAGCTGATGCTGTATCGAAATGCTAACGGAAACGGAAATATAGAATATTACCGTCTATTGTACCTCTGTAGTGTATCGGTAAGTTTTGAAATCAATCTTGAATTGCGAACGTGGAGGTTTGTGTGAGATCCGCCATTTTTTTTTCAGTTGGTTCTCTTTACTTATTTCTGCTAGGGAATGAGTAATTTATTAAATACAGGTTATAGATTTGTTGTTCAGATGACGAAACAGCCTATTGATATAAACTTAATATGTACCTATATTTATCGACTTTAAACAAAGTCGTATTTGTTCGAACACGTAACTCAAGAACCGCTGCACTGATTTTCATGGTTTGTCTGTTTTAGAAAAGAGTACCTAATTGCCTTAATCCTTGCAACGTCAGTGCCGGGTAAAAGCGAGTTTTTATTTTCAGTTTTCACTAGTGGTATGGAATACCACTGTACACTGAAAACAGAAGTTTGAGACGTATTAAAAAAAACAATACATTTTGTTAAAAACACGTGTTAATTGTCCTACTAACTTTTTTTAGCTTTCTAGACATAAAAAAGCAAAAGAAAATCTCATAGCTTCGCTCACCCAATTGAAAACTAATTAGTATCTTTATTCGTCGAATAGAATCAGTTCAAAGGATTCTAAATTCTTTTATATGGAACAGGAATTTTCAAATTAGAGTTTGGTTCCATTGCGATGGGAAGTACGGTCTAGTTAATGTCGACTTTTTATGTTTCAATGATTTTAGTAATATTATGTGGTGTTACATTTCTTTTCATAATATGAAAATATATATTTTTTTGCTGAGCCCTTTGCTCAGCAGTGGGACAGTTCAGCCTTTAAAATTACTACCTACCTACATTGTATTTTTAACAAACTGTAAGTATGCCATAAGTTTAGAAGGTGTGGAGGTAGTGTGAAGAGTCAAAGACAATAAACACAATACCTTCAGTTCTCCGTTTAGTTTTCTTGTTCTATGACCCCAATTGTAATGACAATGTAACTGCACTTTGAAGGGTAACAGTTGTTAATGTTGACAAATTACTGAAACTCAGTTTTTCCATTTAATTTTATGATGGTTCACTCTCTGTTGAAGACTTCAGTAACAAACCCTAGAAGGAATATCGACGTAATCATTCCCTTCGCCTTTTCCCAACTATGTTGGAATGCTCTTACAGTCAAACCGAATGCTACTAAGTGTTCCTCAACCTAGTTACCCAAATAACGTGATTCCCCCTGATAAAGCTGGAGGTGAACCTTGATAAGGCTGTTCGTCAGACTTTCTGGCTACCTATTGGCCACTACTTAGGTATACCCACTTTATACTGTAATTATAACAAGTTTTACAATGTAAATCAAATCACTTTATAAATTCGAACTCTCATTTTCAATTTGCGAAAAGTTGTTTGTCATTTCATATGTCTCACCATCCGAATAGGCTCTCCCCAATAAATCAACATATCCTTATAAGATTAGACAGCAATTAGCAATCCTATTGTGTGGTAGTAGAGTTGATTTTAGCATACCGTACAAATTGGTCACTAAATATGGATCCCATAATGAGTAGCTTGAGGAAGTATCATTGTACCAGCTTAAATATTAGTCAGAACATTGTTGTGATCAGGAAAATCCTTTGATACGTAACAATTAAGGAAGCTATATTTCTTTGAACAAACTATTAGTCTAATATTGCATTGTTATAGGGCTTATTTACATATACCGATGTGTATCGTAAAGTATGTAGCAGTTTTTGTAGCTAGGTTTGTGAGGATGAAATACCCAGGCTAAAAACGTTGTATTATTAAAACTGCAGTGGTACGAAAATGTGAAATATGATTCCTAATAATTTTAGAAGTCCACACACTGTTGGGAAGCTACTTCAAGCTACGCTAACCCCGGTTGATATCCGAGTACATGAAATAATTTCCACAGGACGTGGGTGTACCCACGGTAAAAAGCTAGTGATTAATATTTTTTATCCTTGTACAGGAGAATATAATCTTCCACTTAATCGCTTCTCCCCACAAATTCCCAAAAATTATGGGACAAGGTTTGTAGACTTTGGAATTAATTTTATATTAGACTTTCCGTCGGCCCAGTCTCAAAGTTTTGTTTATTATTACATAGATAACGGTATATATTACAAGACTACAAAGTATCCCAAAGTTAAAAGGCTCGGGTAGCCGTTGTAATTGTTCAAGGTCTAGTAAAAGACGTAATGGGTACAGACTTAAGAACTTATAGACAGGCAACATTATAATGGCGAGCGTAAAATACTCCATGGTAAAATACAGTTCGAAGTGTTCATAGATCTGTAACTATTCTAGATTAAAATACTTTTTTTTATTTATTATCTGTAGTCGGTGCAGCATGTCTTCTCATTCCACATCTCAACCACTCTTTGCAGTCATATCGTCTTTCATACAATCCATCCTATCATTTCTTTGATATCCGTTCTACATTCATGCTCAAAACGTCCACAACATGATCCTCATTCCATATAAAAAAGTACTGTTTACAAGTAAGTAGGGCATTTTCATCAGCATTGATATTTAGTCTCAAAACATCTTAAGCGCAGTTTAAGTCTCAAATACAGAACATATTAGCCTTAATGTTTCGTCAAGGCTTTAGTTTCTCAAATGTGCTCCATATGTCTATTATTATTCTTTATTTATATAAGTTCTAGTCTAATAATAGTCGTAATACAGTCGTTTGAGTAGCTGTAGTTCACCGCTTTCTCTACTTTCGATCTGTAAAGTTTTTGTTATCTCGTCGATAGGAAATACGTGAGAATGGCCCACGATATAATGACACTGATGCGAAAATATTAGATCAGTTGCATACTAGTCTCCACTATTATTATCAGGGCCATATTTCCTATTTAAATCTTACTTTTTATGTTTTATTGTTTAATCCATACAATATGAAGGATATTTTCTTGTTTGTTTGTACTGTACCCTAAAAGTTTCAATACTACTGAAAAAATTAGAAAATTTATTTCACTGTTGGGAGGCTACACTATCTCCGGGTGACATAGGCTATATTTTATTTGGTTACTGGAAGAAGTTATCTAGGAACACGAGTGAAACCGCGGGAACCAGCCAGTCACTATAAGGATCAATCAACTAATTGTAACTAATAATTCTACGAACAATTAACTATTGAAGTACGTAAGCAGCAATAGCTGCACAGACAAAGTCACAAGCTAACTTATTGTTCGCAGTGAATGCACAAATTCCGTACAAAGCCACTCACAATAATGCATTCCGGTCAAACACCTTTAATGTGCAAACAGATTAACCATTGTATAACCTCTGAAACATTCTAATCTCACGGATTAAGCGAATGTCATGCGCAACTTAGAAACGCCATACATCTGTAGGATTATATGTAGCTAGCAGCCGACTGTGGTTTCACTTGCTTCCTGGAGGAACTACAGGGATAAAAAATTGCCTATGTGGTGTTCTGATACATGAGCCACAACTAAAACTAAGTCAAAAATTATTAAGAGATGCTTCTAGGTAAGCGTGTTTCATTTTCGACCACATCGTCACTTCTCAACAGGTGCAATAGTGTTCTCAAACGCGAGCCTAAAGACAATTAAAAAAATAAGCTATGTTACTCCCAAGTTTCATCTAAATCGATACAATATTTTTTGCGTAAAGGAGCAACAAACATACTTATTTACATACATATGTATATTCATCCTTGCCAACTTTCGCGTTTATAATACTCGTAACTTTAAGTAGGATGTGATATCTGAAAGTTTTATAACTTGATAGCCATAGTTCCTGGTTCTGCAACTTAGTGAGAAGCTCTTGCAATGTATATAAAACACAAAAGTACATCCCACGGAATCTAAGCTGATAGTTTTTATTTCCAGAAAATCTAAAAACACTTAGTAAAATAACAAGTTGTTTAAACTAACATATTAACTTTTTATTAGCGGATCGTCAATAAAATCAGCTTTATTTCTTATCTTCAATAGAATCAATGAAGAGTCTATTAATCATCAAAACATCTTAGCCCTATAATTATTTGAGAACTCCTAACCGGACACGCACTTTCGAGTTTCAAGAACAAGCACGCAACTCTTATGTAATACAAATGGTACACATACCGAGATATTATTAACAAATAATTACTTTATTCGCGTGTTACTGCTGTTTTTAATTATCCATTTATATTAGCTTCACTTGTAACTAACTATGTATGTACGAAAAACTTGGAATCTTAATTTGTTACTTTAGTTTTAGGTATGCAGTGATGTAACCGCCAAATTCCGTAATGAGTTTGTAAACAAACATTTTGTAAGATTACGACTTTGTGTATGTATGTAACTTAATTAATGCTTTCGGTAACACCAGTTGAACTCAGAAAGATTGAAAGGATTATGTCGGAAAGTTTTCAAAAGCGTATCGACTGATTTTGAGAAACCGACCCCAACATAGTTGGGAAATACACTCAGCGGCACGGAATTTGGCCCAAGCACATTTGGGCCTTATAACCATTATTTATATGAAAAATCAGAATTTTTATTTTAAAATTGTTTAATTTACTCATTTTCCAAAAGAAAATGACTAACAAAAAACAGAATTGTGAGGATTTTCATTAAGTTTCATTAAGTTAGAAAACAGAGTCCTTTACCGCAATAATCACCATAAACTTAAAATTCAAATTTTTTAACCAAAACAGAAACTTATCGAATTTTAATAATGGGTGTTTCTTCCTCTTGATCTAATGACTGCCTGCATACGATCTGGCATGCTCTGTATGATGTTTTTTACCTCCACCTGGGAGATCTCCTCCCAGGCACCTACCAGCGCGGTTTTCAGTTCACTGAGAGTCTGTGGTGGGTTACGACTTGCTTGGACCTGTCTTTTAAGCATGTTCCAGACATGTTCTACAGGATTCATGGATGGGTTTATTGCAGGCCAATCCAATTTTTTAATACCGACCTCGAACAAGTAATCGGTTACGCAAAGAGCTGTGTGAGGTCGAGCATTGTCCTGCATTATACGGAATTCCTCACTTCCTATCCTTCCCTGACAGGGTAAAACATGATTTTGAAGGATCTCTTCAATATTCGGCACTGTTGCCAGACGGCTTTCGACAACCAATAATTCAGTACGGGCTTCTAAACTTATGCCTCGCCAAACCAAGATGGACCCACCATGAAAACCAACTGTTTGCTTGGTAGTGGTGGGAAGAAACCATTCTCCGCGCTTTCTCCATTCACGTTCACGGCCGTCTGGAGCTTTTAAGACGACTCTGCATTCATCGGTCCTTAAAATTTTACTCCATTGGTCACGCGTCCAATTTGCATGTTCTTTTGCAAACCTAAGTCTGGCTTTGCGATGGTGCGAGAGAAGTTCCGGGCCTCGAGTTGGTCTCCGAGCACGCATATCCTGTTCCTCCATCCTTCTTCTTATTGTGCACTTACGGACGTTGACTTCTCTTGCTGTTTGCAAAGGCTGGCGTGTCTCTAACGCAGTGAGAAACCGATTTTTCATTATTGCAGGTACGATAAATCGGTCCTCGTGCGCCGACGACCACCTTACACCCCCACTTTCTGGTCTTCTTGTGTAAAGGCCAGTCTGGTCATACATTTTCTATGCATATCTTTAACTTGTACGCGGTGCACTTAAAGTTTCAACCATCTTCCGCTGCGTACGCCCTTGACGTCTTAGCAACACTACTTGAGCAACTTGAGCTGCAGTAAGGGTAATTTTCAGATCAAATTGTGAAAAAAAGAGAAACAAAAAACGATCATAATCATTTTTTTTTTTTTGGAACGTGCTTAGTACTTCGGCAATTTCTATCTGATTTTAAACTTAACTTTCTGCTTTGTGTGCTAACAACGGAATCTGTTTCTAGTGTTATAAAAGTTAATCAGACACACATTTTTCTGTATTTTAATTAACAATTACGAAAGGACTGACAATATGTCATATGAAATTAGAATTTACAACAGCTATCTGGGCTGATATCTACTTGTGTTTGTTTGGGCCAAATTCCGTGCCGCTGAGTGTAGGTTCGGAGGATGATGAGGATGATGGAAAATCAATCAAATCAGTGATAAGGTCCTAATACATACTTACATAGAAGCGAAAGTTTTACAAGAGGATTCCAATTCCACGGCTAACGTGAATGCATTGAGTTTTCAGCACTGTTTATGTTTATAGTAAGTACTCTCAATAAAGTTTATTACGATGAGAAATGAATAACGACTTAATAATAGGGGTTAAAGTATGAAATTGCCGATTTGTACTGAAAATCTAAATTGTAATTTTTTTTAATTTTTAACAAACTTATTTAATCAAAATAGTTGCCATTATTATCTATACATTGCGGCCATCTAATAAGAAGGTCATTTATGCCGTTACGATAGAACTCTGAGGATCTAGACTGCACAAACTGTGTGAAAGAATTTTGATCTGCCTCCTGGAAAGAAACTTCTTGTGACGCAGATAATTGTCCAAATCACAAAAAAAAATGGTCGTCCGTTAGAGCAAGGTCTGGCGAACATGGAGGAAGACGAATAGTTTCCAACTGCAGTTCCTGAAGAGTTAAAACGGTTTCTTTTGCTGTATGAGGCCTCGCGTTGTCATGGAGCAATAACGGTGAAGGTCGATTCATGAGTCGTGGCTGTTTTACTGCTAATTTTTTCAACATTATTCGTCTTCGGCTGGGTATCTGGGTAGTTTGACTAGGATCGGCGTTCACCGTCTCTCTTAATTTCTCGTTAATCACCTGTCAGGCGGTCTTTTTCATGGCTCGTTCTTCAAGTCGAAGTTTCCACCACGAAAGCGTTTAATCCAAAATCGCACGGTGCGTTCATTAGCAGACACCTCTTCAAATGCAGCATTGATATTGCGGGCTGTTTCTGCCGTTTACTTCCGCGTCGGAATTCATATTCAAAAATTACTCAAATTTTCGCAGTGTCCATCTTTCTTGTTTAAGTTGAATAACAAAAACAATTGAACATCGATAATCAAATGTTTCACATTTTTAAAAAGAAGAACATCACAGAAACCACGTGAAAAAAGTTTCATTCGAAAACCTCAAACCATGAAGACTCTATGGCAATTCAAAAACCTACTAGAATAAAACGGCAATTTCATACTTTAACCCCTAATATTATATGAAGTGATAAATACTGGAATGCACCTTTTCTTCTTCTAGGCAGGTACCACATAAAAACATGCCTTTACAGTAATTACTAACTGTCGCTACAACAGCCAATAACTTAGAACTTTACGACGTGATCGAAATATATTTGCAAACCATTTCAACTTATTGTCAAGCTTAAAACTTCCTTTTTCTACAGTGTTTAGAGGTTTACTTAAAATGATACTTCTTCATTATATTTGGGTTACGAATTAAGTACTCCCAACTTAACTTTACAAGTGTCACTGTCACCGGAAAATAATAAAACTCGTAAGTTGAAAAATTGTCTAGGTTGTTGATCAGCAAATTATTATTTTCCGAGAGTTGATCAACTACCTAGAAAATTGATCAACTTACGAGTCTTGTTATTTTCCGGTGACATCACTATCTCAAAAAGTTGCTTCAGCCATGGAATAAAACTTGCAATAAGTATCTATGAAATATGATGGAAAACAAAAAATACAACAACTCGAACGTGAATTCAATAAAACAAACAACCACTCCCGTATATACGGGACGTATTGCAATTCTATTTTTATGTAATACAAATAAAAATGGCTGGTTTCTGAACAAATATACGAGTTTTGGACCGTACATCGGATTCTGGAATACAAATATGTAGTACGATCACGGTCAATAATGGTTAAGCAACTTTCATACCTTCGTTAGTTTCAGTTTTATACAAGTCGAAAATATATGTACGATTAAAATAAATTCTAACATATGTACGAGGGCTGCCTTTTAAGTTCTGTCGTTTGAAATAAGTATAGATAATCCAGTTGGTTATTACCGTTTATTGTTTTTTTAAGAATACTCAGCGATATTTAATGCACTTTTGCATACTTTCAAACCAGTTTTTAAATATTTATTCCATTCCAAAGTGGGGGTAGTCAAAACGGCCGATTTGTATACGTCGACAGCTTCTTCACGTGTGCTGAAAGGTGGACCAAGAAGAATTTTCTTAATTTTGGGGAATGTAATAAAATCATTAGTGCTTAAGTTAGAGCTGTAAGGTGGATGATCCAATATTTCAACATTTTGGGAACTCAAAGACATCTTTGTTTGGCGGGCGGTGTGCGAACTTGCATTGTCATGGTGCAGGATCATTTGACGTCTTGGATTATTTTTTTAAAATTCGGTGATGACTTTTGGCAAACAAGCAATGGTATACGAGTCAGCGGTAACCGGCTCGCGATATTTTAGTACAATAATGGCGACATGATCACAATTTGCCACAAACGAGGCAACCATATTTTTTTTAAAGTGCTTTGCGAGCGTACGACTTTGGTCGGTTTTGGCTCGTCTTGGAAGACCTAGACAGCTGACTGCTGCTTAGAATCCGGATCGTAATCGTATATCCAGGATTCGTTACCACTAACTATATTAAAGACCTACTTTGACTCTCCTCGGTCGAATCGCTGCAGAGTTTGACGTCACCAACTTACTCGGGGTATTTCTTGGTCGTCGCTAAGAAAATGTGGTATCCAAGGAGAGATCATTTATCTTAAGCCAAGTTCTTGGTGTAGGACATTTTTGACTGTGGTCCCTGAAATGCCCACGGGTGCCTCTATTTCACCATATGCTACATGTCCGTCTGCGAGGATTAGCTGCCGCACAGCCTCGATACAAATTTGCGTCATGGCGGTTTTTGGACGACCTTCACTTGGCTTGTCACTGAAGCTAGAGTGCCCACGTTGAAATTCTAAATATCAGCGTTCTACAATCCTCAAGCACGGTGCTACATCACCTAACACAGAACTAATCTCCTCAAAGCACAGAAGTGGCGAGAATCCTCTTTTAAAGTTGTAGAAAATTATCACACATAAATTTTCCTTACACATTTCCATTTTTACAACCGACCTGTCACCTTTAAATAGACGATGCAATAAAACTATTCGACCAATTTAAAAACATTATATTGTTTTCGAATTCTGCATTAAAAAAGATGAAAATGGCAAATATATATTTTTTTTATAATCGCGGGAAGTTAGCAAACGACAGAACTTAAAAGGCAGCCTTACGTACTAGACGCTCCTAATTCACAGAAGTCTCATCCTAACAAACTATCAATGATAAATCCATACGTATACACCGTTTTTAGGGTTCCGTACCCAAAGGGTAAAACAGGACCCTATTGTTTCCGCTCCTCTATCCGTCCGTCCGTCTGTCACCAGGCTGTATCTCATGAACTGTGATTGTTAGAGAGTTTAAATTTTCACAGATAATGTATTTCTGTTGCCGCTATAACAACAAATACGGAAAACTGGAATAAAATAAATATTTTGGGGGGCTCCCATACAACAAACGTGATTTTAAATAATGGTACGGTAATATGGCCGGTTTTTGAAAGATGCCTTTTGTATGTTTTTGTACCGATTGCATTATAAGTACAAAATACGAATATTTAAGTCAACCATTAATATCCTCGACAGTACTATACCTGTACTCCGCAGATAAGTAAGTAAATGGGTATCGTGCTATTAGGTACACTCATGCTTAAGGTACACTCCATTTAAGCTGGCGTTAAAGAAAATGGCCAATAAAAGTTGTAAAAACCTTTGTGCTGAATTTTCGCTTTTTTAAATTGACTCTGTGTGCATAAGAGAATATTTTCGCCGATATCGAACATTGTATTATTTTTACTTTTTTACAAGTTTGTTCGATATCAGCAAGGAGCTTATTTTAATTCAATTTTATCAGTAAATATTAATTAATTCATGAACAACTTCCATTAGTTTTGACAGAATAAAAGCTCGTTTCATGCGTGTGTATCAAGAAAGTAATTTTTATCTACACTAATACAATAAGAAGCAACATTTTTTTTTTGCTTCTCTGTAACGTACTGACTGTTTTGAAAAATTCTTTCACTCTTGGAAAGCTTCTTTCCGAATAACATAGGTTATATTTTATCCACGTATGGGCAGTAGTTCCTACGGGACGCGGGTGAGACCACCGACAATCGGTTGGTTAAAAAAATAAACTCACAAGAACAAGTTTCATTTCCTGAGTAAAATATACATATAGTGTTATTGTAATGTATGTATAATTAACATTACGAAACTAAACTCTACATTCACCTTAATTTATTGGTGTTTATGAAAGTATGAACAAAATTATATTAGTTATTCAATTCTAAGAAACTTCTTAGAATGTTTTTCAGTTAGCAAATACTGTTGCATTATGCATATTGCAATTTTACATAAGCAACTTAAATTAAGAAATTTAAAATGTGCTTGCTAATGATGAATTTGTTAGTTGTGAGTAAAAGTAGACGGATTATGAAACACTAATTACTTATGTTATTTTCCGCTAATTTTGAAACTAAGTGTATTTCAAGTAACCACACAAATCCAAGGTAACTTAGTTTTATTTCTTAAGTTTTTCACTTAAGTCTAGACTTTCGCGTATTGTCCAAGATTTAATTAATTAGCAAACCTATTGCGAAAAGCTGAAAACACTTCTATTGAAAATGATTTAAGGTTTGGGTTTTATAAGGCGTTTAAATTAATTTATTGTTTCTTACAAAGTAATTTTTTTGCATCAATATTTTTATCTACTACGACTACTACGAATTTTATTATTATTTTCTCGATTTATATAACCTTTAGATACCTTTCATATATGTACCTATAGGTACCCATATAGGCTTACCTCAAATTTTTATTCTAGTTTTTTTGGAAATTATATTTTTTTATAAATCGAAACTCACCTTTAAAAAAAACAACACAAAAAATCCAAATTCGAAAACGTAAACAAATTCTAACTTCGAAATCGATAATAATATATAACCATTCGACGCGCGTGAGTCGAACGCGCGGAACCACGACCAAGACTGCCTACAACGCCACTCGGAACATGTGCCCCTTCTACTAAAATCGTTTGCGTGTACACAGACACCATATTTTGATAGTTATTACTTTATTCTTATGGCATTAGAGAAATTTTAATAACATAGGGTACTGTAGATTTTTACTTGGTTTGTTTAAAATTTTCTACAAGTCTACGGATTGTTCGCGGGATTAACTTGATGTATCTGAATATCGAACCACAAATCTGCTTCCGAAATACAGACATAACTTTTTGGGATTCATATTATGTCAATTAGGCTCTGTTTTCTTAATTTTATGGTAAATCATCACAATAAAACAATGTGGAGTGAAAGCGAGATTTACAGCCTATAACATCCACCTGCCTGTTCCTTCTAAAGCCCTTCGTAATCCAAGGTTGCACTTTGCAGTAACTCGTATCAACAATCCCGTAACCCTAGCAACAATGGTGATGGCCTGATGGGCCTATTTTCAGCGTCTCCAACTTATATTTATCTTGTATAGAGTAAAATGAATACATAAACCACGGATAAAAGTGCTCAGAAATTCATTCATTATATCTACTATTTTTTACTGTCTGGATCTACCAAGAGACATTGATGGATAACTTTGTGTCTACTATCTTCTGCACATATAAAAAAGTATTAGAAATACTAAGTGCTAATGACATAATAAGTTCTGACAATTTTATATTACTTAATTACTCGCCAAGAAGTATCACGTAACTTAAATTTTAGGACATAAGGTCAATCTTTTTAAGAGCGTTTTGGGCAATATACTTATTATAAGCTTATTACTTTGCCATTTAACGTTCGAGCAATTAATCATGGTCGCATGTCCAAAGTTTTTGAAACAACTGATATTATTTATCAATTTACTGTCATATCTTAAGTCTGATTAATTAAGTGACTATTGTTATTTTGGGAAACTAATTGACTTTGTGTGTTTTATAGTCTGAAGATCATTCGATGAAAATCGTATTTTCTGTGAACAGTCATCTTGTACTTTGTCGTAGGTGAACTGATTTGACATGTATCGAATTCCATCGATTGAATGAGTAAGCCATTTCGAGTGCTGTTTTGATTTTCTTTACTTCAATCAGCCCTTTAGTAACATTAAAAAAATGGATTAGTCTTATAGTATAATGCATAATCAACAGCACTCCGAGTCAATAAGGCAACATAGCTTCCATGGAATAGATCCCATAGATTACTCCTTACACATAAACTGACAAACATACAACTCTTAATAACCTCAAGCACACTCTAGATACAATATTTCTATCTCACTTAACCTACACAAGCACTACAAAATATTCCTATCTAACGCCATCCAGACAGTTTCACACAAGAGCTTGTACATAGACTACCTAACTAGGTAAGATAAGATGAACTAATTACTCTTATAAGATATGCTCAAACAGAACCTAACTTGAGAGAATGCACTGCCAGATTAGATAACCAGGGGCCCGATTCTCCTAAGTTAATATTGTCAAAATCGAATAGAAATTAAATCGCAATATGATCGTAATAGCAGTTTTAACCATATCGGGCATTCTGCTACTAATAACAGACCAATCGTATTCGAATGACATTTGATTGGTGTGCGATTGGTCTGCTATTTTGGTGATTTTGGTCTATACGTTAGTTTGCTCTACAATTATATTGCAATCGTTAATCATTTGCAGACAAAATGATTCATTATTGAATGACAGAAAAGGATAAAAACGTTTATTTCAAAGAAAAAATAGCGGAATACCACATACGCTTCAATCGTAATCGAGTCGGGATTGGATCGCAGTCGGACGTGAATCGTATGTTGCTTAAGTAAAATTAGGAGAATCGGGCCCCAGACCAAACCGGTATACAAATACTAGTCTAGTTTATCTGTAGATAATCTAGCCACTTGATTGTGTAAAGGTTAAACGAAAGCGTAAAATTGATTTAATATGCGCTAAGGTTAATCAAATCTTTACAGAAGTTATTTTTAGATTAGCAAAGACTGTCTTTGTCTTGATTTAGGTGGGCGATTTCAGTATACTGGCACCTTAAAAAATAAACAGCTTAAGTATTTAAAACACCCAAATAAACAATAATTTTTATTTTCTGTAGAAATCATTCGTCTAACATCCTTTTAAAGATATGGCTAACACCTCTATAATGAAAAGTAAGTAATCCATTTCTGCCATTTATATTCCTCTCTAGAGAATTATATTTAAAACTCGATAACTGTAAACCATAGTAAAATTCCAAAACGGTTTTCAAATCTCTGGTTACTAACCAAATTGGCAGAATTATACATTTGAAATTGCTAAATCTACCTTGAAAACGATACCTTCTAATTATTTGCTGTCACTTAAATCGTGCAAAGCAATATTTCTGAAATAAAGCTAGGGAAATTAATTGGCTAAGAGAAATACAGTATTGGTAGAACCACACTCCAAGGTTTGGTTGTTTCTGTCAACCTTGAACGGACTTAACTGATTTTCATTTGTTAGAAAAAAAAGGGAAATTAAAATTAATTAAATTGGTCCCTGTCTGACTAATTACATACAGATTTCGATTGGAATGTTAACTGTGTTTTTATATAAACCTAGCTTAAAATTTTAAGGTGCTCTTTTTATTTGTAAGGAAAACTTAAGTTTATATAGTAATTGACTTTGTACTCAAAAAATTATATTGAACACCAAATTCTACACAGATTTTAGCCCTTTACCGCTCAAACCTCTCATCGACAGTCAGTTAAAAAGTCTTAACATCTGCATAATCCTATCCTGTGTGGGAAGGTAATATCCATCCTCATCCTTCGAGCTTTTTTCCCAACTATGTTGGGGTCGGCTTCCAGTCACCTTATGTAGCTGAGTACCAGTGCTTTACAAGTGGGAAGTCAATATGCCATATAAAAATCACCCTATGCGTTATCAAGAATGTGGGATGGTACTAAAATTCTATTCATAGATACTTATTAGAATAAAGAGTTAAAAAAAATGAATGTGTGCTGGTTTGTACCTTAAAGTCTATGAAAGTACTGGACCGATCTGGAAAATTCTTTCACTGTTGTACACTCTTCCCGAATAACATAAGCTATATTTTATCCCTGTAGGGGCAGTGCGGGAAAATGGCTAGTAGATAAATAAAGAAATCTGTACAAAAATTCGTTCATCGTTGGAATGCTAGATTTTCGCCGAGTAACATAAGCTATGTTTTATTCCTATACCTTCACCTACTTCCCACGAGACGCGGATGAAACCACAGGAATCAACTAGTAAGTAAATAAAGCAATGCCTACACTTGCAACAAAAGCTCGTATTTCCATCAACCTTAACATCACGTACGCTTACGTACTACGTACGAGATCGTATACAAGCAAGCCTTCGAGTGCCAGACAATAGATTACAGCGGACCAGTAACTTATGGAAGTTTTCCTTCCTATTTTATCGGTATTGAATGTTAATGATTTCTTGTTGGAAAAGAAGAATTTTATAGGTCTAAATACTTATATCTTTACAATTTAGACTCCTAAAATGGAATGTTGATATATTGTAAACAAAACATTATTTTTTTTTATAGATAAAAAAGCATTTTATTTATAGGTAGGTAGATAAAACCGGGGGTTTGGGGCAATTATATTATAGGTAGCTTTGCTACATTATGTATCTCATAATTGGCTTGATTGAAAGCAAATTCGTCAGAGCAATTTCGCAGCCTCTATTATTTACCTACATTATTCAGACAGTACCTACTAGATCCTTATACACATAGACAATTAGGTACCGTTCAAGCATGCATTCGAAGCGATGCATTCGCTCGTATTTCTATCAATTCTATCGTATTGTGCTAATCGAGCGAAAAAGGCATTTTTCGCTATTCAGCCAGCGAATGGGGAGGAACCCGCTGTTGTATTGTGCAAACTGCAAAATGTCTGCAAATGAGGAATTTATTGCCCCAGTATTTTACAGTTTAGTTGAATTCTTTTATTCGTGCTGAAGGAAATACGTTTCCTCCTATCCTACTTTTCCTCTTTTGTAGGTAATGCCATAATGCCTTAGCAGCGTGATCGTTCGAAAGAGTTACCCTGGAGTTTCCGCGACCTTGGTACACAAAGGGCTTAAGAGAAATATGGTGGGTTTTAGTCAGTAAGAGTCTACAGACACGCTCTCTCTAGACACGCTGCACCCTCAGCGGAATGGTTCATTTGATGACTTCCCATAAAAAAAGTAATGAAGAGAGGTAACGTCATAATTCAATGAACTTCTATTGAGTTGAGGTGCCTAACTAAATATTAATGGTAGGTAAGT
The DNA here is from genome assembly GCF_030705265.1 of Helicoverpa armigera. Classification (NCBI taxonomy): domain Eukaryota; kingdom Metazoa; phylum Arthropoda; class Insecta; order Lepidoptera; family Noctuidae; genus Helicoverpa; species Helicoverpa armigera. Next base: position 8,986,211 of record NC_087135.1, on the reverse strand, counting down.
ATTGATCACTACTTAATTATGCAGAAGGAATTCATCATGTCCAACATCAGCATACGACTAGAATGTTTGCTCTTGGGCTTCGAATGGACAGAAGAGTCGTTCCTACTCAAAAGGCTCTCAAGTTCCCTCCAAGTTCATTCACCCCTAGTCCATACTAAGGGAATAATCATTTTGTTAAACGTTTATTACATTAATAGCCCTGACTTGTATGATGAAACCCTTGCGCCTTAAGATAACATCTATGAATCTGGCAATATATAGTTACGTTGGCAAGTTCTTAAAAGGTATTTTTGCTGCAATCTCACAATATTTTCCTTGTACGTTAATAAATTATGACTTATATGTTACAAATTTCATAGCAAGATTTACATAATATAAAGTACGAAAGTGTGAATTTAATTGCTTCATAAATATTAAAATTATTAATTATCTTATCTCAATTTATCTTATCTCAAGTTTTTTAGTTGATTAGACTCAAGACTAAGCGGTCGTGACTATTGTGCTGAGTATAATGAAACATTTTAATTAATTACGAATTATAATAATTGTGCGGAGTCGTAATATTGAAAAGTGTGTCGCGTTGTTTTAAGTGAGGCATCATTGTTTCTACAAGATGAACTAAAACTATTAGAACCGAGCTGATTTCCCTGTGTTAGTATGTCTAACCCGGGTTTAAGCCCTTTCGGGCGTAGCCAATTGCTAAGACGTAGCCCACCCCCAACGCCCTTACCCTCAGAACAACATCAACAAAGAGACCCAGAGCCATCGGCGCCCACAGACGTTGCAGTTGAAATTATCTGTACGCCAGAAATACAGAAATGGATGGGTGCCATTGAGACAATCCTATCTGAAATTTGCACTATCGTGGCGGATGGAAAAATGAACACTGACCAGAAGTTGCGCGTCACTAACCTTTGCCGAAAAGTCTCGCATGGGACATCTCAACTGGCGGTACAGTACCAGTCCCTTAAGCAAAAAACCCTCCAAGCACAAGTAACCATTCAGCATCTTCAAGGTCGACAGGACATTGCAGACTCGATCGAAGAAATAAAAAGGCAGTTGAAAAGGATCGGAATATTGGAAGTGTTTCTTATGCCAATGTGGTGAAAAAGGACAAGATTTAATACGCCCAGCCAATTTCCAATCTTTAGCCATATACCCTGCAGATAGGACGCAGTCCAGTGACGACACAAAACTTTAGTTCAAAAAATAATCTCGCCTGAAGAATTAAAACTGCGAGTCCGCGGCATGAAAAAATTAGGAATGGAGGCGTGATAATCAGTGCGGATAGCAAAGGAGATATTGAGAAACTGAAAGCTTCCGAAAACTCGTTTCTTCTGGCCTAAAATGCGAAGAGCCTTCCAAACGTCGTCCCAGAATAGCAGTCATTGGGGTCCCGGTTGCTCTTACGGAAAAAGAAGTATTGGACTGTATATTCGAACAAAACCTTCCGAAAAGCTGACCAATACCTCGCGTGAGTCCTTTTTAGAAAATATAAAACTCAGCCACAAATCAGGGAAGAAAGATCGGCCTACCTGTAATTTTATCCTCGAGGTACCTGCAAGCATTAGAAAAATGCTGATAACTCAAGGCCGGATTTTTATAAATTGGACGTCATGCCCAGTGCGGGATTTTACGATTGTTACTAGATGCTTCAACTGCCAGCAGTTTGGTCATGCAGCCAAGTTTTGCCGCGAAACTAGCCCCACATGCAACCTCTGCGGGGAGACAGGTCATGCTTTTAAAGAATGTCCCAACAAATCGCGTCCACCCAATTGTGGTACCTGCAAACGCTTCAAGCGCAAGTGTGATCATCCCACAGGTGATATGAACTGCCCGGCACGCAAGTATGCTGAAGACAATTTCATTAATTCTATTGATTATGAAGGCGCCTAAGAGCGCCACCTATATATTTATTAAGTAGCACATATATACTAGGGTTTACACCTTTATTTATTTTGGTAATTTCTAACTTTATGACGCAGCAATTAATCACCGACATTGATAGTTTTTCCGTATCTGAAGTCATAGTTTGTAATATTGAGGAGTGCAAGAAATATTGTACGGCTGGAAATAAAACGATTACTTTACTAACCCAAAATATTCGCAGTATAAACCGTAACTTTACCGGTTTTCAATTACTATTGCAAAATCTTGACTTATGCTGTGATATTATTGTGCTAACAGAATGCTGGCTATCAAAACAAGCAGACAATCTGCCATCGCTTGACGGTTATACGCTATATAAAACTAATTTAAATACCAACCAAAATGATGGCCTAATTGCTTACATTAAAAATACCTTAGAAGTAACAGTAGAAGAACCATTGCTTCTAGGCTGTAATTGCCTATTAATTAAAATTAACCCCGATATTGTAGTGATGGCTATTTATAGGCCTCCATCCCAAAACATGGACATATTTCTAGACTCGCTCAGTGCTACATTAAGTAAAATTTCCTGTCATAAAAATATTATACTTTTAGGTGACATTAATATTAATATAGCTCCAGGGAAAACTGAAACCCATGCACATAACTACCTCAACATCTGCACATTTCATGGTCTTTGCCAGCACACAATCATCCCACTCACCAGAGTGGTTCATGCTAGATCATATCATCATTAAGACAAAATCGCCATCTAAAACATTCATTACTAATTCATCGCTCACGGATCATCAGGCTATATTATTAACTCTACAAATATCTCCATCTAGAAAAAACTGCTTGCGTAATATTGAAAAATTAAATATGAAGAGTCTTGAAAACGACATGCGTGACATCGATTTTGACCCTGTTTTTAATTCAAATGATCCGAATGCCTCGTTGCAGTATTTTATTGAGGCGTTACAAACACGCATCAGCAATAACACATCAAGCAAAATAATATCTAGAAGGTATTCTAACATCAAACCTTGGATAACTCCCGGTCTTGTCCGATGTATTCGCCATAGAGACAAACTTCATCAAAAGTGGAAGCAAACACCCAACAATACAATACTTTCAGTCACATATAAACGATACAGAAACTTTTGCAATAATCTGTTGAAAAAACAAAAAATACAATACGACCGTGCACAGCTTCAGAAAGCGGGAAAGAATAATAAGCTAATTTGGAAATTCATAAAAAGCAACACTTTCAAACAAACAAAAGTAGACACTCAGCTTGATCTTTTATCAACCTGTTTGAACCCATCCGAAGCAACAAATAAAGTAAACAACTATTTTGTTAACGTTGGCAAAAATTTAGCTGAAAAAACCTTTTCCAGAACTGCAATCAATCAATGTTTGCCTGAGACACATAACTCTTTGGGCTCTTTCGTATTGTTAGAAACAGACGTCCAGGAAGTGTTATGTATAATTAATGGTTTAAAAGACGTTTGTGCTGTGGGTTGGGATAACATCCCTAACAATGTGCTAAAAAGTTTCAAACACCTTATTGCACCGCCTCTAACACACATTTTTAACTTATGCCTAAGTAAAGGAACATTTCCGAATTTGCTTAAGAAAGCTGTCGTAAGCCCTGTTTTTAAAGCTGGGGACAAAGCCAATGTCACTAATTATCGACCCATTGCAGTATTAACAGGTCTTTCAAAGATTTTGGAAAAAATAATAAACAGTAGATTAATTAAGTATCTTGAAAATAACAACTTACTATCGGATCAACAATTCGGATTTAGGCCTAAAAGATCTACTAACCAAGCAGTTCATAAATTAACAAATCTCATCTGTTCTAATCTAGATAATAGCATGATCACTATTGGGATCTTCTTAGACCTTGCCAAAGCATTTGACACCATTTCTTGTTCCCTATTATTACACAAACTGGAAAAAATGGGGGTAAGAGGAGCACAACTAAAATTATTTTCTGACTATCTCAGTGATCGTCACCAATGTGTAAAAATTGGTCAGTACAAAAGTTCTGACCAAAAAAATAGTGGTTTCGGGATTCCGCAAGGCAGTATTTTAGGCCCCACCCTTTTCTTAATTTATATAAATGGATTAAGCAGCTTGTCACTTGCAAATGGTGTCATTATGTCATATGCTGACGACACAGCTCTTGTGTTCTCAGGCAAATCTATAGATGAGGTTTATGAACTTGCCCAAAATGGTTTTAATATAGTGTCTAATTGGCTTCACAATAACCTACTGACATTAAATTCAGATAAAACCAAGTACATTTTATTTACTATAAGAAATACTAACAATACGAACACTAACCTACACATTTATGCACACAATTGTCATATGAGTACGTCCGCTGACACAGCATGCGCTTGCCCTACATTAGTAAAAACTGACCATATAAAATATCTAGGTGTCACGATTGACGCCCAGCTTAACTTCCGGAAACATATTGACTCATTATGCACTCGAGTTCGTAAATTGATATTTGTTTTTAAAAACTTGCGTAACATAGCAGACTTCACTTTAATTCGGCAGGTGTATATGGCCTTATGTCAGTCTATTCTTGCCTACTGTATTAGCTCCTGGGGTGGCGCCCCTAAAACTATCCTCTTGCCCTTGGAACGTGCCCAAAGAGCAATCCTGAAGGTCGCAAGCTTTCGTCCATTCAGATTCCCCACCCACCAGCTTTACAGGGAATGCAAAGTGCTAACAGTACGCCAGCTATTTATTTTGAATGTAGTACTACTCCAGCATGTAGAACTTGGTTTCAAGCCTGTACCTTCTGGCAAAAGAAGAAAGGATTTAGTTTGCACTAACTCTCGGACTAAACATGCTTTCACTAACAGGTTTTATTTATTTCTAGGGCCTTATTTGTATAACAAACTTAACAGATTGCTAAATGTTTATAGTGTTAATTTAAATAAGTGTAATATAGTACTAACAGAATATTTACAGTCCCTCAATTACTCAGACACGGAAAAATTGTTAGAAGTGTTAACATAAATTGCTTATCTTAGTAAATTATGTATAATTAGAATAGTGTTATAATTAAGGAAACTTTGCCCTTGCTTAGTCTAATAATTAAATAATTATGTAATATTATTGTTGTTAAAATGATATCCGACAATGCGTCTGAGCCTTGATAGCCTGAAACACAGGTTTAAATAAACCTAGTTCGGGTGGTCCCGATGTTTAGAATTAGAACTGTTTTTAGTTTTATTATTGCCTGTATGTAGATATTAGCCTAGATTAACTTAGTTTATCCGAATGTTATTATTAAGACAGTTTGTTTTACCTCAACATCTGAGACATTTTAATTACTAATTCATGTGATTTATGTTTTTTAAATAAATTTTTATTAATTATTATTAATTTATTAAAATTGCTTCTAAACTTGGCTATATGACACAAATTAATACGCTGTACACTATTAATACTAATTATATAATTTACTTAACAACTCTAGTATGTAGGCTAAACTTAGGCCTAGATACATCTGTGATCTGACCTTAGTCGATAAATGATTTAAGTCTATTATGGAGATATATTGAGTCTTGCGCTACTTTAGCTTGTAGGTACGGCTATTTATTTTTATATGCTTATATATCTACCTAACCTAACTATAAAGTAGGTAATCTGAACCTATACTATATCAGGCAAAATACTTATCTTTTGCCTGATATAGTATATATAGGTTTTCTTATAAAATAATACATAAATATTGAAAATCCAAGACATAAAATTGATTTTATTTCCCTTCGTGTCCTTTTTGAAAATCTCATATCTGTAACGGAAAGTGTTGCGGATTGAAAATAAAAGTCTAGCCAGCTTGAGACTCGAGATTTTTACTCTCTACAAAAGTATGCGTGTAAACAGTTGTAACTTGCCGGTTGCATTACTATGATTATTGCCTAATGCACATAGCTAAAGTATATACTTACTTACTGGAAAACTACTTACTAGTTATATGCTTGCATATGTTTCTTCACGTTTTCCGCATCGTTCGTAACACGAGTATCTGCTTACTAGAGATAGGATAATGTTAATGTTTGGCTTTGGTACACTCGTATTTAAAGCTATGACATAAAATGGGTACAGTTAGGGCTGTAACTAAATATCAAAGAACCCTCGTAACTAAGCAAGCTGCAATGACACTCCAGCCTGTAAAGACTGTACCTACTTACCCAGCCTGTAGGTAAAGACTGCACTTACAGATGTTAGATTTCATGAAAGTGGATGAGCCATTCTTGTGTACCTGCACAATGTTTTGGTATGCGTAAGCTCGGGGGCGCTGACTACCTAGTGGTTGATTCGCCAAGCCATAAAAGAAAATGTGCATATTCATTTAGACAGGTAACTGGGTTGAAGTAACACACCCAATGTTATGTAGGTCTTGTCAGATTAGAACATAAGCTAACGAAGAGTAGGTAGGCAAAGTTGCCTAACAAAATCATGGAAACTCGAGAAAACCATAGTCTACAATTACATGCATCCGATGTCAAAAGGTCATTCACCTATTATGTAACGCGAATCAAGTCTAGCCGCAAGTTCACAACTTATTGCATTCGAGTTGGTTCATTATACATATTTGCATGAATGAAAATGTACTTACATTACTTCGGTACGTAGAATACGTACATCAATAAGGTTTTAGACATCAGTCTGCGGTTGCTTAGTCATGTTGAGTCGTGGTCGGATTGTGGTGAAATGATTTGGTGGTCTGGTAATGGCAAACAACTGCTGTGAATGGACTCTGTATTTAGATAAAACTGAGAATCGTGCAGCTCGTATTTATAATAGTACTAACTGATTCATCCGGTTTCCCCCGCGTCCCTAAGGATATCTTCATGTATTTTATTTTGATTATTTGTCTGTAATTTTAAAATACACTGATTTGTAAATGTAAATACCATGTAGCATTTTAATTGTGATGCCCTGTATTAGTTTTAAGTTGTCTAAATATATAAGTTTATTTTATTTTCAATTAATGTAAATATTTTGTGAATAAATAACCAAACTTCTGTTAAAAAAAAAAAAAAATTAATTGTCATTTTATCCTCATTTGCCTTGCGATTCTACATGATCTTCGCATCTTCTTATCTAATTTCTTATTTAAAGAGGCATCCATGAAATTCCTTTTTAAAATTAAAATACCATCAGCGAAGAATTAAAGTCTCACGTCATTAAAACTTAATTTATTTTTAAATATTGTTTCTAAACATGTTATTGCTTAATATTCCAGTTAATTGCTTAAAAAATATTTGTCACAACCAAGAATAGTATCTCAACTTACACTATTAGGTATAATTTTATTTACTTCTTGTCGTAAATATTAAATAACCATCAACAAAGCCACATATAATAACCACATCTAATACAAAGTTCTATAAATCGATCTTAATCCATAGTAAAAAAGTTGAAAATGTTTCAAAAAATATTTATGGTCTTATTACAACATGAACTTAACCTACCTTCGATTTCTATTCTTCCATATACAGAGATATATGTGGGTAATCATCATCAGACAATTAACATTCTGGTTGTAATAACATATAACAATTTGTAGATGATGAAGATAAGTCTAAAGCTTTGCAGGGCGCTAGGTGATTTTTGAATATATCCATAGGGTGGGTTTCATCAGCGACGAAAACGATAAACAACCCATAACTAGTTGTTATATTGGTTCATTATACGGAACACATAAGTACGTGGACCACGTAAATGTAGGTGCTGCGGCTGATCTCTCTCCGGTCGTGTCGGATTGCCGTTCCATCGCAAGCAGAGAATGAAGGAATAGTGAGTGCACCTGTGTCTGCACTGTGTTGTGCACTATTATATGTCCTGTTGGCTAATCTCATTACATTAGAACAGCCGCCGTAGCCGGTAATCGGCTAGGAGGACATCATCATTATGCTTTGGTCATAGATATAGTTACATGATGCCACCCACCCTAAGTAACAAAACCATTCACAAAATGAAAAGCATTTTCACCATCTTTCTTCTTCAATTCTCTATTGTATCTTCTTCTAGACAAAGACTGCTCTCAACCTCTGTATTGACCTGTGATATCTTCACAATACTATCATTTTTTTCTACCAAGGCTTGAGTTTTTTCCGAACTCACTTTTAAAGCTTGCAGTTGAGAAGAGATGAAATGTTCTGATATATGCTGACGAAGTTCTGTTTTGAGTCTGAAGCTTTGAGTACATTCGTTACATCTGTGGATAAAAAAATGGTAACTATATAATGTAGTTTTCATATTAAACCTATGTATATTGATCAAGTAGACTTTTGTAAAACCTGAGACCTCTAAGTACTAAAATTTAGCATTTCGTCTCTTAACAATAAGTATTTCTTGCATTTATATAGCTTCCTGGATAGAACACTTCGATAACAAAATATATCATAGTCATAATAAAACATAGTCTTATATATGTATAAAAAAAGAAATAAAGAAAAAAACTCCAAACTTACTTATACATAGCATTTCCCAAATGTGAGCGAGTGTGCTTGACCAAATCGTTGCTCTGTGTGAAAGTACGATCGCATATCTCACAGCGATATGGACGTTCACCCGTATGGATCCTGTTGTGGCGCTTCAGATGGTATTTACTTGTGAACCTATAAAAAAATTAAAACAATTTATTTTCTACTATTTTTTGTAGTTGAGGACAACGCCATCTATCGACACGTTACAGATACTAGTAAAAAAACACTAGCGAACATTGGCGACAGCCCTAAATATTTTATTTAGCTAAGAATACTGCCCTCTCACACCAAGCTATGGAGGCTTTAAATATATTTACAGGGACCTCTTTACCACCAAGGTTGCCTGGAAGCAGTGAATGTGGGTTTCTAAAGATAAATCAAACTGGCGAACCCTGGAGGAAAGCCTTTGTCCAGCAGTGGACGTCTTTCGGCCGAAAGGACTACGATGGCGATTTTTCAATATTCATAACTTCCCTGTCCCAAGAATCCTATCTGATACCATCGATTGTTTAACTATTGTGCATGCAATGTGGACAGTAAAGTGGTTAAAGTACTGATATTGAGATACTCCAATGCTACTTACTTCATAGGACAAGCATCACACTGGTAAGGTTTGATATCTAAATGCCTCAACTTGTGTTTGGTTAAAGAACTTCTCTTCGTGAATTTAGAGTTGCATTGATCACAGGTGTAAGATTTTACTCCTGTGTGGGTTGTACTGTGGGACTTCAGTTCACCTGGAATTTTTATATTAGAAGGTATTAATCTTATCATTTTAGTATCAAGAAATGAGGCATTTTCTTTATTTTTTGGTTTAGTTTTAAATTTCTCAAAAATATGCTGTAAGCTTTAATGTGTTATGTTAAACCTGTCCTAGACATTCGTGTCTTTATAGTAGTTCTTAAGTAATTTAAACGTAAAAAATGTTGATCAGCAATTTTTTGGTTTTGAGTTGCAGAAGTAAACCAATTAATCATTGAAGTCATCTCCAAAATAACAGTTTGTAAATTCTTGGCAAAAATAACTTTCATTTCAATTATCTGCTTACCTTTACTGATAAACTTCCTTGGACACAAATTGCAAGCAAAGGTCTTCAGTCCAACATGCCTTTTCATATGCTGATTCAAGTTATTGCTGGTCTCAAACCTTTTCCCACAAGTAGAACATAAGTGGGGCTTTTCTCTTGTATGAATCTTTATATGACTTGTTAGCGTTGACAGGTGAGCAAAAGATTTTGTACAGATAGGACAGGAATGAGGTTTTATACCATTGTGTTTATTTAAATGTTCTGCTAAGTTAGTCTCCGTTACAAATGTCTTGGGGCATAGAGAACATTTGAATGGGCGATTGTTCTCATGACATAGTTCATGCCGCTTTAAATGGGACATTTTTTTAAACACCTTGCTACATATTGAACATGACAGTACTCGGTCTTTAGAAGCATGTTTTCTTTTATGAGCAGAAAGTGAGTTTACAGACTTGAAATAAGCTGGACAAACATCACATTGTAACATCTCATCTGTGTTATGGTTTATTTCATCCTTATAAGAATTTTCAGCACCCTGCCGATGTGTGAGCAAATGTTTGACATACCTATAATTGTATTTGAATGTTTGTGCACAAATATTGCAAGTGTAATTGTATGCATGTTTGAGTTTATGTATTTGTAGCTTCTTTTGTGATTTAAACTCTTTACTGCAAGTATTACATTTGAGTGTTGGAGCTTTTTGGCGTTTTGTTTGACACTCTTCAAGTTGGCTGGCATCAGATATGTCTGAATATGGAGGTCCTGCATTGTATGGATTTAATTCATGCTTAACTGTCATGTCTGAGTCAATACTGTCATCCCCAATTTGAATTTCAATTTGATACTGATTGTAATCATTTTCCAGTTTAATTTTAACATCATTGCTTTCATCCGCATCACTTTTATTGAGTGTTTTAGAAACATGCTCGCGTAACTGTGCATCAGCTTCCAGTGCTGCACTCTTAAATGCATTGAAACTTAATAAACAGTTGTAACAAATATTACATAGCTTCTTTGGTAATTGGTCCTCCATTACAACCTGAAAAAAGTTATTTTATGCCGCGTCATTACTTTATAGCCTCACAAACAAAATGAATAATGGGATTCATTAAATATTTACCTTGATAGTTGTAATTGAATATATTAGTTCAGCAATATTAATTAAATTACTATTTTCCTGAAATATACCAATCATAGGTTCTAGAGTATCAACCTGTTCTCTCAAGCAAGTACGACAACATACTTCAAGATTTTTAGTAACAGAACTCATCACTATTGAGATATACTTGCTTAAAATCGTGTCTTGTTCTACAATTAACCCTTAATTAAGGCTCCTAGGAAAACTAGAATATAAATTACAGAGATATAACAAAGTTTTAGTCGGCAATTTCCAATTTCTAGTTTGTTTGGTATTTATTTATTTACGTTGACCCGTCAAACTGTCACTTTGATGGATGAATGAATGTCATTGTCAATTCCCAATAGTGCTGTAAATATCTCTTTCGGATTCGAAAGTAAATTGTCTTAAATCGATTATCAATTCTTATATTATTAATTATAAAAAATAATTATTTTAACTAACCAGCCTTATAAGACAACCCGCCTATCTAAAAAGTGATGGGTAAATTATTAAAGAATATTTCTGTTAATATTGTAAGATGATAGTGAAATTGCCCTGAAACTACACATTATTTTGGCTATTTAAGCAAGATAAAAAAAAATTGGTTGCCTGTAAAGTCGGTAAACAGGCGAAAGTTTTACGTGACAACGACTTTGAGTCTCTCTCGCTCTTAGGCGGGCTAACCATGCCCTAGTGGAAGGGACGCGTGCCTTTCACTTTTTATGTCTGTCTCTCTCGCTCTTAGGCGGGCTAACCATGCCCGAGTGGAAGGGACGCGTGCCTCTCACTCGCTCTCATTGTGAGCGCATAACGTGAGCGCAGCGTAACGCAGTTTCTTGAAGTGTCACCCGGCAAACCAATTTATAAGACGTTGTCACGTCAAAAGGAATATAGGCAAAGTAAGTAAAACAAACTTTGTAGAGATATAAAAAAATATTTTAATGAATATTTTCTTTCTTTTTAAATAAAAGTTTTGTTCCCAAGAAAATGTTAGATGGCGTTGTACCTACTACGTTACTGGGCCATTGCAAAAATGCCAAGATAAAAAAACATTGCGCCGAACCCTTTACGTGGCTCGGTTCAAGAAAGTCAGATTGTATTCAAAATCTCTGGAGATATTCGGATAATAATCTGGCTGACCTCTTATTTCATTTTATTCCTTATTTTCTATTTTTTATGGTTGAAGACAAGGACGTTGATAAGATATGCCGTTCCGTTCCTTCCAGTGACGTCGTAACAAGATCAGCGCCGTCTAGGCATCAGCTAGGAAAAGAATAAAAAGAAAATCCTTCAAAAAAAGGCATCTGGCATCGAAAAACTACTAATCGAATGGAGCGTACCTGGCAGCATTGTCAGAGCAATAGAGAAGATTTAGTAAGTCTTCATTTGAATCGATACCTTATTTGCTAATTTACAACACTACGAATGACCATTCTTTCATTCAGCCCAGCTCAATTCAGCTGTCACTTCACCACCATCCGACAGCCAACATCAAGTTCGACTTGTATAATCATTTTAAATTTCACGCGTGTTTAATTTCAAAATAAAACTCAGTAACATGTAGATAGATTCCAGTAAGATAGTGTTTTCTCCTCTTACGGTAAGTCAGAAGTCAAATTATTATGTTACCTAATTGTTTTCAAAAATATAACTGTCTCCTATTATAATTGCAATGAGATGTGTAATTTAATACCTGCGCAATTTTGAGGTAAAACAAATTGATCAATTACGGTATTTGATCATTTACTGTGCCTAGGAGCAGTAAATAATCATTGAAGAATATAGACAATTTTAATTATTTTTTATGTACCATAGGAACTAAATAAAATGATTAGATCTGTAATCTAAGTTTCGGTTTTTTAAATATAATTTTGTTACACCTCTACTCTTCTTTTTTTTTAATAAAAAACCGGCCAAGTGCGAGTCGAACTCGTGCACGAAGGGTTCCGTAAATTACAGTTAAATCAACCTATCTCAAAAACTATAAGAGATACTTTGATCAAACCAAAAATCGTTGAAAGAGTTAATTAGCATGCATCACCTCTATTTTTTTTAGAATTTTATACCCCGTAGTTATAAAAAGAGGGGGACATACTTTTACGACTTTGAGAGCTGATATCTCAAAACCGTTCACTTTAAGAAAAATGTTTTTTAGAAAACTTTATATCATTTTAAAAGACCTTTCCATTGATACCCCACACGGGTATGTACATCGAAAAAAAAAATTTCATCCCTCAGTTACATGTATGGGGGGCCCCACCCCCAATTCTTTTTTTTACTATTTAGTGTCATATTTTTGTAGCGGTTCATACAACACATATTCCCATCAAATTTCATCACTGTAGTACTTATAGTTTCCGAGTAAATCGGCTGTGACAGACGGACAGACGGACAGACGGACAGACGGACAGACGGACAGACGGACATGACGAAACTATAAGGGTTCCGTTTTTGCCATTTTGGCTACGGAACCCTAAAAATCTGAGATTAATGCGATTGAGTAGGTAGGCATGAAATAATCAAAAATCATAAACATGATATTAATTTGATGCTAATGCTGTTGTAATATATTTAATAAAATATTATTTACTGCCTTAAATACCACTGGGACCATAAGTTATTTAATACCTATTTTAATGTTATTAAATGAACAAAAAAGGGACTTTAAATATTTATAGTAGGTACAGTGGAATATATCCTTGAAAAATAAAAAACCTTCTCAATTTAAATGCAATCAATAAACACCTTTGTTTATAAAGAAATAAGGTGGATATTGCGGTAGTACAATATCAAATTAAGTATGATCCAAGTGAGTGAAGATTGATTGGTAAGTGCACATAGGTAGGTATGTATATGTTTATTTTATTTGTTGTAAAGAGATCAAGGTTTGTAAGTTTCACAGCTTGGTAACTATGTATGAACCTTTTACCTTAAGCTGTATGTGTTGAGTTTAATTTTTTTTTGTTATTTCTGCTGTTCAGCACAGAAACATCAGTAGAAAATTATTATATTATTTGTCCTTAAATATCCTGACTGTCAAGATATAAATTAAACAGAGAATTGTGATTATCCTAGTCAGAAAAATTTAAGATTTTTATATGTAACATTTTGTTGAATAAAAGACATTAATAAAATCATAAGGCAGAGTAGTAAGCATGAAAAAGGAAAATATAAAAATTAAAAATAATGTTACCCAACTCAACTGATTTGACTTTCCTGATTCAGCCAGGCAGACATTATTGGAAAAGAAAGAAAATGCTACCTACACAGAAATTAGAATTTTCCTTTTCAACTAATGTGTCAAGGTTAATTAAATTACAAATGACAAGTAATTAGATACAGGTATCCAAGTGTAACTATTTGACCGGGTTTAAAACAACTTCATTTAGTGAGAAAATAAACTGTTGCATACAATTAGTAGGCATCTACATTTCCAATTGTTTTCATACGAAAAAAATAAACACATACGTAAACCTTTTTGCATGATTTTGAATGAATTACTTCAAGTACGATCAATAGTTGTACATAAATCAGGGTAAACAGTAGTAAACTAATAGCATCGGGATTTCCCGCGCAGTTATGTGTAGGTAGCGTTCACTTGCAGCTGTATACCTAACATAATCTATACTTCCATAGTAATTTAATAAACATGAAATATTTTTTGTTTGTCTCTGTAAAGTGTCTGAAGCTACTGAACCAATTCGAAAATTCTTTCACTTTTTTAGAGCTACAATGTTCCTGAGTAACATAGGCTATATTTTATTCCGGTATGGGCAGTAGTCCCCCCAGGACGCGGGTGAATCCGCGGAAAAACAGCTAGTAATTAATACAGTCTTATTGGACGCGTTTAAACTGTTAATGACTAGAATTGCATAAATTGTACTTCACAATACAAGTAAGGGATTGGCAAAGCAAGGTTTATTTGAGGGCAGCAAATCCGGAGTTCAAATAGCTGTCACTTTAACACGTGAAATTATTATTAAAAAAAAAACCTGCAATGTCCATAGACTGCAAAAACAACCGGGAAAACTGCAAAAACAACTGAGAAAAAAATTGCTAAGAGTTTCCAAGCAGAAAAATGTACTATGTGCGTATTTACGTTGCTATTTGGGTGCAAAAGATTTCCCAGAATGTCCCAGATGCATTAGCAACTCATTGAATGAACCCTCCCTGTGAATGCAGCCTGAGGGAGTATCAGACTCTTACCGACTCAAACCCATCATGTTCCTTCTAGAGCCCTTCAAATAATTCATACGAACAATCTCGCAGCGCCGGCGTTCTATGTCAGCTGAATAATTATGTGCAACGTTATTATGTAATGCCTTCCTTTCTCTGTGATATATTTGGCTACACATGCTTTCGTACTGCATCCACGAGGATTGAATGGGTGCCATACTATAAAAATACTTACGAAGCGCATGATAGGTATCTTCCTTTCCCTTCGTCTCGTGACATCTATTTTGGTCGCATAGCTTAAAATGTTTTCAAGTCATTTAATAGCTTTTACTTTGCATTCTTTATTCCCTTTTAATAGCCATTACTTGCTGTGAGCAGTGTAAGCTTCAGCAAATATTTGAATGGGTAACTTTGGAACCTGGAAACAGTAACCTTCCAAATAAATCTCATATAGAAGAGTATGGATCTCTGGTCTGAAAAAAATATTATTATTAAATCCGAAATTAGGAAAGAACAGAGAGAAAATCACAACTCGCAAGTCATTGTACTTTTGTCATAGGAGTTTATTTTGAAAAAGAAGTTAATTGCTGCTCTAAAGGTATCTTTCGGCAATGATCATGCTGCACGTAGTTCATCGTGACATTTAGCTCCAGAATCTCTTGGACATCATAATGCTCAATGCCCTATAAAGAACCTTCCAGTGCCAACGTTTACACATGTCTGCACGAAAATATATTCGTGCATATCGATGTGTCCACTACGTGTACGTTACGCTATTTCTGTACAACATTCTCTTGGCACTGTCTTCTTACATAACATTGTTTAATAGTTCCTATCATTTTCTGAATGAAATTATCATAAGACTAATCTAAGCGTACAATTGTGGCACATTGTATTTTGGTAAGCTACATTTTATCATTCGTTTTATTGACGTGTTTATTCGTAGCACTTTCAATGTACCGTTTTATTGTCAAAGATTTATGGGTAACAATCGATTTTCATGGAAAACGATTTGCGTATGTCTCATAAAACAAAAGACACAAGCTAGAAAGAAAAGTAAGGACTAGCACCTAATAGTTTATGCGTCAAACAGGAGATATCACACACATTAAGGGTTGGCAAGTCTAAACAGTGTATCTGTAATCTGCCCATCACTTTCATGTAGGCCACAGCCCAGACATGTCATTTTCACTGTCTTGACTGCACCACGATCACGTTCACCAGTATCCTAATTACGTAATAGATATCTCTAGCCGTTTATTGCCATTGAACCTAGCTGATAAGCCTCTTTAGAGGTCGCTGTGACCTGTATAGTGTATAGTTTTACAAAACCCCACAAATCTTTAGTTGCGTGCCGGCAGCCGAAGCGTGTGGACGTGTTTTGTTATCGTAATTTTTGTTTATAATCGTGTACTACGAGTTTTTGAAGGTAATTTTTTTTGTCATATTTTTTACGAAAATTTAAATCTGGTTTTTACCAGCTTTGGTTTTGGCACTGTCCAAATATTAAACCAAATGTTATTTACCCCGTAGATAAGTACTGACGACCTTCGCTCATTAGTAACGTTTATCATTCAAAGTTATCTTATATACGAGAGTCGGGACATAGTAATTGCTCTTCTAATTATTGTGTATCATTGTAGGGTTTTCAAGTGCAAATATTTTTTATAAAGAATATTGCGTATCAATTTTTTAACGAGGTTGATTTGCGCTCTATCTGCAACTGATTTTCGCAATACTTATATGTATTGCGTTTTCTATGGAAGCAAATTACGAAAACGTCTCTCCGAAATCTTTTTTACGGTCATTACCTATATGACTATCAGGCTAGCCAAATATTCACAAATTATGAACATTAATTGGTGAATGAGAAAAGATCTAAGGTGGATCTAAGTTAGCAGGCGGTTCATAGTGGGACAAGTGCTATTTCGGCCATTTTAAACATTAAAAACTTTACTGACATGTTGATGACCACGAATCAGGATAAGTTTGTAAATATTTAAATAAGTGCAACATAACGTGATATTCCTGAACATACTTAGGTAAAGGAGTTATGAAATACCTATTTACACAAACGAACATTGAGGTCTTCTAACATACCCTGTTCTCAGATAATCAAGGGTCATCGTTGTTCCTTGGACCTATTTTATACATTGTTTGTGTACTGATAACGGTTAAGGATTAATGTCAATTTAATGTAGATTATTGTCAATATAATGTTTATCGTCATTTGATAATATACGCGTCCTCATGTCAATGCCTAGAGAGGTCAAAGTCCGAAGAAACCGGTATTTTATGCAGTTTTACCGGTTTTAATAGAAATTACGGTTTCTATACTTATGATTAAATTAATATTAATTTTCACGTTTGGAATTGTGTTAATGAACGAATCCAATGTATATTCTTTCCCAATTTGTTATTCAAAATAAATGTTTTTGTGTTCCTTCTAAGTTATTTTTAACTTTATTTTCCATTTTACATAACAAACGTCATACTGTCACAGATTACCACATACGTAGTTAGTGCGTAAGTACTGCTTCTACCAACAAAAAAAAATGTTTACCGATCTTCGTTCAGTTGAAGAGCTAAAACGTAGCTTCTTAATGTAAATCTACAAGGAAAAAGATATGACCCAGTGGTGCGACGTTTTCTTTATTTGCATAACGACAACAAACAGGTATGAGTGTGAGTTCAATGGCCGGCATTGGCACTCGATGTGTTGCCAAACAACTGTACGCGCGTTTCGAGTAAAATATCAAAGAGCAACCAACATTTTTTTTTTTTTTATATAGGCTCAGGTAGAGAGAGGAATTCTCTGGTCTGATAGTTCGATTAATTAGGAGAAGGCAATGTTGTTTGTGAAATATAATATAACCACCTAAGTACGTGCTGTTGTACCTATCCAAGTTTTTTTTTTTTTTATAATGTTAAAATTTATTATGAAATGTAGGCCACTTCGTGAAAAACGCCCAGTGGTTATGCGGTATACCAGGGAAGTAATTGCAGTTTTAAATAAATTGCAGGTGAATGCACCAATTTCATTTGACATTAATATAAAAGTACTTATGTTTGTAATTTATTAAAGGTTTGGTCTCTATCGTCCCTGAATAGTATGTTTGTTTTTAACCCCCGACGCAAAAACGACGGGGTGTTATAAGTTTTACGTGTCTGTGTGTGTGTGTGTGTGTGTGTGTGTGTGTGTGTGTGTGTGTGTGTGTGTGTGTATGTGGCATCGTAGCTCCCAAACGGATGATCCGATTGTAATGCGGTTTTTTTTGTTTAAAAGGTATGTCAGTCGGGAGTGTTCTTAGCTATGTTTGGTGGAAATCGGTTCAGGTCTTCAAGGTCATCAGCTCGTTTGCTAGATGTGATAGGAATGTTACACGCTCAGTTTACTTGCAAGTATATGTGGGATCTGAAATTTGAAACACTAATGTCTTTTGGAACCACTGAGCTGGTCTGCTGTTAGGGCACGAAGGTAGGAGACGTAACCCTGAACTGCCTTTTAGTAAACCCATCGAGTTTGGGCTCGTTGAATTTGTCTTGACGAGTCCTCTTCATGTTCCTGATTGACGAGAACCTGATGCTGGAAATGGGATGTGGCGGATGAAACCCTGGAATGCCGGAATGAAACGGATAAACCGATTTATATTTTTGCTGAAAATCTAGAATGTCCAAAGGTTAATCTTTATTGTTTCTCAATCTGTGCAATTCTCCCAGAGCCAGTTTGTCATGAGGATTTTTAAACAGCTTCCTTTGGCTGAGATCGCATATAGCGACCCCATCTTAAGATAAAATAAATTAAATGAAAGAAGGAAAAATTAAGGAGCTCCTTTAAAAAGCATGAAATAAAATTAAATAATAAATTTAAAAAAACCCCCGACCCAAAAAAAGTACGCAATAATTATGACAAAAGGTTAAAAACGCTGAACCCTATAAAAAGCAAAAAATAACTTTTAACACTACGTAAACTAAATTTTGACGTGTCGGGGGACCGCTTTTTACCTTCATAAATACTTACATAAATCAAATGATACCTACCTAATTATAGATAGTTCAACTCAGATTTGCGCGCGGCCCTATGTGTGCGTCGGCTTGTAAATATACAACTTTCATTCGTGTGACAGTGACGTCGTCCGAGCATGACGTGTTCTTTATCGCTTTTTGTTATGGGTACAGTCGTTTACGAAAATACTAATTATTCACGGAGAAATTTTTAAGGAGTCAGGTAAAGCGTTTCAAAAAATGAAACAACATTCAAAGCTTTTTATTATTATTAAATATGGTTTTTCATTATTTTCTCATACGTCTTTTCAAATTGACATTGACAGCATCTAAGAAATAAATGAGGTGAAATATCTAAGATGACTTAAATACTCCTTACATATTTTCTAGCTCGGGCTACGCGGACAATAAATAAAAGTGTGGACTAAGAATGTAAAAAGAGGTATAATCTAGTATAATAATGTAAACAAAATGTGTGGGGAATTTTAAAAAAATATATTGCTTCGCATAATGTCGACCAAAATAAGACGGAAATAATGAAACTCATAAATGAACGTTTAATGCCCGTTTTCACCAACAACCTCTTACCGTTTCCCTATCTAAATGCTACTTTTAGTAAGGATCCCTCCCAATTTGACACCTACCTAAATTCATTTTCACCACACTTGTACATGGATCCCTTAAGTAAGTGACAGATAACTAGTTCTACAAACGATAATGCAAAGTCGATATTTTATCGATAAAATGATTTTTCTGTACTTCTTAAGAAATAAACGTCTATCGAGTATATATTACTAAAGCCTGTGAGTTTTTTTTCTTGTGATGTTATTTTAATTTAACTTAAACTACATTACGCTATGTTTTATGCAATAAAACAGTAAAGAGGTTTTCTATAGGTGAATTTTTACCTATGTCATTCGCGCGTTTGTCAAATTGACTGATGTGTATGTGTACATAGAGTGAGGTTAATTTTGGGTTTATTATTGTCGAATAGATAAGTTTCTTTGGCAGAGAAGAGAAAACGAGGTTTTCTTCTGCAAGAAAGGTTTATCCTTTCTTGCAGAAGAAAAAGACAAGCTAGTGAAATTGCTGACGTCTCATAGAGACACAATATTAAACAAAAAACGGATGGGACCACGAACGAAGCCAAAAACAAAGCTTGGATCCAGTCACAAATAGTTTGAATGCGACAGGAACCCTTTACAGGTAAATGTGAATAATATCTGTGTATAATAATATAGTGTATTAAGATATTGCCGTACAACTGTGTTCCTTGTTTTACTGTCGGCTTCATTGTATTTTTGTTCTCCATGAGTTGATGGATTTAAGTATGGGGTTAAAATTATATATTTATTTAGTTTCAGGTGGTGCGAGAAATTGGAAAGACGTGTAAAAACATGCTGCGCCCAGCCCACCTCAAATTGAATTGGTGCAGGAGGATGATGATAATGTTTGGTACATCATATGAGGACTAATATTAAAATATTTGTTTACTATCTTTGTTTTAATTTACATAATTTATTATGTTCAATGTTAGCCTACTTCTTACCTCCAGAGGGTATATCCCTATCACCTAGGAGATAGGCTCCTCCATATTCACCATTTTCGAATCATTGGTATCTACTGCAGTTTTGGTATTTAAGGCCTATTCAAACCTGAGCGATATTCGCTGCCGCTGCGGGTAGAGGTAGATACCGTGCCGGTTTCGCTCAGGCATTTAGTATCAAGTATAGTTACCGGCACGGATATTGAGCTCTCGGCGGAAGAGTGGGGATCGCTTTGCGCACTGTACACAAGGCAATAAACCAATAAATGGCTTCTGCGCAGGTGAAGGTCAGGGCTCAATATCCGTGCCGATAACTATACCGCGGCTAGAGCGACCTGAGCGATATCCACTGCCGCTGTGGGTAGAAGTACATACCGCGCGGCAGCAGCGGCATGCATCCCGAACATCAACAGTAATATTAACGCATACCCACTGGGTTTTCTCTGTCGCAGGTGGTAGCGAATACCGCTTAGGTCTGAACAGTCATATTACCGCATACCCACAGGGTTTTCTCTGCCGTAGACGGTAGCGAATACCGCTTAGGTCTGAATAGGCCTATAGTTGTCCCGGCCACCGCGAAACTACATCAGTGATTACCAGATTTGCATCTGTTATGGTCTGTATATTTATGGACATGCAGGACTTCCTATTTTTGAATAATTCAGCGACATCACGACCTAGCAAGTGCATTCATAGCAAGTGATAACCTATAATCTTATAAAAAAGTCATGATCATCGTACTTTTTTCTCAGACATCTGCTCTTTCACGTAAGATAGGTACGTGGTCTTCTAATGATTATTATTTTACATATCCACAACCTCCACAGCTTCTAAACTTTCTAAAAGTTTACGTTTCTTTTTTTTTTTGCTTTTTAAACATGGTATTTTTGGTGTTACATAACATATAAAGGTACATTTCACTATCCATCGCCAGAAACGGTTCAAAATATGTTTGTATTCTGTAATGATAATGATAGGAGTTGTTTAAGCAGGCATCAATCGGGCTCCCAAGTTTAAGTGAAATTTTTAGGTTAAAATTGACACCTAGGCTTTGGTGAAAATGAAATTCTTATTAACCGTCAAATCCGTAGCGGACCCCAATCGGGGTCTGAACATCAATGTCACCGTAAGCTCGGTTTAGACCCCAATTGGGGTCTGCGAATCAGTCATACACTTTCCTAATTATTTACGCTCATATTTATTTTCTTTCCAATCAAACCACATTTGTGAGTACTAAATAAAATAACTAAATAAATTTAAATTATTTTTACGCATTCAAACCTTTCATATTTAGCATCCCGTTAGAAATATACCTTTTTAAAATCCAATCGTAATTACCGGGAATTCTGATCGAACTCGCCATGTTTGTTTACATTAGTTGTTTTTTTAAATTTGAAGACGCATAGACAAGATGGCGACGGTGATAGAAGTTTTGCATCGAATGATCCGATTCGTTAAAATAAAGAATCGATTTAATAATTTTATATTATAATATTACTAAATTGCACTTTTGTATAGGTACTTACCATAATCTGAAAATAAATTAGGAAAAGTAAAATGACTTAATTTATTTTGAAAAAAATGCTAGAAAATCAGTGGTAGAAAATACGTTGTAGCCGGAATAAAAAAAATCTTCGGTTTTTAGGATTTCTGAAGACGGCAAATGAAGACTTATTTATTTCTTCGGGTGTTTTATTCCTGTAGACCTGCCAAACTTAATGGCGATTCGTTACTTCCAACTTTTTAACTGAGCGGCAAAGCTATTTGAAGAGAGCCGTAGTTAGGTGTAGTTATCGCAAAATTTTATGACGATTTCATTGTTTGAAAGGGCAAATAGTTCGCTGTTCATCGAAAGCTGGTCCAAGATGGAAAGATGGCCGCCGCCGACTTATTTTTAACCGACTTCCCAAAAAGCGGAGGTTCTCAATTCGACCGTTTTTTTTGTATGTTTGTTACGCGATTACTCAGCCATTTATTTATCGATTTTAATGATTCTTTTTTTGTTTGATAGCGTATACTTCCGAGGTGGTCCCGTTATCATCAGGTCAGGATCTGATGATGGAACCTTGAGAAATCGAGGGCGACTTTCGAAAGTTGCAGAAATACATAGGTTGAAATCTTATCACTCAGGTGTTTGCCTGGTAACACTATTCAACACTGAAGGTTTTGAGCTGAACTGATGATGGAGACCAGTGAAGTTCGAGGGAACTCGACAACTGAATATTTAAACTTTCTCGTGTTTGTGCTTATATTATTTACGAGGCCTCTGCAACAGTGAAGGAGATGGAGACGAGAGAAGTTTGGTTGTCGAGATCCCTCGACCTTCTCTGGTCTCCATCATCAGGTCAGCTCCAAACCTTCACTGTTTCATAGTGTTCTCAGACATACATCTGAGTGTCAAGTTATAACCTTATCTATGCTTACAATTTTCGAGAGTTGCCCTCGATTTCTCAAGGTTTCCATCATCAGATCCTGGACCTAATAACAAATATGGGGAATATACCCTTTCGACCAAAAACAAACATCCAAATTGAGAACCACCTCCTTTTTGGGATTCGGTTAAAATATTTGGTGACTTTAAAATCAATCAATTATTATTATTGTTTCTCATCATCAAATAAGTACATTACTTTGGTAGTTACAAATTGCATTATATTTCAGAACACCAGGCTTACCCTCATCATCATCATCATCATCAGCCTATCGCAGTCCACTGCTGGACATAGGCCTCTCCAAGTGCACGCCACTGAGATCGATTGAAGTAGGCTAAATACCTCTATGAGCAGGCTTACCCTCCGCCGAAACAAAAATCTTAGAATTGTTCAGAAATAATATAAGAATAAATTAAAATTCCGTAATAGGTAATAAAAATTCAATTAAAGTTAAAAATTATTACGAATGACGCAACACCAAAATAAATAATACATATAAAAATTTAATGCTAAAATCTTTCATAAAACTTAAATATCTTTTTTCTTAACAACAAAAACAAATTGAACCTATAATTTAAAATTAATAAATAAAATTGAAATAAGTTGCTATTAAAAAAGATATATAAAATTGGTATTCGATTATTTATAATAAATATCCGATTTAGGTATCGAATGCACACCGATGATTGAAAAAAAAAATAAAACTCTATTCCAAACTCTACTTGTCTGTGACTTTGATCTTGTAAATATTGTTCATTTTTATTGTGTATTTTATGTGCTGATTTTTTAGTTATTGAACATAAATAAGTGCACGAAATGTATTGCAATGGATTGAAAATGTTATAAATATGACGTTTGTGATGTGTTTGAGAAAGTGATGCGATTATTTATTGGTAAGTTTTCACCAAATTTGAAATGCCTAACTTTTCGATAGACTTAAAAACACCGTAATTATTATATTTTTCTGAATTAACTGACCCCATTTGACCTTTGCACGTTGTTGTCAAATAAGTGAGCTCTAAAGTTATAGGTAAAATACTTCTAATCAGGCATTACGGACTTAGAATTCATGTGTTGAAAGTTAGTACAAATTTTTGACTTCCATGTCGCGATTCAAAATATCCCGCCGAATCAACGGTATAGTCATATGTCAAAATCTTGTCGAGCAGAGGGGTTAAGTGTTCCGTAAATGCTCCCTAAATTTAGGTATTCGTTGGTGAAAACGGGCATGAGTCAAATTGATGAAGGGATGTGGGGATACTTGTCGACATGTATAATAGAAAAAAGAAGAATACTATACACATTTTGACATGGAGTCAGAATTTATAATTCACCTTGAAGAGTAGCGAATCCGAAAATTCATCATTTGATTTTTCAAGTAGCGATTCATAATCATTTTAAATAAATAAACATTAAGGGCCTTACTACAAAAACTTTAAACCCTGTTTTACACTTGTCTAATAAAATTTTGGCTGCAAAATGAACCATATGTCAACGTCATAATTTGACATTTTTTTAGACAAGGCATAAACTGACGTTTAAAAGTTTTTGTGGTAAGACGGTAAATTACGTAATAACTGTTTTTCTTTAAACACCCGTATACAACCCCTAAATAACTGTATTGTACCCGACTGTACCTCTTGTCACGCACACAAAGTCACTGTATATGTACAAGGGTTACCCACACATAAGGCCGCGCGCACGACTGAGTTGAACTTACTATACAACATTCGTTTAAAAAATTTACATATCTAAAGTAATGAATTAGAGCGGTCCCCCGACACGACAAAATTTAGTTTACGTAGTGTTAAAAGTTATTTTTTGCTTTTTATAGGGTTCAGCGTTTTTAACCTTTTGTCATAATTATTGCGTACTTTTTTTGGGTCGGGGGTTTTTTTTGTATTTACTTATCTCGAGAGAATCCAGGCTGAGTTAAATGATAACTTTTGCATCATAGTCAACTGATGAAATAGTGATTGCGTCAAATGCCTTTTTAATTTAACTTTTTATCGGTTTTTGTATACTTTAAGATATGTGCGTTGTTTAGGCTATGAAGGGAGATTATGTTAATGAAGATTATTGCTTTAATTTAATTATAGACAGACATACCCGGTAATTTGAAAAACTGTCATAATGTAATTAATGGCACAACTAATGCTTTTAAGCCTATTACGGTATACGACCTAGATTTTGGCTTAGGCCGTCTAGACAGCGGTACGCAGGCGTATTAGAGTAAACCTAATCCTACTTACAATTTCTGCTACGTTATATTGATTGACCGAACCTTGTGTACTCGATACCGAAATCGGTTAGATTTGTGTACTTTGACTTCGGGTGTGGTGTACAAATATTTATCGGTATATTGCGTTATATCTTGTTTTTCTTCTGACGTCTTGTTGAGTCTACTTAAGAGTACCTAATAATGAGTTGATATTGCATTACATCCTGGTCGCTTGCTTTTTCTGTCAAAAAATAATCAAATGTTTGGAGATGACTTATCTGTTACTAAAAGTCTGAATTTTGTCACTGTTAAAGAAATGTTTATAGTAAGGTTCAAGTTTGGAACTGCTTATAGGATATAGGTAGGTATACCCAGTTACTTAAGAGTTATAACGTAGGAGAGTGGCATATTTATAGAATGTCTCGACGTCTAGAGACGCTCCATAGCACAGAGATCAGGCGTCTAATTTTCGTTAGACTGAAATCCAATGATATTGATCTCATTAGGCGTAGGAAGAAACCACAACAGAGTGATGTTCGAAAAGTGCTGATTTTGAGTCAATTTAGAAATAGGAACTTAAATGCTATTCAATTTTGGAAATGTAAACTTACGTAGTTTTTCAGACGTCGTTCTTGAATTTATTGGACAAAGCTGGGCAAACTTTAACGATCTCCGAAACCTAGCCAACAATTATTTCCAGTTCGATACAATCTCATAACTATGTTGGCAAGAATCAAAGTTTGTAGCAATAAAGGCTGTTCCAAGTCTGAGACTAAAATAGGCATAAACAACACACATTAATCAAATGTCCGAAGACCTATAAAATGGCATTGAATTAGAAACATGCAAAAGAATCCTTGTAACAATGATTGTCGATTGATTTGATTCTCCTCTGAAACAATCGTAGGAAGCCTGAACAATGACATAAATGCACTATGTATATGGCGATATACACATTCATAGAACACATACCTACTTATGACATTCCTTCAGTGGCAATTAAATGCATTAATATCGTAATTACAAGGGTAACCAAAAGGTTTTATTTGGCCGGAGTAGCTACATGGTCAGGTGTCATGTTTTTGGAAGTTGTCTTCCAAAATACTAGTTTCTTTAAAACATAAACGCGCTCATCATCAGGAAAATGTATTTAGAATTAGGTACCATTTTGGAATCCGTCATTGATTTTGATGCAAAGGCTGAACTTTGATATGCAACACAAAGTTTATTGTACTCGAGTGATAAGATGTGAAGAGGTAATCTAAACTCAGACGTACCTGAAAGTAGCAGTCGTAAAGTTGATACATATCTCTAAAGTATATAACCGTATGATAAAGTTAATTGATAAGGTGATTAATACGTAGATAGTTGTGACGACAAAGATCTGTAAGGAGATTATTTAACAACTATCAATCGTTGTTTCTTTGAAATTATATTATAGCAGAATATTAGACAGACGAATCTTAACTACTTATTTGATATCAATTAGTAGAATATCAACGTTATCCTTGGAACTAAACGATTGTGAGGCAAACTTATTGATGGAAATGTATCTTTAATGTGTACTTCATTACTTTTACATCGATGATTTCATGTCTGGTGCATATAAAAACTATATTCTTGTCAAGCTGAGAGGCTCTTTGCGCGAATCAAAAATAATACTTAGGAACTAGGTAATAATATTTTCTGTCATCACCCAATGTGCCTGAAAAAATTAATAAGTTAGGTAGACATTTAAATAAAACTACTTTTACGGATTTTATCGCGGTTATATTATATTATTTCGCGTAAGTGTCAGAAATCAATAAGTTAGGTAGATCCAATCCATACTCGATACCGATTTATACGATACATAATTTGATCTTCTAGTTCATGGATCTTATAATAGCAATACAGCAATTATCCTAGGAAAGGCACGTGCAGAATCCTTCTTTTATTTTGCCTTTTTGTGTTTTGTTCAACATGGCGTGTCTGCTGCCAAATTGGTTGAAATCTTTTTGTTCGTTCTTTTCAAAATAACAAACAAAAAGATGGTAATAGGCGGTTAGACTCGATTTTCTTGTGTGTTTTTAATTGTTATGAGTCAGAGATTTCAGAGTTCTAATTATCTTGACTTGTTCTTTCCGAAAAAGGAACGTGTAGGAGAATTTCAACGTATTTAAAGATGATTTAACTACTTATTATCAACTAACTTATAGTTTGTTCACATGTCTCACGTTGTATTATTTACATAATCATGCGCACATACAAAATCATTTAAGCATGTCTACAAACTGTGTAAACGTGACTAAAATAAGTAGCGTGTAGCCATTGTAATGTAAAACATTAGGTTGTTCTAATTGATCTTTTTATAGAGTGAGCTCACCTAGCGAACCCAGGTATCAAAGTTTTCTCAAACCCACCTCTGACTTAAAAAATCGCTGTCTCTGTATGTTGGTACCTGATGCCAGCTAAAACAGCTATCTGTAGTATAATTTGATGTTTATTGAGCTCTTATTAAGAGGTTTTCACCTTATATCTTAAATCCTTTTTTACAGTTTTTGCTATAAGTAGGTATTACGAAAAGTTGACTCTTGTCTTACAAATATTTAATTGCTGTTAAAACAATTTGATACGCTCTCATTGTTAATTCAAGTTCAAGTCCATTTTTTTCAGAACGATTTTGCTTCTAGCCACTTTCACTAGCACTTATGATATTATCCCTGCCTGCCTTCATCCGCCCTCTTCATAAAGCGAAGGAATAATAAAGTTATAGAAGGAACTCCACAGCAACACAACATTTACATATTCCATAAGTATATCTGTGTACCTATGTGTAACAACTGAACACTGACCGAGTTCTGTTCTGAGTAGCTACACTTGAATTAAACGCGCAATACACTTATGTCCTTCTATGACTTATGTCCTGAGGCCAATGCCAACATCTGGTCGAGCTTGCAGTCACGAGTGTACCACTTGTTTACTAATACAAATTCGAGTTTGTTTGTATATTTTTTTTGTCATGCTGTTACAAAATTATAAACCGGTAATCGAGATCAATGTCGTCTTGGTTTGGACTTTAGCACGAGACTGGTTCAAAAGCAGTCAAATATTGTCTAATTAAAATCAAAGAAAACTTTGTATTGCAATCTGGACTCTGGAATCGCCAATCTGGAATATGCTCTTCCCCGGTTTTTGGTGCAAAGAATGCATTATGTTACATCGGAAAAATAAGGTGCTCAATTATCGTAACCACATTTCCAAACAAGATTATTTTCGCAATGTACCGAGTATTGTTCCCTGCGGCACTCCTAATTCAAACATCGCATGCAGCTTGCAATCACGTTCATGGTTCTGATTATCCTAAGTACTACTTCTAGCTACGTCAGCATAGCGCCATTGCTATAGTCACGCTATGAGGTCGGAGATCGCAACTGCATAATACTTCAAGTTGCTATGTAATAGGTAGCTATAGATAGCCTATTGAACTTTGTGACTTTTACATTGTAGAAACACGCGGTGATAATTTTAGCACTACACTAATTAAAAAGTTTTAGTAGACGTTTAATTAATAGTAACTGCTTTTATGCAACTTCGTAGCTTAGGTAATAGCATAGTTTAAAAATACTTGAAAGTGAATGCAAATAGGTACTTAGAAAAAAAATATTTTCAATTTGTACCTGTATGGAAAAATGTTACGTTCATGTTTGTATTCCAAGTTAGTCCAAATTATAGCAATTTTACTTCAATTAACAACATGAATTCGCATTTCAGTGCTAATATTTTTTCCTCTCCAACTATACCGTATCTACCTAACTATCATTAACGACTATTGTTTTTTGCTCTATCTCAGATTATATAAGTACATTGACTGATAAGAAGGACATTAGACTTAGATTATGCAAATCATCTTTAGTGTTGTTATTTACCTTTCGCTTATTGACATCATCGTCTCGCTGGATTCCATAACATGAATCAATACTAAATACCTTTGCAGATTCTCTCCAAGCTTCGATAACTAGAAATCCTCAACACTAAATCAATTGTTTTCAGTCATATCAGATAAGACGATAATTATTTTGATGGACTACATACAATTTTTATTTTGTTGCTAAGTACATAAATCCTATTGGTTTTCAAAAGGAATAGACAATTTAAAAAATTGCTTTCGTGAATAGGTTGTTACCTTATCTTCTAAAATAATAAGTGTAGATTGTTTTGGCCTCACAAAAATCATGTGATGGGGAAATCTCTGACCTAGTACATGATCAACTTGTTTATAATAGAATAAAATAAACTTAACAGAACGTTATCCAAAGGTGATTTGCGCATCGCAATGTCATTCAGGTCGTGTCGGTCATTCGTGTCGCCAATAGATGGACATAGAGAGAATAACTTGACTTACTTGCTGATTTAACGCTGGTAACATATCATTGTTTTGCTAAAAAAAATTGCTACGGACCCCTGTATCTATGGATTTGCAAAATTCAGGTTGGCTGATTCGTGATTAGGTAAAACTTGCCGTTGAATAACCTAGATAAACTTAATAACCATAAAAATACGGTTAACGGTCGCAAGAATTGCAGTCTGTAAGATAAAAATATATCCAAGAAATTCTAAGAAAATTTTGGTTGATGGTGAGCAATTTTTTGTTTTTCGAAGGATTGATTGAAAAATGAACTTTTAATTCTGCAAAGCAAAAAAGTAACGAATCATGTTGACCCGAAAAACAAAGTCTATATGCAAAGCGTGTATGCAGGTGCTTTACATATTTTTTATATATAAGTATGTAAATAGATGCACTATCGTCCACGCGTATCTGTGTAAATTTATAACGTTTAAAGCCAATTAACTCTTGTTGAACAAGTTGACATTGCTGTTTATGCAGTGCAATATTTATAGTAGACCAATAACATGTATTAATATTATATGTCTGTAACTACAATTGCTTCTATTTATATCCTATCGCCACCCGATTTTATTCAAGCGTTGCCCAATTTCTGCGTTTTAGATAGATTTATTTTTATAATCGTCATCATCTAATACGACATACAAAAAATAAAATTATTTTCTGCTGATCACCGCTGTGATAAATTCGGTTCCAAAATGACTGGCGCAAATATGATGGATAACTGTGTTTCACATAAACGTACTAAATTTGTATTTTTTTGTTTCAGATCACCAACCAAAACACGCCGAAGGCACGACTCGAAACGAAATAAAAAAATCTAGTCAAATATTCACAATTCTTTACAAAATTTTAAAAATGAAATAATAAAAACAGCTGTGTTATTAAATTAATTTAAGATCGTACTTATATTTTATTTGATAGTTACTTTTGTTTATAAGTGTAAATAAAGAATGCAGATTTTGAAGGCGCGTTTCGCTCTAAGAGCGTCCGCGTCACAATTTCAAGCATGGAGCTCCGCGAAAGGACGTAATGCATCTTCGGTAAGTTTTTAAGCCTCGTCTTATGGTTACCATTCCGGGGATACAAAGTAGCGTACACAGCCTTTTTCTCCATGAAACTAGTAAAATAGTCATCATTTAATTCCTATATATAATTTCTGGAAGTGGGAAACCAGATTTTCACAAATCCATGACCTATTCTGGCATAATAAAAAATTGTCTCTGTTCTAATTAGGGTGGGCAACGGGCATGCTCCTGTAGTCTAGACATAAATTGTAGGTTCAACTTGCACTATGAATCACCCAAACAGGGCTTAGTATCACACTTAAACGTCCTTGTTCTATTCATATACGATATAATTAAGTATCATATTTATAATAATTACTTTACTACACACCGCCCGTATTTTATATCCAACTTTACATATATTTTTTTTAATATCTCGTGCGCAACTGTTATCAAAGTCCAAACAACATAAATCACAGCAGACAATAGTAAATAATTAGAATATCATAAAGACGGTTGCGCAATAAATATTTACATCTACAAGCTCTTTTAGTAAGTGACATGTAAATACCAATAAGTTATTGAAATGTCGTTTAGTTTCATTCATCCATGGTAGAGTAGACCACGTACCAAGTTTTACGTACAAACTTTTTATAAAGGTCAAAATATTTTTAGGATTGTTTCTTTAAGACAATTGACTTGTACAATTTAATCTCCATTTGTTTCCAAGTCACATTCTTTCTAAGCTATCAACTAGCTTGTAATGGTCGATAAATGGGTCTAGATGCAATAATTATGGTAGTATTAGAGTATAGCTCTTACAATAATTCAAACAGTCTCTTCACTGTCGGTCTTGTTGAGATCTATCGATAAGAGACCAGTAAATACTCCACTATTGGCACTCACTATATCTAATCGAGAAAATTACAGGGCTTTACTGTTACCATGCTAATAGCGTAGCATAGGATTTAGAATTTGTTTGATAATTTCTCCATTTATTCTGAAAAACAAAGCTAGAGGCGCTTCAGGCTATCCTAGCCGTAAACCCTTAGTTGGCACTTCGGTCCTCATGCAATTTTTTCTCTAAACGCACTTAATTAATTTTGCCTAGCTAAGTTAGTACTTAGTACCTATAGGTACCAGTTATCATCCCATATTTTACAAAGTATCCCATAAAAAAGAATCCTAGTTCTTAGGACTTATTACGGAGTTGACACTATTGCTAGAAATAAATCGCGTTAACGCAGCAGTTGCATGAGGAAAAAATAGTCAATAGGTCATTTACAGGAGAAATTCATTCATATCAACTCGTGTGTAAATACGCAATTACGAAGAATTTAAAGGAATCAATTAAAATATAATGATATGTATTGTTTAACGTTCCCATACCTATAGGTAAATAAACATTATTATCGTCGATATGCCTGAATACATATTTACCGAATTCCTAGCGCGATAACAGTCATTTGCTTATCACACTGCCACGTGCCTAGATCTCGAGAACGACCGTAGGACCTACCTACTAACTTTTAGAAGCACCTACTTACTGATTCATTTTATAAGTCAAAGCTGATTGAATTTTCAAAAAACTGAAACCGTAGCCATCATTGACCGTATTTCATTTTATATACAAAAGGACGGTACAAGTATATTATTAATTAGGACACAGTCCCCATGCGACCAAGGCTGTACAAATAAACCTTCCGATATCATATCAACATTACATAGATGACGTTGAAATAAAATAATTTAACACATTGTGGTCTTGACAATAACAAAAACATGATACAGGCTCGTTCCTTTTAAAAAATGAAGAAAACGTGTACCTACCTATCATTATAATCCAATTAATTTGGGCTCATTTAAAAATGTTATTTAATAACATTTTTGAAGTGGAATTCACAAATTGAATAGCAGAAGCCGATAAGGTTTATGAGTTTACATGTCTCTGCGTATGAGATCCGTAGCTAATTAATCGGCTAGTTAATACTAATTACTTTTTCATGCATGCTTATCAATTAGCGTTTCTTACGAGTACCTAATTGTTATCGGTTGTTCACCTCTTAAGGGGGCCTAAGAGTCCCATTCCCATTGTTCCACTATCAGAATATTTCTTAAGTAGCTTTGAACACGGTACCTTATTAATAACTTTCAACGAGGAACTGGCACCTAAACCAAAACTTGAATACCTATAAAGAAATCTGTGTACTTAATTTTCTTGTCATTTCTTTCTTTCGGATCCCTCTTCAACGTAGTCCTGAAAATACCTACTAGTTTAATTGTTTCTGATTTATGACTTTTTCTACCTCTGTTGGTAATGAAGGAATTCTTCTAATTCCACGGCTGGCGTGACAATCATACACTGTTCATTTGTTTTATCGTTATCAATAGCAGCAAACCATGAAGTTTTATGTGTTTATTGCACTTATGCCTTATCCGAGTTTAGGTTCACAACGACCACGAATATTTACAACATTGCCGAATGACTAGATTTTTTATTTGTATTCTGATAAGATATTTTTAGTCAACAAAACGCCTTTACGAAGATGTATGTAAATATAACGTTATTGAATCTTTCGTTTTGCTGGTTACCTGATGAGCGTTTGCGTTACTTCGTTTTAATTTCCGATTGGCATAGGAAGCAGTCGAGGAAAGCGACATTATAAACACTTCCGTTCTAGTATACAAATAT
This sequence comes from Helicoverpa armigera, assembly GCF_030705265.1. Taxonomy (NCBI): domain Eukaryota; kingdom Metazoa; phylum Arthropoda; class Insecta; order Lepidoptera; family Noctuidae; genus Helicoverpa; species Helicoverpa armigera. Next base: position 8,953,202 of record NC_087135.1, on the reverse strand, counting down.
AACATTAATCTGCCAATATGTCTGAGTCCGAATTTTATGAACGTTCGTTTAAAATACCTATCGACGTAGATTTCATATCAACATCAGAATTGTACCTACCGTGACCCCCAAAACATCCGTCCTCGTAGAAACATCGTTGTGCGTTTAGCGTAAAGATAAACAATCGACTATCAGTTCAAACGCGTTTGTGGCCATGATTATGGGCTATTAAACGATCTTTGGCAAGCAGAAACCTTAGAAAGTACTTCTAAAGTAAACCTCAATTTATGTTATTACCACCGCATTAGACTTCATAAGATCAGCCCAATTTAAGATTGATAATTTTCCATGGTCTCATATTCCTGGTTGCAATCTTCTTTAAAGTTACGGAAAAACAGGATGTAGCATGGGACCTCCGGCAGTTCAGAACCAGTCTATCTATGTGGATGACTTGGTGTGAGGGATGCAATTTTATGTTATAGTTGTATCCACTTCCAATCAAATGAAATAATATGAATATGAAACATGAAAAGCTTTTTTTCACGTCACGTAGTTTTAATAACCTGGCGTATTATAAGTATCAAGTATGATGCTCATTAAAATAACCATAGTGTACAACCTCATTAATACTAATGTCTTCCTAATGTAACCTTTTTGCAGAAAGCGAAGCCAGAATACAAGCCGATCAGAAGCGTCTTGGTTGCAAACAGAGGAGAAATTGCCATCAGAGTGTTCAGAGCATGTACTGAGCTGGGAATCCGGTCCGTCGCCATCTACAGCGAACAGGACAAACTGCAGATGCACAGGTAAAATGCTCTAGTTCAGCCAAAGCAAGATATTTTCTTCTGCACACACTTACATAAAAACAAGTTATGACCTTTCTCACCTTTCAATCTGCCCATATCACGGTCTGACCTACCACTTCACCGCGAAAGAATAATGACAGGCGCTCATTTGCGTTCTTAATCATGGGATCTGGATTGCACTGTGAAATAAATTATTCTTGTATGTAAATACGTAGCTTACAATGACCTTCACAATTAGGTATAACAAAAACGCAGTTTTAATCTAATCATCATCATAATTCATATATTGATAGCCAATCCTATAAGATGATAGTCTTACGATTACTATTGTTTTGATAATCGATATCATTGTAGGTACCAAATGATATCATCTTTATTTGACCTGAACGCACATGTTTTCTTTGAAGTAATCTACAAACGATGCTTGTAATTTTTCTTCCAGACAAAAAGCCGACGAATCATATTTAGTCGGCAAAGGTCTACCTCCAGTTGAAGCGTACCTCAGTATTCCTGAAATCATCAGAGTCGCCAAGGAAAATGATGTGGACGCTGTGCATCCCGGTTATGGTCTTCTGTCTGAGAGGTAAGATTTGGTATATCTTAATTAAATAACTGTCGCATTGGTTTTGACAAAAGGCAGCGAACCTAAGAAATAAATAATGCACACAGGAGTTGAGAGAGAGACTTGCTTAATAATTGGAGGCATAGGGTTAAAACGTAATAAATCCAACATTTTTAAAAGTTAGCTCCACAAAAAATACATTTGTTAAAATAAAACTCACTTTGACGACCTCTGTGGCGCAATGGTCACCAAGCCGGACTGCCGAATCTGAGGTCCCGGGTTCGATTCCCGGTTCGGTCGACATTTGTGTGATGAGCATGCTTGTTAGCCGTGGTCTGGGTGTTACAATATGTATTTATAAATATGTATATGTGTAGCTATAAGTAGTTTATCAGTTGTGTTAGCACCCATAACACAAGTTAATTAATAACTTACCATGGGGCTAACCAACCGTGTGTGAAAAGGTGTCCCGACATTATTATTATTATTATAAATGTATGTCTCTTCCAGACCTCGGGACTATAGAGTCCCGGATTTTTGGGAGGCGAACGTGGGGCCGAAGCCAACACGCTGAAGCCCTTTTGAGACAACTTTAATGAAATGGCGACACAAAACCGACGATTATCCCTGTATACACTATAGAAATGTACCCAAGGACAATCCCCGGTTCTGTGCTAAACTATTGCTAACTATGGATGAAAACTACTTGGGCTATTGTGATGGGATGCTAGTGGACTAGGAATGGGGAAACTACGGGAACTATGGCACCTGCCGATAACAATGTTTGCACACGTAAAAATGGCAGGTGGAGACTCGCCAACTCACTTACTGGGCCCCCGGGAATCAGTCACTGAATAGCAACAAGAGGGCAACAGGTACATGAGCGGCTGAGAAGGGTGAGGATACCTCGGGGGACTTTAAACGCAGATCACGCGCTCCCTGTGGGTCCAGCATCACCGGCCCACTCGCCACTTACCACGAGGCACCTACCCTCCGAGCATTGCTCTAGCGACTCCACTCTGACCGGCCGGTGAAGGCAAGCCAAGAGGCGGGAGACCTATCCCCCGTCATGCTTCACTCCGGCAAGCCGGAGATGGGGGACAGTATACTCTCCCTGGAGCACTCGGATATATAGCCCCGCGGGGTCGCTACTCCCCGTCATCCGCCTCAGATGCCCTGCGGGGCTTATTATTATTATTACTCACTGACCTGGGAAGTGCATTTCTAAAAAAACCTTTGTGTCTAACATTATAGGGCAGACTTCGCTCAAGCAATCCTCGACGCCGGCCTCCGATTTATCGGTCCATCCCCATTCGTGGTGCAGCAGATGGGAGACAAAGTTGCCGCTAGGAAAGCTGCCATCGATGCTAGTAAGTTCAAAGTTAAAAAACAGTCATCATCAACATAACTAAAACAAAATTAATAAACATTCATAAAAAAAAAGATCCCGATGAATTGAGAACCTCCTCCTTTTTGGGAAGTCGGTTAAAAAACGTGCAGAAGGATTTGCAAGAATAATAGTGACATCCTATCCCATAAATGCTCCAGCGATCACGGCACTTGGGTTGTCCGGCTTCGGACGTGGGCCTCCTCCAAATCATTCCATTTCTGCCTCCTTCATCGACCCATATCATATTATTTATATGTTACAGCCAAAGTGATTAAATATATATTATACATAATGACTGGTCATTGTATATAATACCCAAATTGACTAGACAGTTTGATAGATTAATCAATTTATCTGGATCTAATTCATAATATAATAGCTGGTCAAAGTTAGCCAAAGTAATAAATATGTTATAATCGTCTGACTACTTACTAATTCTTAGAAACGGCTCAAGTTATCATCGACTATTTTTATGATAAATCATCATCAAATGATTCCTCCCACTGTGGGAGAGCAGCGTGAGGGACTCAGAGAGCGTGAGCGTGAGCGTGCAGCGTGAGGTCAGACTGTTAGTGGCTTAAACCCACGCGTGACACAAAGACGCGCCGCCGAGACGGGTCCTTGTCTCCCTGGAGACGGAAGGCAGATAAGGCACCCGAACTCATCGCACAGGCCCACGTCTACGGTGGCTGGGAGTCGCCTCTCGACCACACAGAAGGAGACGATGGCATCCCAGTACCTCTCGCCCCGGACCTTGGCTAGAACCAGGGCCGGGCACGAGAGGTCGCCGCTGCCGACTGCCTCGACGAGGACACGGTCGTGCCCTTCCCGGGCAGGGCACCCACCGGGCCGTCCGTACAGTGGCCCGAGCCACACTTCAAAGAGGGGACTTTTCGCTACTATTATGGGGTGCCCTGCACTGTGCTAACTAGCCTTTTTCGAATTATATTAAGGTCAGCTACCAGGCACTTTAGTTAGTTAACATGAAATAATGATCTTTACCTACTTGTTTTATTACATTATCTAAGTCTATGGAGATATTATGAAAAATTGCTAGTTATTGTGATTAATTCTGTGTCAATTATCACTTTATCCAAATTGAATAGACATTATAAATAATAGCTAGATAATATGTATGTATAATATGCGGACTTATTACTTTGGCTGTAACATATACATTCATTAGGTAAAAGTACATAGTTGAGAAAAGGCTCAGGAGATGATAAGGTAAAAATACATATGTAATTTTCTTTTCTAGGGGTACCAATTGTCCCGGGTACTGACGGTCCGGTAACGACCAAGGAGGAAGCACTTTCCTTCTGCCAAAAACATGGTCTTCCAGTTATCTTCAAGGTATTTGAAAAAAGCTTTTATATTATCTTTTTCGTGCGTATAGGCTCGGTTTGGCTTACGAGCGGGACGTTCCCATCTTCGCTTCGGTACATCTAAAACATTATTACTTAAAGGAATCCGAAAATATATTACGTCTCTTGTTTTTATATTTTAATCGTTCCTGATTAACTGATAATTCGGTAACAAACAACATTTGTTACATTGCCCGATAATAAATAGCTCGGTCATGCTATCTAAAGTGCTGATTTTTTGTGGGCGTGGCACTCTTTGCTTATATTAATGAAAGCGAAATTAGGTATTTATTTAGCTTTACCTCCTGGTAATTGTGACGTCACATACAAACATTATTGGAACTGATACTCTAAAAAAATAATTTTCTAGTTTTGTTGGTGTTAAATAAGTGGTTTAGTTTTTTTCTCAATCAATCAAAATCTTTTTATTTCACATAGGCCTTTGTAGGCACCTATGAAACGTCACATTAGTTGCACGGTTCCAAACATTTGTGGTCTCATGGAGAAGAGCCGGCAAGAAACTCCATAGACAGACGATGGTGATTTGTTCCCACAAAAGTGTTGTACCATGCTGGTTAACTTTGGTGTTCTTTCGTGTTCCTGTGTGCGGATGTTGTTGCGAGTTGCCTTTAAGTCAACAACTGTACTACTTTAAAATTCTCCCATTCCAGGCTGCATACGGTGGAGGTGGACGAGGTATGCGAGTAGTGAAAGAAATGAGTGAGGTAACATCCGCCTTCGAGCGAGCCTCCTCCGAAGCACTGGGAGCATTCGGCAACGGTTCCATGTTCATCGAGAGGTTTATTGAGAGACCGCGTCATATTGAAGTGCAGCTGTTAGGTGAGACATGAGTTTTTGTGAAATTCGCAGTTATAGATCAATCCATTACTATATTTGCCTGTGTTTTGTCGCCCGAACGGGCAGAAAAACTGTCGAGGAAAGCAGATGAGATACGGCCTTGCCCGATATTATTTTTTGTGCAAGAAGCGCGAAGTCTAGTATTATCCACCTGTGAATTAGATATTTTTTTTTTACATAACTTTTCCCTTTTGCAGGTGACAAGGCCGGCAACGTAGTTCACCTTTACGAACGTGATTGCTCCGTACAGAGAAGGCATCAAAAAGTTGTAGAAATTGCACCTGCACCCGGTTTGGACCCCGAGGTATATTACAACCAGCTTTAATAAAACTGATTATAATTTCTTTGCTCTGTCCTACTTCACGTGGAGTCAGTCAGTCTCGTTTTAGTTTCGAACTTTGCAGAGTTTCAAACTAAGAATGTCTACATGTCTCCTAAAAAGTTGGGACATTCCTGCGAGTTATTTTCAAGCCATTATTTGCAAAATCTATTGTCTTTATTTTAACAAGCTATCATATACATTGACGGTTAACAAACTATTTGCAGACCCGTAAGAAGATGACGGACTGCGCCGTGCACTTGGCTCGGTCTGTCGGCTACGAGAACGCGGGTACCGTGGAGTTCCTACTCGATGATAAAGGCAATTTCTACTTCATCGAAGTCAACGCTAGGTAAGCGGATACAGGTGCAAAAGGTACCGAGGGCAATTGGTGACTCAGACGCTATTTTTAATCGATTATAATACAAAAATTCCAATAATTAATACTTACATATACCCTATTACTCCCCAGATTACAAGTCGAACACACAATCACAGAAGAGGTAACAGGCATAGATTTAGTACAATCGCAAATCCGAGTGGCAGAAGGTATGACGTTACCCGAACTGGGACTAACGCAAGACAAGATCAGAGCAGAAGGATTTGCGATACAATGCCGAGTTACCACTGAAGATCCCGCTAACAATTTCCAGCCTAGCACCGGACGAATTGAAGTGTTCAGGTACCTTACTTTCTACATTTATTTAGGTATTTTTTACTTTCTAACGGCCAGTTTCTTCATCAAAAGTTAAAGTTAAAGTAATGTCTAAAGTAAAAGTAACGGTCAAATTCGTTTTTTCAAGGCGAAAGTGACAGCAAAATTCATAGAATAATTGAATTTAACCGTTACTTTAACTTTAGACATTACTTTGACTTTTACTTTGGCTTTAACTTTTGATGAAGAAACTGGCTGTAAGAAAGCAGGCGAGCTTAATCAGAAGCTTAATCAAAGTTTTAAAGTCTTGTGTGGGGGCGCCCTAATTTTTTGTCGATTTTGGATTTTGAATAAAACCTATTTTTAGCTATGGCTGTTTGAATTTCCACGTCACGTAGCACTGAGTGACTGACAGCAGCTGTCATCAGCACACAAATCATTTATTGAACTCGCTTTTGAAATGATGAACACAAATGTTTAGACATTGAATATTATTTTATTTTTATATTATATTTTTATCGAAAATCATAAAGTGCACTTTACATTCAGGTCTGGTGAGGGTATGGGCATCCGTCTAGACTCTGCGTCAACATACGCTGGTGCCGTCATCTCTCCATACTACGACTCGCTTCTTGTTAAGGTAAATACTTCAAATGCCAGCGGGACATTCAAAAACAAAATTGTGTTTTGATATTTTGTGTAGTACCTATAAGTTCCTCATCTAATTGTTACCCGACGTGAGCTCGACTTCTTACAATTCAAATATAATCCGAACGAAAGCGACTCAAAATGTAAGAAAACTTCATATTCTTTAAAAAATATATTTTCCTCACAAAGGTAATTTCCCACGCATACGACCTGCCAGCATCGGCCGCTAAAATGAACCGAGCTCTCCGTGAGTTCCGTATCCGCGGCGTCAAGACCAACATTCCGTTCTTGCTCAACGTGCTGGAAAACCAGAAGTTCCTTAATGGTAAGCTATTAAGGGTCCGTACTCAAAAAGAAAAACTTCGCTGTTTGTCCGACCATGTTTTATAGTGTTATTCATGACACAAACAAATATGAATTAATTTGTGCTATAAGTAATCTTCAAATATTTTTTTGTACATAATGTATAATTCACTTTTAAATTATAATACTTCACACAAATCTTAATTCAGTTAGGCAAAATCTTTTATCTTAAAGGACCAAACGCTAGAGCCACCATAAAACCTAATACTTTCCGCAGGCGCCCTGGACACGTACTTCATCGACGAGAATCCCCAACTCTTCATGTTTAAAGTATCGCAGAACAGAGCTCAAAAAATCCTCAATTACCTCGGACAAGTACTTGTGAACGGCCCCGCTACTCCTCTGGCCACTAAGATACCGCCCGCTAACGTCAAGCCGTACATTCCACCCGTACCGCTGGGTAAGTTGCACAATAAATATAGGTGAATCGTGTAGGAGAACAAATCCGACGTGCTCCATTTTAGGTACCCTTGAACTAAAGGGCAAATGCTAGTGAGTTTAAAGGTGAGATTAAAAGATGGTTTAAAATCAAAGTTTTTATGAGGACGTAAAGTTTTTTAAGAATACTAAATGGGATTATTCAATATTTAGGGAGATAAAAAATTGGGTGTTAGATGCCTTCAAGGGCTAAGAAAGATGAAGCGATAACGGATATTTCATACAATTGGAGTTTGCAGATTGAAATATTAACTTGGATTTTGCATGAGTAAAAACTCGATTCAGTATAAAAATGCTAATAATGAAACTGGCAATAAATTAACATGGAAACTAAAATTTAACAAAAAGTAATGGTTTTGTCCCCCATTAACAAAGTGAATGGGCATTCATTGGAGGATGAAATTTTATTCCAAATTGTTATAAATCGTTCTAAACAACTTTTCAACGATTTTTTCCAGTACATCGCAATGGGTATGGTAGGTTTCAAAATTTAGCTTTAGAAAAATATTTTGCCATATTATGTATTATGAGCAGTGTATAGATGTATAATCCAAAGCTTTGCCTATTTATTTAGCAAACCTATGTATTTGGGACAGAACTCATCCCATTGGAGCACGGGCTAAGAAATGTTTTATGTTCTTAATATACTTTATTATATGACTAAAATTTCATGCTTCAGTTTGTTTATTATGCAATAAAATATATAAGTTTTATCTTTATTGCAATTAATTTTATTTTTAATCCTGTCTGTGAACTCACAGGAGATAATACCTTGATTTAAAAAGTTTTGCACGCCTTTTCATAATTCAATTAAAAATACATTTTTTTATTCTAAGACGAAGAGGAAATATCAGGTTTTGGAATAACTGTAAAACTCCTACATGAAGAATCTTAGGTGTTGCAAAATATTTTGAATCACAATAATATTTATAATTGATGTTGTTTCTGTATTGGTATTCATACAGCCATTTTTTTTTAATTCTGCACGTCACACATTCCCGCACAGCCATTATTTCAGTTAACATTTTTTCAGACCTATCCCCTGAGGCTATTAAATTGCAAGAAGCAACAGGGGAAAACACAGGTAAGCCTACTTTTTGTTCTAGTGTTAGATCAAAACGTTTTTGAACATATTTTTTTACTGTTTTTTTTTTTCAAGCTTCGCCCGATCATTTTATTGGTTGTAGTGTATGTGTGGTGGCCTTATCGTAGACTTGACCACTTCATGAAAAGATTTGACCATTTCATGAAATAGTCGCGTTTCATGAAATGTCTCACTGTCTGTTGGCCACATCATGATGTGGCTTGGGCAAATCAATGATAAGAAATCGTTTCTCGATATGTGCAACTGAAAACTCGGCTTCTTCATAAAATGGTCAAAATTAATTGATCACATCGTAAAATAGTTATGTAAATGCGCCCCTAGGGGCGCTGCCAGCGCTTTGTTTATGTTTGAAGATGGCAGCCGTTGACTGCAATGACAATTCTCTTAGCGAAAAATTTTGAAGAACATCATTTACTTGGTATATTTAAAAATCCATACTAGCAAACATCATCGTGTTTTTATGTAACTGATATAATTCTACATTGGAGAATTATAACAACGTTTTATTATTTATTAGGTTATAAAACAAATCAAGAACAGTAGGGTGACCACGCGAAAGAATTCCATGGACTATTACTGACTGTCAAAATATGACGTTATGGAAAATATATTTAAAAAAAAATGTCGACGAACCTACTATCCGTATAATTCCAATGGAGAAGTATTTTGAAATATTAAAGGAAGTTCATAAAACTGTTGGACACATAAAAGATAGGCTTTATAATGGCGTCCACGGCCGATTTCGGCCACGGCGGCTGTTGTCATTTTAAGGAGACCAGCCAGCTGCGCAGGACATATTACCTATAGTGCACGAGCATTTGCGTAGACACAGGTGCACTCCCTAACTCCCAGAACCCGACACGGCATGGGCATGGATGGGACGGCAATCCAACACGACCGGAAGGAGATCAGGCGTAGGACCGACATTTACGTGCTCTCCGATGCACAATCACCAACTTCCAGGCTGTGGGCTGTTTCATGAAAGTCTCTAAAACTCACAAAGCGAACCCGAGACCTCGTGCTCAGCAGCTGCGCTTGCGATTGCTAGACCAACTAGGCAGTGAACCTACCTAGATCTAGACCTAGATTCCTAAAATGTTACTAAAGTTCCTTTTTTATTTAAATAATAATGTATATTGGACATAAAGGACAATGAACAAGTTCTTACTCTTAATATTTGCAATTGAAGTTTTGAAAAAAACCTAAGTTTTTTTGCCTCCTGACAATTTTGAGCTGTGAAAAATTTCACAACTACCAGATTTCATTAAATTAAACTCCAATGGGTCTACGCGAGTTTCTCCCAACCCAAAATATTTTGGATTTATATTAAATATTTTATGGATACCCTATTTTACCATAAGGCCAGACGTGGATGACAAAATCGAGAAATGATGACGATTTCACGATCTGGTTAAATTAACATGAACATTTCATGAAACGCGACCATTTCATGAAATGCTCGAGTTTTTCATGAAGTGGTCAATTCTACGATATGGCTACGACATATGCTCTACCTACATGTTCCAGATTGGGACATGCCTTGTGATTAATATTCTAAATGTTGTTATGTAGTATATATATTATTTTGCTTTTATTGTTTAATTGACATTTGGAAAAAATACCTACCTTCGTAGATGCGACTCTTTTATAAAAGAAAATGTCTATAGTGCCACCGCAGTTTTTTTGAGACGATTCCATTGTACTGACTGATAGCTAAAAAGCTAGTAAATATGTATTGTGTTATTTAACGTAGCATAGCTACATCTAAAAGTATAATTTGGGGGGACTCCTACCATTAACCAGGAATTTTCTAAGAAAAGTTTACCTATTCCCGGCATTTGCATGTAAGGTAACCTAACGTAAATATAAAAAGTGTGTTCTTACTCAATAATATTAATAAGTTTCACCTCCCCTCGGGAAACAATAACAACAAAAACAAAATAAAGTCATCTTACAAAAATCGAGGTTTTAACATTGTTAATAGCTTTTATGCTACTGCTCCACCTGCGTCTTAACGCGTTAAATTTTGGCATTACGCAGATGTGGCCAACGTTTTAATGGCAATTTATACTAATGGCATTATTAATAGCATTAAACGTTAAGCGATAACTCGGGTGTCGGTTTTTTGGACACATCAAAGGGTTTTAGTGCGTAGCTTAGAGCGCTAAGTGATGTTGGCTACATTAATGCCATCTCATTGCACGCATGCAAGGACGAGTGTAGATACTTTGTTTAAGTTGTAACTGCATTTTACGAGCACGATAATGGAATGGTCAAATGAGAAAGCTTTAGTTTTTAGAATTATTTTGTTTGTCTGAGTTTAACCTCTTTAATGTGTGTTAACGCGTTACTTCATGAGGGATTAACTCTTTGCGTAAGTGTAGCCAACACGCATCTTTAATGCAATAAGTAACGTGTAGTTGGCCATTGACATTAACGTTAACGCTAATGCAGGTGGAGCAGGAGCATGAGATGTAGTTGAGCTAAAGTAAATAAAAATATATTAATACAGAATAAAAATTAAATTATCAGTCAGATGTCGATTCGTTTTAGTTTTAAGTGTATTTGTTGAAGAATCCATTACTAAAAACGAACTTCTCTTTACTCAATCTTACAGCTATCCAACCCCCCAGAGGTTACAAACAGATTCTCACCGAGGGCGGTCCTGCGGCCTTTGTTAAGGCCGTCAGACAGCATAGGGGCTTGTTGCTCATGGATACCACCTTCAGGGATGCTCATCAGTCCCTGTTAGCCACCAGAGTCAGGACACATGACCTGCTGGCCGTGTCACCCTATGTCGCTCACAACTTCAGTAACCTGTACTCGCTCGAGAATTGGGGTGGAGCTACTTTTGATGTTGCCTTGAGGTGAGTGCTTTACGAGTATGAATACATAAGAAATAAAACGTATTCTAGGATGCTCCAGTTTTTAGATAGTCTGAAGTAAGCATTTCAAGCTATCTCTCGATTCCGTTTCCTTGTCAAAACGTTGTTCCATGGTCAACACGTGCGCGTCAAAGCTTGGAAATAGAACGCCTGCATACGCCACGGCGGCATCGGTCGTAATCGATTTTATCCTCGTCCCTGACTCGGTTCTGATGTGTGGATTATAAGCAATCGCAGCTGACTGCGAATATTCCAAAGTGATTCGCTCTTATAGTTTTCACTTACTTTAAATATTTCCTTCAAACCCAAAAAATAAATCTACAGATTCCTCCACGAGTGTCCATGGGAGCGGCTCCGAGACATGCGGCGTCTGATCCCCAACATCCCCTTCCAGATGTTATTGCGAGGCGCCAACGCCGTCGGCTACACTAACTACCCCGACAACGTCGTCTTCAAGTTCTGTGAGATGGCTGTGAGTATAACAGAAACAATGTTACTGATTTAGTATATTAGATACTAAAAAGAGAAAAGGGGCCTCTGCCACGTCGTCTTATATAATTTTTATTTGGATCTCAGCGAAATCACTGGAACTTTTTCTTTCCAAAAATGCAAATCAGATTTGTATAAGTAAAAAGTCTTGAGTACCATCAAATCTCAATTTATTTAGCCATATCCCTCAAAACTCAATTAAAATCCTCAGGTTAAAAACGGCATGGACATCTTCCGAGTATTCGACTCCCTAAACTATCTTCCAAACTTAATCCTTGGAATGGAAGCCGCGGGCAAAGCCGGTGGTGTGGTCGAAGCTGCCATCTCTTACACAGGCGATGTGTCCGATCCCAACAAGAAGAAATATGACCTCATATACTATCAGAAATTAGCTGATCAGTTGGTGAAAGCTGGAACCCATGTGTTGTGTATTAAGGACATGGCGGGGCTTTTGAAGCCTCAGGCTGCTAAGTAAGTCCCAAAATATTGTATAATTCCTTATTCCTCGATATTTCTGCCAATAAATCTATGTAGAAGTAAACATGATGCAGGCAATTACAATATTTTAGCTTATTTCGATTCATCACTAGGTAATACTTTATTCATGTTCCCTTGTTCAGGTTGCTAATTGGAGCCATTCGCGACAAACACCCGGACATTCCAATTCACGTGCACACACACGACACATCCGGCGCTGGCGTCGCCTCTATGCTGGCATGTGCCGAGGCTGGCGCTGATATCGTGGACGTGGCCGTGGACTCCATGTCTGGCCTGACCAGCCAGCCCAGCATGGGCGCGATAGTCGCGTCCCTGCAGAGAACTAAGCTGGACACGAGTAAGTACAGTTCGTCCCAAACTTGGCGGCTCGGAACATCGCGCGATTCGTTGCACGGAATTCCGTTCAACACAAAATTAAACCTTTGTCTTTTCCTTCTACAGAAATCGCACTTCAAACAGTATCTGAATATTCAGCATACTGGGAGCAAGCGCGTACACTATACGGTCCCTTCGAGGCCACAGCGACCATGAAGTCCGGCAACGCCGACGTGTATCTCAATGAGATTCCCGGAGGACAGTACACCAACCTGCAGTTCCAAGCCTTCTCACTGGGCCTGGGTACCCAGTTTGAAGAAGTTAAGAAGGCTTACAGGTGAGCCATGGCTTAGATTGTAGTACAGCTTCTAAGAAACGCAATCAAACGATAGATTGTAGTACAGCTTCTAAGAAACTGTTGTTTCTGAACAACTTTATACATAAGAAACGCAATCAAACGATTGAATTTATTCACCCATTACCATCGTGTGTCATTCATTTTTGGCCTCAGCCTACTCGCCATATTTTACTATGTTGAAAGTCGGCAATTGAATCGTCCTATATTATTATTATCATTCTATATTTATGTATTTCATCATCCTATATTTATATATTATTGACATCTCTTTCCAGGGAAGCCAACCTTCTTCTTGGCGACATCATCAAAGTAACTCCATCATCAAAGGTAGTGGGAGACCTTGCCCAGTTTATGGTGCAGAACAAGTTAACAGCTGACGATGTCAAGGCCAGGGCTGAGGAGCTGTCCTTCCCCAAGTCTGTTGTGGAATTCCTGCAGGGAGCTATCGGTATACCGTATGGAGGGTTCCCTGAACCACTCAGGTAAGCTACGTGGATAGCAGAATTTTTATGATGGGTAGTATCAATCGGAAATTAACAGTATTTTTTCATCGATAGCGGATTTGTACACCCTCTCATAAGATGTTAAAAAAATCTATCCGAGAATAAAAATATTTCAGAAAGTCGTATTTCCATATTTATTTCCAGCGCAACATCAGTATTTCAATTTGATGTAATGTTTCTAGATCTCAAGTATTGAAAGACATGCCAAGAATTGCAGACAGACCCGGAAAGGAATTAGCACCTTTGGACTTCGAAAAGTTGAGATCAGACCTCATTGAAACTTACCCGGAGGTGAGTATCAATCTAAAATCGAATACATTTTAATCTAACAAATCTTTCGTTATAACAGTATAAAAATAGCCTATTTGCTCAGGAATATATTAGGATCCTATTAATCTTATGAAAGAGTCTAGTCCAACTCAATTCCAACTCTTTACAGTTTACCTTTCTTTCCCCAAATCTTCACATAATTAAACGACATAATTTATTTGCAGTTGTCGGACCTAGACGTGATGTCGGCGGCCATGTACCCTCAGGTAGCGAATGACTTCTTCCGCATCCGTGACAAGTACGGACCTGTCAAGAACCTCGACACCAGGACATTCTTGGTTGGACCTTCTGTGAGTAAATGGCATTAAACTTATTTACTACGTACTTAAATCAAAAAAAGTTGAAGCCCTAACGAACATTATACATTGGTTATTGCTTTAACACACGCCCTAGATACAAATCAACTGATATATATACACGTATTTTAAGATTATGTATATTTCATGTTCACAATGAGGACCCTACAGAATCCATACAAATCAATTATTTTTATTCTCAAAATAATCAAACCATAATCTTAATGCCACAGGTTGGAGAAACGATAGAAGTGAAGATTGAGCGAGGAAAGACATTGGACATCAAGACAGTCGCCGTGTCGGACGAGATGACAGCGGCGGGAGAAAGGGAAGTCTTCTTCGAGCTCAACGGACAGCTTCGATCTGTGTTTATTAGAGATGAAAATGCTAGCAAGGTGAGCAATAAATATATTATTTATTTGATGTAGTAGCGAAAATATGTATAAACATTTGTAAGGCTATTTAATTTATATAAACAAAATCTTTTTACAAGTATATTTTACTCAGTTTATTACATTTGTTTGACCAGGAAATGAAAATCCACCCCAAGGCAGTGAAAGGTGACAAGAACCAGGTTGGAGCACCAATGCCAGGAACAGTACTTAGTAAGTTGTTTTTACGTACATCTAGCTAGGTACATGATGGCTGTATTGTTACAGCTACATCACATCGCATAAATCTAAGCCAAGTATAGTTGATTATCGTATATTCTATCATGACAATAAGAAATTAACGATTTTCTCTCCCCACAGCAATCAAAGTGAAAGACGGTGACAAGGTCGAGAAAGGACAGCCCATAGCCGTTCTCTCAGCCATGAAGATGGAGATGATAGTCCAAGCGCCCAGAGCCGGCACTGTTGCCTCCGTAGCCATCACCAACGGACAGAAGTTAGAGGGAGATGACTTAATCTGTACCATCGCAGACTAAACATAAAGATCAATATCGCATACCAAGTGACAAGACTTATTCGGCACAAAATCATATTGGCAGCAAACAAATATGATTTTATAGTAATATTTTAGCATTTTAACAATTAATTGTAAGTCCTTTTTTGCTATCGTAAATGTATTGTTGAATCATTTTTTTTAATATAATTTGGAATGTATAAAGACAATTTTTTTCCAAGAAAAAAAAATGATCAAGGGTTTACAATTTGTATACAAATGTGATAGTATCACACTATTTAATAGTGTCCATTTACAGTGACTTGTAAGCATCAGAGTACAAAAGTGAATGGAAATTAGTTTATAATAACAGCGTAAAAGAATATTGGAAAATCGAATAGTTGTGTATAGGAGTGAAATATGTAGTATGTAGAACATGGAACGCGTAATCAGGGTGTAATGTTAGGCGCCTCACAGACTGAATTAGACATAAATATAAACTTTTAATAATAGCAGATGCATACATAATATGAAATGGGTTGAATCTCTGAGAGTATTTGACCTTTTAATTTAAGCTACAATTTAGTTTCGCCTCACAATTCAGTCTGTGAGGCATTAGAAGAGGATAGACACGTCACAACACATTATTCCTATAGGTAGGTTATATAAAAATAACCTGTGACCTCTCTATTCGTTAAGTTATTGTTATTTGGTTATCGTGAAACGATTCGAGTTCCGGTGCTAATTGTTATTTCATTTTGTTAAAATCCTTTCATCAATTTGTTTTTTATTTAATAAATTGATTTTTTTTTACTGAAATGACCTTGTTTATTTACCACGATTCCAAGAAAAATAAACCCCAAAAGTGATAAAGCATATACCTACTGCTGCTGATGTAATAAATTCTGTAGTATGTTATCTGGTAAACCCATGAGGATATAACTATGCTATAGAGGTAAAGTGCATGACATAGGTAAAACTCGATGTAGATATATTTACTCCAAGCAGATATGGGTTATAAATAAATGATGGCAACATCCATGGAATAAGGCACAAGCGATAAAATGGACCACCGTATTTCTGCAGAAACTAGGAAAAGAAATCCAAATATCAATTGCTCAGCATGTGGCGTTCCTAGAAAAAAAGCTCTGCTGAATAGGAATACTCAGGTTCAATAAGACTGTCTCACAAATGACAATACCGTTGATTTGGCGGGATATTTTGAATATCCAAACAACAATTTGCCAAAACAAGAATAGAATAGAACAGCCGAATAGGTAATTCAAGAATTTACAAAACCTTTACTAAGTGCATCATACTTTATTAGGTATTAGTATAGATACGTACTCTATCTTTGGATCACTTTTTTGACAACGTGCGATAGGTCAAACGGGGTCAGTAAATTCAAAAATAACAAGTGAAAATTACGTCTATCTCGAATTAAATCCAGAAACTCGGAAAAACTAAATAACTTACCACTAAATAATCACTTTAGAACACAGGACGTCATATTTATAACATTTTCACTTTACAATGTTTTTCGTGTGTCGTCACTTATTAAAATACTTCCTCACTAAAAACAGCACTATTTTATACATTGCAAGGAAAGGAATAAGTAGTATATAATTATGTAATTTAAAAGGAAGGTGTGACCAGTCATAGACAAAATAGCGTGGGTATTTTTTTTTTGTTCGGCGAAACCGCGGGAAAACATCACAAAACGAAAACCTTTTTTTATTTATTGAAATTATATATCAAATGTATTTTGTGAATTATTTAGTACTTTCCGTGGCCTTTACAATAAAAATTACCGTAAATTAAATAACGAATGTAAATTCTAGTTGCAAATGTTTTATGATTGTGCATATTTTATGCATATTTCGGCCTTTTTAGTGTATATAGCATATTTTGCCATTTTAATACTATAAACAAATAGCTAAGTCGGCAAACTACCATCTTAAATTCAGTATAAGGTACCAGTGATTTAATAAAATAAGTACCTAGTACCTACCTACTCTTACTCGGCATTCATAAAATATATGGTACATATGTTATGGACCAAGTGATAAATTGGGCAGTATACATAATGCCCGGTCATTACGATAAATGCCCAATATGAGAGTGCAATTTGATAATAATTATTCAAATAATCAAATTGACCGGGCACTATACATATTGCCCGTGACCTTTTGGGCAAAGTAATACAGATAGTTTTAATTTCAATTGTTTTATTGTTATTGACATTTAACTTAAAATAAACTGAATATAAACCACTTAGATAATCAGCCTCATGATTTGGATTTATTATGAAGGACTTCTGCCTTAAAAATCCACTAGTTTTTGCATTTGAAAGTTAAAGAAAGTCATATTAAAAATAGGGTGCTAATTAAACAGGCTTCTTTTTAATATCATTATTCGCCCCCAAAAATGTATGTTGCCTTCTAAATTACTAAGTCAACCACAATTAATAAAGCGTCGAGCATCTAAATAATACTATCTTAGCCACGAGTTATCTTCCACTCTAAATACAACTCAGCATGATGGTTACCATTTTTTTTGCATCTAAATTTGTAGCATGCATTCTAACAGTAAACTTCTTAAATACTATTTAGTGACATCATAAAAATATTTATTTAGCTTCTATTTTTTTAACTCGTACTGAGTTTTTTGTTTAAAATATAACTCATCCCATATTAATTGACCCAGCATGGAAGTAATCATGCAACATGCAGCAAGCATGGCTTCTGTCACGGCTCCGGCGCTGCGGGGCTCCGGCGGTCCCTTGCGAGCTTATCGTCGCAGATGGTTTTCACGCACACCACCGCAGCTTCGGCTTGCTGGCCGGCTCAGCCGGCCAGCCTCAGCCGCGTCGGCGAGCGTTAAAACTACCTGCGCCTCAGCTCGCAGGCCGCCTCGCCCCTCCGCGCCTACGCGGTTTTGAATTGCACTCTAGGGGTAGGGCAGACAAGACTACGTGGAGTCGGTTTTGCAGCGATTCGTTTTCGTCACTAACTTCAATTTTTAATACAATGTTTTTTAATTTGTCCAATAAATAATTTTGTGGCTAGACTTATAGTTTATAATTAAACAAAAAAATTACAGCATATCTTTGTTTTATAGAACAAAATAAAATAAAGTTTAAGCAATCAGACTCACTATTTGGCATAATTAACATTTTCTCTTAATAAAAGTCAAATGAAAATATAATTAAAATGGTCTCTGATTGGCCAAAGTGTGTCACGCCATGCGTACTTACTTCCCTCCCCGCCCTCGCACCGCGTAAAATATAGCTTGATTATCAAATTGCCCAACTGTCATGTAGCAATATAATAATGCCCGTGCAATGTGATAAATAATGAAGTTAAGATAGTTATTAATCACTTGGCCCGATAAAGCTAGACATTATTCATAATGCTCGGGCATTATTTATAATGCCCGAATTAATCACATGGTCCATAACACATATATATCGATGATATGGTATATGATCTCATTATAGCTAAACATGTTTTTTGCTACAAAATCGAGAAATAAAGCACCCATTTTACCAATTTCTGTTTTATATCTGATATTTATTTTTACCACTACAATTATTTAGTACCTAGGTAGGTACGCACTACAAAAAAATGAATATGAAGCTGTGATAAATTCCTTGAAAAAATTACTGGCGCAAATATTGAGGCTGTATGACAATGACACTCCGTCAAAATCTAATTTGTTTTTTTGTTCCACATTTGAAACCGCAACACGCCAAAGGACTCGAAACGAAATTAAGAAATCGGGAAATCAATAAATTCACAATGTTTTACAAAATTTTCAAAATGACATAATGTAAACCGCCGTGATATTAAATTAATATTGTATTTATTTTTTAGGAGTATAAATTTATATTTAATGTTATTTTTATTTAAAAGTGTAAGTAATGCATATCTTAAAAGCTCTAAGAGCGACTACCTCACAATTTCAAGCATTTAGCTCCGCGAAAGGACGCAATGCTTCTTCGGTAAGTTTTTCATATTAGTATTTTTTTCCCGTCATCCAATATGTCAAACTATGAAATACTTCAACCCAGTAGCATAATGATAGTTAAATGTAGGTAGGTAACTATAACAATATAACCAAACCATAATCAGTCGTAGACTTGCCTGAACATTGGTAAATTCCGCGGATGACAACTCAAAATGGTTTGGTTATCGTTATATCAGGTAAAGAGTATAGGGTGAAACTCACCGTTAGGTTCAAAAAACTGTAATCGCGAATGTCATCTACTTCAATTTCGAAGTAAGGGATTCTCACTGATATATCATCGGTTTAGCCATCCCCATCTGCCTAGCCTTTTCCCAACTATGTTGGGCTTCCAGACTGACAGGTGATTGACATGGAGCAACTGCCTATCTGACCTCTTCAACCCAGTTACCTGGGCAACATGACAACGTTTAAATTAGCCTTGGACGCCATTATTAATTAGGGGTGATGCTTCGAAGAAATTCAAGTGAAAGCAATGCGACACGTAGTTGAGCTTGTTCAAAATCGTATTTAATAAGTAAGATTTCGGTATACTTTTACATGAGGACAATAAGAACCAACCTCATTTTTAAACTTTTTACAGGACTCGAAGAAAATAGAATACAAGCCAATTAGAAGCGTCCTGGTTGCGAACAGAGGAGAAATTGCCATAAGAGTGTTCAGAGCATGCACTGAGCTGGGAATTCGGTCCGTCGCCATTTACAGCGAACAGGACAAACTGCAGATGCACAGGTAGGATGCTCTAGTTCAGCTGAAAAAATATCTTAAAACTGTTTTCATATGGTAGAAGAGTAGGTATACTGATATTAATCTTTATATTAATTTATACTTGATATGAGATATCCTTCTAACTTCTAACCTACATTGGATAACTTCGGAAAAGCCCAGAAACTACAATCATATATTGCCCCTCCTTTTTTTTCAGACAAAAAGCCGATGAATCATATTTAGTCGGTAAGGGTCTACCTCCCGTTGAGGCGTACCTCAACATACCTGATATCATCAGAATAGCCGTGGAAAATGACGTGGATGCCGTGCATCCTGGTTATGGTCTTCTGTCTGAGAGGTAAGGATTGAGGATAAGTTAAATGCTATTTTAATAATCATCACTATCTGTATTTGGTACGCTTTAAGCGAAGACGTAGCATTTACTGCAATAGAATTGCTTAGTCATTAGAGGCATAGGAAGACGTCCTTCGAAGAAAGAACAGAGCTCAATAAAAGTGGCTGATGACTTCACACTCACAGATGACCTCGGAAATGCTTTTCTAAATAAAGCTTTTTTAAAATATAGATCGGACTTCGCTCAAGCAGTCGTGAACGCTGGTATCCGCTTTATCGGTCCATCACCATCCGTGGTGCAGCAGATGGGAGACAAAGTGGCCGCTAGGAAAGCGGCCATCGATGCTAGTAAGTTCTTCCAATACTATACCAACTTACTACACTTACCTATCGACACTTTCCATATTGATTTGCTTTAAACAAATGATTTCGTAGTCACGGTTTTAACGAAATGGTTCAGTTTACAAGAAAATGATTTCGTTTTGATAACTGAAAAGATTCCTACGTGGCAATTATGGTTTTTCATAAAATTTGCAAGTAAAAAGTATGTTTTTATAGAAGTAAATAGACGCTGAAAAATTGGGTTTACTGAATAGATTGTAGTAGATATGTAGGTACTTAATATAAGAATAGGTTCACTGCAAGCATATGAAACACCCTTCCTTTTCAGAGGTGCCAATTATCCCGGGAACTGATGGTCCTATAACGACGAAGGAGGAGGCACAAGCCTTCTGCGAAAAACATAGTCTTCCAGTTATATTCAAGGTATATTAAAAGCTTTCATATGTCAAACATTTTCGGTATGGCCATATAATTTTATAGTTATAGGTAAGAGTTTTTTTGGTAAGTTTGGCAAGAACAATAGGTAATATATTTTAAATACGTGTCCCATTCCAGGCCGCATTCGGTGGAGGTGGCCGAGGTATGAGAGTAGTGAAAGAAATGAGTGAGGTAAAGTCCGCCTTCGAGCGAGCCTCCTCTGAAGCTCTGGGAGCTTTCGGCAATGGTTCCATGTTCATCGAGAAGTTTATTGAGAGACCTCGTCACGTTGAAGTGCAGCTGTTGGGTGAGATTTTTGCCTGTTTTTGAATAAGAAGCCCAAGCAGTAAAACTTTAAGTAGATTGAGCGATTCTGATGATATTTGAATGGCTCGTTAAATTGAAACTCCGTAACGAACAGCAAATTCTAATACATTTCTTCTTTTCAGGTGACAAGGCCGGCAACGTAGTTCACCTTTTCGAACGTGATTGCTCCGTACAGAGAAGACATCAAAAAGTAGTAGAAATTGCTCCTGCGCCCGGTTTGGACCCCGCAGTGAGTCTAGTGGCCGGCTTTGCTTATTATAAATCGTCACGTTCAATTACCAAGATAGTTAAAAAAAACTGACGTTTTTGTTTACAAAATAAGTAGAAAATTAAAACACCAACTCCTCAAGTCGTACAATTTGCAGGTCCGTAAAAAAATGACAGACTACGCCGTGCACTTGGCTCAGTCTGTCGGCTACGAGAACGCGGGTACCGTGGAGTTCTTACTCGATGATAAAGGCCACTTCTACTTCATCGAAGTCAACGCTAGGTAAGCGGATTTGGGAAGTTATGTTTTAAAGGTACCGCAGTATCATACGCAGCATCTATAAATTCCAATAAAAAATAACAGGGCAGTGAGATTATTTCGGAGACCCATAGAGATAGACTGCTGTGTCCAATACACTGCTGCTGTGTATAAAAGTTCTGAAAGTTAAGTCAAGAGAAGGACTTCTTTTACAGAAAGAGGACCCCTTTTGGTCAAAACATTGCGTCACAGATTTTCGGCTGCTTGGCTACTTACCCCTTTCCAAATTAAAATTGAAGCAAAAAGCCCAGCTAAAAAGCAAATGAGAGCAGCCCGAATAAGGTGACAAAAAATTTCTCCCCAGGTTACAAGTTGAACACACAATATCAGAAGAGGTAACTGGCATAGATTTAGTACAATCACAAATCCGAGTGGCAGAAGGTATGACATTACCTGAAATGGGACTGACGCAAGACAAGATCAAAGCTCAAGGGTTTGCGATACAGTGCCGAGTTACCACTGAGGATCCTACTAATAACTTCCAGCCTAGCACAGGACGAATTGAAGTTTTCAGGTATCTGTCTACAAACTATACATGACATGAGCCACGTGCTCAGCTTCCGATTACATTATATTTTTTACATTGAGGGATCTCTTTTTTTTTGTTCTCTAAGTTGCCAAGTCGTGGTGACCTAACGGGTATAAAACCAACCTCAAACAGTTACTTTGTGGTCTGGCTTAAATTGCACTTTACTCTCAGGTCTGGTGAGGGTATGGGCATCCGTCTGGACTCTGCGTCCGCGTTCGCCGGTGCTGTCATCTCTCCATACTACGACTCACTTCTTGTTAAGGCAAGTTCATACCATTGAATGTTTGCTTGCCGGTTATTTTTAGTGGAGTAGGTACCCCATATAAAGGTAACGTTTTTGATTTTTTCGATAATTGTGGCAAATAAAACTTTTCAGCGAATGAAGTTACTTACACCATATTTTGTTCTCGCTGCTGGTGTATTTTTTCGTCTCTACTCACTCAGGGTTCTATACAAGAATCAAACAGGGTCCTTCACTTACTCGGGCTTCAAAGTCTGTACTCGTAGCAAACAACAACTTTTATTTGGTCAATTGTAATACGAGTAGGTACCTAACTATTTTCCACACGTAGGTAATCTCCCACGCTCACGACCTGCAATCATCGGCGGCTAAAATGAACCGAGCCCTGCGTGAGTTCCGTATCCGAGGCGTTAAGACCAACATTCCGTTCTTGCTCAACGTGCTGGAAAACCAGAAGTTCCTCAAAGGTCAGCGATTTTAGTTTCTAAAATCTGTTCAACGAATTAAACAAAATAAGTATATAAAAAACTTATTATTTATACATAATTCGATGTCAATCCGCAAGGTATTTACACAGCATCGTCACCATAAATGCTTTCCGCAGGCGCCCTGGACACGTACTTCATCGACGAGAATCCCCAACTATTCACGTTTAAAGTATCGCAAAACAGAGCTCAGAAAATCCTCAACTACCTTGGACAAGTACTTGTGAACGGCCCCTCTACTCCTCTGGCCACTAAGATACCGCCCGCTGTCGTCACGCCGTACATTCCACCCGTACCGCTGGGTAAGTTGCGCATTAAATATAAGAGAATCGCGTAGGGGAACCAATCCGACGTGGTCCATTTTAGGTACCTACCCTTGAATGAACTAAAGGCAAAATGATAGTGAGTCATAGGTGAAGGGCGTGAGATAAAGGCTGCGTTCAAACTGAACTTTCAGCCGCCGAATGTTAGCGTCTTTGCATAGCGTAATAAATAACGTATCTTCGGTTAGATTTGAACTATGTTTATAGTAAGTTCGCATTTTTTTAAGTCTTTAATATTTTCAGACCTAAAAATGGTTATGAAGAAACAAGAAGGGAAGAAGAAAAAAGGTGAGGTTACTTTTTGTTGTTAAATTAGATTGAAACCCCCTTTGACACATTTTGATGGTGTACCTTCATTCACAACATATTTCCTATAGTTTTGTTTAGTTTTCGAAGAGATCACCACAAGGAAAGGTGACAGACGCTTTAAGGTCTACACGGTCCCATGCAAAGCCTCTGATAAAGCATCCGACTTTTTTGTACAGAGCGTCTAGGTCCAACTGAGTCCAATTGAGAATACCAAAGGAGTATCTACATCAAGACCGGCCTAACCTAGCCTTCAAAGGCCTACCTTGTTACTGCCCGAAAGACAACTAAAAACTTTTTTCACGCTGCTAAAGACGCGGTTCTTCAACGACTGCATCATATGTTAGTCTTGTTGATACCCAACGCTTCTGACGTACCCAAGTACTTAGTTTATGGAGTCAGTGAGTTGGGTTCTAAATGACTCCATAATCTCGCCATATTCTACATGCATCCTTCATTATTTCCGCCAGTTGCAGGTTGCCCGCAACAGGGCAGCTACACTTCATTCTATCATCAACACTGGTACTCAGCTGCATCCGGTTACACTGGAAGCCGACCCCAACATAGTTCTCATAGTTCATAGGGAAAAGGCTCGGGAGATGATTATGATACTGAGACAAAGCTAACTATGGCTATACTGAGAAATCAGATTAATCGGGATAGCCATGCTTTGTCTCATTAATGAGTAAAAGTCGATATTACTCTGATTAAACTTACATGTTTCTGCTAAGTGAAAATAATGTTTACCCACCCTCGGCATTTGTATTCAAGATAACCTTATGTTAATGTCAATAAAAGAGTGTACTCAATAATTAATTTATAATATTTGTAGGTGCAAAGGATGAGCCAGCTTACAGAAATCCAGGTTTGATACCATTTTACCTACTTGGCCTTAATAAATTAGATAGCTGAACTAGCAATTACTAGCTTTTTAGATGTAGTTCGTAGCTAAAGTTACTGAAAAAAAGATTACGGAATACAATTTAAATAATTGCGTGTCTTTCAATTTGTTTTGACTAGCCGTTTTCTCGTGGTTTAACTCGCGTGGGAACTTCTGCCAGTAGTGGGATAAAATATAGCCTATGTTACTTGGGAAGAGTGTAGCTTTCCAACAGTGTAGCTCTCCATTACCAAAAAACTAACTTCGCTTTCCCTTATCAGCCCTGGCACCCCCCAAGGGTTACAAACAGATTCTCAACGAGGGCGGTCCTGCGGCCTACGCTAAAGCCGTCAGGGCACACAAGGGCTTGTTGCTCATGGACACCACCTTCAGGGATGCTCATCAGTCCCTGTTAGCCACCAGAGTCAGGACACATGACCTGCTGGCCGTGTCACCCTATGTCGCTCACAACTTCAGTAACCTGTACTCGCTCGAGAACTGGGGTGGAGCTACTTTTGATGTTGCCTTGAGGTGAGTGCTATATTAATTCTATTTAGTACAAGTTTTTAACGGTTATATCTTCTTTCCACATTAACCTTAACCAAAACATTTACACATTGGTCCAGGTTCCTCCACGAGTGTCCATGGGAGCGGCTCCGAGACATGCGGCGTCTGATCCCCAACATCCCCTTCCAGATGTTATTGCGAGGCGCCAACGCCGTCGGCTACACTAACTACCCCGACAACGTCGTCTTCAAGTTCTGTGAGATGTCTGTGAGTGAAATTAGACACAAACATAACAAAAAAAAACCGCCAAGAGCGTTTCGGGCTACCCTCTATTTAACTAGGTACCTTTAACAAGTTTAACACATTTGCATCATCGTACCAGATGATGAACTCTTGGCCTTTAACGTTTTATTCATTCATGGCAATCGTAATTGTCAATAGGCGTTGTACATAACAAAGTTACTTAAGTAATATTAGAATTGGTACCTACGAGTGGAGTCGCTCTGGATACTATGCAAAGTCCAGGACCAAATTCCATGAAAACTATAATCCTCAGGTCAAAACTGGCATGGACGTCTTCCGAGTATTCGACTCCCTAAACTACCTTCCAAACTTAATCCTTGGTATGGATGCCGCGGGCAAAGCCGGTGGTGTGGTCGAAGCTGCCATCTCTTACACTGGCGATGTGTCAGATCCTTCCAGGAAGAAATATGACCTCAAGTACTATCAGAAATTAGCTGATGAGTTGGTGAAAGCTGGAACCCATGTGTTGTGTATTAAGGATATGGCGGGGCTTTTGAAGCCACAGGCTGCTAAGTAAGTGCGAAATCTTATAGTCTCTCGTTTTTTGTCAATGAATTATTCCATTCTTCATATCATTACAGGTGTTTTACTTAGACGCTACACATCAGCCCCAATCAATTTTTGGATACTTTATATTCATCACTCACTTAGTCACACAGTATTCACCATGCCTTCCTCAGGTTGCTTATTGGAGCTATTCGCGACAAGCACCCGGACGTTCCTATTCACGTGCACACACACGACACGTCCGGTGCTGGCGTTGCGGCCATGCTTGCATGTGCCCAGGCCGGAGCTGACGTTGTGGACGTGGCCGTGGACTCCATGTCTGGCCTGACCAGCCAGCCCAGCATGGGCGCGGTAGTCGCGTCCCTGCAGGGAACTGTACTGGATACTAGTAAGTATAGTTCCTGATAAAATTAATGGTGACATCCATTAGGTATCAGCAGTCGCCGTGGGTGGCGAATTTGTTTGGTACCAGTTTTAACCTTAATAGGAAGTGTAGTGTTTCCCAAACTGTCCTGCCTACACATATAGCAAGCTTGCTATTACATGAGCATCAGTCTCTTCACTGCAGGGGACCAAGCTAGATACCATTGATTTCCGTGCTATGTTGTATATTTTAAGGAGTTCTGCTCGAAGACTTTAACCATTTTTGTATGGAGTTTTGAAATTAAATTTTCCTTTTCTCATTCCTGGAATACAAAACCAGACCATTATTTTCTTCCACAGAGATCCCACTGTCCATAGTATCGGAATACTCAGCTTACTGGGAGCAAGCGCGTACACTGTACGGTCCCTTCGAGGCCACAGCGACCATGAAGTCTGGCAACGCCGACGTATTCCTCCACGAGATTCCCGGAGGACAGTATACCAACCTGCAGTTCCAGGCCTTCTCATTGGGCCTGGGAAACCAGTTCGAAGACGTTAAGAAGGCTTACAGGTAAGATACGGGTTAAATTAGCAACAACCAAGACTTGAAACTTTGGTGTTTCTGATCAACTTTTAACATAAATAACGGAAATTATTGAATTTATCCAATAATTTCCAAGTTGAAGCGAGTGCACGCCAAAACAACAAGTTATTAATAAAGTGAAATATCTACACCACCCTAAGGATTACAATTTTTATTCCATAGGCCACGTAATAAAAAAGGTATTTTTCCCTCTTAGAGAATATCTCTAAGAACAGGATGCCTTTTGGCAGAGGCCGCCTCTAACATTTTCCATTGCGTTTGCGTTATAACATCTTGCCCTCTCTTCAGTTATCTTACTTGATTCTTTTTTCCATGGGATACCAATGTGCCACAATTTTCCTCCACTTTTCTTGAGTATTCCTTAACATATGGCCTGTATGTTCATCTCCATTTTAGTTGGTTTTTGGTTGGTTTCTATCTTCGTAAATATATGCCTAATTCTTGTCATGGTTCTTATGAAGGTGTTTCGTATCCTGTCTTATTTTCTTATGCACAAAATTCTTCTCTCCATGGCTCTTTGACAGCAATGCTTATCTCGGTGGTATTTTTAGAGAGACCTTGTTTCACAGCAATAATGTGTACAATGTAGATGATGCAAGGTAGGATGCGAATGTTGTAGGTAGACTTTCCGTTTTGAACCGATGCGATTCGAGTTGGCCTTCATTATTTCTTTTAGCGACCAGTATTTTTCCAACCTTTTGCTATTCGCCTTTTGTTGTTTTACTATTGCCTACTCCAGGTACATGTACTCTTCTATGTATTCGAGAGGTTTTTGGCTATGACAATTTATTGTATTTTTTTGACGTGACAACGTCTTATAAATCGATGGAGCCGGCTGCACGCACGAAAAAACATGACTCATGCGGCGTTACCTCGCTCTGAGGCGTTCCGTTTAAGGCTTGAAGTGCAAGCGAGAGCACGCAGCGAGCGACAAAGAGGCACAATCGGCAGCTACTCACGTTGTCACGTTCAACTATCGTCAGTAAAACGACTTTACAGACAATGGTTTTTTTTTAATAATTTTGTAACACGTTGTGTATTTTAATAGCTTAGGTGGTTTGCTTTTAAATAAAATTACCAACCTATTAAAACGCTTGACATCTCTTGACAGGGAAGCTAACCACCTTCTAGGTGACATCATCAAGGTAACTCCATCATCCAAGGTAGTGGGAGACCTTGCCCAGTTTATGGTGCAGAACAAGTTAACAGCTAAAGATGTCAAGGCCAGGGCTGAGGAGCTGTCCTTCCCCGGGTCTGTTGTAGAATTCCTGCAGGGAGCTATCGGTATACCGCATGGAGGGTTCCCGGAGCCACTTAGGTAAGCTTCGCGCAGTAAGCAGAAGTAAATATACCGCTTTTTTTCTCTGAAAGTTATCTTAGTGGTGGCAAGGTTTGAACATGTGCTCATAAAATCCGTAAAAAATTAACTGATATAAACACGTTTTCGTACTAATCCACATTACATTGTAAGACACAATCACAGGTCCGTTCTTTTCATGCTGGAACTTCCTTTGCTGATTTTTTATATTATACGAGCGCAACTACGGAATTCTATTTTTAAGTTATATTTCTAGATCGAAAGTTGTGAAGGACAAGCCAAAAATCACAGACAGGCCCGGAAAGAATTTAAAACCTTTGGACTTCAGTAAATTGAAAAAAGACCTTAAGGAATCTTTCCCAGAGGTGAGCATGAACCTGGAATACGTTACATCAACTACTATTAAAATATATTTATATATCCGAATTATTCGTAGCATTTAAAACTAGCAACCTA
Source organism: Helicoverpa armigera (assembly GCF_030705265.1). Lineage (NCBI taxonomy): Eukaryota > Metazoa > Arthropoda > Insecta > Lepidoptera > Noctuidae > Helicoverpa > Helicoverpa armigera. The sequence continues at coordinate 8,924,634 of NC_087135.1, read as the reverse complement.
ACCAAATGTCCCGAGGATTTGATTACCATGTTACACATAAAGAGAATAAAAATACTCTGTTTTCCCGGGTATTACTCTTAACCATTATGCCAGCGGTTACCTCAACGTACAACTCAAAACATGTGTAGCAAATAAATAAAAAAAAAAGTACAAATATTCAGGTGAACGACCATGACGTGATGTCGGTGGCCATGTATCCGAAAGTGGCGAAGGACTTCTTCCGTATGCGCGAGAAGTACAGACCCGCTAAGCATCTCGACACCAGGAATTTCTTTATTGGACCTACTGTGAGTTTATGAAACCATTGTTTTATCTATTTCAGTACGTTAACTTAATCAATTTAAATTTATATAGCCAGAAGAGAGTGACATGGATGACGGATGTCATGTGACTGCCATCTCCTTGGCCTTAGCATCACCACATAAAAACTCTTTGAACATGATAATTCTGAACAATTACGATTTCATACACATACCTACGGGTCTTTTCCAATAATCCTCAAAACTTAAAACAATTCTTCAGGTCGGAGATACGATAGACGTGAAGATAGCGCGCGGAAAGATACTGCACATCAAGACAGTCGCCGTGTCGGACGAGATGACAGCGGCGGGAGAAAGGGAAGTCTTCTTCGAGCTCAACGGACAGCTTCGATCTGTGTTCATTAAGGATGAAACTTCTAGCAAGGTGAGGAAAATGTATTTTTTACTTCAATAGCTCAAACATGTAGGTTTTTTGCTGCTTCAAAACGTGGGAAAATCGATTTTTGCTCATAGTGGGCCTGAGCCACCCTGGTCGATCTCATCGCCATATTGATTTATCAGCCTCACACCTCTTAACTCTTAACCTCGACTCGGTCAGAATTCTCTAGAATCATCTTCGCTTGTTCGAGATTTAAAATCGGTATTATGTACATATATATAAGTATAGATTCGATGACATTAGATTCCTTTTGCTAAATTACTATATTTATTTCACCAGTCAATGAAAATCCACCCCAAGGCCGTTAAAGGTGAAAAGAACCAGGTTGGAGCGCCAATGCCGGGACAAGTAATCAGTAAGTGTTTTATTTATTTTTATTATGTATTCAATGGCATTCATAGAAAATGCAATGACATGATAAAAAACAAACTTTGTTTTCCCCACAGCAATCAAAGTAAAAGAAGGCGACAAGGTCGTGAAAGGACAACCCATAGCTGTTCTCTCAGCCATGAAGATGGAGATGATAGTCCAGGCGCCTAAAGCTGGCACGATTGCCACCCTCAATATCACCACGGGAATGAAACTAGAGGGAGGTGATCTCATCTGTACCCTGAAAGACTAAATTCAGCACATGGCAAGAATAATTCGGCACAAAATCATATTGCCAGAAAACAAATATGATTTTATAGTACCTAATATTTGAGCATTTTAACAAAAAAATTCAAGTTCTTTTTTGTTATCATGAATGTGTCGTAACTTTTTTATATCACTTATAAAGGATTTTTTCTTTAAGAAATTATCAAGTATTTACAAGTTGTATGCAAATGTGATAGTATCCTACTATTTAAGTGTCAATTTACAGTGACTTGTAAGCAAAATTAGTAATAACTATATAAATTATTATTAAATACCAGCATAAAATATATTGAAAAATCTAATAGTTGTGTTTAGTAGTGAAATATACCTATAGTATGTAGAACACGGTGCATGTAACCAGGGTGTAATGTTAGGTGCCTCACAGGCTGAATTACACATAAATAAATAATAATAATTTTCATAATATCTGATACCATGACATAAGGTTGAATCTCCGAGTATTTGACCTTTTAATTTAAGCTAAAATGTGGTTTCCATCGCCTCACAATTCTGTCTGTGAGGCATTGGAAAAGTATGGACCCGTCACAACACTATTTCTGTGATCTCATATTTATCTATTTATTAAATTATTGTTATTATTTGGTTATCGTGAACGGATTCGAGTTCGGGGCCTTGATTGTTATTTTATTATACGTTAAATTCCTGTCATCAAATTGTTTATTTAATAAAAGTATTTTTATTTAATGCAATTACCTTAATTATTTACCAAGATCTTACGAAAAATACACACAAAGTTTAGTTCAAAAGTATATTTTCAGTATTAATTCGATAATACAATATTTCCATCCCAATCGTAACATTGATTCATATACATAACTACAAATACTCTATACAATGTTAGTGTAAACCGATGCGTCTAGTCCCACTAGTTCCACTGAACAGTGTTACGGTAGAACTAATGGGAATGATTTTGTTCACTATTCCTACGATACTAGCTATACCGAAATTTTTCTACTGAACAGTGACACGCTCGCATGAGTTGCTCCCATTAGGTCAGTAGAACAAGTGGGAATAGAGAATCCCAACAGCTCTATTTTGTTATAGCTAACATCGTAGGACAAGTGAGACATTTAATTCCCATTAGTTCTACCGTGAGTGTTCAGTAGAACTAGTGGGAACAAAGGAACCAATATGTATGAAGTTACAACGTATATGACAAAAAAAATATAACTAGGGGCCCAAGTTCACCAACAATGAGATAAACACTTATCATAAACAGGCACTGTTATTATTTTTACCTAAAGAATTTTCGTGTTCACCACCTCTTAGAAAAACCCTGCTCAAGTATCGACTGCTTCAACAAATCCACAGATAATACATATATTTTATCAATAGAACAATACAAGCTGTATACTTTTCATTTTATTAATGACTAGCTGTTTTCCCGCAGTTTCGCCCGCGTCCCGTGGGAGCTACTGCCCGCACCGGGATAAAATATAGCCTATGTTACTCGCAGATAATATAGCTTTCTAATGGTGAAAGAATATTTAAAATCGGTCCAGTAGTTTTTGAGTTTATCCATTACAACCAAACAAACAAAGTTTTCCTCTTTATAACATTAGTATAGATTTACAGATACTTATTAATTCATAGAACAGCTGTTTTAAGGAATACAGATGTCTATATATTGTCAGTGAACTTAGGCCTAGGGCCGCTATTCCACTGGCGTCCTACGAGTGTTGAATCAAGCAAGCATCAACAGCAACGCTTGTAAAACGCCAGTTTAAACGCGGCCTAATTAGTCTTGAAACTTCCGTTAAAATTAGGTTTTGGAGCGATCGACTCGCCATTTTTTAATATACAAACAGACATTGACTGCCGAAAGAACCAGTAACTAATATCTAATTTATTTATTTAATTTTACTGCGTATTATTTAATACATATATTTGACACACAGGTACACGTGCACGAAGGTAAATCATTATATTTTTTTACATGATTAAAAATGTTTTATTTTTTTTAATATTTTGGTGGTCTTTTCAACCGATTTACACAAATTGAAGTCATACTTCGAGGTTCTTTTTTTTTAATTATTTTTACGTTGGACAGTACGTTACAAATTCTTTCGACAGTTAGTTATGATTACAACATATGGCATCGATAGTTATATTATCTCTTGCGCATTTGGCATCCGATTCCCGGCCCATTAAACAGTGAAAACACTTCAGTGAAAAAGTTAATTATGAGCTAAGTGATTTCCTAAGCTTTTTTTATAAAGGTAAGAATTTTTCAACAGTTATAATTTTTATCTTTCTTACTTATGATACAGTTTTATGTTTTCACTTTCATATACATTTATTCAAATTAATTTTAATTTTTATACATATCAAATCTTTCCGGTACCTAGTTCCAGAGCATGTTTAAGTAAAATTTTTACCATCCCCTATTTTAACCCGAACATAGGGTTAATTTGTAAAGATACAGATTAGTACACCTTCACATTATCTATTCATCATCAGTTGTGGCTTCGAAACATGTAAATTGTTTCTGTAAAGTTAATGTTTCTTGTCTTAAACTATCTTACACTTCAGCGTTACTGGCGTACTTTAGTAACACTCTGTATATAAACATCAACATATATGAATATGAGTTTACTAAATCATTCTGTGTTTATTATGTCTACGAAAGCAATTGCAATTTTTATATTAAGTACGAGGCTTTATATTGTCGTTTCATGCACTTTAACTTGTAAACTATATACATACAGTACATTTTAACAGAACACAAAACAAATTATGACCACCATATGTTTTGTAACGATACATAGACTCGAATGAACTCAACGCATCACAATAAAATCTAGTACACAAGTAACGTGCAATATAAACACTATAAATACAAATCGGATGACCAAAAAGCGCAACGAAATCCAATTTTTAAATTTCAAAATAAATGAAGGCGGTATTCCCACTGGTGGGACTCCAAGACCGGCAAAATATATTACTTTACCAAGCATATTGGATATGGTGTACTGCACCATTGGAAACACGCCATAATGTGCTAATCATTATCATAAAATAGACTATACTCGAAATTGCTCCAGAGTCAATTTGTACTCATAAGAGCTGACTACCCGTGCCAGCGGGGAATTTTGAAAAATAAATTGTCCATCTATACATTTATTACAATCCTTTACAAAATAACTTACATTAAAAAACATATCCGCAAACATTACATAAAATGATTTTACGTTCAAATGCACTTAATAAGTATTTGTGGGGTAATTAGGCTTACTAGGCTTTAAGTTCCTACGAAACACATACTATTCCTAAGAAAAACAATACGTAAAGTGTCCATGTATTTAACCAAAATTATTAAATATTTATTTTTATGAATGAATATTGAATATCTTTTATAAACATATAAATGCTAATTAAATATTATTTAGTGCTAACAGATCACATAGGCTAAAGCCTAATTGGGGCAAATCCAGGCCTATCCTAGATTTTAGGCAAGATTTACCAAACTGCCTCAGTTTCAAGTCATACCCTTGCTATATTATGGCAAATTTTGTCATACCAAAATATACAGAAATACATACAAAATAAAGTAAAAGAGGGTGTTCCTCGAAGATTGGATCAATCCATACTTCGAGGGACACCCCTGTGTGCATTGTTTACCTAAACTAACTTTGTGGAAAAATATATATATGATACATTATGTTTTAGTATTAAGTTGCCGATTCATCCAATGTCACCTAAAACTATTTAAGAATTCACGCATTTTAACTAGAACTTTTGACTGATGATTTTATCTTTACAAATAAACGCCAACAATACATAGCGCTGGTCCCTAAACTAAAATTTAAAACTAAAATTCGGAAGTACCGACAAGATTACAAATCGAAGGAGACATTAAAACCGTAAAACTAAATTACAGACAAAAGGAATGAGCAAATTAGATAGATATGTCGCAACATAATGTTTTAAAGAGAAAAAATATACTCTAAACGCTAATGTTAAAGAAACATTTTTCCTTTCACTTGCGAGTCCCAGGACGGTATCACGTGATTTTCGGGTTTCGCAAATGAATTCACGTGACGTCTATTCAAAATGAGAGATTTTTCCAGAACTTTCCTTAAGGTTCACGTGACTTACATAAACCTCTTGCGTTGTATTGTGAAAAGTTGGCTACAATATGGCTTCTTGATGTTTCAAAAGACCTTTTATTCTTCGTAAAACAAAAACAAACTGAAAGCCATAAGGTTTCGCGCCTGTATCTAAACAACTTTTGATATTTTGATATTATTTTCGAGGCTCAAAAATAAATAGCCTTTAATAAACTTTTCGGCATTGATCATAAACAAATTAAACCTTTCTCTGCTATGTCCTTTGTTTACGCTGACATTGACGCAAGTTAAAGAAACAGCCTTAAATAAACAGTCGTTAAAAATATAAGAAACAGTTATAAATAGTATTTTTTTAACACGCTCAGCGCTATTATCTTTTGAATTTGTATGTCAAATCACTTAGGTATTCTGTTACCTTTTTCATTTAGTGAGAACAACATACTTATTACAGACCTCTATATCGTATTAACCGTTTGGTCGCGCTAATATTTCCTGACGCATAGATAACGCGGTAATTGAAATTTACTTTACGCAATATTCGATGTTAAAAAGGGGTAATTCTAATAAAATTTCGCAATTAAATTATGAAAACGTAAAGTTATAACGTATATCGTAATCCGCATAATAGTCAATTCAATTTCTACTGTAATTTTCAACGAGTTCAATCAATCTCGCCGGGGTGTAAAAGCGACTTATCGACTAAAGTATGTGAGAATGTATCTACCAAGTCTAGTGGAGTCATGTCGAGTCTTTGCGGAGTGTCCTGGATGTCTTCAAGGTCATTGATGGAGTTCACGGAGTTCTGGTCGCTCAGAGACAGGCTGGTGTCTGTGTCGTCGCCATAGCAACGACGCTTGTGGTCAGACGGGAAGTTGTGGTAGGAATGTTCGACGCGAATCGCTTGCATTGTGTTGCTGTAACAGAGAAAGTTTATATCAGGATTCCGTGGGTTTTATGGTCGTGACATTAATATGAAATAGGAAAGGTCTTTAGGTGTTATTATTAATTTAACTGTGCATACTTCATATTATCTTATCGTTTCAATGGCCAAACATGCTTAACAATATCGACCTTTCAAGTACCAAGGCTGAATCAGATTGTACTACTATCCATTTAACATGCAACGATCTGTACCAATTTAATGTCAATAAAAACCAACACCAGTTCCTATGCAACACCATTCAAAATGTAAGAAATTAATTTTACCTGTTATACAAACAGACGTATTATAGTCACCTGGTTTTCCTCAGAACCGGTCGGCCCATTTCCACTTGGAGTTCCAAGGAGTACAGCTTAGCCAGCGACTCCAACTTCTCCTTTTCCTCAGGATCATTAAGGCTTGGCAGCTTGAGTTCAGTCTGGCAAGAGTCTTGGAGGAACTTCGAAAGCTGCTCATTAGCAGCACTCAGGATCAAAAACCCCGGCCTTTCGTCCCTTATCCTGCGACAGCCAGCTCTTATTTCCCTCACTTCCGTCACAACAGCATTCCCCATAGAATGTTCACTATAATAATGGTCGCTCTGCGGAGACTTTTCACTCAAATTCAAGTCACTCGACGATGTTTTCTGTAGAGAAAAATTCGTGCGTGGCGTCTGGTTGAACGATTCATCCTGTTTCCCCGATTTCTCTTGAAAGGCCTGAAAGGACTGAAAAAACGACTCATTCGCATTTTGTCCTGAAACACCCGCGTTTTTTATATCACTGAAACTGCTGAAGGAGGAATGCGGCTGTAGGATGTCTCTGCTGTCTTTCGAGACAGCCTCGTCTTCTAAATCGACCACGGTTTTAGAGTCGGACATCATAGCGTCGTCATCGTTCCCTGAGTCCACTTTAGCCCGTTTCTTCTTGAACCTGTTTTTGCAACTAGCCCATCCACTTTTTACAAGCAACTTTTCTTTTTTCAATCGTTTCGGCGGTGGCATGTTACTGGCAGATTTAGGAGAATTGTTATTCACTGATTTCGATGATTTAAACGTGAGGCTTTTATTGAAAACTTTCAGCTCTTCAATACCAGGCCAGTCTGTGAGTTCGTCATCTCCTTCTCTGTCACTATCATTTGTCACAACTCCATCAGAATCACTACTGCTCAAAGAGCTTGACTCGTTTCCTGCGCAATCCATCCCGCTGTTAGAGTCGTCAAACAATAAAGGATTTCTGAGCGAAGGAGGGTGTGTCTTGTTCAACATTTTAAACTTTCTGTGATATTTTCCGTCGAAACTGTTCTTTCCTGTACTCGTGGTGGGGTTAAAGAAGGGCGGGAGGTCTGTTGTTATTTTGTAGCCCGTCAACTTCGACAGCGTAGGCGTACCGTTTTTAGAAGTATTTTTATACACAAAGTTGAAACTCGAACTTCCTGGTAATGAGGGCGTGTTTGTAGGTACAGTCGATTTTGTGCCTTCTGCGTTCTGAGATTTAAGTACAATTTTGCCTGGCTGTAGCACCGGTTCCTTTTTAGGTAGGTCTGTGTCGTATTTCCTTGACTTAAAGTCGTTTTTAGAGAAATATGCTGATTTCGATGAGCAACCCCCACTGAAGGACCTCTCTCTCATTTCACAAACATCGCCCTTGTCCCGGTGAGACCATTTCCTTTTGCCACAGAAGGCATTTCTGAAAAAACAGCTAATAAGCCAACACATAGCGAATTAGTAACAGTTTTCCGAAGATTATAGTATGTATGATTGTAAATATCAGCATATGAAACAATACAAATATCATGTCCCAAAACAGTGTACACAATAATGGGAACATGATGTTTAATTTGATTTTCAGAGTACTGTACAGTAGGTATAAGAATGTCATAATTGGTTTTTATAGCAATTTGAATAACTTTTTAGTATGTTACTCGTATTTTTTACCGACTTCCCAAACAGGAGCTTTTTGGAATTTAAACTTTATTACACTTAATTTGATAAATCAATAACTTCCACTTCCAAATTTAAAAAATACGACTTGTATTTAAAGTTAGATAGATATTTAAGTGGGGCGAAAAATCAATGGGGGAAAAAATCTACAGAGGATTTTCTCCGACTAATTGGCTAGTTAATAACGTAATATCACGATAAAATTTCAGATGATATACAACAAACAGTTAACACTAACCTGTCAGGTTTTGTGATTGTCTTGTGTTTATTTACATGTATAGCCGGGGACAGCACTTGGCTCTGAAGTATTATTGTGGCAGGCAATGCATTTGGCTGAAAAATAAACACCATTTTCAAAACATGTTCACGTTGATGTTACTCATTTTAGTAATTTTTCTGTTAAGTTTGATAAATTTTTCCTTTTTTATTTTTATCTGTTTACTTTTTATTTTTTGGTATACTAAATTCATAGATCAAATTATAAATCGAATAACTGTCAAGCATTTTCCATAAAAACTTTTAAGTGAAAGACAATAACTACTTCAGAAAACTTTAAATGTGAAACATGGCAATAAATAAACTTATAAAATTCTTTTCACTCACCTCAGTAGTAACACTCAAAATCTCAATTGGCGGTGTCCTTTTCCCATCCGTGTACTCAACTGGCATTTTCTTATACTTCCGTTTCCTCCTAGCATTAGCCGGTCTCGTGGGAGAGAAGTTTTCATTGAACGAGTCCGACTCAAAGTTGCCAATCTGACAGTAATGTCGAGACTTAAGGCTGGACTTGTGTAAGCTGAGGTGAGGGTCATCAGAGTCTGACAGTGGCTGCGTGATGAGGGGGGCTTGTGGTGGACTGCTGGAGCTCCCATCTTCAACTAGGCTTACAGTCACTGCGGCTGCTGTAAGAGATTACGTCCACTTATAGATTTTGACCTTCAGATGTAGTTTTAGGCAGTTACCTAATTGTTAGTAGACTCTGGGTATATTCTCGAAAAAAAAATACAAGGAACTAAGAAAGCCTATGTTTGGTACAGAACTTAAATAATTCTTTTGAAATCAGAAAAAGGAAGCTAAGAGTTTAATTTACTTAATCATGTTGGATTTGTTTATTTTCCTTCAAATAGGTAATGAATAAGAAACCAAATACGTGGTCATTTAGTGATTCAGACTTTATTATGAAAAAGGGGTTTACCAGGTGACTCAAAGAAACAACCATTAATTGAAAGTTAACATGTTACAGGTATATTTTTATTACCCAAAAACAATTATTTATTTTTAAATTTACAACTTTCTATTATCTATGTATAAAGTCAATTATTTTTCAAACAGGTTTAAATTACTGATTAGTTTCATTACCTACTACAATGCAAAAGTTAGTAATTGTACAAAGGCTTGGCACAAATTCAAATATTTGGCACAATTTTAAAATGATTGTACTGGTATCAAAATAGTGAGTTTAAAGAACTCTTTGATTGTATTGTCTTTTGTAAAAATAACACAAATAAACTGTCTTTTAAGTAAGCCAAGAATTTCATTGAGCCTTTATAAAAAAAATACCAGGTGCAGAGTAAAATGTTTAAGAAAGAACAAATTCTTTATGAAAAAAACCTTGAATGACTTAAGAGTCAAGGTACTCACGTAAGTTTCCGGCGGATCTGGTCCGTCGACGGAGGCCGAGCTTCCTCCGCTCCTGCCGACCACAGTTACTCTCCTCCAAAGCCAGGTTCAGGTCATGAGACAACCTCTCCATCGTCCTTAGTGACCCTCAAGCAAACCTAATCGTGCCATTTAAATCTAGAACATACGATGCACCGGCTCACTTTGTTTACGCCACCTCGTCTAATTTGACCTACTTCCCACCTGCCCTTCCACAAATTCCAAGACTAAATTACACCTCCAACTCAAAACTAAAAGAAACACAATCAAAACAGCAACTTTACACTCGGGATCACAACAAAAGTATACATTTCATATCCTTCCCGATTCTAGAGAAATGTTTATTTTAAATATAAATTCGCACGATCATCAAGAACACTTTCTACATTAACAGGTGCAAAACATAGAATTTCTGTCAATTAAAACTATTAACATCCACTTTCTTTTATCGAATTTTTTGCCGTGCATGATTTTGACAAGAAATAATAAATATCACGACATTTTTACGACACTCGATGAGTGAATGAAACAAATACTAGTAGATTGTGATTGATGAATGAAATGATTATTATTCAAGCCATAAACAACAGTGTTATTTTTTACACAGCGACAGAATATTTTTTTATTTCCAGAAGATATTTCTAGCCAAGAAGTTGCCTAATGGGCCACCAACATTTTATTATCTAAGGTACTCAATATAATTGCACCATATTGCGGTACGATAAAATGAAGCAATTACATCCGACTAACAACCCGTTAACCTAGTCACCAGGTCAGGGGCAACCCAATACCCCTTGGTTAAAGACTAGTTGACAAACTTTCTAGCTAGTACTTTAGCTTAGTGCTAACTAGATAGTCCATTAAATTACGCAATATTACGAAGTTGGGCAAAAATCTTTATTTTTATTGCACAATAAGTGTTTTTCTAGTAATAGAAAAAAAATTCTTCTATCACAAAATGCTATTGCAAGTCTAGAGGGTGCCTTATGTTGATTTGATTGTGGGAAATTTTAAATGGCAACATCGAATTAAAAAATAAAAAACCGTTGTGCTTTGCTTGTGGAAGCTGGTTTGGTTGTCAATTTTTGCGCCAATTTCATTATTATTTTTATTTTGTTTAATCGCTCCAAAACTAAACTACGCACGTGAAACCTCGCTTGGACCTTTCATATAAATATATAGAACAGAGGTAATATATTTAAAAGTACTTTGTTTCCTTGATATTTGTGATCTTGCCGTAATCAAACGCGTCGTTGTGAAGCTATTTTCGTTAAAAGTTATTGCTTACAAATAAGTATATAAACTTTGAATTATCAGTTTTAAGTTGCAGAATATACGATAATCCAGGTCGTATTACGATTTAATAGAGTTTGTTTTTAGTATTAATCCATTTTTTACTACATCAAGTTGACTTTTCAAAGTTGAACTCTGCGCTGCTTTATGCCTGTTTACCTTTTAGGATTTGCTGTAAAAAGATATGAAATGATTGTGTTTTGGGTTTGGTATGTATTGAAATCCATATGGAACAAAAAATAAAACTTTTTTTTCTTCTATTTGACCTCAATAAAAAGCGTGTCATAATTAAATGCCTATCAATAACTTGCCCTACTTATTACATCAACTTATATGACGAATGCCCACTTTTACTGGCCACATGTCACCACTTCACTCAACAGCAGCAATAGATAATAATTTTGGTGCTAAAAATGAGTTTGTATATAGTTTCAGCGCCAATGGAGGGCGCGGTGACACCAGAAGGTGGGCGTCGCACGCGCGCTGCGCTCGCCGAGATCCCGGTCCGGCTGGATCGTCTCCGCGTCACCCCGCTCCAGCCGGTCACGAACATCCGCGAGCGCTCCCCGGCCCTGCCTGCTGGGTACTTGAGTCCGGCACCATCGCCTGACGAACTGCTTATACAGCAGAGAGGTATAAACTATTACTCTTTAAAAAAATTATATGCAGCCTGCAGTTTTGACTGGATGCAAATTATTCATGATTCTGGGCTGAAATCTATTTTATGTATGTCTATGAAATGGTTTTCAATCGCCTCTGTAACAGCTCATGCAATCAGTCACTCAGTTATCTGATTTCGTTACTACACATACTATCGGCAGTTGCAGTTGGTAGCTCACTTTCAACAAGCACCTTATTTCTCTTACAGGTTTACAGCGTTGTAAGTGTATAATAATATACATTTATTCAAAAAAGAAAACTTTTCTAATAACTTCTTTACTTCATTAATATTCAATAGGCACATACTTTATCATAATCATGCCTATGTTTATGAATAAATATGCCTTAGTTTAAAAATAAACTGGAGTCAAAGTAAATACACTAAGAACAATTACTTAATTGATGGTTTTTTTGTTTAGTGTGTCTTAACAAATCTAGCTATAATAAATGCTATGGTTATTTAAACTGACTAATAATATACTACAATAATTAGATATAGATTTCCCAAAAAGTTTTTTTTTTTTTAATTCGGCTATATTATAAGACTTGGTTCTGAATAATAATGCCTGCAAATCAAGATGCATTCTTACATTTCTCCCTTTGAGTAAGGACTAACTAAAGGTAAACAAACAATCTTGACTGGAATTTTTTCTATTAAACAAACATAATACTGCTAAAAACCATGTTTCAATTGATTAAGTACAGGCACATTTATTTTTGAAGTCTATTGTGCAACTAAAACTGTAGATCTAGAAGCACTATTAATTCTCTTGTAGACACACTTATTCGAAAATAAAATGTATCAAAATACTTTCAAGCAAATTTTCTGTTACAGGCCGCAAACGTCTGCCAGTAACATGGTCGCCGGACATCGATCTGAAGCGAAACTCGTCGTTTCACTCCACCATACGCACGCCGCCCAAAGATAACCATTTATCCCCTCTCAAACTTGGCGTCACCCTCCGCTCTACCCCACGCAAGCGCCTCATGCTCGACACAGAACGCATTCCCCTCACTCCTGAGAAAATAGACTTCTCAGACATCAGTACCCCACAGAAATTCAAAATAACAAGCCCCATTAAAAGTACCCCACCCATGAAAAGATGTAGGCTGGAAAGAACATTAAACTCGGAGTTCAAAGGTCCAATTGATACTGCCCTCAAAGGCTTGAGCCCTACTCAGCTCATTCACATGATCAAAACAATAACTTACAAACACCCTGAAATTGAACAGGAGATCAGGAGTGAGATGCCAGCGCCTGACCTGACACCTCTTGAAGAGAGATTGAGTTACCTGAAGAGTAATATCTTTAAGAGTCTCCCAACTTCACGCCTCACCTCTAAAACTGACTCCCCTGCATACTCTCGAGTGTCCACTCATTTGGCAGCATTCAAAAAGTCTGTCGTCGAACAAGGCAAGGTCTTGGTAGAATCCCAGCATTGGGAGTCTGTAATCCAGTACGTGTTTCTAGCTTGGAGCTATGTGAAAGCTACTCCCGTTTGGGACAACCAGCCGCACAATGCACAAAGGAAACAATGTTTTAAAGCCCTTACTACTTTTTGCATGACGGCGCTAAAGAAAGGGAACATGCAAAAAGATGTGTTGGCTGACATACAAGAAAAACTTCAGGGTATGGTTGCAGACAGTGAAGAAATTTCGTCTTGCTTGAAATATGTTCAAGGCCAGTTACAAGATGTCTTGTAATTCCTATTGTTTATAGTTATGTGGTTTTTATAAGATTGAAAATGATGTAACAGATTCTATAATTGTTATATAAGACTGATAAATTATATGTCTAAATCAACAATGAAAAATGTTTATAAAAGTTAAGTAATTCATATATTGCTTGAAAATCAACGTACATAAAATTGCGCTGCCGCAAATGTTTATGATTTATACCCTGTAGTGCCTTTTATTAATGGGATATAAGCGCAAAATATACTTATTAATTCTTCAACTTTTTCTTTGGAATTAAATTTTTGAAACAATTATGGAATCTGAGTTTTAGTTAATTTTTACCTCAATTCTGATTGTAGATGCAATCTTTTTTTTTGTTATATTAATTGTGTGTTATTTCTTCACTCTGTTAGTAAGATCAGCCAACCCTATGGACAAAATCACTGGCAGATGTTATGACAAATATTTAAATCGCTCAATCTTGAAACCATGGGATGGTGACAATAGTCTGCAATTCTGTTAATCTTAGAAAAGAACATTGGATATTAAAAGCAAGGTTTAAGTTCTGTCTGAATTAAATGTACACTGTACAGGTATTAAACAGTTTCCATACGTAAAATAATTGCTTTTAATTGATGAAGTTTTGTTTTTTTTTTAATTAATTCATTTACTGTTGTATTACATAAAGTGTTCCCAGTAAGAAAAATTTGCCTTTAATTGCATTTAAAAAATGATAATATTTTTATATAAAATATTTTCTTTTTAATGAAATTCTTGTATGTTTTAACTATAATTCACTTAGAATAATAAAATTGTAGAATTAAGTTATGACTTTGGTAGATTTGAAAGGAATCAAAAAATATTTTTTAAGTAATATTTTTTAACAAGTTTGTCTTCCATATTTTTATGGATACTTTATTTTGATTCTTTTCAATAAAGCTGTGACAATACCAAAGTATTTTTAGTTAAGCATATTATGGAATTCAATATGATGATGTCTACTTAATTTTAAATTTGTCATTTATGTATGAACACCGCGCTATGAAATCGTCTTGATAATAGGTAAGGTTTGATTAAAAATACACTGTTGTACAGTGTGGAGCCAAACTGCTCATTTCTGGCAGATTTTTATATTCCGTAAAATCCTTTTCACTTGGCCGAATCAAGAATCGAATGTTGTGCCTTAATCTGTCATTAGTGATTGACAAAATATCATTGATATTGTTAGTATATATTTTTAAGCTTAAATAAATCGTTTTTTGTAATATTTTGTTTTACTTTTGGCAAGATCAGATTCCTAAAACTAGAACACACATTGAACTATGTACGTCACAGGTTCACCAGTGAGGGCGGAGAGCCGAGTGCAATCTGTCATGAATGATAAAATCTCATTGTAATATTTGATAAAACTTGTAATGATGAATCCAATAGGTACTTAATTATAATTTACGGCGTAAAGGTAAATGTTCGCAATGAGGGCACGGAAAGAGGAGCAATTCGTATTTTTAGAAGGCACTTAATTGTTTACCGAATGGACGTCTGCAATGCCATTTAATTCTTTACTTACATATCTCATTAGGTACATATAATTTTTTTTTAATCCCTGCGAAAAACATGTTTACATTAGTTGCTCGTTAGCTATACTTTCTTAATTAGTTTTATGACACCCAATTACCTAACTAATCACCTATTACAGATTAATAATAATAACATCAATTAAGGTTCTAGTAATTAACTAATTATCTGATAGGTCCTTTAAAAAGGGATCCGTATCTAATTTTTAATCATAACGTTCATAGACACCATCCAGTGACAATCGTACTACAGGGAACACACCCCGGTCTAAAAAAAAGTAAAAAAAAAAATCATCCTTGGCAGAAATATGGAGGAAGTAGTGTATTTTATCTCAGTCGAGCTGCTAAATATTGTTAACGGCAAACAAACGGACGAACAACGCAGAGGTATGTTGCAAATAAGACTAATTTTTTTGAAGACAATATCAAAATAATTTTATAATGTTAAGAAAGATTCAGCTTACAATATTTTTTGGAAAAAATCGTTAATATTATTTCTTGAAGAAAATTTTACAGTCCAGCCTAAACGTGGCGTAATTATAAAAGAAACATAATACGTATTAAGATATTGCAAATTATAAACACTTGACTTTTCCAGGTTACAAAGCAACACCATACGTTAAAATGGAAGCCCTCACGCCTGATACAGAATCTTCTTCATCAGACGAAAAAAATAATTTGGAATCTGAAAATGAGTCATCAACAAGAGATATTAATATGACTCCAAGACGACGTCGCATAAAAGGCGTCGACTTTCCTCGGTGCAGGCGTATCAATTTTGATTTATCGGAAAATGATGAAGCTAAGAGTTAAAAAAAAATGGCGGGAAAATGTTTTTTTAAGCTTACATGATTTCTTTTATTTCAAGAAGACCTACTTACCTAATAGTTGATTTATGTTTGTTTGGCGAGATGATAACAGTAATATTTATATGTTTAAGGAATTCTTATTAAATTATTTAGTCTTATGTTGGATGTTGTGCGAAGAATTAAACTCCACAAGTTTTCTAGAGGTTCTAGAGAGAGAATACCTATCTAGTTGATAAGTTATAAATAAATAAAAGTTATATGTTAAACCAAATTTTATTAATTTTATTTCATTACCTTATATATTAGGTAGGTACCATCTTAGGTTTATGTTTAGGCAGAGGAACAAATTAGAGTTCTTTGTTGACAGCGAATTTCTAGAAATCATCAAATGTAGGCAAATATTTCAGTTTCTCAGTTTTACATATAGGCACATTGGCATAATATTAGTGCTTTCTAATCTAAGGTACATTATCAAGTAGCGTCACTTAATTAGTCTCATAGGCATGTGTATTTTACAATAAGAAAAACAATAATGGTAGGTACATTACATATTTTCAAAATATGTTTAATTAAGTTAAATAATGACTTGCTAATCGGCTGAAACAACAAAGCTGATATTTTGTATTAAAATTCACTTTTTTATGTGATCCAGTTTTTTGTTAGGTCTTTATCAGAAAAACGTTACGAGTTTCGAATTGATTTTCATTTTTATCCTGTTGGATTGTTATCATATTGGTTAAAAGTGGAGGTATGCCGTAATGGACACTGTGGCCATTGTGGGCTGGGCATGCCCACAATCCTGATTTACTCGCGAAGTTATACTATTTCGTCTTGCACGTAGGTACTCCCCATATGAACTCTCCCTTAGTTACTACTCTTATGTATAATGTACATATTTCCTTAAGTAGGTACTTCCTCTATACTGTCTCCTCTTTAAGATACCTACATCACATGTATTACCTTTTAACCTGTTACAGAAAATAGAAGAGAACAGGCATAGATATCGTAATACGGGTTCCAGACTGTGGTACCATATTCCAGTAGTGGGCGAACAAGTGTAAGTATTAAGTGTGCTTTCAAGATCTGTTTCCTGTTGCGCAGTACAAATCCAAGGACTTTGAACGCTTTAGAGGTAATATTTATTACATGTTTGTGAATCTGTAAAAGTGGACAGTCTAATTTGGTTAGTATTGGTTTCATGATTTCAATGTTTTAAACTTGAATGCTCAAAGCGTGTCGTTATGTCATTGATTAAAATGTTCAACAGTACGTATAGGGCCTAGGTGTGATCCTTGCGGAACGCCTGATGTGACTGGAAATGTGTTATCTGCCAACAAGCGAAGAGTGGAGCCACTTTATTAAACATCCTCCGAATTAGTTTTTTTACAATTGCATTTTTTTCTTACTACTTAGGTACCCACGAGTAGGTAGGTATGTGAAATGATCCTTTGGTCTGCTATTTTAGCGATATATACCCAGTACACTAAATTGTAACGGTATGTATCACCATAGGCCTCAAAAAAGCCCGTGAAAAAAACATTTTTTCAGTCAATTAAGGAGACACTTATATTTTCAGTAGATAGCTATTTACGCAGTTTGTTACATGAACAATATTTCCCGGCTGACAAAATATTTAATAAAGACTTAATTTGAATATAGCGAGGCGAATTTCCAGCCCAACTTATTGGTTGCTTGCGTGACAAGTGAAACAGTAGTTAATATAAAATACTAACGCATTAGTCCCTGCACAGTGGACTGCGCGCGTTGTACGGAACGTAACGAGCGAAATGTCTAAAATTGAATTCACAGTGAACGGCCAGAAATGTATAGGTCAGCATTTTTTTTTTATTATTTTAATAGTGACTAAACATTTTTATTCATAGTTAATTTAATTTTAGAAAGTGTAAAGTGCTTTGAGTTTTCCTGGAAAATTCTTTTCGTTTCCTTAAATATACCTTCGTAAAAGGCCTGACACCATTGCATTATAAAGCTTAGAATTTCATACTGAAATCAATTAATTCGGAACGATGATTTGCTATAAGTTTAAGCTTAGCGCTGTTTTTGTAGTATTTTGAAGGGAGCAGTAGAAATTAGCCTGACTGAAGTGACAGGCAACGGAGTATAAGCATTAATATATTAGCACTTTTTATTCTTTTTTTTTTAACAAACATGACCCTTTTCGCTTAGTTTGTGGTTCATTTAAAACGCATTTATTTTTCTTAAAACAAGACATGCAATATCCCGAGGATATTTTTTTTTGTTAACTGTAGGTACCTACCTGGTTAGGCTACCTAATAGCCTAAGTTCGCTTTCCTTACAAACTTAAATGAGAATCAATTAAAATTACTTACGTAGTAATTTGAATATAACATATTTTTATAGAATGATAACCTACTTACTGATGATGATGACAAAACTAAGTCAGTACTGCCTAGGTACTGTAATGGCCCACCATTATGTGCTATAATGACATGCTATGCCCTGTCTTATGGTAAAATAACGACATAATGAATGGCAGTTTCCTTGTAAAACAAGTTGTAAACATAGCGAAACGGATAGTAATTTTGTTCGTTCATGGCACTCTTTGAATGGTGCGAAGTCCTACATATTTACTTATAAAAAAAAGAATGTGTAGGGCAATCTGAAATTGTCTATTGCCCTAACAAATTTTAGCGCTGTGCAAAGTCCTAAACAACAGTACCTAGTACGAACTAGTTCTTAAGATGGGTTCTCTTTTCCATGAGAAAGAGTGAAAAGGTAAAAATAGACTAGTTAAATTAGCATAGACCCTTTTGTGCCTGGCAGGGTGGGGCGCCAGACCACGACACGCCAATATTGGATTAGGTTAACACCAGACAATAATTACAGATTCAATTTTGAAAAAACTAATTGCCCAATATTTATCGATTGTTAGGGTGCATCTACACGGTGCAAGTAGCTGGAGCAAGTTTAACATGCGCAAGTGACAAGAGCACGCGGGTGGGTATTTTGCTTTGGTACATGCGCGAGCCGCTGGGCCCGCACGTTTTTAAAATGAATGTAACTTGCGCATGTGCCTCAACATGCACAAGCTATCTTCACAAAGTTACACACTGTAACTGAAGATATATGAATATTTTAAAAAATCATTATTATTGTTTGTTTATACAGTGGATGAGAGCACCCCTCGGGATACGACACTGAATGCATATTTACGCTATGTGCTCTGTCTGCCTGGTACCAAGGCTATGTGCCACGAGGGTGGCTGTGGGTCTTGCATCGTGAAGGTCCGCGCGAGACGGAATACCAGCGGCACTGTTGAAACTTTCCCTGTTAATTCTGTAAGTACAAAAAAATTGTGTAGATAAAAATACATCGGAAGTAGGTACCCCCAACTACCATTCTAAAATTTTTCTTCTCAAGTGATTTACTTCTATATTTGTATAGTAAAGAACATATGTCACTCAGTAAGTTTAATTATCCTATAACGGAGTTCATCTATGTTTATTATCCATTGCCTACTACATGGTTTGGTGGGTACTGTATCTCACCTCAACCGTATTTCTTTAACTTCATACGTTTGTTAAAACCGCTCCAAAATTAAATTATGATTGTGGGCATGGACAATCCCTTCGTGTGGGTCCCGTACAAACGGGCTGATGAAAAAATATAATCGCATCGCAAGTTTTGTGTGGGCGTCCTAAGACTTAAGTTGATAGCCTCGTTGGTCTGGTATCCGCTTAGCGCAACTGCTGTGCACGAAGGTGTCGAGTTCGATTACCGGTTCGGGCGGAAATAGCTTTGTGGGTTTCAGAAACTTTCACAGTGCCTATATTAGATGATTAAAACCTACAGTTCACTCAATAAGAAGGAAAATACTCAAGGTAGTAATATCGTCTTCTCTTTAGTGCCTAGTGCTGATATTTTCCTGCAATGGCTGGGATATCACCACTATTGAAGGCGTGGGCAATCGTTTGGATGGCTACAGCGACGTTCAGAAACGAATCGTTGCCTTTAACGGCTCCCAATGTGGGTACTGCACGCCGGGATGGGTTATGCAACTGACTAGGTAAGAAAGCTGTCATTTAAAATTATTATCCTCAAGAAGATAATAATATACTTCAGCTATATGGTTTCCTTGCAGCTTAATAGACAAAAATCTCACGATGTACGAATTAGAACAGTCTTTCGGCAGCAACACCTGTAGATGTACCGGGTTCAGACCTATCTTAGATACGATCAAATCTTTCGCCGTAGACGCGTCTCCAGAAATATGCCAAAAAGTCCGGGATATTGAGGAACTTAATACCCCATGTTCGAGGAACCCTAGGACCTGTCAGAGAAAGTGTTCAGAACAAAGCGATGGCAGCGATTGGAGTGTGGTTGCTGATGTTAAAAATGAGAACACCCTGAGCTTTCATTTTGGCAATTATTCATTCTATAAAGTGTATGACAGGCAGGCCATCTTTGAAGTTCTTAATAAACATGGCGTTGATTCTTATATGCTGGTCGATGGAAATACTGGGAAAGGTGAGTTGGTTTTTGAGTTAAAATTATTTAAGAAACTTGTAGGTAGACATAATATCACGCGATAAAACAGATAATTAAAGTAGAAGTAACGCATATACGAAAATAAAAGTTAACCAACAGTTCTAAATGACTAACTACTCACATGTCAATAATATTTCAGGTATTGTGGAAACGTTTGAATACCCCCGAGTTTTGATAGACATTAGTGAAGTGGCATCCCTCAAGACGTACACTTTCGACCAGAACCTGGTACTTGGAGCCAACGTCTCCATACAGGACTGCATCACGATATTCAAGGAAGCTGCAGCTAATAGGAGCGGTTTTGCATACTTGGCCGAGTTCGTGAAACATCTTAATCTTGTTGCTCATATACCCGTAAGAAAGGTAAGGATCAATAATTTATGTATGGACAAGTTTTAAAAACCTTTATTTATTTTGTTATGCTATTTTCAACCATCATCCTCATTCTCATTGTCATCCTGCCTCGCAGGATGTCCTCGTATTCCAAATACCTACATACTTCTCTGTCTGACATCATTTCACAAGCGAAATTATTCTTTTAACGACTTCAAAACAAGAAGTAGGTAGTTACGTTGTCAATTAGCCTACGTAGATAGGTGTATGTTTTTTTTAATATCATACCTTTGTTTGCTTGTTACTTACATCTAAGAATCTTATTTTATAGATTGGTTCCATAGCCGGCAATTTGATGTACAAGAGACAAATACCGAAATACAAGTCTGATTTGTTCATTCTTTTCGAGTGTGTTGGAGCCAATGTTACAGTTTGTAAGTACTTCTTTTTATTAATCTATAACTAGACTTGCATGCACACATTTAAGTGATCGTAAATCAATAAAAGAAAATCCTCCTTGAACTACATACCTACATATTACAAAGTGAAGAAATCCCTAGTAGGTAATATTATAAATGCGAAAGTAACTCTGCCTGTCTGTCTGTTACGCTTTCACGTCTAAACCATTGAATTTAATAAAATTTGGTACAGAGATAGAGTTGATCTTGAAAAGAACAGGATAGTTTTTATCCTGGACTTTTGAAGAATTCTCTTGGAAACGCGATATAACCGAACTATACGCGGGCGAAGCCGTGGGTGGAAGCTAGTTCTAGTTAATTCCTTTACACAAGTTGCAATAATTTTGGTCCTTAGGTACATCGAATGGACGGACAAAAACGTTGACAATATTGGAATTCATAAAGTTCGACATGCAAGGAGCGGTGATGATAAACGTGGAGCTGCCGCCGCTTAGCAGCTCTCACGTCTTCAGGAGTTATAAGGTGAGTAACTTTAATTAAACAAAATAAACGGTCAAAGCTAGACCACTTTATTAACTGCGGTAGTTAATAGAAATAGTTTAAGACATTTTAATAAACATTGAACAACATATTTCATGACAATCAATAAGGGTTTACAAAGGGTAGCAGAGTATCGGAAACTCCTGAACCGCTTTGAAAAGATATTTCACTGTTGGAAAGTTACACTCTTTCTTAGTAAAATAGGCTATTTTTATCCCGGTACGGGCAGTAGTTGCCATGAGGCGCGGGTAAAACCGCGGGAAACCCGTGTCCGATTCTAGAACAGACTGAGAGTACCTATCTCACGAATTTAAAAATTAAAAAGAAACCCACCCTTTTTAAAAAAAACCTTATTATAAAATCCAAGATCACGTTGCATTAAAGATATACGCATCATCCTATCCCTGCACGTGTGGCTTTCTTGGTAATATTATTGAACTGCATTATCCTATAAGCAAACGAGTTTCTTATTCATAGTAAATCATATAAATCGTGATATCGTGATCACTTTTGTAACTATTATTTCTATTTTTGCGTATACATATAGTACCCATCTATAGAATTGCCGTTTACCTTGTTTTGCATTATATGTATAACTTTATCAACTTAATATCGCTATGTGAACATATCACTTTCTTAAAAAGAGTGTCCATGTATTACCGAATCTTTTCCACGAGCGTAACTTTTTGGAACCGTAGAATTAGTGTGAAATAAATTTATTTTACCCTGACTTTCATATTTTGAAAGATTTTGTTTTACCCCTTTTTCGATAGATAATTTTATTACACCTACGATGAGTTGCACCATTGAACTATAATGATAAACGAACCATTTTCAGTAGTTAAATCGCCGGGCGGCAAATAGGTAGGCATAGGTTGGCTGGTTATGGTCCAAACTATAACCAATCCAAACTAATTAATCGTTACAGTTAAATAGTACAAGTCTTGAAGTTAAGATGTTATTTTTTACAATCTCACTTTCCTTTAAGTTAAGCAGACCGCAATCACTCAAAATTGAATCATCAAAATATACAAATTATTTCAGATCATGCCACGCAACCAAAATGCTCTAGCTGTGGTAAACTCAGCTTACCTCCTTAAACTGGGCAGTAAGAATGAAGTAGAATCAGCTAGCATAGTGTACGGGAACATTGATCCATCCTTCGTACACGCCAAAAAGACCGAGAAGTATTTAATCGGAAAGTGTATCTTTACTGATGAAACCTTGCAAGGAGCTATCAAGGTTCTGAATAAGGAGCTGGTACCAGTGGAAATAACTGGAGAGCCTCCAAAAGAGACGAGAAAGAAGTTAGCTCTGGGACTGTTTTACAAGGTAAGAATTTTTCTAACCGTCGTATTGTGTTCTTAGTTCTTACTGTACGGTAATTTGTTTAAATGAGACAGTCAAATAGTATTGTTCTTGTGGAGGTTAAAACTTCAAACCATATAGGTAGATTCGTTCTACCATTTCTTATTCCCAGCAAAACAAATAGGAAGTCGTGAAGGGTCGGCATTTTGGTTGCGGTCTTTTGTATACTTGATATTCAAAATTGCTGATTTTCAGCTTACCTACATTGAATAAAAATAACCCATTTTCTTACAGTTCGTCTTAAGCATAGCTCCAGCCGGCAAAGCTCTTTCCAAATACGCTTCTGGAGGGGCACTGCTCCAAAGACCAGTGTCTTCAGGCAAAGAAGACTACCAGACAGACTCCAGTCTATTCCCGTTGAACAAGCCAGTGGATAAGTTGGAAGGCCAGATCCAAGCCGGTGGTGAGGCGAGGTTTGTGAATGACATGCCTGCTCAGCCAGGACAGGTGTTTGGTGCTTTCGTCCTGTCTACAATACATGGAGGAGAAGTGGACACCATAGATGTGGAGGCTGCTATGGTGAGTTCTTATTTCAATTTGTGTTTTGTTTTTTATTTTCTACATTTGTCCTATTGTGAGAAAAAGGAGGAGAATTTCTTTAAAAAATGAAGTAGATAGAAGAAGAGATAAACAGCCTTCTCATTATTTATTTCAACATTTACATTTCATTGTTCTTGTGTATCTAAAAAGCATGTTTTCTTTTTTATAATTTTTGGTATGTCTGTAAACATATGTAGGTATAAGTGTTTTCCTTGTTTAAAGTTAATTACGTGCGTGAAATGTTTCAGAAAAACAAGTCCTAAAGTAAACGAATATAAATTAACCACTATCACAAATAATTAAATGGCACACACATGCAGTGTCATGCTTGTTGATAAAAATAATTAAAATGCCATAACATTTGCAGTTGAATCAATAAAGGATACATGTGTATTCAAATTAAATGACGCATTTCCAAAAGTAATGGAATGATACAATTTGTACAAATAATAAAGTATACCTTCGTCTTCAAAAATAACTTCAAAATATACCTACATTTAAGAAAATTTTGGCATAAACATATATAACATAATGGTAATTCATTTTAGGCACTCGACGGTGTTGTAGCCCTATTAACAGCTAAGGACATTCCCGGCGTAAATTCCTTTGGATTCCCAGGAATTCAACTGCAAACTGACGAAGAAGAGATTTTAGCCACTAAAATCAAATTCTGTGGTCAACCCATAGCGGTAATCGTAGCTAAGAGTGAAGAACAGGCTGAGAGAGCTGCTAAAAAAGTTAAAGTAACTTATAAAAATGTTAGCACGGCTGCTCCTGTGTTAACCATTGATGAAGCGAAGAAAGATAGTTCGCGATACGTAGGAGGAGGACCAACTATAGATCCTACAGGAAAAGGCACTAATGTAAAGAAGATTATAAAAGGAGTTTATGAGATTGAGTCTCAGTATCATTACTATTTGGAGCCCATTTCGTGTGTAGTTGTGCCCGTTGACAAGACGTTGGAGGTCTATGATTCGACCCAATGGATGGATTTGACGCAAATTGCTGTTGCGAGGTCTTTGGGGATCAGTGAAAGCGAGTGAGTTTTTGGGTATTTTCTTAGTATATTTTTGTTTACTGTAGCGGAATTAACGTCGATCAGAGGTAAGGTGTTGTAACTGGTTCGTGTTTCATGTTCGTGTTTATTTATTTTATACCAGTTACCAAGACTATAAAAATCCTACTTATATTATAAATGTGAAAGTTTGTGAGAATATATGGATGTATGTTTGTTATTCAATCACGCAAAAACGGCTGGACCGATTTGATTGGGTATGTAGATAGGTGATACCCTAGATTAACACATAGGCTACTTTTTATCAACACACCACGCGGGCGAAGCCGCTGGCGGAAGCTAGTATATAGATACTTTAATAGCTATCAGTTATGGTCCTATGTCTAGACGGAAGATACATTTAAAGCTAAATATATAAATCACACTAACAATTTTTCCAGAGTCATAGTTAAAGTTCGTCGTGTTGGCGGCGGGTTCGGAGGCAAGATCAGTCGTAACGTGCAGGCAGCTGCAGCCTGTGCCCTGGTGGCCAAGAAACTGGACAGACCCTGCAGGTTTATACTGCCGCTACAGACTAACATGATGATCGCTGGGAAGAGATTGCCTTGTCAGTGTGAATATGAGGTGATTAAATATGTCTCTTCTATTCTTATTACCTATTATTAAATTCTTCTATTATTAGGTCCTGTCATTATCTAAATCCCGTATCATCTTGCAAGTCTTTCATGGTAATTATGAATTATTATCGCCGGTCGTTCGCAACGGTTATTATTATTCCTGCAAGTGGTATTCATTTGTTATTTTAGATTTTCCCACGACGTTCAATCATTTAGTTATATTTAAAGTAGCTTCAGTTTAAAAAGAAACGTGCACTAATCTTTAAGTACCCGTTTGAAAGCAACAAAAATACCTTTCATCAGGTCGGTGTAGATGACGACGGTAAGATCCAATACTTAGATGCAACAATAGTGGAAGACAATGGATCTTCCAACAATGAGAACATTCTAGACTTCACCGTCAGCGGCTTCCCGAACTGCTACAACACTGAGTACTGGTCGCTGAAGACTGCAACTGTTCTTACTGATACTCCTTCTAATACTTTTGCTAGAGCTCCAGGTTTGTACATTGCTAGTTTTCCCGATATGTCATTTTGATCCTTATGGGTTACAACATAAGGTTGCTTCTTATTCTCCTTTTCTTGCTGGTAATTTGTGGAAAATGTTGAGCTCTAAGTACACAATTTTATATCATCAGGTACTTGCGAGGGAATTTCAAGCATTGAACACATAATGCAGCACATTGCATTCGCCGTTCAGAAGGATCCTACCGCAGTCCGCAAAGCCAACATGAGGACTGAGGACAATGACCTTCCAGAACTTATTGAGACCCTCAAGACCGACTCCAACTACGACAGCCGAGTCAAAGAGATCGAACAGTTCAATAAAGCCAACAGATGGTTTAAAAAATCTATTTCTATCAATGTCATGTGTTTCCCCGTAGTCTATTACGGGAACTACTCAGCTCTCGTCTCCATCTACAGAGGTGATGGCACTGTTACGGTGTCTATAGGAGGCATAGAAATGGGACAAGGTATCAACACAAAAGCAGCCCAAGTTTGCGCTTACGAACTTGGAGTGCCTTTGGAATATGTCAAGATAATTCCACATTACTCCTTCGTGGCTGCGAATAACGTGTTCTCTGGATCGAGTATTACTACTGAAAGTTGTTGTTACTCTATTACTCGGGCTTGTGAATCTTTGAAGGAGCGATTGGCTCCGATAAGGGCAAAGAACCCAGATGCGACATGGAAGGAGATTATCAAGTTAGCAGGCGATGAACAAGTGGAGTTGACATCCTTGTTCATGATGAAGGATACTGACGAAAAGCTGAAGGGGTACAGTGCATTTGCTGTGGCGATTATTGAGACAAAACTTGACATTTTGACTGGACAGATGCAAATAGTTCGCTCGGATATATTGGAAGATGTTGGTGTTAGTGCCAATCCCAAGTTGGATGTAGGACAGGTCAGTATGAAGATTCTTGATATTTCCTTAAATGTTGTATATAAAGTGCAAAGATGCGGATAGGGATGCGGATTAGGGTTAAAAAAGTTTGTGGGTACATCCATCCGACATGGCTAAAATTCATAATATGCATTGACATTAATTCAGTTCAGATAAATGAGGGAGTACATAAGGCAGTACACAGGGTGTATATAAGAAAGTACACAGGGTGTATATAAGACAGTACATGGGATGTACCTACATATGACATATGGCGGTACATAAGGGAGTACATACTTACCCTTATGTAATAGTCAGAACCTGTGTATAAGGGAGGCAAAATAAGGATTACATATGATTCCCGAAACCAAAAATTATATTCCTTCTAGGTGCAAGGAGCGTACATGCAAGGCATAGGCTACTTTACCTGCGAGAAGCTGGTGTACAACAAGGCGACCGGCAGGCTGGAGACCAACCGTTCCCTGACCTACCACGTGCCACTAGCGCTGGACATCCCCGTGGAGTATAACGTCAAGCTGCGGTACAACCATAAGAATCCTAATGGAGTTCTTGGATCGAAGAGTGAGTAATCCATTTAAATATGTCATTGATCATGTACCTAGTGTTAAGATTTGTGGTTTAGGTGCCCTCAATTTTATTTTAGTGATCAGTTTTGGTTGCTGTAGCAGCAATAGAAAAAGATACATCGTGTGTGAAAATTTCGGCTTTCTGTTACGATGCATGAGATACAGCCTAGTGAAAGACGGACGGTCGAACAATGAAGTCTCAATAATAGGGTTCTGTTTTACCTTAAAATGTTGTGTATCTTTGATAAAGAAAAGCAAAAACTTAAACAAACGTCTTCAATATCATTGGATCATGCATAGCTACTTCCCAATTGCAGCTTGTGGAGAAATGGGTATCTGCACATCCCACGGTGTGACACACGCGCTTCGACAATGCATCATGGAATCCCGCAAGGACTCTGGCTACGATCCCACTGAATGGATCACGATACGTAAGTGATATCCAACAATTACATTACGTTATTATTTTACAGTTACAGGTTTCCTCGTAAACATGTACTAAGAATGCATTTCAAGTGAAAGTATGAAGTTTTTCTGAGATAATTGATACGTTTTTAATACCGATAGATAAAGTCGGTTCAAATCGCGGCCTCATTTTTTTTTTAAGAGGACTGAATATAGCAGTTTTTTCTTTCTTTTTCCGGATTGTTCGCATTGACTTATTGAAAAAAAAATACAGATTTTAGGATGGTTGGAACCATGTAAATATAACGATGACCAAACCTTAACCTACCGCCAAATCACCGATTTAATAAATTGGCGACAATTTGCAACATGTTACCTACAAGTGGTGGTACAAGCTACCCTTATTTTACTGAAAACTCCCAAAGGAGGAAAAACAGGAAACTCCTTAACGGTTGATAGCAGCTACCTCGTATTATATTTTCCTATTTATATATGTAAGGACTTAATACACAAAGATATATTAAAGGAAGAGCCTGACTGTAAAACAAAGCCATTATTGGAGAAAGAAGAACCTTGATTGATAACTAACCACGATCGCCGCTGATTGTTTTCTAAAACACGAACATTTCTATGCAATATATTTCTTTGTCATTTCTCTAAATAGGTTTTGTTGACAATATAAATTACGACGGCAAAGAACATTTGAATATCATATTGTTAGATTTACAAATTGATGGTCTTACACGTGTGGGTACCTAATTTTTGCGCTTGTTGGTACCCACTCTCGATGTTTGTAAGCAGTTCTAAACACTATAGTAAGATCTTCAAATCTCAAACTGTGTTGCACCTACCACTTCTGTTTCACCACCACCCTAAGGTAGATTGGCAGAGACCGCCTAAGGCGTTAAGTCCGCCGTTGTACAATGTGCATAAAGTATTTTAAATAAATAAATAAAAAAAAATCTTCTTTGGTTAGATCCTCATCATCCATCAGCCCTTTTTTACCTTCTTCTTTTTCCTCCTGCCCTGTTCTCAATTTTATTTGGGGTTTACGCAATATCTTCCGCTTCCATTTTTCCCTCTCACTCGTCATACTAACAATCACTGCCTTCCTAGTTCCTATTTATTAATGTTGAGTTCGTATTTTTATATTGGATAAAAATTTCGATTAAGGTGACACCTATCGTCAGGACCTGTGCCACTATTGAATAAACCTTAACATGATTTTGTGTTGTTACAGCTGTGCCATATGATACAGAAGCAATTTTGAAGGCATTGGATGTGAAGCTGGATGAATTCCTCCTCACTAAGTAGACGTGGGTAGGTACCAAGGTCTTTTTACCTGCATATTTTTATAAAACTTTTTTTTGTGATACGATGAAGAGCGATTTAGAGAATAAATCCCTTCCTGTTATTTCTTTTTTTTTGTTTTTTAGTTAAGTTTGCTACTACATTACTTATTTTATTTTTTATCAAAATTATTTTGTTTTCTGTTTACAATTAATTTCAATTTCAATATTTTTCAATTTTGCTTTTAATTTTTGACATACGTTGTAATCAACATTTCCGAATAAAATACGTGTTTGTGTTTCTGATTTCAATAAATATTTCAATGCATGTGCGTTTTATGCTACCTGTATTATTTTAATTGACCCTTTTTCCAAGTTCTTTGTGCCTAAGACAAGTCTTCATCACGGAGTTATACCTAACATTTGAAGCGTTTTTTACATAAAAATGGATAATTCACGTTTTTCATTATCAGTTATGGATGGCACGATGTCTGGTCGTTTTAAATCCTTCATATCTTAAAGGTCACTCGGCTTAGAAACGCGTCGCACTTTTTTTTCTAATAACAGTTTTTGCTTTACCTTTAAAATACCATGTAATTGCATTTAAAACTAACGTTGCAATCGTGCGGTTGATTAGATTAGGTATAAATAAAATACATGCCTTCAGTAATACAAGTTTATTCTCGCATCATCAAACAAAAATCGTCTAAATACATTCAAAGTATAATTCACATACGATCCAATTTTAGGCCTCCAATGGTTAGTCTTCGAGTTAGGCCATGACTAACGAAAATGGACACGTCAAAAATGATTTAAAAAATTAAACAACCAATTGTAAAACAAAATACAATAAATACTTACAAAATAACTCAGAAATTACAAATTCTTAATACAATAATAAAATTAAATCATCGATTCTAATGTAAAATATACATTATAATATTCTATACAATCATAATTATATCAACAGTTAAGTGTTATGCAAAAAGTGCAATCGAAATGTTGGTTTATTTATTAATTTTATTTCCTAAATAGCTACGGGACACGCGATTTTAGCCTTTATTGTGAACCCTTTTATTATGCAGCAATTAATTTCTAGTTTTGGTGTGATAAGGGCTATAATCGCGTATATCAGGCCAGGGTTTGAAGAGCTGGTAGCCTTCAGAGAATTAACAAAATAAGGCTTATCTTTGTGCTTCTGAGGGCTCTGCGATGTTCTGCGAACGTTAGCTATCCAACCCCTGGCCTGCCAGTCCGCTCGGATAGATTGGCCATGGAAGCGAATTGGTCAAAAATTACATAATTACCGTTGTCATTAGCTTCTATGGTCTATTTATGACTACGATTTATAAAACTACCTCTATTTAGTCGCCGTTTGTATATTTGTAGCTGTTTACAATTAGCCCGCTCATTATCGTGTCATTGCAATAAAGAAGGTCAAGACAAAATAGATTAAAGCAGAACTAAGTGTTACTAGAAGTATCTACAAGTTATACTAAAAAGAAAAATAAATAAATGAGAATTCCTTTCTACATTAAGCCTTCTTTATTGCATGACACAGCAAATAATGTCTTAACAAGCTGGTAACGAAATATCTTTGATTATAAAAATTGGTAGAAATATCTATGAAAGCTAATTGAGTATAAAATTATATTGCTCCAGAGCTCCGTGGCTAGACTAGACGAATATTAAAATGTAAGCTTATTACTTTGGTGGGCTATTCTGCGTACTAAGTTACTTTGTGATTGGGGCCCTGTATCCGTTGTGATGTCACTAAGTCTGTACTACTCCCTACAGCATGTTTTATAATATTTCACGCGAATATATACACGGAACCCTGAATAAATAGTTGCCAAAAATATACAAAATATACCCTATGTATATTAAAATAGTGTAGTAAAATGCCCACAAAATGTATCTACATTTGCTTTACGTTATTTTTAGTTTAGCGTAAACCGACCAAAATGATAAAAATTACAGTTACAATTATAAATAAAAAAAAATGTTCCGTTAGAACGCTCTACTAAAAATAATGTAGTGTAACTGAAAATAGTATTAATAGTATTACTGAATTAATTTAGAAAAAAGGGGGTTTTTAATGCATTTAGACAAACCTTTTAGTCATTCAAGGTGACTGCCACTATTGCTCACTAAATATTCATCTTGTTTTGATCTAGGAGTCAAAAATCGTACTGGCGATGGCAAAAGTTTCCTTTTTTTTTCTTACACTTCTTTTTCAAAATTATTATGTTTATTTATTATTTAGTGAACACTAGTGCAAGCCAGCTTTCACAAGCTTAAAAATACAATCATAAAATATTAAGTTTAAATCTTACAAAAGAGTAAAAAAAAGTTTTTTTGCAAAGGTACTGAGTTCCATAGATCAACTTAAACAAATACAATTATTATAACGCGCTTAGATTCGTTGAGGATCTTAAATATAATATCAGTCCATTAGTTGTTATCACACAGACATGCGATTTATCAATGACGACATTTTGATTATGGTTTCATGGGAGAAAATAATAATGTAATTGAAGCTGATTTATTGGAAATATTTTGGTATTTATATGGCTTTTGAGTTACTGTCTTGGTTATATATTTTTATATTTCAATATTAAAGGTTCCGTTGTATGCCTTAAGACAGTATAATGTGTTCATGTAAGCCTGTATTTTGGTATTAAGAGTCAATTGCCTTGTGATAATTAACTATGGACAGTGATGTCCACAGTATCTATAAAATGTACAATATCGATATCGAATAATGAAATCTCAAATTCAACGTGATTTCTGTTCTCTTCTTATGGTCCCAAGTTATGGGGACCTAGACAAATTTTTAGACATTACCAAAACATTTCTATTAAATCAGTAAAAAATAAAATTCAGAACATAAAGATTCAAGCTCATTGGCACTATGTCGAATATGATTTAGGTACTCAATGACCAAGTTATATAAAAAAAAAGTATAATGTAAATAAGTAAAGGCAGTCTAGATAATATTATGTCGTTTCTATGTATATTGAGATTCACACTCCCGCGCGAGGCTTCATACTTTTTAATTATAAGATGAGGTTACACTTGCGTTTTATTACAAAGTACGTAGACATAAATGTAGACACTATTAGGCCAGTGTTACCGTCATGACGGCTTCTTTTTCTCGAAAAGTTGCAGAGAGTTATAACTAAATAAAGGATATATTATTTTTTGCCAGTTATTAAATGTTGAGATTATCAAGAGACAGATTATATTAGGTATATGAAAAATTGTTCTGACGTTTAAAACCATATTTTTGTATACTTTTCAGTTTTCGTATCTTTTTATATATGTTGTATCAGTATATTTCTTCCTTCGTAAACGCAAGTGTAACCACATCTGAACATCAGTCGATTGTAAGACAGATCTATTCGAACTAGCAGTTAGTACAAAACTTTACTATATGGACTTCGATCTAACTTGTACAGGGTTCGATAAATTTTGAAACTTTCATTAATTGGTGATTTATTAGGGAACATCAAAATGTAAAAGCTGTTTGGTTAATAAAAAGGGTTTTCTCTCAGTAACACCTCCAGAATTAAGTATGTCAAATATTTAAGTTCTCTACTAAATCAGTACTGAAATGAAGTCAAATATTCAAATAATTCTGAAAGATCAAGTCCAGGGAGTCCTGAATAACTATTTAAAAATTGGTGACCAGTTACAACACTATCGTTTATTGCACCCTGTACATACATAACAACTATGTATAAAATTGGCATTTAGACCGCGTATAAACAACACATTCATACGAACCACACATCTGTACATACATCAAGCCGAATTCACTAAACGGAGCGACCGTTAAATTATAATTATTACGCTGAAAAAATAAATTATAAACTATTCTTTAAATCTATATTTAAAAAGCCAATTAAAATAGGCTGAATCGTTCGCTACAAAATATGAGGTATATTATTATTTCGTTTATTTCCCATCGTCTTATATTTGGTGGAATGCTGTAACTTTCTGTTTGCGGGCCTTCTCTATCCTTTAGTTAACGACGCGACGGCTTTCAGAATTTTGAAGCACATTTTTTCTTAACAAAAGAAAATCACTAAACTTCATTTTTCGGTACACTTTATCGCAATCGGTAGGCAAGTTAAGTCTCATTGACTTTAAAAGCAAAACTGCAGTTCTGTACATTTTACAACAAATTATTCGGCAAACTTACCAACACTTCTTAAAAAAAAAACTTCAAAAATTCGACTCCCAAATTCTAAAAAACCGCCACAACACATCCCTAAAAATCACATTCACTTAGTCAATTCACTCACAATCACGCGACTCCGCTGTCTTGCGTGTGACTTCTCTTTTTCTCACTCCTATGATGATCAGGCGTCGACTTCAGTATATCTGGCTGTCCATGGGACAGGACTCTCGCTTCCACATGCTGGTTGAACGTCGAAGTATGGGAGCTTAAGGTTAGAGTGGCGTTTCTGTCGGAGTTGAGAGTCATGGTGGTGGCGTGTGAGTTGAGGGTGTTGTGGCCCGTGGCGTGGACGTGGTGCACGTGTGGCAGAGTGGAGGGCGACGAGTGGGGGAGTGTGGCGGGCTTGCGCAGCGAGCGGTGCGAGCCGTGCCGCGTGAGGGAGTTCATCTGAGGCGTGCCTGTGCCAGCGCTACGGAGTAAGGCGTTCTTGTAGTCTGCTATTAGATGGGTTAGCTCGGCCATCTGAAACAAAAATTTGTGTTATTTAGAGCGTTCTAAAAAATCAAACGGGTCATTTCTGAGAAATTTGAGTTGGGCAATCAAATTATGTAGAACGTAACAGAATAAAGCTATAGAAGAAATAAGTAACCAAATGATATTGAAAATATGTACTAGGAGAATTTAAAGTAGCATTTAAGTTAGGAATTATGTAACTTACTTTAGGCTTATTGAGACTAATCAACATCTTATGCACCGGACTCGCTGCGTCTTCTGCGTCGATCAACATCATCAAGTCATCCTAAAAAACAACCATTCATTTCAAAATCAATTTTCAAAATTTATTAGATAATAGTTAATTAACAGTATTAATAGGGAATCAAAATTCAATCAATTTACAAAAAAAAACCATCATAATTAATCGAAATTAGCAAAAAAATCACGTTTGTTGTATGGGAGCCCCCCAAAATATTTATTTTATCCTAGTTTTTAGTATTGGTTATAGCGGCAACAGAAATACATCATCTGTGAATTTCAACTCTCTAACTATCACGGTTCCTGAGATACAGCCTGGTGACAGACGGACGGACAGAGGAGCGAAAACAATAGGATCCCGTTTTACCCTTTGGGTACGGAACCCTAAAAACTAATATTTTTACCTGTAATCCACCAAACAGCCCTATAGAGCTGAGCGCGTACCGGCCGATGACGGACATCGACGCTAGCTCTAGCACCGTCACTCCCTCTTCTGATACTGCTAGCCATACCATTGATAAGTCGGGCTGTTTTATCTGCAATATTTAGGTAAAACGTGAGTAATTTTCATTCAATTTAGGTTAACATGATAGTACAATATAGTAGCAGATAAGGGTGTTTTCAGAGGTACGTAAGGGTATGTAAGTACATTTAGAAAGATAACGTAGGAGAGTGTATAGAAGCTAAGGGGAAGTAAACAAAGGAGTTCGAATGATAACTCATAAAGGAGTATATGGTGAAGAAATAGATTAGAGAGTATGTTGGAATAGTACATAAGGAACGATATGGGAAGAGTACATAGGGAATTAAGGTCGTATATAGGGTTGGCCCACAAGGAAGTTTTTATAGGTGTAGGATAACCTCCTTAAGGGAGTTTATAAGAAAGTATACCTATGTATAAGGGAAGTACGCACATCTTAATCATTTGTATCATCATTTGTTTTCGTCTGTATTAAGTAGATTCCAGAAAAGACTATAAAATATGCTCACCCTAGCTTGGAACAGTGTAGCACCAAAGAAAGGCCACTTCCTGGTACAGTTGAGGTAGATCCGCACACAGTCCGCCGTACTGCGGCCCTTTAACGCTACCCACTTCGAACGGAGCTTCTCTTCTACATCCCTGTAGGAACAAAATACATAATTTTATGAAACAGGTCATTCTTGGTACTTAGCAGTTTCTTTAATTACCTATGAAAAGAGTTTCCCACATTGAAAAAAACACCATAAAAAGGCTTTTTTTTTAATTCTAAAATTGTTCTGAATATAAATAATTAAAAACTGTCATTAGAGACCTTATTTTAGAACATTAAAAATGTAGACGTTAGACCTTATGCCACATTTTTGGCCAGTTTTACCGGTAGAATCTCCGATAGCCTATTAGGAACTTATCAGACAGATGATAACTTTTGGTTTCTAAAGGTTACAGATAGCAATTATTTCTGTCAGATAGCGTTAACTGTCAATATCTAATTGTCAGTTTATCGGTAACCAGTGAAACCGGGCCTCAAGCTTAGTATTTATACAATTTTGTTTGTGTACACACTTACCTAAGTTCATCATTACTAAGGCCGGCCCTATACCTATAGGGGTAGAACCGATGCGCGAGCGGCTGGTTGTGCTGCGAGTTGACGGCGGAGTAGTCGCCCATGTCTAGCTGCGCCATTAGGGCTCCTAGTTCCGCCGCTAACTCCCGGGTTACGGGGAAACGGCCGGCTACCACTGTGAATAAAATATATATTTGAATTACTATTATCATTAAATACGATAGTAGTATACAGATAGTATTAATATCTAGGATCTAATTACTTTACTATAGTTTGTATGAAGAACTTTGTTAGATTACAAAATATTAACAATGAGAATGTTTACTCAAACCAAAAATAGAAAATTATAGTAGTCATTTTTTTAGATAATTATGTCATAATTAGGTACAAAACAAAATGTAAAAAACGAAAAAGTATCCATATTTCTATTACAATGAATTAAAACAACATATCATAAAAAATAAAATTCCCAAAATAATGGAAAATGGCAAGGATAAAGAATGAAGTACAGACTGGAGTCGAGCTAATCTGTATAATTTTTCCCAATCAATATTGAACCTTATATTTTAGATATAAAGTTGAAAATCTATTAGTGTTTGAAAGATTGTAGTAGCTTGACGGGCTGGCTTCTGTACAGATTAAGTGCCACTAAAAACCCTAAAAATAGGAAATTGCCAGAACTAACAGGAACATGAATAAAATAATTACCTTGTTGATTAACTTGATAACATAACAACAGTCGTTCCTTATCCGTCTCAGTTCTAATGGAGTTCTTGAAGTAAAGCCTATTTCTGTACGTGAGGCGGATGACACGAGAGTTCTCGAACTTTCCTGAACCCTTCTCTCGAAGTGCCGTCTCCCATTTTGATATTACGTCGCATAGCTAGAAATGGAAAAATAGGAAAATTAAGTATCATCAAGCTCGAAATAATAAAATAGGTTTGCTGTACTAGGATTGGATAAATGTACCAAAAAATATGGATTCCAATTTGCTACTACAAAATCAAACAAGACACAACAGGTAATGCTAATAAATTATAGTCACCTAATAAACATTTTTATTAGTTTTTTTTCCCTTTAATATTAAGAGTTGCTTTAATCAAATATGCAAACATGGAAAGAAGTTGTTCTAAGTTAAAACCTATGAACACGTATTCCTGTATTTATATGTAAACTAGCTTTTGCCCGCGGCTTCGCTCCCGTCAACTGACTTCTCTACTTTACCCTATTTTTTTTTCATAAGAACCTTCTCCTGACAATAACAAACACAAAAAAAAAGAATTAGCCAAATTGGTCCAGGCGTTGTTGAGTTATGCGCTTACCAACACATTTTGCGATTCATTTTTATATTATAGATTAATGGTGCAAATTATTATGCGCGTTCATTAATGAGTTTTTTTATGACCTGTTTAATCCTACTTTCAACTTTCAGTAACCCTATTAATATTTATGATCCATTCAAAATGCTCTTACCTTCTTATCAGGTTTGATATGATGTTCTAGATCCTTCTCGATAGGATCGTCGCTGAAGAGCGCGAAGCCCGACGCCGCTGATTCCCGACACCCGAGCTCTGTACTT
The DNA here is from genome assembly GCF_030705265.1 of Helicoverpa armigera. Taxonomy (NCBI): domain Eukaryota; kingdom Metazoa; phylum Arthropoda; class Insecta; order Lepidoptera; family Noctuidae; genus Helicoverpa; species Helicoverpa armigera. The sequence continues at coordinate 8,887,584 of NC_087135.1, read as the reverse complement.
AACGTCGATAGGAACTCTTCCACAGTTGTTGAACCGTCGAAACTTATTACCTGGGAACATACGATATTTATTAAGTTTTGAAGTGAAAGATTACAATATTACAGCGATCAATAAAAAAGGATATAAGACAAATATTGGCATGCCTTTGGAATGAAGTTCTAAAATGAAGATATGCAGCATGGAGGGATTAGAAGGGAATACATTTACACTTATTTCCACCAGTGGTTTTACCCGTTTTACTTATATATAGAGGCCTTCTTCTTTCTATATGTTATCTAAACTTTGTGTCATGTTTTCACATGACATGTTTTTAAGTCGAGTTTTTCCTGAGATAAGCTTACAGACAAACTATTCAACTTTTTAATTATAATGTTAAAAAAATGATATAATTTTGTATTGACTTTATAACTTCATTCTTCTTGCGAGTTATAAGTTTCGGGTTATATAAATTACAATTACATACCTGATAAGTATTATTGAGCATATGCACAGGTATGGCGTGAGGCAGACAGTGGTGGTATGGGTTCTTCAGGAGTATGGAGAGCACTTCCATACGTGACGGTTTGTCTTCCCGTCCACCGTTGCGGATAGTTCGCTCTAGTGCGCGCGAACAGTACGCTGCGTATTTACCGCATTCCGTTCTGCGAGAGAAAATGTAGGATTTATATTACCAATAAAAATAATTTATGAACTGTAGGGATTTCAACACATTGCTCCTAAAAGCAAGTTCTTTATGCTGTTACACAGCTGACAAGTTTATATAAAAATTTGTAATGGAATAATTATGCTAAACTACTTCTAGAAGAATACATTTTTGGCGCAAATCTTGTTATTTTTGGTTCTTTATTTAAAAGTCATTATTTTTTTATTTTTCTAAGAATTAAATAATTCTTACATAAAATCAATACTCACTTAGTATCAGCATGCCTGCTCAAATGCAGCTTCAGATACCAAAGCAGTCTATTATTCTTAGGCACAAACAGACTGACAGCTAAGGCCAACAACTGCCATCCTTGTACAAAACTGTAGGTCGGCGGGTTACTCTTACAATCGACGGATAACAACGGCGCCTGGAAACATTCCTTGGATGGTAGAAATAGATAAAAAAATATGTTAAAATTAGCGTTCATTTCGCTAATGATGCAGTCATATGTGACTCATGTCCAGTAAGTTTTTCAAGATGATTAAACTCCATACGCCTTCCAAATTCTGTGAATTCTTAATAAAACATGGTTTGTAAAATTTTGAGTCTTAATTCAGGTTCCTAATAATGTTACTGTCTATGAGTCCATCTGACTGCATATTTTTGTATGACTTTAAATATTAAGACCTGTTCAGATTTATTCTATATTATAACGCTGTTGTATAGTCCACATTAGTGAATAAAAAAATTACACTCCCAATTGTTTTTCGATGCTGAATAAATTTTTACATTATTTTGCTTTTCTCATATGGTTAGCTAAAAGACAAATACGGGACAAATACTTCTACATATTGTGACAATTATTACTGGCTTCTGGAATCTTCTAATGGTCACGATCGATAATTTGTTTAGATAGGTACTCGTTGTGATAAGCAACATATATCAACGCAGGTTAGTTCGACATACACAGATAGTGCTCCCTACACATACAACATTATACAAAGGGAATATAGGTACTACTTTTGGGTCTTTCTCCAATAAAGTAGGTAGATATTATCACCCGCACTACCGACTGGGTAACAAAAAGTAAATGAGGGACCATACTAGATTACTTACAAAATCTGTTCTCGTGGAAATACAACAGAAAATTGTCCTCATCATCTGCCCTAATTATGTTAAGATTACAATCTAAAACCGAATGCAGCTAAATACCAGTGTTTTACAAAGAGGACTGTCTATCTGTCCTCTTCAACCCAGTGACTTGAGCTATTGGATTGCCGAGGTAACTGGTAAGACTACACTAGATTTTTTCATATTTGACAGAAACTATATGTCGCTACTGCTCCTGTCGATCCTACCGAACGACCTTTATCTTGTTATTTCAAAAGTCTCAAGTTTGTCTAACTGAGGCTACGTTAACCGCCCTTTTGGATCCCCTAAATATCTCTACAGTTTCCTACTACTTTTAGAGCACATTCCTACAACGTTTACCTGTATCGAGCTAGGCGAGCCGGCGCTGGGCGGTACGTCGCTCTTGTTGTCGCCGCCGACAGACGCCGCGCCCGTGTCGCACGTGAACAGCGATTGAGTCGCGCACAGTAGCAGTTGCTGAACAAATGAAATGTTGGCGGTACGGTGGGACTGACACATACATGTGTTTTGGACTTTCGTTTCAAGGGGTGCTTTGTGAATATAGGTCTGGTTGTGTGCTTTTGAGATAGATATATGTTTAGGTTTGAGTTTTGAGAGGGTAATTGAACTTTTAGGGGTAGTAAGACTACTAAGTGGTCCTTAGTTAGGTTTGGATGAGTGTGTACTTAGTGTGAAAGTGTGCTTAAGATAAGGGACCAAAATTACTGGTATTCTATAAGATATTATAGGTAATTTGTGTCTATTTGTCTGTGTTATTAACATAGGTTGTTCTTATAATATATAAATAGAATATTACATACATATTGGTAAGCGTTAATAAATAACCGAAACCTAAGCATTGCTGTGAATGCTTCTATTAGAGCCCGATAACCCCTTTAGCATGATGAGTGTCTTAGTAATGAGATAGGACATAATAATCTTAACCCCAGCATCTGATGCGTGATACTTCTATTTTACAGCGGCTCTCCGCCAGCGGTTTCTCATTTCTCGAGTGAAGAGGAAGAGAAACAGATCTCTATATTATAAGTATTTTCCAAGTTTTATTAAAAACCTTTGAGCCGTTTGTTTGTGAAGAAGTAACAAACATTCTCACTAAGTTTAGTCTTAATAATATTAGTGTGATGATGGTTCCATTCCCAGACGAGAAAATTCAAAGTTATACAGTTTTATGTTTTAGAAGCCTGAGGGCTGGCTTCGTTGGCTATGTTACATTACACCCCACGAGTAGTTAGATTTTATCTGAATATTTTTATAACGCCAATAATCCCTTTGTCATAAAGAATCATCAGATAATTATTTTTAAAGTTATCAGAGGGATAATACGCGATATCCTGTGGTTAATAAAATTATGTGCATCTTCATTTTCTAAAAGATTTTTTGCTGAAATTCTCCAATTGAGTATTCGTTGTATAAAATAATTTAATTAAAATATAGTATTTTACACTTTTATATTTTTTTGCTATTTAGAATTAGTGCTAGTGCAAAATGCCAATGTGTTGTGCCTTTATATACCAATTTCCCAAATAAGAGTAATTCTATTTTAGTGCAGTGTTCTCTGCTGTCCTATATATACAGTAGAGTAGTTTGTGATTCAATGTACAGTGTGTTTTAAACTAATGATAATGGATTGTATAATATATTTCTTTATTTGTAAAATTTTGTAACATTTCTCATCATACACCACTATTGTTATAATATTTGATACCTTCGTAGAAAAGACTGAATTTGTTAATGGAAATTAGATAACATTTCAAAATATAATTTCTACGATACAATCTAAAGTACAGCAAATTTCGTTAGTATTCACAGATGATAAATGATTTGATTAAGTAACATCGAATTATCCAGTTACGAATACTATTAGGTAGTAATGGTTAGCAAACAATATGAGAACATATTACACAATCCCATCATCAGAACTTAATCCTACTTACTCCTATATACTCACCAAAATCTAAACATATATTGTATATAAAATATTATAATTATAATAAATATAATATATGGTCTATAGGTAACAGTCTAAAAACTTGCAACATCAACCTTTCATTACAAAGGAGATCGAACAGTGCGAAGGAACACTAGCTATGATAGATTATGAACGATAGATAAACGAAATAAAATAACATTCCCTAAGTCTATAGGGGAAAGGGGACAAACATTCTCGGATGAAAAAAAAACGAAAATCGGGGAAAAAATTTACACCAACATTCCATTTGAAATTTTTGCAACGTAATACTTTTTTGTGTTATGGCAACATCGTTTGACATTTCAAAATGCGAACGCGTATTTTGTTTCCTTTTTGGAACATGTTGCCAGAACTGAGGACGGATCAAATTGGAATAAAAACTCTTTGTTTGATTCCATGTCGTTAAATTTTGTCGCATATGCTTGGGCATATGTTAGCATATATTCCGTAGAAGCCAATGAATAAATGGTATTCACAATACACAATTCCAAATTGATCAACCACATGACGAAGCTTTATAAACAGCGACACACAAAGCGTACTATAACAATAATGGTTTGTTAGTGTATATTTACAGATTTCAAAGCAAATAAAATAGATTAGATTTTAAAGCTGTAGTATAAATGATACATATTGTGTTCTTTTCCATGAAGTTTGACTTTTTTCTACATGTGCTTTGCTTGTATATTGCAATATAATTATTTACATAGGTGCAATACCAATTTATTTTGTTTAAAAATAACTTTTGTTTGACGAAGTATAATTCCTTAAAGTTTATTAAGTGTAATTAGCACACGTGCACATCAAATAACTAAAAAAAAAAAACAGAGCACAATATTCTAGAAAGTTCTACAGTCACTATGCAAGAGAAACATCTTAAACACTGATGTATACAACCGATGAGTATGTATAATTATGTATAAATTGTATGTAAATGATGATTACATATGAGAAAAGCATCGAAGCGATCGCCCGTAAGCTAAGCCGTTGCGAGTATATAGCGGTATAATTTGTACCTTACACTTTTGTTAATAAATATAAGTAATTGGAACTCATTTTGGCAACCTAGAGAACGAACTTATACATTTGGGTGTATTTTTATCATATTTTTTTGTTTCAAAACAGCTTCATTTTTGTGAAAAAAAAAACGACTATATATTCAACTTCTCAGTGTCAAAATAAATTCCAACAACTTTGATTTTAAATAGACGAATATTACGTTTTTCGGACATGGCTTTAACTGTCTTGGAACACCTAAAACCATGCTTATATCCGTATAGACCCGTAAAAGCTGTCCAGTATGACATGGAAAGCATTTTAGGTAAAAATATAAGAAGACTCTTTCATGAAACTATTTAATAGCAAAAAGGTGTAATAAAAACTAAAAAACGTCTTGACAGATATTTTGAGCACAAAGTTTTTTAATGCTTTGTTTTTGTTACACCTTTTTAAAGAAATGAGAACAACAAATTAAAGTTTGTATTCAATCTATGCATTAAAAAATTGTGGAGTATATTAGACCTTATTCCAACCACGGTAAAGTTCTAAATCCAAATAACAATTGTTGTTCTCATAAATGTGAATATAGACGAGCAATTTTATAGTCGTTGTAGTAAACCCACCGTTATGGACGATGTTTGGTCTGCAGTTTGACGTACTTATACCTAAATAATATTAAAAACAGATAATTATAATCATTTCAAATTAGATACGGAAAATAATCATTACTTGACCTTGTAAAAAAATAATATACGCTTCATCCAAAATGGTGTTTATGATTTCAGAGATTTAAGTAAATCGGGCAATATCTAATTATGAAATTTTGATAATAGACAGTGACGATAATTTCTTCAACTTTGACCTTCACTAGTACAAGTCGATAGATTTCAATTAAAATCTTATGTACGTCTATCTACATGTAATTGTAAACTAAGTCTATGTCATTTTGATGATTTATCTCTATCTAATAGAATATTCAATTTAAGTACATAATTCATTTTATCCTTGAACGCTGATGATATTTATTTAGATTTATTAAGGTTTATTTTTTACAAATAATTTAACTATTTCCATCTATTTGATTGGTGTTATTTGACGTTTACGGAAGTCAATAAAATAAAGATACTGAAACGAAAACGTGACGTCACAGTACATATGACGTATGAGACAAATTTAAACAACGAAGGTGACAAAATGGCCTCCAAAACGGCCATCATATTGTATCGTTCGGCCGCGAAAATAATCCTCACCTTGGATTGTGACCTCGACCATGATAATGATAATCGCGACACTGAAATCAGCGAATGACTTTGAAAATGATAAAATTTACCTTGAAGTAACCTCGGCCGTCAAATACTAAAATGACCGCCAAATAGCACATATTCATTGCCAAAATCTGACCTTGACCTTGAACGGTAATTTGGCCTTCCTTGCATATTTTCGTATCATTGGTTCATGAATATGCCCTTGATTTTAGCGGCCGAATTGTTACGATAATAATGTGTAATCTTTAAGGAAGTGTGAAGTTTTATTTATGTAATTTAGAGTGTATGTAAAGATTGTTAATTATCAAATAAATTACACGATAGTAAAAATATTATACTAGGCACATTTTAGTACAGAAAAAAAGAGTTTATTATGATGAAGTATATGTTAATTATTTCCATTTCATTTTACTCATGGGACCCGAAGTTTTAAGTTAAAACTAAGTAAGTAACATTTCCGTGAATATTTTAAAATTGCCCGATAGAGATAGGTATCAAAAAAACTGTTAATCATGATGGAATCTTCGCTAATTAATTTTTGAGTTTCAATTTCAAGTCATGTTATGTTCCCGACAAAAATATTTTCCAAACAATTTTTTGCTTCAAAAAACCGTCAAACCACAGACCAAACCATCCCCCAAACAAAAAAAAAAACACCTAAAAAAAATGGCGACTTACATTCTTAAGCTTGGCCGCTTTAAGCTGCGTGCGACGGGCGGGCGAGGCCGTTACCTGGACGCCGAGCTTGCTGGACGTGTGCGGGGCCGTCTGCCGAGCCAGCGCTGCCAGCAGTTCCGCCTGGAGTTCCCCGACCTCCAGGCACTGCGCCAACGCGTTCTGGGCTAGCACCACGTGGTAGTCGATGCCGGCTTGTTCGACGGCTACTGACATGAATAGTTGTACGCACTGCGGAATGAAAATTAAAGTGTAAAGTGAAGTGAAGAGCTCGTGGTTTAGACCTCCCCTACATTAGGCGCACGGATTCCTCGGGCGTATGAAGTTGGCGACGTCGCACTTATAATGTGTGGCCACCCTAACAACTGACACCTTCTCCAAATTAAGCGATGCCATTCGAATATAGTCGCCTAATTAACTGACGCGCAAAATGACGTACATGAAACCGATCGATTACTAAGTTGCAGCAACATAAAAATTGTTGCTGAAATAAATGTAAACTCCCTCTACCGTACAGCAAAATGGCAAATATTTCCAAACATAACTCTCCCATAGTCATAATTTTAATGAAAATTTATCAGGCATAGTACACCTAATCACAAACCCGGTTGAACTACTTACCTTAAATAATTTTAAAGCTTCAGCCTGCAACGCCTCGGAGTTGAGTGACGTGAGCGGAGAAGTCAGGTTTTCTTTCGAGTATAGCAACGTCGGATGCCTCCATAGAACACAATCTGGAAATACAAAGTAATAATGTTTTAAATATTTAATAAATAATACATTTCTTCTTCTTGATCTATGTATTTATATAAAAGAAAGTCGTGTTAGGTAAACCTCTTATAACTCAAGAATAGCTGAACCGTTTAAGCTGAAAATTAGGGGGGAAACAGCTTGGACCTGGGACGCGGATGAAACCGCGGTGGAGGGCTATTACCTTTACTTATAAATTCATTGAATTCGTTGTAATTTTCTTGTTACACATGATTGTTTGGCAAAGTGGCCTTTACACAGTTACTATATCCCACATATAGTTTTAGCGTTCAAAGCAAGGCAGATAATATATTTTTCAAGACATATATCTTTTCTAATATGTTTTTACACGAAAAAGTTTATTCATACATTATTTTTTAAATTTTTGTAGTATGTTGTAGCGGTGCTACAACTGTCAACACCGCCATCTACACAGTCGCCGACGCAACTCTCAAACAACTATCCTGCATCGCACATGCAGTGTTCGCGCGCACATTAATACGCGTAGATCACCCCGACAACAACTGTCGGGCAGTAGCCCACCGGATAACAACACCTGTCCGGTCGGAGTATCCTCCCTTTAGTGCGAGGTATGATGAGCTTTACTCTCTGCTCTCATACCTCCACAATGTAATTACTTTGATGAAACTATTTTAACATAAATGTACTGACTAGGATCGCCATCAGTCTCCATGAGTTTCTGCACGAGCTGCTCGAAGTGCGTGCCCTGGCTCAGGCCGCCGCCGCTCACCACCGTCAGCTGGTACAGCCACGAGTCCTTGTCCGCCTTGCTCTCGAACAGGAGGTACGTCGGACCCTGGAAGGTAGAATGGTGGCACTAGTATTTATGTTTGTGGGGGGTATTTTATTTTGGAGGATATTTTTTGTGATATTGGGTAATTTTAAAAATTTTGGGACGTAAAAGATGGTTCGATAGTGAAATCATGAAAAAAATTTTTAAGAGCAAAGTTTCCTATTTATGAACATTTTGGAAATGGTACATTTTATTTTGATAGTAATACAGTTCAATATAATAGATGCTCATGCTTTTTGAGTTATAGACTTGAAAAGTGTTTTTTAACATGCATATTTCATCGATCTAGATATGTTTGTACCCTCGTACCTTAAATTACAATGAGCGCCTGAATTTTTTATTAACGTGTAAAAATGCATACCACTTCTTCATAATTTTTGTAGAAAGATCAAATTATCCTATAAAACATGCATCAGGTGTCAACATAACCTAATGTCCTACACATCTAATCTACATCAAATATTTGAGTGTATCACTGACCCCAGTTACCTGGTGTTGCGGGTAGATAGCCACAGTGAGGTGGTTGCGGGTGTCATCGTTCTTCTCTTCCGAGTCTGAGTCAGACACGTGTTCTACATCTTCTACTCGGGCATCACGCATGTTGATCTGACCGGTGGGGTTCTGTGGAAGATTGTGTATTTGAAAAACTAATATTTATAAATAATCGGGACTTAACGTTATATTATGTATAAAGGTAAGACGCATATGTTTGTAAATATATACAAATGGCGAAAGTTTATAAACCTTTATTGAAAACGAAAATACCAAATACCCCTTTTTTCGTGAGGATTTTTAAAATTGAAAAGGTTACATCAAAATTCGATGGTTGGTTGGTTTGTTTGTTGATTGTTTATTCGTTGGTTGGCTAAGAAAGAAGATAACTAATTTGGCTTAATTATACGTTTGACCAAACAATCGTGTACATAAACGAAAATCCGTAATATTCTACTTCCAATTGACAATGACAAACTTATCATTACAATGGCAATGTAAGAAAAACAAAGTTTTATGCCAAGGTTGGCATCAATATGAAATTACAAAATTGCCTTTCAAGTTCTCAAGTTACAAACTGCTTGAGAACTAAACCAAACTAATTAATTTTTCAGCTACTATGCACGTGCTGAAAAATATGTCTAACTAGGTTGTATGTTAGTGTGTTTTCAAGATTGTGCTAAAAATATCTTATTTATTCTCCATCTGCTCAACCATAAAAGCATAAAGAATATGTCCTACCAATTACATCTAAACCGGACTAGTAATTTCAACGTGAAAGCGTAACAACAATGACATCTTTAGGTAAGGACTCTATACCAACATATAAAGGGGAATGATTTGATTGTGTGATAAATGGAATAGGCTCCGAAACTACAGAACTGATTTGAATAATTCTTTCTCTATTAAGAAGCTACACTATCTGCGCTGAGCAAGGACTGTTTTATATGGGCACGGGAATAATTTCTCCTGAGACTCGAATGAAACCGTGGGAAACAGCTAGTATCTTTTATATATTTGATATCCTACCTGATCACCCGGCGACTTGAAGTACAGGAACATCTTCCCGATGAGAACACACCAGCTCTTCTTGGCGTGACCATTCTTGACCTTCGTGAGCCAACCCTGGATCGTAGGCTTGTTATCCTCTTTGCTTAACAGGAGTTTCGTTGCATTCCGCCTTTGGACATTCTGGAATAAGGATTTGATGGAGTTAGATAATTTTCGACTTTTAATTATTTATTTACTTCTACATATATTCAATAAAAAATCCTGTCTACAATCAAAATAAAGCGTATTGTGAGGACCCTAAGTTTTATTTTATTGCAAAGTCTGTGTTAAGATCGAATTTAAAAAGGGACTTTTTGTAGACAGAAATTATTTTTGAGTGGCGGAGATGGCAAGGATAGTTGCGGCAAAATTGAGTTTAGCAAGAACTGTATAAGTTTATTTATTTTTGCAATGCAATATAAAAAGGTTTTTTCAGAAACAAACACAATTATTTCTGTTTCTACCACCTCACAAAAAGATATGTAAATAAATACAGGGTTTTATAATGCAAGATGTTCGTAATTTTTAAGGCAAAATATATATTTATATATTTTCTTACTTCTATAATGGGAATACTTACATATCAGAAACGATTTAAACACACTAAAGTATTTGATATATTTTATATGTACTACAATTGGTGCACCTTAAATAAATAAAAAAGTACCTGTAAAACTCTAATCCAGTCTTCCATAGTGGCGATACTGTCAGCAGTAAGATAATAAGTCCTGCTGCCAGTGAAGATCTCGAAGGTGGCTGCTCCCTCATTCCTGGATATCTTGCAGGCTTCACCGAGACCTATCTGACCTTGAGGCTTGCGGTTCACCTCGGATTGGGATTTCCAGTAGGATAGTGTGCCGTTTTTGAGGACAAACCTAAGAAAAAATGGGAATTTTGTAAATGTTGATTAGTATTGTTACAGATTTTTTTACTTTATTTATGACTTTTCTAAAACACCATACTATGTACTGTAATTGAATTAAAAGATCGAAACAACGAACAAAAGACATGAAACTAACGCCAGTGAATCTTCAAAGCATTTCAATAATTACTGATGGGTTGTGGTTGTGTTATTGTATCATTACCAAAACAAAAACATTTAATTCCAAAGAGATTACAAAACATTCAGTTGAGGCACTTTACATACGGTGCCATTTAACCCATTAGTAGTATGTTGTTATACATGCGCAGATATTTCCGAGACGAAATTAATTTTCTATTGTCTGATAACTGCCGGCATACAAGAGGTTAAGTTTACAGCTATTCAACCAATTTTCATTTATTTCTTCTAAATTATTTTTTATCACTAACAATACATATTGTGTTTGATACATAACAGATGTAGGTACAACATCGTCAAATAATTCTAAACGTAGGTAAACATGATGAAGCAACAATAAGGCTGCGTTCAAACCAAACTGACATATTATGCATAACGTATAAATCGGTTAGACGTGAACGAAAAAGTAAACACTTATGGAAATACAATAAACTGAGAAACAATCGCTCACAGTCAGTTTTGTTAGAACACAGCCTAATAGAAAAAGAATGCCTTTAAAACATCCCAAATCCCCAAAAAAACATCTTTAACTTACCATCGTTTCCTCCAAGTCTTCAGCTTCCCCCCAAGCTTAGCTAGATGTCCACTCTTCTCCAAGGCGTCGTGTCGTCTCGGCGAGTCAGTAGTCGGCGGCGCGCGACACAGCGAGGCGAGCGACGGTGACGCCGTACTGTCGCACGACACCGCGTCCGGCGGGATCGCGTAGTCGTCCGACATGCCCGACTCGAACGACGTGTCTGGACGAATCATCGAATTCATTTATTTTTGCGAATATGGGTACATATACATGTAGATTTTATTTTATTTTACAAAAGGACCATTGACCATAGCCTACCATAAGGCTTGCAAAATTAAACAGATATAAAAATAATGTAAATAGAGGCAAACAAAATTCTCTTACGCTATAATACGATTCGATAATCGATTGTGTAGTGTAACAATGGTAGCGTCTGTAGTATTGTGAGTGAGTGAAGTGTTTGTTTGGGCTCAGGTTAAGGAAATCAACTTTAAGTTGAAAGAATAATACCGGAAAAATATTACTTCCGTTTTCTTCTGTGATTGAAATGGACTAAAGATTTTCGCATGCGAATTGGGAAATAATGCGTTGCGTTATTTTTAATGTATATTACCTTTTAAGGTACTACTTCTACTACTTTTTAGGTACTACCTTATAATTACTTAATGATTCATGAATATTAATACACATGGGACCACCCACTATTACATATTTCAATAAAACATGAAGTCTGTTGAAAAGTAGCTCTGAATATTCAAATGTCGTTCCTTACATAAAACTTTCACCTTCAATTGTTATTCAAATAAAATATTACCATTAATCACGTATTAATTGCCACTACGCCCTTACTTGTTCAAGGTGCTAAAACTTTGGTAAAGTCACTTTGTAAAATAGGTTACTTTCATAAATTATACACCATTTGTCGCCCTAATGATACACTTACAACTGGTTCAATAAAGGACAGTTATAGAAAGTTGAAAGGTCATATTTAACACGTGTATAATTAAAAGGGCAAATGAGGGAAATATAAAGGGATGGAAGAGACGACAGTCGTCAGTTCGGCTGAAGAATTCAATCAGAAAATACAAGAACTTCTTACATTTGTCACCGTAGATCCAGATTTTTAACGATGAGTTTCGTCAACAAAGTCGTGATTATAACCGGAGCTAGTTCTGGAATTGGGGCAGCTACAGCCATCCTTTTTTCTCAAGAAGGTGCGAACGTAGTTCTTGTGGGAAGGAACGAGATCAAGCTAGCTAGTGTAGCTAGGAAATGCGAGAACCCGCTTATTATTAAAGCAGATGTAACTGACATGGATGACGCGAAGAGAATGATCGCGGAAACAATCGACACTCACGGGAAAATAGACGTACTTGTAAACAATGCGGGCATTGTGAGATACGAGAGCATATTAGACGAGAACGTTCTAGAAACATTCGATGCTTTAATCGATACTAACTTACGAGCCCTGTTTAACATCACACGTTTAGCTGTACCGTACCTTATTGAAACTAAAGGGAATATTGTAAACATATCAAGTATTGCCGGAAAAATTGTTCCTGATTCAAGATTGGTTGCTTACGGCATTTCAAAAGCTGGAGTCGATAACTTTACTAAGGGACTCGCTTTGGAACTTTCGAAATATGGCGTGAGGGTCAACGCTATAAGTCCTGGGCCGGTGAAAACTGATATTTTGGAAAATGCTGGTGATGAAACTCCTTGGGAATGTTTTAGTGCAGCTATGCCTTTGGGTAAGGTGGGTGAACCTGATGATATAGGGCATCTGGTGCTGTTCTTGGCGAGTGATAAGGCTTGCAGTATTACTGGTGTTGATTATGTTTGTGATAATGGGGTTATGTTGAAGTAATCTAGTGTATGTAGAGTACTGTTTTATTTTTGGAATTTCTTCATGTTATAATTAATGTGTTTGTTAAAGTGTAGGTACCATGTTAAAGTGTGTTATTTTAGTTGATGTGACAACTTACAGTTTTAAGTGTAGTGTGTTATTAAGTGTCGTAAATGAAAATAAAGTTTCTTGAGAACAAAACATGAATTATCACGATATTTTTTTATTACTGTCTTAACATTTACCTACTTTTAATTGACTGTCTATAATTTATTAGGAGGAAATAAAATGATGAAGTTTTAATTCAAGATTTTTGAACAAAGATAAGTTATCGACGAGATTAAATTGAATTCTCTAGATGTTGGGTTTCCACAAATAATTTGATGATTATGATGCAGTAACACCCAGCATATATTTTTTAAAACTTACCTCTAGTCTTACTCTGCTTACTAGGCGACCCACTGCTGGACCTCTTAGCTGGCGACAGACTAGAACTGGTCTTCACACTCTTGGACGGGCTACTGGCACTCAGACTGGTGTCAGACGAGCTGCACTGACCGTTCGCACTGTTTGTCAGAACTAGGCCGTTGGTGGTCTGCTGTATTGAGGGTAAGACGTTTGGGTGGGGCACGTTGTTGATCGGTTGGGGTGTTGATGTTTGGGCACCTGTGGACAAAGGCACGTTAAATAAGTGGGACCAAAGTGGAGGAAGTAAGTGAAAGAACATTGAAGTCAAATGAAACGTCAAGTAGACCCACCCTTTCTGAGAAATAACAAGTTCTGACTAAGGAAGTATTTTAAGTTTGTTTTCGGTGAATAAAAATTGTCTCATGGATATGACACCTATTCGAAAAATATTCTCGCTATCAACTTCTTAGCTTTTGCTGACTCTACAATGTATACCAGCGAAAAGTTGAAGAGTTTGTTTGAACGCGCTAATCTCAGGAACTATTTGAAAATTATTCAGTTAGTCATAATTTGCGGAGGGCTATAGACCTTTTACACCTTATATCCGGATTCACGGAGTAGTTAACACTCACTTTCACTTAAAGTTACTTTAAATAACTTGACCATGTTGCCGATGAAAATTATTTCTTTTTTATTGGCGATGCAAAGATTCTAACTAGCGCCTCTAGTGTCAAAATTGTGAAGCAGTCTAAGAACGACACTTTGACAGATATCCGTACATTTTGTGTCAAAATACCGCGCGTCAAATTAAAAAGAAAAAAGTGACAGTGACATAAATTGTATAGAAAAGGCTGTCAGTGTCGTTCTTAGACAGCTTCTTAATGTCGCCACTAGAGGCGTGCGCGTAATCTTTGCATCGCCAATATAATAAATTACTATTTAAAAATATTAATAAAATATTAAATATCGAAACAAAACTTACTAAACACAGGATTAACATTGACGAGCTGGTGATGTGGTGTATTATGAACGGTGACGCCGAGCGAGTCCTCGCCGTCGGACGAGTCGTCCGACGAGTCGCCCGTGAACGGCATCGACCTTATCTGACTCGCGCGCTGAGAAAGAATACCATATTTTTATATAATCAGCACGTAAATATGACATTTACACACCAACAAATTCAATTGAAATAACTATGGAAATTACAGGTATGCATAGTGACAATCAAATAAGAGGAACAATAAAAATTGAACCTATTCTATTTTTTTTTGTTATTGAAATTGAATTTGTTGTTTGCTGTTGCCGCTGTTGGTATGCTTATTTTAAATAAATAACAATAAGTTTTGCAATAAAAAGGCATAATCTGCACGTAATAATATAAAGAGGAAACATTTGTTTGCTTGTTTGTAACCGATGTCTTTCACCGATTTGAAATTGGAATTCTTTCCGCGGATGCGGATGAAACCGCGGCAAAAAGGCTAGTATTATATAACCATAGTTGCAGTTTCGTATCTAGCTGAGTACCCGAGCGAGGTGTTAGCGCGAATGACACGATCAAACATCATATTTTTTAACTAGTGGCCCACGGTACGTGCTTCGCTACGTATAGGTACAGTCCACCATTTAGTTATAAAAAATTTGATAAATTAAGAACCGTTCGACCGATAGTATAGTCCGCACAAAGCCTAAACATTTACAGCCTTACTTATAAAATAATAAGTTATACTTAAGAGATGTTTAAGAAAAAATCTTACTTATAAACGTGGCTGAAATAAATCATTTTCTTAGCAATGTCTTAAATGAGCTGTCAAATTAAGTAGCCTCACACCCTTGTTTAACCCGCTAATTATCAAAATGGCTGGATTCTTACCAGCTGATTTTTCATTTCCGGTTTATTGACAGCTCAACTTTTTAATTTTATATTTTACGGATGCCATTGTTGCCATTACACAACGTTTTGATGACAAATATTTTTTTAAGCTACCAACATTCCGGTAGTGTTGAGAAATTAGTATGTTTTTATGTCATTATCTGTTCATTACTTAAGACATGCTTAAGCAACGTTTTTAGGTCAAAATAATTTAATCACTGCTTAAGGCTTTAAGTAGTAATTACTTAAAACAATGCTTAGAAGATGATTTGTTGATTTTTATAAGTAAGGCTGTTAGTTTGGACAGGTGAGCCCGTTCTTGAGTTATAAAATTACAACGTAAAGTGTATTTTTTTTTATATAGATGTAAAGTTGTACAAAACTTGTTGCGGCACATACCCCTTTAACAGTGGCATAGACGGGGACGGATATATCCTGGTAGCTGGTGGACTCGGGCATCGGCCGCGGACACGGCGGGGGACTTAGTTCCTCTTCTACTGATTGTTGGAGACCATCGTCTGCCACCTGTGGGTAAAGAATATGTATGTAGTTAGTACTTAATGGCGACGTTGTTGATTTTTACTTAGACACTGGTGATGTTTTTGGTGTACACTTGGAATAAATCGGTGTGACATGCGAATCAATTTATGTAATAAGAATGCCTATTTAAATTCTTGCACTGCATCATTTTTTGCTGAACAGGTTAATGTTCAGCTAAAAATGATGCAGTCATTATCATATACTTGAAAGTGGTACTACTATGCTCCCTAAGATTCAGATTCTGATTTATTTATTTGTAAGGCCGTATTCATAAAGAAAGCTGGTAGACGGCGCCGATTTACCAGCGCTTATCGGCGCTCTTTTATTCTGTAACAGTTGCTGTCTCATGTTTAGTGGAGTACGGGCAAATCCCCAGTTCTGAGTCAGCACTTCAGTAGTGGACGTTTTTGGGTGCGACGACGACGACAAGGTGATGTACCTGGTAGATCTTAGCCTCCCAGCTAGGGAAGCGGTGCAGCGGCGGCGTGGGCGGACGCGGCTGGTCGGACGCGGACGAGTCGCCCGTGGACGAGCCGCCGCGACTGTTGCCCTGCACTATCACGTTCACTGTGCCTTGCCATGCTGGTGTACGTTCTACAGGTAACATACACTACATACCTGATAGATCTTAGCCTCCCAGCTAGGGAAGCGGTGTAGCGGCGGCGTGGGCGGACGCGGCTGGTCGGACGCGGACGAGTCGCCCGTGGACGAGCCGCCGCGGCTGTTGCCTTGCACTATCACGTTTACTGTGCCTTGCCACGCTGGGGTTCGTTCTGCGATATATAAGAAGGTGTTATATGTGATGTTGTTTAATATAAATGTTGCATATTGAAATCTATATGAGGATATTGTTAGTTATTTTAATTTTATTAATAAGTTAATGATATACTTGTATAGCTACGAAGAAAGAATATAGCTCGATAATAGAGAAGAAGATAGCTCGTGTAAGCTGAAATGACGTGTGCCGCAAATAAGTTGGTGGGAAAAGCCATTTCAATTTAGAATTTAGACTACTAATAGTATAGTAAGTATAGATTAGTAATAGCATTTACTTTTGTAGACATATTCTCATACAGTCTTCAAATTATCACAAATCGTTAATAACTTCGATCTCTATAACTATTTATATTAAACTTTTTTCGTTAGATATCTAGGTTTTCTTGAAAACATAACAAACATAACAAAGATGAAATAGGTATCTTCATTTTCATATTATGTGGAGACATTGAAGATTGGTTGATATATGACATCTAAGTAAAACATATTAGAACAAGAACTGACCTCTGCTAGGAGTGTAAATCTCAGCGTAATCGTGCGTGGTGTCACCGTCGGTAGATGTGTTAGGCGTTGTTGGTAGCACCACTAAATTTTCTACTGCAGCCTGAAACAGAACACATTCAGTGGTTAATATTTTTTTAATTATGAAGCTACTCTTTATCAATAGCTAAGGGTAGTCAGAGCCAATGGGGTGTCGGGTTGCCTCAGTTACTGAAACCGAGGAGGTCAGATAGGCAGTCGTAAGGTAATTAGAAGCCAAGTGGGTTTTGTAGAATGTCTTAGAAACTTTAAAACTATATAACTGCAGAATGCATGCGTACAATATTTATGAACACTCCTTATAAAAACTTTTTCTATTAACTTCAGTAATATACTTAAAACCTTCTTCTAAGTCTGACTTATACTACCTACATTGAAAACCGCACGCATTGAACCGTGACATAATTACTCTTTTTTTTGAAGTAGGTAGGTTAAAAAAGTACTTACAGCTAAATCATCAGCCAATAAGCTGGCAGTGGTCCTCTCATCCATAGTCCTATTCATGGTGTTCAACCCCGGAGGGTTGGCAGCATTGACGTTATTCGCTATGTTGGTAGTACCGATGGACAGGTTCCTTCTATGCCGCACCGGTGTACTGTAGTGGGGCTCCGAAGAGTTTATTGGTAACTGTTGAATTTGAAATTGGAATTTTAGAACACTGATTTAAAAATTATATAAGAAGGCCAACTTTTACTATCAACATAAACTGTATATTTCTTAAAACAACTGTTTACTATGAATTTTTATGTTCTATTTTCAAAGTAAACAGTCGTTTTAAGAAAACTGAAGTTTGTGTTGTCGGTGAACCTTAGCCTAAGTAGGATTTAATAAAAGAACAGTGACAACATGTAAGGCTGATGAGATTTTAAGAAACAGCGAAGGCAGCTAAAAATGTTAAGTAGAATTAAGAGAAAGCTTAATATGTTTTAATAAAAACAATGTTTTTAGAGCAGGTTCCTGGTTAGTAAGGCACCTTTAAAATTAAATTTTGAATTAAATCAGTGAAATAGACAACCAATCTAATGGTTACCCTATGGCACTAAAACTTGGTCATAATTCTAATAATAAATGTGAACATGTATGCCAAATAATGAAAACAATGTTCAACAATAATATAATACTAAAACAATCACCTAGCGAAGTGACAGTTGTTGCAAAATAATTGATACACCAATATTCGCCTTAAAAAATTGATATTACAAAAAGTAAATACATAACAGAAATAACGTAGGGACATAAATGAAATTATTAGCTGTGCTTTAACAAATTAAGTGATCATGTAATTTTTCAGCTGAATAATATTTCATAAAAGTAAAAATACCGTACAAATAAGTAGAAAATGTGTGAATACACATGACATAGTGCAATTAAATAAACATTGCATTTAACATAGACATTAGCGAGTGACATGTTGCAAAACAATAATTCTAGTAGCTAGCGCCCTATCGGCTACAACAAACTACCTGAGGCCCTTCTAGGCTTTCTGAACGACGTCGGTTTGAGGCCAAAAGACTCGATGTGGCTCGAGGAGAACCGTCATCTGTCCTCACTTCTAGAGAGAGACTTGCTCGAGTTGGTAAAAACTGGGGGAAGGTGGAATAAACTTGTAGGAAGGGTTCAAGAGGTATATAAATGTTACATAGGTTTTATTTAAATATATAAGAATTTTGTAGTGATAGAAACTTTTTTTGATATAAAGAAGCTGTTCTAATCAGTAGGTAATATGAATCATTTTATTCATGAGTTTTATTCAGATCCTACAAACAAAAGTAATTGAAATGTGTCCCCGTATTTAATATGAATCGTTTTATAAGTTTTATTTAGCTCCTACAATCAAAACGAATTGAAATGTGTCCACTTAAAAAGAGTCCTTTCAAATTGTAAAGCAATAAACTTTTATAACATCATGAATTAATTTGAGTGTCTTTATTAATTTAAGAGTTTTAAATAAGTAATTTATCCCTTTCAATTGCCAATAAAATTTATATTTAATTGGTCATTCAAATCTTTCTTTTCTATATGGCAATGATTGAAAGCTGTTAAAGCATCATGTATTAATGTTTGGAAGCTTTGATTAGCTTTTTATTTTTAACTCTACAAAAAAAATGTAAGCTCTTCCATGAACTAATGACTTAATGTTGATGGCCATGTTTACTTATTTAAAATAATGTGTAAATATTATTATGTATAGTAAATTAATATTTGGAATAGAATGTAATGTTTTAAGGAATTGAAAATTCATCCAGCTGTTTCCCACAGTTCCTACTGCATCACATGGAAACCACTTCCCATTTTTGGATGAAACAGGCCCAGAGAAAGTATAGATTCCCAACAGTGGAAGAATAAGTCATATAAGTTCAGTACAGACAAACTTAGTGTAGTGTATGTCATGTACTAAAGGTATTCTAATATAGGACAAGGAACTTTGTTATTAACATTTTAAGTCTTCTTACTTGCAATTAAGAGATTTATATTGTTATAAATACTTACAGTACAATTCCTACTCCCCGAAGCGGCAATATGGTTCCTAAGCAGTTCTAGTTGCTGGTTGCAGCGGTCGTTCTGTTCCCTGAGTAACTGGTTCTGTTGTTCCAACTCCCTCAGCTTGTTGGTCACCCACTCCTTGATGCGGGCCGCCTTCGCTTCCACCTGTTTCGCGTCCTGGAGTCTTAGCTGCTTCTGTCAACAGGATGCTTAAGTTGTAGCAATTTGTATGAAACTTACGATTTTTGTAAGAGTTCGTTTTTAAATTATTTGGCAAGGTAGGTGTAGATATAGTGTACTTTGGATTAAAAAACATAATTTATGAAGATGATTTCAATTAAAATATAAAGCTTATACTTGCGAGGAGATAACTTAGTTAATAATAAGCTTATTAGAATATAAAAATAGTTTAATGAAAAAAGAGATGATGGTATTTTTTGCGCACTGAAACCACAAGATCCGTTTTATCGTAAAGTATCTATTAAATCCTGAATCGTTTGATTTCACGATTGTAACAAAGTCTATTTAAAACATCTAAGAAGTTTCAATTACTTTTATTTCTACAATATAACATGAGCTTTAGTATAAATCCAATATCGAATAAATCGTATTTACCTAATAATCATTGCTTCGGAAATCTAAATTGTCATTACTTCAGAAGGTAGTTTAGAAATTATTATTCATTAAATAGTTAGTTTTTCTTTGTTTACCTGCATTCTTCCTTTGTAACACTTTCCAATTTCATATCAGACAGGCAATGAACTTGCAAAACAAATAAAGGCATTCCGTGGAACATTTCAAAACTATTTGCATTAACTAACACCATCTTATAATAACTTTTCATTCATTAAACTTAAATATAATTTCGGAAAAATTGTTTACCATCACGAACTATTACAATGTCAAAATGACATTTCTAAGTTCAAGTCACTTTCTCTATGGTTCGGCCCAAGTTCAGAAACCGGTTATGACGACAAAGCCCATCAACAAAAAATATAGGGGCGCGTTCATAACAAAAAAAGGTTTTTAGATTCAGAAGACTGTGTATAAAATGTATGTCGTGCTTTTACATGGCTAGCTTTATAAGACTCTACTAACGATAAAACACTGTGCTTTTAATTTCTGAATGTACTTATGAGAATGTTTATGAGTTTACATGATTGAAGCGGTGTGCAGTCATACCTGTTCCTCTATTTGGCCCTCTAGCCGCGTAATGGCCCGAGGTGCACCATCAGTGCCCGCTGGCCATTCGCACAGCCGCTGCTCCATGGCGCGGACCTATAACAAAAGAAAATAACATAAATAAACACTCGATAAAACAAAAGAAACACCAGCTTTGAGAAGATTAGCTCTCATGGCTCGATAGACTTATAAAACGTGACGAGTGAAATTTATACACGCTAGACTGAAGTTTAAAACAGCATTTCGACCATGCAATAAGCAGCTTATGTTTAAGCTGTCGCAATAAACCAACCACAACGACATGTCGGGACACCACGAGATTTAAAACCAAGCCACGATGTTGCAACTGTTGTGTGGATAGATAAGTATCAAGGTATTGTGGTGGCTAGTTTCAAGCGTGGCTAACCGCATTATGCTTGATATGTGCGCTATTGTTACCTATTGCATATTGCACCGTATCATGGAAATGGAAATTGGGTATTTTTGAAATGCGTACGGGCTCATTCTGCATGCGCTGAGAGGAAAATATGTTTTGCCGAATATTTCGTATTTATGAGGAGTTTGCTCTCACTGATACCTACTCACGACAGAATTCAAAAGTAAGTAAGTAAGCTCTTGTTTTAAGTTGACGAATATTCACTGTACAAAACTCACTAAGTATAAGATTCAACATAAAATCAATTTTACATTAAAAAAAAAATAAAACAATACCTATTGGCACAGTTATTTATTGCGTACCTACAGCTTGAATATTATTGTTTGTTTTAATAAAATGCGTAGAAGCAAGCGCATTCAAACATGTTGGTTGAGTTGATTAATCCAATCACGAAGTGGGGATTAACTAGTATTACTCTGAATTGAAACAACGGTTATCCGATACGGGAAGGATTATCGTCACCTCACCCTCGTTTGAGTTGCTACCGATATGGATAATGATTCAGTTTCAGAATTAATCAAGCCTGACTTGAAAACAGAGAAATGAAATTAGAACATTTGAATATTTAAGCGGTACATTAAAATAAATAGTAGTTAATCACTAGTATCGTAAGTTTCTACATTTGGTGACTAGAAACAAAAGAGATACTTAGTATTATCTAGGATTCAAGCTTCAAGCCCTCATCACATCAAATTCATTCGGAATGGATCCGAAGTTTAATCGCAAAATCTAACAGCTAGATAGATGTTAGTATCTCACTAACAACGAGTAGGTATATGTAAGTATTGATTCTCCTCCAATAATGTCAACGATACTAGAAACTATACATATGCGCAGCTAATACTCAAAATCGCTGAAGCATATTAGTAAACAGCATTCCGATGGCTTCACGTCTCAGTATTTCGTCGCTGAATCATCCGAGTTACTACAGTCTACAGTCTACATGTCCATAATCCTTATACAAGTAGCCTGCGCCGACGTGGTCCCATTTCCGCTGTTATAAAATTCGACGTGAGCTGCTTTTTACAACCTAGTAAATTAGTTCCTTGAACCTGATTTGTATTTCGTGTAGCCTATAAGGATGATGTAGTCCAAAACTATATCCCCATTCATAATTCACCAGATAGGTAAAACAATATTAAGTTTTATGTAGTTAAGTATCTTGCAAAGGTGTGTGCTTCTGGTTCAAGCGCGCTCCGAATTTGTCGGCTCATCGCTCAAGGGAGTTTATTGTTTATTATATGAAAGTTAATGCATGGACCTGCCTAGTTTTACAATAGGCGTTTGAAGAACAAAGAAAGGTGAATCGTCGGGTGAAGGATACGCCCAGGAATAGCTCGCATTAATCACGAACGCTATAATTTGCCTGACTCACGACAAGAGGGGACGCTACGAATATCGGGAACTTTCTAAATCGGGCAACACTCGGACAGGGGCCCGATGAAAAATAAGCAATAGTTTGCACTTACTCATAACGAGAAATCTTAGTGATGACTGAAGTTTATTTATAACCATAGAAAAAAAGATAAAGGTAATATCACACGTTGCAAATTGAATTCGCGGTCAACTGTGAACAACAAGTGAGTGTTAACACAGGGCTAGTTCATTACTACACGCTGTCTAATTAAACTTGCAGCGATTAATTGTACTGTAAACAACTTCCTTGTTTATTCAGCTTCAACCGGTAGTTAATTTTGTAATGACTTTGTTAGGAAACGAGTAATAAAGGCGAGGTGTTAAATTAATGTTAATTGGTGTGTATTCTATTCTTGTCACCCAAAAACGGTCATTATACATAGAACTATTCAACGATAAATCTCTATACCTACAGCAGGATTTGAAAAAGGAACATTATTTTTCGGATTAAAATTAGTCAACTGTCGCCGCTCCGTGATTTATGGTTTATAAATAAATCGCTACTGAACGCATCGGTAAGCGCCGGCGGATATGACAAAATCGTTTTATTACTTTTCATTGTTTATTATAAGTTATATTTTTAATTCAAGTAGTGTGATATTCAAGTTGCTCCTAATATTTATTTTATATTATTAAAGACGTTCAGCAATGACTTATTGGAACGGAATTAATTTCCAAAAGGACGTTACCGGAGCTTACTCGTGAGTCGCGCAAATTATATGAATGATTAATTCAATTCAGATGACGGGATATGCCAATCTCGCCTGAGAAATTAATTCCAACTAGGTAACTCGGCTTGTCGCGTGTAAGAGCTATCCCACCCAAAACAAAAATGTGAAAGACTGCCAAGTTCGATAATATGGGAATGCTTCGCCTATAAAAGAAGTGAGATCTGAATAAGTACCAAGTTCCATACACATACCTCAGTTAAAAATAGTTACTTTTTAATGATGTTACTTGGCAAGTTTTCATACACCTTGTTATAAACCTACTAAATGCAATGAATCAAGTATTTAATTTTCTATTAAAACTTGCCAAGTAATCATCATTAAAAAGTAACTATTTTTAACTGAGGTATGTGTATGGAACTTGGTACTTATTCAGATCTCACTTCTTTTATAGGCGAAGCATTCCCATATTATCGAACTTGGCAGTCTTTCACATTTTGTTTTGGGTGGGATTTCATTTATTTTTGTAAGGTTGTTTATTTTATTTTTTCTTATGATGAAGTTAGTTAAAGAAATGTCTCATTTATACTATTTTTAGATTTTTAATATGCACTATGTTTCTTACAAAGAAATGAACTAGATTAACTAAATGGACTAGATTTACCAACTGACTGACATGACATGTTATCATATATTATGTTCGTGGATCAAAGTTACACATTCGTTATTTTCGAAAGTGATTCACACTTGGCCGTTTTCAGATTTTTACTTTACTTTGACTAAATACAAACCTTTGTACCATTCGAAGATATATTATATAAATATAGATAAATTTAGTTCGTTTTAGTTCCTTAGGGGTATAAATTTACACCGGGTATAAAACACCTTCATTATTTTGAAACCGACTCACACTTGGCCATTTTCAGATTTTTCCCTTTACCTTGACATAAAGACCTACCTCCATGCCAAATTTCAAGTCAATACGACCATTGGAAGTGGTCTAGGTTTTTGATGAGTGAGTCAGTGAATAAGTGAATCAGTGTATAGTAAAAATAGCGATTTTCTGACGTCAATATCTCAAGACCTACAATAGGTATATTAATGAAATTTTGTATTTTAGATAAGTGAGGGGGTCTCAACAGATACTAGAAATTTGATATGCGTAAATAAAATAGATTTTGAGTTACAGGGGGGTCGAATTTGGCCCGAAATGGTTCGTGTAATATAACCCACGGCCGGTGTGTCGCTTTTTTGCTCGAACTTGGCGGACACACTGCCGTGTGTCTAGATGGATTGATAGCGCTCGTAGGAATCTAATATTTTTGAGACTCCAGTTTAGAAGTATGTTAAATTGAACACGTTACACTTACTAGGTAACTCTAGTTTTAGTTTTAACATATTATTATGTACGACCCTTAAAATTATGTACATAATGATTTTTATAAAAAGTCGGGTCGAGCAGGCAGTAATTTTATCTTATTGAAGGAAACTTAGCTTTATGCTAGCATTTAGAGTACTTGATTAGGTGCCTATACTACTAAAGATTGTATCTGAAGAGGTAAGTAAGTACTTAGCCACCGTTAGAGATTACGTTTACTGCCTTATATTCGAGGAGAGTGCTAACTATAATAGGTGATTTTTTTTAAATCCAGGGTCTCCCTAACTTAGAAGACATATAAAATGAGTAATTAGAAGTGTTATACTTAAAACTTGCTAGCGTACCTAAAGATTATTTACCTATCTAGGTACTTATCCATGCTAGACAGAGAACTAAAAATAACTTGAAAACAAAATCAAACACCCTCTTGAGTGGGTATATAACACACATAATTGACGATAGTAACATGTTTTGAAGCGCAATCAATCTGTACTCTTGCCTGACGCATTCCATTTGGCGCCAAAAATAGATCAAAAGTTCCAATCTTAGAGAATATAACTAACCGGAGACGCCATTACTATGTATAACTCCTTTACTGACGAAAGTATGAGAGAGCAGCTGGTCTAACTCGTTAAATCTGATAAATCTGATTTGTGTTTTTCAATATTGTGCGTGAGATTGTGCGTGCGTAATGATGTGATTGTATGTATGCGTGAGCCATTCACTATTGTTGCTTTGCCTCTTCCCCCAAAAGTAAATCGGCAGACATTTTACAGACTTGTGCTTATAGGGCGGCTCCTGTTAGTTAAATGCTCTTAGTTTCGAATACGTATCGTAATCGCTTGCTAGGATGTGAGACATCCGTACTTCTTGGTAGTTATTCGATTTCGGGAACTAAGTGGGTGGTTAGATTTGTCTTTGAAAAGTGTAAAGTGTTTTTTAAGGAAAGAAAAGCAGCTGTTTGGCCATTCAAAGTTTTCTTTTTAAGAAGTATTCTCGGAGTTTTATTGTTTGTTGAATAGTGTTTTCGAAAGTATGTCTCGAGCTCAACCATATTGGTTGCTAACCAGCTGCCGCGTGCTCACCAAACTGACCTACGTCAATCAGGAATAGAAAAATTTCGTTGGCTTTATTCTCAGATGTTCATTCTCCAAAACATTGTTTCAAAATACACAAGTTTCTTTATGGTAAGGTAAGGGAAAAAGGAAGAGGTTCTCAATTCTGTTTTGTTTTTTAATGAAATCCTGCTCTCCAAGCAAATCTCTTCACCACCACAATTTAATGTGACTAGGTAAATAGAATCTAGAAAAGTAGTAAGAGAACTTTATTCCGCAGCCTCTCTGGAACTGGATCTAATCTAACTTTGTTTGCTTACAGTTTGTTTCTTTGCTGATCTTTCCTAAATAAGTTTATTGGAGACACTTTGTTAAGTACTTATTTAGAAGAAGACAGGACACAGGAGATTTCATCTTTATAATTTAGGAAGCGTTTGTTAATTGCGAATTATAATATCAGGTCTGTGTACCGATGTGAGATTGGGTTTTGACATTAGATTCGTATAAATTATGATAAATCAAAATAATAAATGCTCAAGCCCCTTTACAAATAATTTAAAAAGATTAACGAAAATGCTTTGTGCGTTGGTTTACCTACATAATAAGGAAATAGTGCCAAAATGCAAAATAACGTTCTTGTTGTAGTTCTAGTTCCTGTTCGTTTGTTATGATAAGCATACGTTTATAAACAACTTATAGAATTTCGTTAATCAAACATCTCGTTTCCGCCATAACAGGGCCATATTCTGCCATTTTATTATTCAAGTGCAGAGAATAAGGTTATTGTTTAAAATTGTCTATGCCCCGATTTGGTAGACTCTAGGCCTTATCCTGACATCCACCTAAGTACATTAGTCCTAATTTCCATTTGGCTAATTTCTAAAGCCACAATGGCCGTCCGTCTGTTACATTTTATTCCAAGCCCTGCCAACCGTGAAAGTGGGTTGGTCCCTCTTCAATCACTGTATTTGGACAATTCGTCTCCGATCGGTGTTTTAGGACGAAATTTAATTCGGCCTTGATATTTTGAGTAAATAGAAATTAAATTTTGTGATACAATGTATCTAAAGGATGGAAAATGTTTGCTATCGTTAGCTTACAAGTAAGACAGGCAGTTTTGAGACACTTCAATCAAGTCTTAACGAAGAGACCAAATTAATTCTGCTGCTACAGAACTAATATAATAAGACATATTTACATGCTTGTTGTACAATCTAATCTTGAATACATGTAATTAGTAGTTCATTACATCTAGGTTTGCATAATTAACTCTAATTAAGACTAATTATAACAGATCAACGGCAAAATATTTGTAGTACTTTAGCCTAAAAATATTTTTTTTAAGAATATCGTGAATTCAATCATAGTTTTTAGTCTGCCTCATGCCGAACAAATACCTCATCATTGTTACGTGTGTACCTTTCATCTTCATACTGATTTACCTAAGAGCCCAAACCTACTATCGACTGTCTAAAAGTTTTTAGTGTAGGTACTCTTAGTCAGAACATTTAGAATTACTTTTGGGTATGCGAAGTAGTAAGTAGGTAGTTGCCTTAAGACATGGGTGAAGTCGGGAAGTAGCTAGTGTACCTATATTATAATATACATGTAGTTATATGCACGTGGGTTTTGCTAGACCGCAGTGCAGTGTAATAATTAGCAATAGTGGCAACATAAATCTCTCGGCATGACAACGTTTCTGCATTAGGAACACTTGAAACTAGCTAAGTCTGACAATTTGGCGTGCGTCGTACAAATACTTAGACGGGGTGCTGATTTATGATATCCTTTAAGTAAAATATACTTAGAGAGGAAACTTTGCTTTAAATTCATTTAGTTTTGTGTAGATATGAATTAAGAATGAAAAATAAAGATTTTAAGAGGCATGAGTTACTGAAGTCCCTGTCGTTCCTATTAATTTCAGTAATTTTTCTTACACTTACTTTTTTAACATTATTTATCTTTTACATTTCCCCCCCTTTTTTATCAAACTAAAACATATTATTATTTAAACCCTTTAACAAGTAGGTAAGTAATCACATTAAATTTTGTATTCCGATGACTGCCCGGTGATGATACATTTTCCTATCTACCAAAGACAGATTCAAGTAGTAATCAACATTCGAGTAAGCGTTAAGTAGGAAATAAATAAAGATCCCGATAACGTTAGCCGTTGGCAGATAATGTAGGTGCTAAGAAGTGCTCGTTTACGAAAACTTTATCCATAAATTTAGATAACTATCACATGAAAAATCATAATCGGTATTTTTTAAAATTATTCTAAAATTCCTATTCATGTCCTTTAGTTAAGAAAAAATACTCTATTTTTTATTTCGCGAATTTCATAAATTGATGTTAATTTTAGTTTTAAAGGATGAATAAAAAAAATTAGGTAAACAGACTAGACAAAAGAGTTTCTAATTTGATCTTCCCAAAAAAGCCTTTCAACTTTGAATTTAAGAAACTTTGAGAAAAAGTTTAAGTATCTTCCATTTTTTTTGTAACAAACTAAAATAACTAAGCATTAAAATAAACTTAGCACCCACCAAGAAGCATGACGAACTCGCTGCACAACATTCCAACTAGATCCTCCATAGTCAAAACTTCACAGACAAACAATTTAAAAAATCGAATCATTCAACCACAAATTCACAATGATGAACCAATCATTAAGGCGAGTCCACACTCACACGAACTATACTCCACGGAATGCTCATTTACGGTTTATTTTATAATTGGAATTTGGAACGCTACGTGCGCGCTCCGTGCGGCGCGGAAAAGAACTAACTGAACCGAGGATATCCTACAGGACGTGCCCCGTTTACTTTATGAGGATCGATATTTACATAGTGCTTTTAATATTCTAGTGTCAAGTTGTTTACTAACTACTAATTATTGGATGTACCTTGTATCCGGTTTGGTTTGTCGGTGTAATTTTAATTAGTTAAGTATTTTTAATATGGAGAGTTTTATTTTACTACACTGGATAAAAATATAAAAAATAAAATTCTGATAAAGTCTACTTAAATATTAGTATTTATCGTACGATATTTTATTTTACTGTAACAATCATTTTTTTATCGGATACAAAAGTTGTCAAAAATAACACTATTCAACCACCATCCCTTTGTTTAGTTGATCCCAGTGTCAAATATGTCAAGCATCAATGTCCTGGTCTATATTTAAGCGATTTATAAATACACGCTTGAATCAAGCGACTTCGCCGTCAAAGAAATCCGAAGTTAGACGGTGAACGAGTCAACTTGCATACCAATAACTTCCAACAGAGAATTGTAATCCGCGCTCCATGAATTTCTAATTTCAAATTATATTATTCCACATAGGTATATCGCAAGGAATAGTGTGTATCGCCTTTACGATTTACAAAAGAGGTTGTATATCTACGCATGCAGATAGGGTTGTAAATCAGAAATGTTTCGGTCCATAGATCAGAGAGTATCGAAATTGAGCGGGATCGCAATTTTCTGAAATACCTTCGTACGAGTACATAGGTACTTACTTGGGCATGTGTTTTTATACGTGTATACAATTTACATTTATTGCTAAGAAACAGAGCGTCGTAAAATGTTCAAAGCATCCATTACATTAACATAACATTGCGCCTGTTTTCAAAAATGGGCTCCTGGCTAGGTACATGAGTTTCTGATAGAACGCTATCGAACACAAACGTCATACATAGCAAGACTTGAATACGACTATCGAAAAGTAGGAAAACTAATTCATGAATTTAGAGATAGAGGGATCTTAGAAGTAATATAAACAGAGGAGAAAGTAGGCATTATTGGTGACGTTAGATGTAGGTATCATTACGATGGGTATAAGTAATTGAGCTCCGTCAATCAAGCTAATTGGCAGACGTTCAAACAATGAACGAAATTGGTTAGGTTTCGTGAACCGTGGGCAATTGAGTTCAAATGTTATAGATGGGAAGTAAATTGAGGGACCTACGCGAATGTTGTCTTTAAAAATAAGACATAATTTTCAATTTAGCAAGAGATTTTATCACTCCTTATTTACAAGTTAAATAAGTTGCGAAAGAAATGTTTGTTTTTAATCTTTCAGACATAGTGACGGTAATATCAAAAACTTTGCTGTGCTAAGAAGGCTGGAGTTAGTCAAAGAGAAGTTGCCGTTATTTTAAATGAAAATATACTGTGGAAAAGACTGCTGCAAATACAGACATATCTACTTATTCTTAAATTTTACGACGAGTTTTGAAAAGGCCCTACTAATCATCCCAAATTTTCCTTTGATTTTACACAAACATGCCCCAATTACGTAACGTAATAAGCGTATCAGCATTAACAAGGCGTTATCATCTCATCACAGTTAATGACGTCATAAATTATAACGTACAAGCTGTTTGCATGTACCTACCGATGCTCCCCACAACGTTTTACGTAAATACCTTATTATAAATGTCAAGTAAACAACATTTAACTTAAAAGGACTATTTTAGAACGCGAGGACATGATTCATTGCACATGGCTTTGCTTAATTGGAATCAAATTTCATGTATGCTGGGGAGCTTATTATTACGGAGACTGCTAAATCACTGGCTGTCCATGTTGCAGACGGAACATAACACTATACATCCAGCTTTGACATAGTATAGATAGTTCAACTCAGATTTGCGCGCGGCCCTATGTGTGCGTGCGAAAGTTGTATATTTACAAGCCGACGCGTCGGCTTGTAAATATACAACTTTCATTCGTGTGACAGTGACGTCGTCCGAGCATGACGTGTTCTTATCGCTTTTTGTTATGGGTACAGTCGTTTACGAAAATACTAGTTATTCACGACTCAAAGCTTCTTATTATTAAATATAGTTTTTCATTATTTTCTCATACGTCTTTTCAAATTGACATTGACAGTGTCTAAGAAATAAATAAGGTGAAATATCTAAGATGAATTAAATACTCCTTACATATTTTCTAGCTCGGGGTACGCGGACAATAAATAAAAGTGTGGACTAACAATGTAAAAAGAGGTATAATTTAGTATAATAATGTAAACAAAATGTGTGGGGAATTAAAATAAATTAAATTGCTTCGCATAATGTCGACCAAAATAAGACGGAAATAATGAAACTCATAAATGAACGTTTAAGTCAAATTGATGAAGGAATGTGGGGTAATACTTGTCGACATGTACAAATGAAAAAAGAAGAATACTATAGACATTTTGACATGGAGTCAGAATTTATAATTCATCTTGGAGAGTAGCGAATCCGAAAATTCATCATTTGATTTTTCAAGTAGCGATTCATAATCATTATAAATAAATAAACATTAAATTACGTAATAACTGTTTTTCTTTAAAAACCACACACTCCCATATAACCCCTAAATAACTGTATTGTACCCGACTGTACCTCTTGTCACGCACACAAAGTCACTGTATATGTACAAGGGTTACCCACACATAAGGCCGCGCGCACGACTGAGTTGAACTTACTATACAACGAAAATGAAAATGGCGTCGCTCAACCGTACTTTAAAGAGTTTTATATCAAAGACACAGCGATCTTATAGCCAGCCATAAAGACAAAACTTAATAAACTAAACGTTCCAAAAGCATAAATCAAAGAAGATTAAAAAAGGAAGACAAGAAAGGCCACAACAAAAGTTCCAGCGTTTTTATTGCGCTGCGTCGCGCCAGAATATATCCCGGATATAAAACTAGACTAGTATAGGAAAGTACGGATGATATAGAAGCTAGACTATATAGGAACAACATGACGAATCTTGGATGTGGTCCAGAAACTCGAGGACAAGACTTCAAGGCTGAACTCGCCTTGAAAACACCAATAGAAATCGTGCCAAACACGGAATTGGGAGGTGCTTTGTTGTTCGATTTATAACATCATATGTTACATGGTTCCTTTATGTCTAATCGATAGTTTCGAAGAACCATCATTACTCTGCAGGTATTATCTATCTTCAGATAGAATATAAACAAGACTGCTCTTTAAGAAGTCTACGGTAGATTTATCAAAACTGTCTAAACTCCTAAAGCATGAATTTGCAATTCGCTCTAACGACTCCTGAACTAAAGTACTTCACCAGCAGCAATATTCCCAATTTTATACCTGCCAAGTACTACAGAATTTCACAACAATGCCGTACAAAAATCTATTTAGGTACGAAAGATTTTTATCCATGCAACACAAATCGAAACTGTTCCGGCACAAAGTTGTGAGATTAAAGGAAACCTCGATGTAAGGTATATTTCAGACATCAGCCAATATCAATTGCTCTTTGGAAAGTTTCCAGAATGGGTAATCTGGAGCACGTCGTCATTGCGACAGTTTCCTCCGATGCATCAGGATGCAGTGTGCTTTGTGTGTTGCAGTTCTTTTGAATTTTACATTTTTATTTCTGTATATGTATGTTCTGCGGTTGCATGGTGTGGTTTCATGATTGGCGTGTTTGCTATCACGATTAAGACTTTGTAAGCGCTTATGAAATATTTAGAGTCTTATATGGGCAGGGGTTTTGATTAATTAGTGGTTCAAAATAAAGTATGTATACGGTTATAAATGAAATAAACAATGTAGAAGACTCAAAATTAATGACATTGGAAGTTTGTCAGAAAGCCATAAAAAAACTTGTCGCAATAACCATAAAATGTTAATTACTACTCAATAATGAACTATCAAATCCATTAATGGCATATTTTAACCACTAAACATTAATAAACCAGTAATTAGTGACGCACGAATGGATTGTGAATCGATAGCCAAAGGGCGGTAGGATTAGTACGAATGAGCAGGCAGTGGGCATGACCAGTTGAATGCAAAAAGGATGAAAGGGAGATTATGCAACAACAACATACAAAGGACGAAAGCTTTGACCAACTGCAGGATGATATTAGCAAAAAAATACAAAAATGAAAGCCATACCCGTTAGTAGAAGGATAAAGGCAAAATGCTAAGCGCAATCTCATTGGTAGTAGAATTAAGACCCATGTGCTAGGTGGCGATCCTATTACCATTTCAATTTGCAGCCAATGCAATTGCAGACGTGATTAGCATTTCTTCAATTTCTATACTTTTATTTAAGTATGTTCAATGAGAACAAATTAAAAGTTCGTTATAGAAAGATGTCCTAAAATATTTTTCACTAAAGTAGACACAAGAGCGAAGCTACGACGTTAAATCGATCAATACTTGTTAGCCAAATTAGATCTGAAAATAGACACACAAATCATTGATTAACACATTCAAATAAATGGAAATAGCACCGATTCTACCACATTTTATCATCTGTTTGGACTTGTACCAAAATTTTGTCGAGGGTGGCTTAAAGTTGTAATGAATGCAGCTTGACCAAAATTTTTAAAGAACTGATCTCCTGACAAGTTGGTATTGGAAACCCTTGTTTCTTTCACTACGAAGAAATTGGTGCCAGTTTTCTATAAAGGTCATGGTGACCCTGGATTATTTCCAAAATCATATTTGGCATTCGTTTTTGTCCACGACCCACATAGTATAGCATTTCATTATAATATTTGGGGCAAAAATATCGATTAGTGAGTCAAAGTCAACCCTAAAAGTAGGGTAGATGTTGCACCCTCTGTGTTACTGTGCTGACGCATGTGAAGGGACCTTATAAACTATAAACATTTATTTGCTAACTTATTTCGAACTCTATTGCATCGAGATAAGATTTTTGCGAAAGTAGCTGGGTATATGCTGTTTTATTATGGCCATAAGGTGGTCAAATATTTAGCCATTAGCTTGATGAAATAATATGTTCAGCTGATTTTATTAACGTTGAATCCGCTAAGTAATTAATGGCTCAGGAAAATGGTCAGGTTAATGAAATGGGGGACAAGAAATATTTGCGACACATACGGTCAGTTTATAAGAAATGCATTTGGAGGTTTATCCTTTTCCTGAGAAATTACCACAGTCTTATATCGTTTAGCCAAGTTACCCAATAAAAGATACTTCAAGAACGTAATAGACTCTTACCATAGATAACCACGTGCAAAACCAATATCCTCTTAGAAAATTCTAGATTAAAACCAAATAACACCTGCGAGAGTGGTCAAGTTCCACAAAGAGTTCGTTTGCAAAGCTTCAGCAAACAGCCCTGAAGGGACCACCGGAGAAATTTAATTAAAACTATCGCCTGAAGGAGCATTCGCATCGCGCGTGTAGCGTTGTGGCTACAAAACGCTAAGAAACGCCGGAAAATACAACAAAATGAGGGAAATATTTCCTTAGAACCTCTTTGTGAGAAAATTGAAAATTATTTTCACGCTCAAGAAAATAAGCACTTGTGCTTTGTGATTACTGTAAGTGGTTGGAAGTTCCGCACGTGTACTTGTTCCGCTATTGTCTGTTTTGTGCAAATTGTTTTGTCAATTCAATTTGCTGAACAAAGTTTAGAGATTATTAAGTACTTGATATTCAAGTACTTAGTACTCTTCCGCTTCTGCAGCAGATTCCGCTACCTTTAAAGCCTGACCACTGAGACCGGCATCCAATAACCTAGACTGCATCAACTAATTTGCCTCGATAAAGGTGACCACGAAAACACCTTACCAACGAAACAAAATTAAATTAGAAAGAAAAATTTTCCGTCCCCTAAAACGTGACACATAACCTGTTCATTATTTATGGACGAAAATTACACTAGAGGGAAGACCCTCCTTCGCACGCAAAGAACACACAGCATGTGAGGCATACAAAGTGATAAAAATATCGTTTCCTTTCATATTAAAACATGTCCAATCAACACAATCTTGACGTTGAAGTCAAAGGAGCCGTATTAAGACAAACTGCTGTGAGGCGACGCTCGACTGATGCTCAGGGCTGGCAGTCATGATAAATGATTAACAAAGCACCAAGCGTAAGATACGAGGAAATTAAAGGTTTTTTTTGGTTTAGGGTCACCGGCCCCCCAAACTTAAAAAAATAAATAAAAAAATATGTGTATTTTTTGTTTTTTGTTTTCGAAGCAAATTGAATACGATGAGCATACTTCAGACTATCAGAAAATGGAATTCTAAAATCTAGAATTACGGTACGGTAGACCATTCTTATACAACAGCTATAGCAGGCTTTGACCTCAGCTATACAGCTAGAAATCGAAATGCAGCGAAGAATCTAGGTGAAAACATCAAAAATCCATTTCTACAGTATCTTCTACAAAAGAAAGTTCAACAAAAGACGTGTCATCTACTCAGGACAGCCCTGAATTGCACGCATGAGCAGCGTTTGCAAAGACATTACGCGTCCCTTAACCCACGCATCCATGGCGCCAGCTAGACGAACGGCTTTTAATATTAGAAAGAGTTTAATGTGTTATGTTTCGTTTTCCCTTTATGGATCATCTTTGAGATGGAGCACACTTTTATCTGGACTTCAGATCGTGGATGGGGTCTTCCATTTATGGTTTGGCTGGAGGCTGAATGTTTGTATGGTTCGTATGGTTCCGCCTTATCTCTTTATGGAAGAGCTGTTTCGTTTATTTTTTGTAAAGTATCCATTGCAACTTTAGAAAGGGCCAGTGAGTCTATATATACAGTATCTTGGGGGATAATATAATCGAAAAATCACGCTGCTATTGTAATGAATCCCGGATTTTTCCAGCTACGGCTGGGTTTGATATTGGCCTTTTATAGTTTGAAAATCCTGTGAGTTCTATTCAATGGAAGTGTAAAGTCGAGAGCGTTGGCATCGATCGCGCCAGCTTTTGAAATCCGTATTAAAGACTAGCATGCCAGTACTAGTTCAGTGAATTGACAAAGCTGAAGGAACTTATATGAATATAGTTTTTTGAAGATACAAGACGGAATGGAGTTGCAGTATGTACCTCTATAAGTTTTTTTTTTGTAATATTGCTAATAATCTTTAGAATATACACGATGGACAATTCAAGGGATAAGATCCACAAAATTTTACGGAATAATAGTCGGCAACTAGTATCGAGAGTTGCAAATATGAAATAATATACTTTTATTGTTCGTTGTTCAGCAAATAATCGGAGCGTATCGTGAAGAACAATTGACGGTGACCAGACAATTGTTCTCGGAATCATTGAATCAATAGAGTACTTTATTGTAAACATAGGAATTATTTGTTCTAACACTCTCATTTTAGGAAGTATTGGTCCGATTAGAAAAATAATTTCGGTGTTAGATAGCCCATTTATCGAGGAAGGCTTAGAGTTGAAAGATAATATCTTAATCTGTTTTTATTACTACAAAGAATTCTAGCATCAAAAACATCAAAACACTTCCACATCTGACTCCTTCAAGTTTATACATAAAATTTATTTGATTACCGAAACTGGAAGCGCAAGCATACATCCTAAAATTACGAGTCAGAGTCAGGCCATTCAGTACCATCGTAAATAATATCACGCTTGAGGATAACAAATGGTTACTAACGAGGAATAAACATGTTTCTCTCAGGCTAAGTTTAGACTATGATACTGTATTATTCATATACAGCAGGCTACTGTTTATCAACAGAGTTGTGACGTAGGAAGTATGAAAACATCATCTTTCAGCCTCTGTATGTAATACTTTGGTCAATTATAACATGTACCTGTTTTCAAAGCATGTACTACAGAAAGTGAATTACTACCACAAAAAGAGCAAAGTTGAGTTGGACTCGCGCACAAAAATTAAGTTTTTTTAATGGATAGTTTTCATTGTAGGTATTTGTTATTATAGCAACAACAGGAATACCTAGGTACATTATCAGAAAAAGGCTAGGCAGATGATGATCATTTCTAAAAGTTTCAATGGTCTTCATCTCAAAAACATAGTACCTGAAATACGGTCCTTGCAAATAATGTAGCAGGATATTGTCAGTCTAAACAACAAGTAACATTTTATCTAGCGTTCAAATTCTACTGAACAAATATACACTAGGGGATAGCTAGTAAACTTGAGTGCCAGGGGATAAAACACGTTCGACCAACTTTACAATCACGTCGCTTTAGTTTCTAGAGTTTGTAAGTACATCAAGTACACAGTACTTGATGTACTTGAAGTACACAGTACTTGATGTACTATGTAGCTATGCGGTAGTGGCTGTAAGTACTTTAGAGGTTTTACTTTAAAGTGGCAGAGAAGATACTGGCCGAACAATGATCAGAAGTGTAAGAGAAGTAAGTAGGCAGCTTCTCATTATGAATTATGAAAATGCCTTGATTGTCAAATCGTCAGCCGATGTTCAAATTTTAAGGTGTGCAATGTATGCTTCAATCGCGATACGGTTCCTATAATAAGTTGGTACTAATGAATGTATTTTCTTAGAAATATAGTGCTATAAGCGCGGTAAGTTAGCAATTCATTATTTAAACATTTTCTTTCTTATTTTCGGGCCGTACACACTAGACTTCACTAGAGACTAATCTATCAACCACATTTCATATCAAAAGAGATGAAAAGCGAAGCAGAACGTGATTCTTGCTCAGTGACCAATGCAAGTCAAGGATCCTTCACATTTGAGGACAAAATTTTGCTGAAGGGCAAACATGTTACGTTCAACTTCAGAGACACGTCCACTCCCTCAACTGCTTGTTACAGCTTACTAAGTTACTTTTCCTAATAACTTGAAGGACAAAGAGTTTCTGTACTGTATACAGTACATTTTTAGACGTACTTCAGGACGTGAAAATTTCATATCTCGTCTGGCCAAGCTATTTTCAGAAACGATGCATTGTATGCACGGTGGTATGCTTGTATGAAAGATTCAAAATTTATAAGCTTATTTTTCCAGTGAAGGAAGATGTTTGCTGAGAAATATTATCCAACTTGTAATGGTACATATAATTTATAGCACTTTGGAGATGGATGCTATAAATCATTTGCCCAAATCTGTCAACGAGATCGTTATACATAGACTGGTGTAATCTTAATCAGCAAACGACACGAAGTGAAATCAGTACCTACAAGTACAACTGAAATCCAAATTATTTATGAACGTGAAGACACAACCTTCTATCAGAACATAAATTACTTTATGGTTTCGTATTGTTAATGTGTTGTCTATGTTTTTTGGCTCCAGTATCGAATTAAAATCGTAAACTATCTATTCAACCAATTATTTAACTATTTTAGTAGCTGACACTAGTTCAACAATTAGTGACAATTGTAAACTTTAATTGACAACT
Organism: Helicoverpa armigera; assembly: GCF_030705265.1. Classification (NCBI taxonomy): domain Eukaryota; kingdom Metazoa; phylum Arthropoda; class Insecta; order Lepidoptera; family Noctuidae; genus Helicoverpa; species Helicoverpa armigera. The sequence goes on along the minus strand of NC_087135.1, from coordinate 8,849,437 downwards.
AAATACGACACTAACTACCAGGACAACAGGTATTAAAATGAGTGTAAAAAGTAAAACAAAATGGCCGCTGGCAGTTAGCCAACACTCCGGTTTGTACCGCCCAGTTGTTAAAACTTACTTACAGGTTCAAATGGACATGTAGGTACTTCACTGAAATAGGCATAGTACGTATTTTTAAATAATGACATACCGATTATCATTTTATTTGCTATGTATTTTTTGCACCACTTTTTTATCAGAAAAAACACGAAGGAAGTGGTAAAGGGTTGAGTGCGTTTTGAGGGCTGACTTTTGTTTTTAACGTTCGAAAGGTGCTAAGTGCTAATTTATCAGCCAGCAAGATGGAACTACTGACTTATCGACATTTTAATTCACGACTTTTGTTTATTATTTCCTTAATTTTGATATTTTTGAAATTAACTTTCATAAGTCTGCTTTGAAGAGTCAGTTGTCAGACAGGTCATCATACGTGAGCTAATTAGTCATACAAATAGATACATATGTGTATAGTAATAGTTATGCTTACAAACGTAGGTATAAATGTGTTAATTCTCTATATGCAGTTGGCGCCAAGTTTTAAGCGGTGTTACGCAAAGCAAGTTGGTGGATGTGATCGTTTTGCCTAGTATTAGTCACTATACGCTTGCTTTTTTGTTTTTACGAGAGTTGCTCTTAACTTAGCGGGTCTATTTATTTTGAGTAAACAATGGTTTTTCATTGTGTCTGCAACCTATTGCAATGATAGATCTGACAGTTTTGAATGCATATAAGTATTTACTCAGCATTTTTAACTCACCTATTTAGGTTAAGAGGTAAATAAATAAGTAAGAGAAAGTAAGACAGAATTTCGAAACTTAGGTTAGGACTTTTTTGACCCTTGAATATACTATAAATGTTGCATTAAAATCTAACATTATACCTAGAAACTAGAGCTTAGGCAATATAATTAATTCATACTATGCTTTCTACAGGTCTTCATTAATAACCCATCACCACCTAAATCTACGAAACACATTCAGAATTACAGACACAACAATATAAAAAAAAACAAAACCATCAGTGTGTACTAGGACTAGTGTTAAAACGAACAAAAACGCAAGTGGCGACCGGAGCCACGGTCTGGCGCGAGTCCAAATACAGTCATAGTTCACAGCCAGATACCGGCTGATGTATATGTAGGTATGTGTTTATTTTGATGCATGGTGAATTAAGCTTTGTATATGCAAATTCTTGGTTTTGTAGTATTGGTGTGGAAATCGTCATTTTTATCATTTTTAATGTCCCACTGCAAGGAACAGTCTGTATTTTTCTTATATAGAGGTAGAGAAAGAATGAGCGTACAGGTTTGCTTAAGGCGGATGAGCTATTAAAGACAGCTTTGCTTATTTATTGGTGTACAGTAACAGCTCAAATACATAGTCTTAATACATACATTATTAAATTTGTATTGCCTACTTTTAATTACTTTTTCTTCATGCAACGTCAAGAGAGCTGTATAAAAACAAACCATCTGCTCACTAGTCACTGGCTAGAACTATAATTTGTTGTTCAGTGTGTAGTACAGTAATTTTGATGCTGCATTTTCGATAACAACTTCGCAAGCAGAGCATATTTTTCTGAGTAACTGCCTAGTTCTAGAGCATCCAATAATAGTCATATTAACGTAGACAAGTTTTAAGGAAATGTTACACACTTATCATTAAAATCAAGTCCTACCTGGATTTTGAAGGAAATCGCCACATTGACACTGCTGTACAGCATTTTGAGGACACAATATATCAACTGCAAACTAATTACTACTTCATTGTGACTGTATAAAACCTTCTTCATTAAAATATCCGAAACAATGGTCCACATTGAATCAAATATCTAGCACGAATGTCACGAAAATACAACTGAGCAATTGAGCAACAAGACCGGCATAGACAATAGGATTATGTTTGTAAATAACATCAAATTATTTAATAAATAACTGTTGTACGTCTTTTGTTGATATTAGGCTCATTTATAGGGGATTACACAATGGTTTTGATTCGGCTGTCTCTTATTTGTCGTGACGTTTCCTTGTCTGGTTTTCGATTTTCAAAAGTGCTTTTTAATGGTAACTAATTCGGAGAAAGACAAACGGGAGTTTTCAAGAAACTGAAATGAGGTAAAGTGTTTTGTTTCATAATAATGTTACACTTTTTACAAAGGCATCATAACATTATATGTCAAATAATACCTACATTTAAAACTACTATTTTGTAAAGAAACCTTACTTCCACAATTCTTCCGCACTGTAAACAGCACTTCACCGAAATCGCGGGAAATTCCCATGACTCCATGACACTTCATTTTTAAAAAAACATGAACGAGTAAAAAGTTTTTGACACTTGAAAAATTGCACTCAGTTTATTTAGAAACTATATTCGGCACTTAAACTTTCTTTATGTGTAGTTAAACAATTATAATCACTGATTTTAATAAATACAAATCATTATCAGCAATCACATCTTTCAGGAAATGCTCTTGGTTAAGAAATGATCTCATAAAATCATGAAAAAACTAAACAATCCCCTTGGTATTTTTTCATAACTTAAATATTTGTACATAAGTACAATGGTAATTTATAATTTTCTCATTATTATCTTCGAATGTTATGGGAAATTGCTCATTAAATAATAAATAGTTAGTAAATAAGTGTTCCTATAATGGTGTTACTAATATTTGCGAATAAAATTACCAATTTGATATACGACTTTTTCAATTACGTTTTAAATAATGATCATTGTGCTATACGTACATATTAGATGAGTGATGGCAGTTGAAGACAAAGCATGAAAGAATTAGAATTTGTATGGGACTTAAGAGGACGAATTGGAATTTTTGGCGCCAAGGATGTCAATTTTTCTCAGTAAATACAAAACGGATCAAAATACAACTTGGTTACCTGAAAGTTCATGATATAAACCTTATTTTGTTAGTTGTAGAAACATGATTAGGTAACTTTTATAACAGAGAAAAATATATCAAACATACCTCTTTTTAAAAAGAGATTCACATATTATGGGCAAACGGGACCGATTAAAGCCTCTTAACTTTTTTAGTAGTTGAGTATATACATACTCTTTAAAATTGTAGTAGGATTTTTTATCAAATTATCATTTCTAAATAATACAATTACAAAACCATTTTGTCGCTTACGACTTTTAGTTATAAGCTAGCGCGCGTATTGTTATCCTCGCCCCGCTCAGACGCTCCGACCCCTTTTGGCGCCTTAGATGCGCGTGCCGGTTATGGAATTATTGTTGACCACTTCCTCGCCTTAAGCTCGAGGTTTCCATCGCATTCCACAGGAACTACACGATAAAAAACCCCACTTTCGAAACTGAATGTGCTATCTAACACTGATGCGTTTATTTAATAGTATCATTAGTTCTTAGAAAGCGCGTACAAACATGCTCCACAATTCTTATACAAATACCAAAGTCCCAAAAAAACCACTACGTAAAAACAATTTATACTCGTACCTTATAAATCAGTTACTTACAAACTTAGGTACAACCAAGTTTATCGTAGAGCAATCTAAAACAATACAACATTTGGACAGGACAACTAGTGTTGTCTATTACGTCGGTATCGACACGACAGACGGACAGACGGTCGACGCATAATAAATACATACAAACTATAAAGGAAACTACGACCGACTTCCCGTGACAATTTTGGACGTGATTTCCTGACGTTACGTAATGTGGAATTTGTTTGGCTTAGTTTTTAGTTGAAGATTTTATTACATGTCGTGTGCTACATGCTTAAATCTTTTATTATGTTCATACTGCCATAGAGTTTTGGGAGCTTTTCTGAATATGGGAACTCCTTTACTCTAGTGGAAAATATATTAATGTTGTATGTATTCCTTTGTATTTCAGTTTCGTAAATGTTAATCCTCAAAGTTATATAAATAACTCCTCCGCTTTCGGACAAGTTTTGACATATTACCAATAGAGCTAAAATTGATTAAAAGTATAGTCGATAAGAGAAGTGAATAAAGTGTAGTCGACAGTCACAACATCGATACATTTCCTGAACTTTCAATCGACAATCTCCCAACACTAGTCATAATCATGAACAACAATATCGTATATCCTATCAGTCAGGTGTTCATTTCATCCTGGCGAGGTTTCATCACAACTTCACGTTACCCTGGATTTACCCTCGTCAACGAAGCCGGGTAATTGACGGTACACCCGGGTTTCATACTGAAACGTGATACGAGCGTACAAAAATATTAAGTACTTATATTTACTATACTATACTATAGGTACGTGTAAGTATATTAAGTTTCATAGGTATGTTTTGGGATAACTGATTAATCATGTTGGGACATTTATTTTGCCTTTGGAGAGAGGGCATGAATGGGTCTCAAACATACAAGACCTTTTTGTAAGGATTCACTGATGACTGACTAAAAATAAGGGAAGTTGTACTTAGAAAAGGGCCTAAGAATATAAGGATATAAAAGATATTTCTCACTAAAGCCGATAATATTATTCAATTGCCATACCATAACATCTGGAAAGATGTTCGGAAGAACAAAGGAGGCTGACATTATTATTCCATTTTCAAATCTGAGCGGAAAATATTCTCAGCCAGCACTTGGATATCGGTTTAGAACCTCTTTTAATGCAGAAACTATTTTCAGTAAAAGAGAAAATAATAAAATATGTATTACAGAAACATCTGTGGCCAACGGCGGGTGTGTTTGGGAATCTATGTAAATGCGCAATGCGTCATACCATGCAGACTCATGAATTATGGAGATATCCACCTTAGGGCTGCAGATCCTCGACACAATAGGAATTTTCATATAAATATTTTACGTCTGTATCGAAATTGTTGCGATAAATCGAAGCGAGCGCATAGTTGGAGACGTTTATATGCCAAGAAGTGAATCTTCAAAAAGCTTATAGTATTTTTTTTTCTAAGTTTGCGTATGAAGATCATACATTCAGGATTTTTTCTGATTTTATTAACAAGTGACAAAGAATTTGAATTGCCAAGCTATATTTTCTTGGCAATTTACCTTTATGAGTGATGTCTGAAAAATAATCAGAAAACCACTCGCTAAAACAGTGAAACACACAAGTTCTGTGAAACAACTTTTTTGTAGTTTTCCGCCATAGTTTTCTAAATAATTTAATAAAAATACATACATAAGCAAATGAAGTACAGAGCTTTGGTCTGAAGATTAGATACCGATAAGCACTGAGACGGATTTCGACAACCCTATCGTTTAGAAGTTTCTGTTCAAGACACAGTTTCTTACATCTTTGACATGCTTATGATGTGTTTAATGCTAAATATAATGTACATAATATTATAGTGACCTCTTTTCAATATTATAATATCTACCTCAAAAGTTTGTATGGACCGGAGGACCAAAAAGAAACTTTGCAAGTTTAATGATAAATTAGTAACATCCAATACTTTGGATTTAGTAAAAGTAAGTAAAAATATAGAATTCAGTAAGGTTGGTGTGGAGTGCTTAGTTTCTTTCAATTGTAACAGAGCTATAAACCATACTCAATAGACTTAAGACTCATACCTCACAGGAATTTAATGAGACTCCCATTAGAGTCTCACATAAATTATCACAAAAGTTAGATAATAAACTATAGATTAATCCTTTTGGGTGCAATTTGGAATGCATAATGCATTATAGCAGCTTCGAGCAAGGTCGTAGATAATAGCCAAAGTCTTTGAATAATGTCTCTCTCGATAATGCTTGTAGGACCTGAACAGTTTGGGAACGTTTTAAGTTACTCGAGTAATATTGATCCCACCCAAAACAAAAATGTGAAAGACTGCCAAGTTCGATAATATGGGAATGCTTCGCCTATAAAAGAAGTGAGATCAGAATAAGTACCAAGTTCCATACACATACCTCAGTTAAAAATAGTTACTTTTTAATGATGTTACTTGGCAAGTTTTCATACACCTTGTTATAAACTTACTAAACGCAATGAATCAAGTATTTAATTTTCTATTAAAACTTGCCAAGTAATCATCATTAAAAAGTAACTATTTTTAACTGAGGTATGTGTATGGAACTTGGTACTTATTCAGATCTCACTTCTTTTATAGGCGAAGCATTCCCATATTATCGAACTTGGCAGTCTTTCACATTTTTGTTTTGGGTGGGATTTCATTTATTTTTGTAAGGTTGTTTATTTTATTTTTTTCTTATGATGAAGTTAGTTAAAGAAATGTCTCATTTATACTATCTTTTAGATTTTTTAATATGCACTATGTTTGTTACAAAGAAATGAACTAGATTAACTATGACTAGATTTACCAACTGACTGACATGACATGTTATCATATATTATGTTCGTGGATCAAAGTTACACATTCGTTATTTTCGAAAGTGATTCACACTTGGCCGTTTTCAGATTTTTACTTTACTTTGACTAAATACAAACCTTTGTACCATTCGAAGATATATTATATAAATATAGATAAATTTAGTTCGTTTTAGTTCCTTAGGGGTATAAATTTACACCAGGTATAAAACACCTTCATTATTTTGAAACCGACTCACACTTGGCCATTTTCAGATTTTTCCCTTTACCTTGACATAAAGACCTACCTCCATGCCAAATTTCAAGTCAATACGACCATTGGAAGTGGTCTAGGTTTTTGATGAGTGAGTCAGTGAATCAGTGAATCAGTGAATCAGTGAATCAGTGAATCAGTGAATCAGTGAATCAGTGTATAGTAAAAATAGCGATTTTCTGACGTCAATATCTCAAGACCTACAATAGGTATATTAATGAAATTTTGTATTTTAGATAAGTGAGGGGGTCTCAACAGATACTAGAAATTTGATATGCGTAAATAAAATAGATTTTGAGTTACAGGGGGGTCGAATTTGGCCCGAAATGGTTCGTGTAATATAACCCACGGCCGGTGTGTCGCCTTTTTTGCTCGAACTTGGCGGACACACTGCCGTGTCTCTAGATAGTCTTGGTTAACTATTGATAGGTTTACTAGTTACTTCAAATTGAAATTACTCATTTCGTTACGTTTAGCAAGTTTAATTACGTGTATTTTTTACCAAAAAGACATTAATCTTATAATATTAAGCTTTCTTCTATATTTTGTACAAAAATAAACATAATTATTTTGCACCATGAATTAATTGACTTTAACTTAAGAATGAATCCATTAGAAACAAGTATCAAAAGACCAAACACGCGACTCATAAGTTTTGATATTGCAAACCAACTATGACCACAGCATAACTTTTCAAACAATAAAAGCTTTTACAACTGAATCGGTTAGTTAAATCTACTCCTCGTTACCTCATACTAGTTAGTTCCTACGAGCAAAGTTAGAGCGTATATTAGAACTAACTTCTGCCTGCGATTTCATCCGCGTCCCGTAGGAACTATTCTACGACCCGAAATAAAAGTATCATATTGCCTTCCTCGATAAATGGGCTATGTAACATTGAAAGAATTGTTCGAAACGGACTAGTAGTTCTTGAGATTAGCGCGTTCAAACAAACAAACAAAATCTTCAGCATAATAAAATATTACAAAGCTGAAGAGTTTGTTTAGTATAGGGTGTGCACCAGTTTCTCTTTAAGGTAAAGCTTTAAGTATCGGCTGAATACTACGCTTCATGAAGGATGTAATGCAATTTCCCCGTTCATGTAAATAGTGTGTAGCTTTCATGTTATGTCATGTTTGCAGCGCATTGTTGCATATTTTATTCATACAAGATGGAGTAGGTAAGTGATCGCAAAACATACTATAATGTGAATGCGTTAGGTAACTTTGTTTCTGTTGAAAATGTGGAATAATCTATATATATAAAAATGAAACCCGCTTTCCGTTGTCACGACATAACATGAAAACGGCTTGACTGATTTGGCTGAAAATTAGAGTGGAGGACCCGAGAGAAGGGTATAGGATAGTTTTTGTCACCATCCGGCTATAGAACGAGGGTGAAACGGCGGGCGAAAGCTAGTTATCTTCTAAACTCGAAATGACAACATGATCATTTGTATAAAAAAAAAACAGAGATTCGAATTGAGGACCTTACGATTTTTTTACGGTTGGAAAAGAAGAGAAAAGCTTTTCATTTTAAGATTCTTTATTTTATGTGACCTGTACCAATGACCCAGTAACAATAACCCTCATAAACTTTTACAGCCTTTGAGTCTTAAAGGACCAATACAGTTTACCGTACGGAGACTTATATACCCACGAGGGACTACTTACTATGAAAGATAGTTTAAGCCTACTACTTCTAAAGAGAATATGTTATATTTAGGTATGTTTGTAAGTACCCAGTATTTTCGATACTATATTTTTTAAATAAGGAAAAATATGGTGGACAGAATTCGTTTTATTTTCAATAAGAGAACTTTTGGTCAGTCAATTTATTTTGGTCCTTAGTTCCGAAGGATGTCTTGAAGCAAAATGGTAATGCAGCCATAATTTTCATTAAAGTTGTAATGAAAGCAAATGTTCGTCATAAAGCACACCAAGTCCAGACAGAAAGTTGTTCAATTAACTCAAACCTTTGAATTTCAAGCCGGGGTTTTGTTGCGAAAAATACCATTTAGCCGCTTCAATCGTTTCAAGCCACTAGAGGTATAAAGCAAAGCTTCACCCGCCTCAATTAGATTTGTAGTCTAAAGCGCTAAATAAAATTCCTTTATCGTTCTTTTAGGTGTTTCTTTGAGGCTAAAGATCTGCGGACTGATCCAGCGACTAATCTACCGACTGATCCACAATACTACGTCTGGGCGGGGTTATTGCTCTCTCTGACTCATGGCCGTTTGCAACTACTATGAACTGACATTATGGTTTTCGCGTAAACGACTTGTGTGTGAGTTTACGAGGTTTACTGCCATTTGCACACGAGCTTAGCAAATGTGCGTCAGTTATATGATTTAAAATCTTTATGGTTTAACTTCTTGATTTGGATCATTGAGACTATAGTGGGATCAAGATTTATTTGGGAGCTGTGGCATAAAATCTTTACGACTGTATTTGCAGATCTTCTTAAAACTGAAGCTTTGTTTGTAGCCCTTGAAACTTATAAACGCATTATTATCTAGGTTTATATTACCATTTCTCAAGCGAGAGAATTCTCTGAAACAATTATCTGTAATATTCAGGGTCGGCGGATATAATCCTCTAAAAAGTTTGCTCCAAAGAACATTACGAAATAAAATTACCGCCATCCCAACAAACATTATACTCTCAGAACAACAGAAAACTTGGTCCTTACCAGAAAAGTTTCCAACAAAAATTTGATTTAGCTCTAAGAAAAATAGGAGCAAATGGGTATTCCCAGGCTTTCGAGTTTTTCCAATATCACTTACTAGCTGTTCCATTGTTCTGGTTACATATGTCTGGCATAGATGGATCGGCTATAATTCCTACTGGCAATGTTTCTGCATAAATATCCATGTCTTTAAAAAGAAACTAGCATTTGTTTTGTATGAAACAAATGACTGTGGTTCTGCTTTGTGTTTGTTGAATTTGCTTGAGAACTACAGTTAAAGTTTGTTGTGTTAAATAGAAATTTTAGTCTACTTTGGTCTTTGTTTTAGTCTATTGTTTAAGTGTCACAAACCATACGATTAAACATGGAATTTGAAACAAGATTTCGTAATTGAGAATCCGCGTTTCGTTGTGTTTAGATTAGTGTTTTTTTTGCAGCAGATGTAGAGTGAATAGTCACAATAACGATATTTTCAGAATTCAAGAATCTGATGAGGTACATAAGCTCTACATAAGCAAAGACTTATTATATACGCTTTTTTCTGAAGAAATGTATAGTTTCCTCTATTAATATTAAAAGCAAATATTATAAAGGTCTTTATTTCATGCTTTTGACTAGTATTTATTTCGTTAATGATGTTATCGCGTTAATAAGCTTTATCAACTGCTACTGTTTTACATAAAAGGGCTAACATTTTGGTAAGGACGTAAAAACGGGTTAATAGCGTGACCGAAATTCTGCGTGTTTTCACATGTAATTAGCATATCGTATTTATGCGTTACACGTGGCAATGCGCTTTGTTTTAAATAGAGTGATAAAATATTAAATATAACAAATATTGGTAAGTATTTGATACGAAAAAATTTTAAAAATTTTCGCACACATATCATAGGTAATATTTATTTACTAAACTACAAAAAAGAATTTTGCAAATAGGTCCAGGCATTCTGATAATAGATGGATGTAAATAAAAAATAAAAGATCCCGAGGAATTGAGAATCTTCTCTTTTTGGAAAGTCAGCTAAGCTAACAGAAATCATAAATAAACATTTTAACATAAAAGTTTCGACGATAAACAAAATCTTTATTCTTAACAAGAATTTACAGGAAATCCGGGCGATTTTTATTACATTCCTAAAGTAGCATTTTACTGGCGCCTAGCATACTAGGGCAAAGTTCAAAGATGGCGGGAAACCCACCGCGCATGCGTACCGTAGCGAACAGCTGAGAGGCGGCCATGTTGAATCGTAGACATCATGTGCTTGGCATACTATTGCTTACAACCTGACCTTTTTATTTCACGTTTTTGGTCCTTTTATTCGCATTTTGAATGAAAAAAAAAACTAACTTTTTAGCCCAACTTACATACTTAGATATTGTATAAGTACAGGCTGAAATCCATAGATAATAAAACAAATGTAGGTATGCTTCACAGATGACATAAATATTGCTTAGATTAATAAGATATCAAAATGTAAGATTCTCTTTATGAAAATAAACGAAAGAACAACTCGACTAATCGAATATTTCAATCGGCTAATTGTCCGGAATATAGGTAAGGCTCTACCTCATTATAAATTGAAGAACAATCGATTTTCGATTCCTAATTTGTTTAAGTGGCCGGACTATCTACTTATGACTGTATAATGGGTATATCTATCTAATCAAAAGTTCCTATCGATACTGTAATAGGTAGGTATATAAAGTAGCGAACACATTATTAGAAACAACATAAAACTATGTAGTAGACAGTTCTATGACATAAATCGCTTATGTTTTCATGATATTTAGACAAGTATTAATACTTTTAATAAATAAGTAAAGTTCTTAGGTTATAAAACGGCTATAGCATCGATTTTATGTGACAATAACATTCGGTACTCACGGGTGGTTGCTATGAATTAGATGGATCAGTTTTCTTCACCGTCTGAGCCCGTTTCTCGGCAAACTCAGCACTCAGTCTGTGGGCCTTCAGCGTATTAGGTTTCGACATATTAACACTATCACTAACCCGACAAAACACTGACTTCCTATCAAAATTGACGCTTGACTTCAAAAATAAACACTTTTACTTAAAATACACAGTAAAGCTTAATATTACACGTTCGTTGTTACACTTAGGCTTGGATACGTATTTATCACAATTAATACGATATACCAGAACACATTTTAGCAGCGAAAAGCGATGCTTTCTTATCTAGAACACCAAATAAATTAATAAAGAGCTCCTATTGATCAAAAGTATTTTCTATACGCAACGGGAACGTTAACGCGCGCGTTACTGAAAGGCGATCACCGAGACTCGTAAATGTGACGGTAACATACAAGTCGCGGTTTCAAGACGGATTTAATTTACGTTTAGTGTATTATTTAACTGTTAAATAGGAGAAATTGTTATGATGTATATACAGGTATCGGGACGAAGTTGTGGAGTACCGTGGCGTGGTGTATTGTAGTGAAGTTGGTTGCGTATAGCACGCATGCGCGGAAGGGTCGCCATTGAAGACTTTCCTATTGTTGCCAGAGCCAGACTTTCGATGTAAAAAAAAAGTTCTATGGAATGGTCATGTATGTTGCGTATCAATATGTATTTTATAGCTGTGGTATAAAGTTTAATATTATTTGTTTCTGGATAATGGTAAAAAGCTAATGTTGTAGGGGTGCGGACCGCATGGGGTGGCTATCGGTAGGGTTATTATGTCATAGCTGAGCGCTCCGTGTGACTACAGATTTGTACCGTAATCATTTGATAATTATTTCGATAACGTTTTGATGGATCGACGGTTATGAATTGCATAACGGGGAACCTTGATAGTATTGAGGATAAAATTCCCAGGATTTTAAGACCAACAATGTACTGATTGTTTGTGTACTTTCTATTCATTCAATCAATCATGTTTTATGTCAAGGATTTAAAGACTTTTTCGATTGCTTATTTCACAAGGATGCAAAGTCTTAACGGTTTTGTAAGACTAGACTGTTTCCTTCCGATAGAGCTGCACTTTAAGAAAAATAAAACAAGCTGAATAAAATAAAAAGAAGACCTTTTGCAGGAACATGCTTTCTATCACGTTCTCGGACGCAGGTACAATCTTTTACTGAGAAATAAAAGCCGTGCAGTGGCGCTTTAACGACAAAAGTGTTGGTCCTTTTACTCGGAGAATCGGTCCTTCAGACTTTTGCTAGGTCATTTTAGTTGAAAGACCATGCTTTAGAATTTTGCAAAGGTAAACAAAATGTGATTCGCAAGAATAGTGATAGGGGTTCCAGTAAAAATAACTGTTGTTTTTAAAATGTTAATAATATGCTTTTTATATTTTTTGAATTTGCAGCGTTTTACTTTGTAAGGTATATGGTAGTCTATCCGTCAGTTGCACAAAGCCCCGTTAAAGCTTCTTTAAATCTATTGCTGACTCTTTCTTTCTGAACAAGGTAAAAAGTGACAGCAAAGTGAAAGTGGTAAACTTTGTATGTGAGATCTTTTAGTTTTTATCAAAATACCATTTACCTAATAGGTATTTATTTGACACGGCGAATATTCTACCATACTTTTTCTACATAACAAACCCTACACCACAGCCCAATAAAATCCCAAGCCACTCCATTCCTAGACCATTCAAATAAACCAGTAAGAGGCCATCAAACGAAAATACGTAGTCATCTTTTATCACGTGAGGCTATGCAATTCTCCGTCGGAGCGATAAAATGTCGCTCAGAGCCGTTCTGAGCGTACCACAGTCCCTTGGCTATCGTCATTCGCGTGCCCCTTGCATTGTGATCACGTAGTAAGCTTTGAGTTGTTGACACAGTTTTACGCCGTCGATGTAAGTTATCCTGCAGCATTTTATGGCTCTTGAATGAATTTGCGAAGGGTTTTGGTTGTGATTGAAAGTTTAAGGTTATCCCTGACTGTCCCTGAGGTATTATGGGGTTGTGATCATCGGTCTGATCGTGGTCTTGATAGAACATTATTTGGTCTATGAATAGTGGTTAAAGTTTGAATAATACATAAGGACATCTTTGTCTCCTTTCTTATCATTTTCCGATTCTATTAATTGGACTTCACACGGACGTTCACTGCACGATTCTTTTAATTATTCTTATAATAAAAAAAAAATGTTCAAACTTATAATAATAATTATGTAGGTATTACAGCTATGAATCTAATAAATTAGCATAGGAGAACGTATTAAAATTCCAAAACAAAAAGCAAAGAACACACTCCAACTTTTTGTAATTAGCGCAACTTTTGTTTCTCACATTCCGAATTCAAAATGTAAAACAAAATGGCGTCGCGATAAAGGCGGGAACTGTTGTTTGCTTCTGTAATGGAAAAGTCACACATAAAGTGTGGTTTTAATCCCAGTTGGAATTCTGTTGGGAAACAATATTATTACAGTATTCATTAAGTTGTGAAGTTTATTTGTAACCCGTTTTCCCGTCATACCATATTTTTTGGAGAATTGTAACTTTCATAAACTTTAAAGACTTTGGTATATAATTAAATTGAAGGGCTAGGCTTTAAAGAGTATTAAGAGTAGTAAGGGACAGAAAATAACACATTTTCTTCAGTAATTTTTGGTAACATTGAACTGGTTCTAAATTTTTTTCACTCATTATTTAGGTAAGTACTGTCAGTTATCTCTTTGTTTTCATTTATTTTTTACATCTGATTGAGAAACTGAAGCTAACATTATAATACCAGGCTTTTAATTGTTAGAATGTTATACACGACATTTAAAAACGGCCCTTGCCAACATAAAAAAAGTTACCACCGGTTGTTTTTTTTTAATCCAAAGGGTTACCCTCTCAAAATTTTAAATCCAGAATGAATTAAAAAGAGTTCGTATGTAAATATAAAACAAACAAAGCCGTCGGGTGAGTCATAATCCTGCAATTGTGAAAATCAATAGCGTCCATCCCCCACGCGATCTGTACTCACTTGTGTACAAAGCTCTCGTGTTGTAACGATGGCATACAAAGAACTGGTAATTTATTTTTGAAATTTATTTTTGAATAATTATTGTTATTTTTTTATGATCGAGGGTTCATACAGGTGTAGATATTATGTTTATTTAATTTTGGTAAACGAATTTTCTATAGATTTTTTAATTATTTTTTTTATTGTAAATTAATGATTTAGCTTATATGAGTTTTGTATTGTTTTTTGCCAAGCTTACATGATGGCACATTTATTAATCTTGAATAATAAAGGTTTTTGTAGGATATAGATTTTTATATTTAACATGATGGTAATTATCATAACCTAGTTTTTTATAATTTTAATTAAAAAATTATTAAATCATCCAATAAGAATTTTTGGCAGTAGACTTAACAGGCGTTTAGAAATTAGAAAAATGTTTCACAACTCAATTTTCGCACATCTTTCTACAAGAAAGAAAAGAAGCTCTATTCTACATCCTCTATTAAATAAAACCATCACGCTTACACCTCTATGACCTATCACGCTCACAGTACACCCCAGTCATCACCATCCCTCAGTTGTCAGCGTGTATCCGACAAAATATACCAAAACGTCCGAAAACGTCCCTTAAGGGGATCTATTTTATGACGAGGCCGTTCACTTGTTACAATGACGTTCAATCATTTCATATTAGCCCTAGGAAATATTGGGATATAAGTGCTATAGAAAACATAGCTTTTATTTTGTATAATGGAGGTATGGAGGTTTTATATGAGAATGGTGCTCGAAAGCTGTCCACTGAAGATTAGTGGTGCGTTTAATTTTATGTTATGTTATGTGCGATAAAAATCGCCGCAGATTCCTTTTTTGTCCTAACTTGTACATACTAAAAAGTAAAGAAAGTATTTATGTGATTATTTTTGTACATGCTTGGTACACATTTGTATAAACATCTTTATTTAAGAAATTATTAATACTAGAATTTGGATATCAAGCTCATTAACAACCACCCATTTGTTTAAAGGCCCACTCTCATAACTCACAAAAAACTTTAAAACCACTCTATTACGAACACTCGTAGCACTTTTCCATGGAGTTATGAGCCGCCTATTTAAACAACGGGACGGTAATTATATTTGGAGCCCGAATACCCATAATGTGTCCGCCCGAGCCCCGCTTATTAATTAATTTATTGAGTTCTCGCGACACTTAATTAAATCTTCCGTAGTACCGACGTGCAGCCATTCCGGTATTGATCCAATAATCCAGAGATGTATGTAGAATTTTGAATTTCGAACTACATTATTTGAAAATAGAACGTTTTTATTAAAACGAATATTCCAGAGATTTATGTAGAATTTTTAATTTCGAAGTACATAATTTGAACTTTGAAAATAGAACGTGTTTTGTATGGGTGCTTTTGAGTTTATGGATTTTTTAAACATTGGATTATGTCTTTGCTATGGGTGCGGTTGATATCGAATTTCAATCTGAGATATGCACTATGAGGGGTCAGATATTGTGTCTTTATTAATATAGTAGATTTAAATTTAAAAATATTTGTCAAAAACAAAGGTGCTGAAAGTAAAGCGTAAAAACAAAAACTGCTGACCTCACACTACTTCTAATAGGAAATGTTCCCAAAAAAATCAAAGCAAACTTTATTAATCGTCAGACTCTAATGGCATCCAAAACAGTGACGAAGGTTCTATCAAACAAAAGCTGCCAGTTGTTAAGGGATTAATGAAATGTTTTTGCTGACCGCACTGACTTGCACATCGTATGCGCGGGGGAATTTATTGGCGGGAAAAATACGGCTTTATTGGAAATCTGAGCTAAGATTCTATTTACGAAGAGGATGTTTCTGTTCACGCGCGATTTAATTTGTTGAGTAGATTGCTTTAGTTCTTGGAGTTTAATTACATCCTTAATTACCCTAGTAAATAATATTAAAAACAGTTACGGCATTGCTCTGAAAACTACACAACTAAGTTTTTTCTTACCTTGTCCTCCGCTTCCTCTGCCCTGCCCTCGGCTTCCAGGACTCGCTGCTCGAGCTCCGAGAGCTGAAACAAAGGAAAAACATGCCATTAGATGTCTGACTAAAGAAAAACACACTAGCAAAGATCTTAAGAAACAGAACACGTAGCGCCATCTCTCAGCAAACTCACGTAAACGCTTGCTGAAACAGCGCCCCTAGAGAGCAAAACGGTATTCCCGAACCATTTTAGCCAGCGTGTTCTCTACGTGATTCTCGCGCCACCCGCTAGATGGCGTTGTCGCAACAAAAGTACTTTATTGAACCACGTGGTGTTACGCAAAATATAAGTTGGTATATCTAGCTATTTATCAGGGAGGCTGTAGAAAAGGTATGATTGTTATGTAAGAGCGAGCATTCGTGCGGTTTCTGAGGCGGAGGGCGGAATCGGCTCGTGAAAGGGTACATGTTACTTGCAAAATGTTATAGCAGTGATATATGTCCGTAAGACACGAGTTAGATTGTATTTGAATGGTTTATTTCGGTGTGAAGACGGGCTATCCGTTTTATGTGCGTTTGGATATGGAAATAAATTTACGTATAGAATTCCGAAAATAATTATTTACTTGGCGAGTTTCAACGGCATTATTGATAGAACCTTTCATTGCTATTTCATTCATTATGTAATTCAATATTCATTGCCATTGCAAATTATCAACATTTAAAGACTGATGAATGGGAACAGCGATATTTTTAGATAAAGTAGTACAGATGAGCTATTATTATTCTATCCTGAATAATATAATCGATACACATGGTAACCGTTTTAAGTATATTTTTCTAGAAATAGGTAGCTTAAAGTAAAGTTGAGCACTAAAATATCACGTTCATATTCCTATCCTAAAATGGCAAATAAATGGGTTTTAGATATTTTCTATCTCTCTATTTATTAGTATCTATAGTTGTCGTGCTAATATTCTGACCCGTAGAGATTAGTCAAGGTGTAAACCCTAATCTGACTAACTTGCTCACAGTTGCACACTTAAGCTGCCATGTACTAATGCAATATCTAGGTATGTATAACACGCATAGTTTGTATCACGTACGAATGTATTTTCAACTTATACGTAAAGCAACACTTGATCCTTTTTCCCCTTTTTTTCCATTTCATGTTACAATGGCTGAATTGACTGAGATAAAATTTGGCAAGAAGATAGAAGGTGCTGAAGGCCAAAATAGGCCAAAAAATTCATTCGTATGGTAAATGACAATGACGATATGCATCATTTGATTGTGGCAATTTTAATGCATTGTAAAGTCATTTTAGTAATTAGAGCAGAATTTTGAGTCAACATTAACCACAGCAATTATAATAACTCTTCTATAAGAAGACATGAAACTATCTGAAACTCTCTTCATACCAGATGTACATAGCACTGTTTGTAACACATAAGCACCCAATCAGAGTATTCTTCAAAATCCTTTATTTCTTTGTCTATACAAACTCTGTAACGAAGCCAAATAAGATTGTATGCACATTGAGATTGCAAGTGCGGCTCCTGTCAGTTTGTACGAACTACTTGCGAATATGCAATAAATCACCATCGAACTTTCAGCTTTTCAAACAAAATACAGGTGCCGTAGTTTTCAAAATATTTCTCGTGATTTTGTTTTGGGAATGTCTGCGGTGAGGGGGGAAAATGGTTACGTCTATGCAAGTAGATATTATAAAATTGACAAGGTATTTTGAATTTTAAAGAAGTTTATAATGCTGTTTTAAGTATATGTTTATCTAAGGTTCACAAAAGTATAATTGTATTACGTTTCAGAAAATTGTAGGGAGAGAATACGAGTTCAACGAAAATTAAAAATTATATATATTTTTTAGTTTTACTTCGCACGATGCAGGCTTAAACTTAGCGCTATCTACCACCTCATATTTACGAGCTTCATATATGCCTACTAGGCATACCACATGACCCAGTCACATATCACCACTAAATCGACATAACACTATACTGGTTTACACCAACCACTTAACCTGACCTCTTCACTCCTCATCTCACGATCAACATTCAAAGTACACTCGAGGTCAACATAATTTGGCCAGCGAGTATTTACAGCACAATAATGACGCATTTGGGTCAGACTTCTGACAAGTCCTCTTGAAGAGTAATGTCAGTTTTATTGACGTATGTACCGTATCTTGCCGAAACGGAGTGTTTATATGAGTTCTGACTTTCGGTCCTGTCTTGATATTGTGCGTTAGTTACGAGGGGTTGTCGCTAATTGATTTTGTTTTGAACACATAAATCAACTGTGCGTGTGAATGTTTTGAGTTGACTGTGTTGTGGGTGACTGTACTTATAGCCTTCAATTGAATCGGTAGGTAATGAATCAAATGGGTTTGAAGAAAATTAGCAAATAAATTCTTTTGCGAAAATAAGTCTATTTCAAATTACAGTAGAATTCATATATAACGACTTCGCTTATAACAACTAATCGGTTTTAGCGACGATAATCTTTACTCAAGTTAGGTTTCGTATATAGGTACTAAGACAATATAACCGTTTAGTGCGACTCCGGTTTAAGCGACCAACTGCTTATAGCGACCAATATTTATTATAATACGTCCGGTTAAAACGACACACGCGCAATGTTTTGTTTACCTACGCACTCGCACCCCCGCCCCGCTACAAACATTCTAAAACCAAAATAAGCCAAATCAGTCCAGCCATTCCGGAGTTTTAGTCAGACTAACGAACAGCAATTCATTTTTATAAATAAGAAGACTAGCTGACCCCACAAACTTCGTATCGTTTAAACCTTCCCTGGACCTCTACGAACATTTTAAAACCAAAATAAGCCAAATCGGTCCAGCCATTCTCGAGTTTTAGTGAGACTAACGAACATCAATTTATTTTTATATATAAGAAGATAATAATATGTATTCGTAAGTTATGTATGTATGTACAAGTTAAGTTATGTACTTAAGAAATAATCCGTCCGTTTTGTGCGTCGTCCGGTTAGAACGACATAGTATCGTCGGTCCCTTGAAGGTCGTTATATCCGGATTCTACTGTATTTACCTAACCAATGAATTACGAAGAAATTAAAAAATTAGATAACAGCAGAAAAAAAATAGAAATACAGTAAACAGCCTTTCCATCCATCTCATCTCCAAAATAAACCCAAAATAATCCCAATCTCAAACAAGCAACATTCCCAATTTCATACTTTACAAAATAACGGTTCACATCAAGCAATTTCTTGGTCCAAAGCGTCGTAAAGGAACTGGCTCCAAACTTATGAGCTTTAACATCAAATGGCATGTTCAGGCGATCACTGATGCATCAAATCAGAGTCACGCTGAGGGAATCGAAAGGAGATTTAGCTTTAGATTTACGTTTGGTATCTAGATGATGGGACCCTGGGAGGCGATGTAGAGACCGTATTTCAGGATTTCATTCATTTAAAACATAAATTTCATTCCATTGGTTTAGAACTAAATTGTACAAAATGTGAATTATTTATTACTGACACGACTGACAGACAAATGACAATATCCAAATTTCAATCATTAGCACCACAGATTAAAATTATAGATAAACAGTCTCACCGCCTCCTTGGGGCTCCCATCCTAGACCAATCTTTTTCTACATTTATTTCGGAAAAAATTGATAATTTCAACGATATTTCGGAACGCCTACAGAAAATATCAATGCATTCGGCCATCACAATTATTCGACACTGCTGTTTTGGTCCTAAATTTACACATTACCTCCGTTCTTCTCATCTCTTTAAACATAGCCACCTTTTAGACCCAATTGATAAAATTATCCGCCATACCCTCAGCTCCATTCTCAATGTGGCCCTGGACGACCGAGCCTGGCAACAAGCCACATTGCCCATCCGGATGGGAGGTCTCGGCGTCCGCAAAATTACCAGTATTAGTTTACCGGCATTCATATCCTCGGTTCACGGCACCGAGAAATTAACCAGGAATATTCTTACTCCAACACTGGCTGATTTCGAGGTGCCGTATTTAGCCGAGGCTATGGATGCATGGAAAATTACTTGCCCGAACGAAAATTTACCCAGCAACCCGTCTTCCCAAAGACAGTGGGATGAGCCGCTCTGCAGAGTAACCCGGAATAGTTTGATAGAAACGGCAATTACTCCTGCTGAGCGAGCGCGCCTACTGGCTGTGGGTAGATGGGAGTCGGGGCTTTGGCTTCAGGCACTACCGTCGTCAAACATTGGCACCATGTTTGACGATACAACTTTCCGCCTCGCTACTTGTTTACGTATAGGAGCACCGTGCTGCTCCCCTCATCGCTGCCACTGTGGTGAGGCTGTCACCAGCCTCGGACACCACGGCCTGTCGTGCAGCCGCAGTGCGGGCCGTATTGCGCGGCATGCAAACATAAATGACATTATCCGTCGAGCTCTTGTTGCCGTCGGGGTACCAGCTGTATTAGAACCAAACGGCTTGGCACGCGACGACGGTAAGAGACCAGACGGCATGTCGTTATTCCCTTGGAAGATGGGTAGGCCTTTAGTATGGGACGCAACCTGTGTCGATACTCTTGCGCCATCACACCTTCCAAGTTCTGCGTGCTGTGCTGCTGCTGCCGCTGCGGCTGCGGAGAACCTCAAGCGGCGGAAATATAGTGGCCTTGTCGGAAACTATATTTTCGAACCGTTTGGGGTTGAAACCCTCGGGTCGTGGGGTCCGAATGCCCACATTCTATTTAAAGATCTTTCTAGGCGGCTGGTTGACGCTTCTCGTGACCAGAAGGCTGGCTATTACCTCGGACAAAGAATCAGCATGGCGATCCAACGAGGTAATGCTGCCAGCCTCTTGGGCACGCTCCCAGTTGACAGCGATGGGGACGAATTTTTTGACGCTTTTTAGTTGTTTGTTTTACTAGGATAGTTTTTGATTTTTATTGTAAATATGTATTGTAAATATTAAAGGCTCTCATAGCTTATGACTGATTTAGCTTTTAGATAAATTAGATGTTTGTGTTTGAATGTGTTTGCCGTGTGCAATTACTTGAGGGAGAAGAAGCAATATGGATTTTTGGTAGCAATATTTTGTGTTTAATATTTTTTCACTTAAATGTAAATCGAAGACGGCAAATATGGAGATAGATTGAACCTTGCTAAGGTAATAATAGTTTAGATCTGGGTGCTAAAAAGAGCTCACAGGATACGATTGAAACTGTGAAAGACTTTTCAGAAAGTAGCTTCCTTTTCTTGAATTCCAGAAGTGTCGTAGTGCGCGAAAAGGCTCAGAATTTTGAGAAAATTGGTATTCAACAGTACCTAGATCCTTGTTTCATAATAAACACGAATTACATAATTTATTTCAAGCGACTAAATCTCAGCCGTTTTGCTCAACTAAAACAAGCGGCCCAATTTTCTGCATCGCGTCACTTGCTAAAGATTTCAACTGTGAATTGTGAAATTTTCCACCGGACGGGTTTCGAACCTTTGATGTCTGCAGTGCGGAAGCTTGGCTTTCAAGTCCAGTTTGTTACTTCCATAGTTTTTGGAAGTGTAATGTGATTACCGGCTTGGTGACTGGAGTTTAAATGTTTCTGAAGTGTTTGGAGCTTGGTTTATGAATTCTGTAATTTGGTTAGTGTGTTTTGGAGGAAATTGCAGTATGGTGTTCAAAGTTAAAGGAGCTATTTAAAACATACTAGTCTAAATTAATATTTTCACTAAGACGGTGGTATTTATTTAAAGTAACATTTAAAACAATATTTGAGCTTTGGTGTGAAATTAAGCAATTTTATCGTCACACAGTACACTCAAATGTAGGTGCTTAATTCGTTTTTACTATAAATGTCTTCTTTTTATGACCTTTTTAAATCTCCTGACCTTTTAGTAGGTATTCGATTTCTGAAGATCCCATTTTATTGCTATAAAAGGACCGTTAAACCAACCGATTGCGTTGGTGGTTCAAGTTCTAAGATCAACGTTTACTACTATAAAATGTCAGGCAAAAAAGTTCAAATGGTTGACCTTAACAGTATTGACATTTTCAATAAGTAGACCCAAGTTACTACTAAAAGATTGAATTATAATTGGTCTAGAAGATATAATTCCGAAGATATTATATTTAGAAGTTCATTTGTACATATGCACTTAACTATATGAATGACATAAGAATAAAAAAATCCAAAATTTTATTATTTTTATTCAAACTACTTATCCTTATACAAAACTAAAAATAAAATACTATATACAAAATGTATATAAACATAAAACATAATATAAAAGAGCATCGATCATAGTTTATGTTTGTATATATGTATAGTGTGTACATTAATAATTCAATAAAAACTTACTTTTTTATTCTAGTTTGTAGATTTTTAGTTACCTATAGAAAGTATTTTTAAGCTTGTAAACATAGTTGGTATTATTTATTTAATTGAATAAAAATTTCAAAAGACAAGCAACACCAGCATACGGTAGCAAACTTACCTAACACCCATTTTTATTCAAGATTGTCCCGTCATATTTCGTTACCAGATTTTCAGAGCGCTTCAGGCTAACATTTTCAGCAGACCGGCTATAAGTAATTGGGTTTTGCTGATGGAAAAATGCCCGGTCAAAACTGTCTTTTGGCCTCCCCTTTACCGGGAGGACCTAATTTTGTTACTAGATGTGTGAGGATGCACACCTCACACCTGCATTTGTTTTAAATAATTCTTGATTGTGTTTTGTTTTTGGGTAAGTTATATGAGCCCATACGCCTACGTTAGTATGTCAATTTATAAGACTTTTTTTTAAGTTTTGTTAGTCTATTGTATAGTTATGAATCACATGATCTATAGCTAAGTATTCTGATGCTATATACCAGATTCCTTATCTATATTTCTTAGCTTTTCCAATTTCAACAGTAGCGACACCTACTGAAAGAGACACCAGGGCTAATGAAAAATTCAATCACAGAGGGTTAATAAAAAACGCAGATCACAAACCGACATTGTATACTATATACAGAAAATTCAAACAATAAATTACTAACTCCAGGTCACTCTCAATTTGTATACATCCACTTTATATAATTTCCTTTGCGGTCATCTCCAGCTATTAGCAACAGATCCAATTAAAACAAACCACCACCTGATACCCTACACTGTATCACAGAAACCTATCATTAAACGTTATTTAACCAGGTTTAACAATCAAATTTGCGCGCGTCGCGAACCGCTGATAAAGTAATTATCGCCTTCCGTGCACCAATTAAGGCTGTATGCATCAATCATAATGCCTATCAGACCGTCTAATTACTGTCTCAAATGGTAGTGTGGTTTGTTGTTTGTTTTAAGGCTTTTTTAGGCTATTGGTATGGCGAAAATTTGTCTAAGAACATAATTATTGTGTGAAACTTTATCCCACCCAAAACAAAAATGTGAAAGACTGCCAAGTTCGATAATATGGGAATGCTTCGCCTATAAAAGAAATGAGATCTGAATAAGTACCAAGTTCCATACACATACCTCAGTTAAAAATAGTTACTTTTTAATGATGTTACTTGGCAAGTTTTCATACACCTTGTTATAAACCTACTAAACGCAATGAATCAAGTATTTAATTTTCTATTAAAACTTGCCAAGTAATCATCATTAAAAAGTAACTATTTTTAACTGAGGTATGTGTATGGAACTTGGTACTTATTCAGATCTCATTTCTTTATAGGCGAAGCATTCCCATATTATCGAACTTGGCAGTCTTTCACATTTTTGTTTTGGGTGGGATTTCATTTATTTTTGTAAGGTTGTTTATTTTATTTTTTCTTATGATGAAGTTAGTTAAAGAAATGTCTCATTTAAACTATTTTTAGATTTTTAATATGCACTATGTTTCTTACAAAGAAATGAACTAGATTAACTAAATGGACTAGATTTACCAACTGACTGACATGACATGTTATCATATATTATGTTCGTGGATCAAAGTTACACATTCGTTATTTTCGAAAGTGATTCACACTTGGCCGTTTTCAGATTTTACTTTACTTTGACTAAATACAAACCTTTGTACCATTCGAAGATATATTATATAAATATAGATAAATTTAGTTCGTTTTAGTTCCTTAGGGGTATAAATTTACACCGGGTATAAAACACCTTCATTATTTTGAAACCGACTCACACTTGGCCATTTTCAGATTTTTCCCTTTACCTTGACATAAAGACCTACCTCCATGCCAAATTTCAAGTCAATACGACCATTGGAAGTGGTCTAGGTTTTTGATGAGTGAGTCAGTGAATCAGTGAATCAGTGAATCAGTCAGTGAGTGTATAGTAAAAATAGCGATTTTCTGACGTCAATATCTCAAGACCTACAATAGGTATATTAATGAAATTTTGTATTTTAGATAAGTGAGGGGGTCTCAACAGATACTAGAAATTTGATATGCGTAAATAAAATAGATTTTGAGTTACAGGGGGGTCGAATTTGGCCCGAAATGGTTCGTGTAATATAACCCACGGCCGGTGTGTCGCTTTTTTGCTCGAACTTGGCGGACACACTGCCGTGTGTCTAGATTCCTATCCTAACAATGGTATAGTTGAAATCATTATCGCATACCTTTGATAGGTATCTAAAACAAAAATTAGACTTATCAAACTCTAACTGATGAATTGTTTCACCTAACTTCAAGAGTGGGAAATTCAAAGAGACAGGACTAAATATTTACGTCGACCACAAAGCTAATTTCATGAGACAATCTCAGCACCGGTGTTAAATACCAATTCCCAACGAATTTACGTTCAAAACATCTTAGTGGCCGCAATAAACGCTTAGTACAACCTCAAGACGTCCGCCCGGCACGGTGGCCGAGCGATAAATGATCCCCGCGGTGCAACGGGACACGGACCGATCAAATATTAACAAACTACCCTACCTCACGGCGATTCAAATGTACTCGTTTATTGCTGCTATTGCGAGATTCAACTGAAATATGTTGCACTATTTTGAAATAGCGTTTCAGATTCAATTTAAACTGCTATAAAGGATGGTTGTTGGAATGGTGCTTTACAACATTTTCGTTTACTTACATCATAGTCATTTTATATGGAAATCTCTATTTGTTTTCAAAATGTAACAGTTTCATAAAATATTGTTTGTTTAGTACAACTGTATGACACATGAACTTGTAAGTAATCATTAGACAATGATTACGAAATACCCAAATGAATAGTTGCATAAAGTCATATTTTAAATTGACCCTTTTATGACGACTGTTAAAAGAACATTCAAGAGTTTCAAAGCTACTCATCTTCAAATAAGCCGAGATCGATTTTATAACAGTCTCGTAAAAACTAGTGTGGTCCTCCGAGACGGCAAGTTTGACTAAAACGAGGTTTCAACGGAGCCCAACTTTCTATTTTAAAGTCCATCTAAATCTTAGTAGACTTCCAAGTTTTGATGGGAATTGACTTCCTGAAAGTTAGACGTTATGTTTTCTATAATGTCGGCCATAAAAGTTGCGACATACCATGTATTGTAGACTGTAGCCAACTTTTAGACGCCAGAGCCATATTTCAAAATGCGGTTGACGTCGTAAAAATAGTAAATATGTTGGAATATTGGCAGCCAAATAACCGACTATAAAATGCTTCACACACTCCACAAAAGTTACTACACTCTGTATAAAACTACAATACCCTTCCCCAGATCGTTTAGATGTCGAAACTAGATTTTAGAAGTTAGGGTTTAGAAACTCACTCCAGTCACAAAGCTTGTAGTTTTCTAGAAAAAAATGCTGGCTGGGTATTTAAACAACAGTCCCGGGAAACGAAACTTTTTATACAGTGTCTCCAAAACGATTTTATTTTTATTTTACGCGTACCCCGAGACCAAGTTGGGAAAACTTTTTAAAGTTTCCCAACTTCTTTGTGATTAAGTTACAAAAAGAAATGGATCTATTTCCTAAGTTGGAACTTGCGAGAATTCCTGGATTTTTGGTTATTCGACGATTTTAAAAGGGCAATTTGTGACGGAACCGTTTTCGCTAACTTCGTTCGTTTTAGTAATAGAATTTAATTCATGGTTTGGCTTCGGGCTTCTGCGTGTCAGTCTGTACCTGCTGATGTCGTAACCATTTGTAAAATAAATTGCTCTTTCTCTGTCTTTATTTTAACTGTTTATTTTTTGCGCGGAAAATGCAGAAGTTTAAGGTCGTTGACTGTCATGGTACAATCTACAAGCTTCTAATCCAAGAATTGTAAAATTTGCTTCACGGATACGAAAGATATTAATCATAATCTTTTGTTTCCAAATTATTTGAAACTAAATAACTTTCTTAATTTAACTAATTAGATTTGTAATTTCCTCAACCAGCTAATTACTAACAGGTCATGCGATCTTGCACCAACATATTACAACAGCAAACTACACATCAAATTCAACCACCGTTTTCTGCCAAACTTGAAATGTACCGCTGCAGCAATTCCAGCGGCTAAATGCAGCTAAGCATTCCACGAGGGAAATGAAGCGAGATTCCGAGTCGTCAGTGCACACGTAACGTATGTAATTAGACGTAACAAAGAGCACAGCGCTTCGTCGCTGGATTGTCCGACCGCGCTAAATGGAATTTACTTTTTGAATTTATAAAGTTGGAATTTCTGAGTCGGGAATACGTATTCTGTTTCGTTGGGTAATTGAAACGTCGCGTTTATTTGGAATTGTGTTTTTTGCTTGTTTATTTATTTTTCTTTTGTTAAGGTTAGAGCTGTTTATTTTTCCGAGCATAAAGTAGGTTGTTATTTTTTCAGTGTTTTTTTTTTGTTGTAAATTAGGGCTCTTGAAAGTAGTTAAAACATTCCCTATAAACGGTCATTACCACTACTGATAAAATACTTAAAATATAGTGGTGTGTATTTTATCTTTACATCATCATCATCTTCCTTCATAAACTGACATTATTTCATGCGAAAACCCCCTAAAAATACAGTCAACACCCAACCACTTCACTCTCAGAATTATGTTAAAAACCCTCAAATATACATGATAGAGCAGCTTTAAAGGGCCCCATAGAATGCTCAAAAATGCTCCCCTTGAACCGTCAGTAATGACACTTGTCCCAGTTTCACCCCACTGAAGGGTTTATCTGAAAACTTTGCGAAGTGACACGTCAGCTGTCAAGTCATAAATATGAGAGTTTTCTAATTAATTCTATGAGTGTGTGAAAATAATCATGTATGTATGATATTTATGGATGTAACTATGAATGTCAATATCTTATTGGGATATCTAAGTATTTACAATAGGTCTCAATTTTAGCATTAAAAATATAATTTAAACAAATAACTCAACATTGGCTAAAATTATATAATTATCATAAGCGTGTCAGATTCAGTGTCAGATTCGTGTCACAATCAATAATTATCACAAACGATAAAACCCAGAATTTCTACACAACTTCCCAAATCTTACACAATTTCTAATCAACCAAATCTCCAGCATTTTACATAACCACTACCCAAAACAAGTCCAACATAACCTTACCCAATTCCACTATCACGCGTACCTGCCACTACCCAACTTCACCCAACTTATATGAAAGCGCAACTAGAAGCGATGCAACTGACATTATAACCCGACAAAGTTCAAAACCCGAGATTATATTAGAAGCACTATTAACGGTACTCGTACTGTGAACTTGGAGGAGAGATATCAGAAGGTTCATTCAAAGGGTTACAAACCTATTTTGATAGATTTTGTATTGAATTCATGTAGTGTGTCAAGTTAATTATTGCCAGGTGTAAGTGGCTAGCGGTTAAAGTACATGGCTTTTGAGTATTTGTGTGCTCGTTCAATTAGAGGTCAGGCAACTTTTATTAGTTAGTTATACGTGCTTTCTAGGTATATCTTGGACACAAATGGGCTGAGTAAAGACGAAGGAAAGTGTCTCAAGGAAACCTGGACTTATAAGTCTGAAATTACCAATCCACCTTGTGCAAGCATGGTGATTGACGCTCATTCTGTCGTGAGGAGAAGTGGCCTGTGTCCAGCCGTAGGACCATACTGTCCCAGTATTCCCCACTTCTTCAAGTTAGCTTAAAAACTGTACCGAGTGAGTCTTTTGCCCATTACCTACATAACTGCGACTCGCCCACCGGTATCACGAACTTTATAAAATCAGTTTAGTTGTGTGTACACCTGTGTTATAGTGCAGTAATATCCCTTTGAAGCCCGCTCCAGCAATTCTCACATTCATGTCAAGTTAGGTTAAGTTTAACTTCGGTAAGTTCTCGTGTTGCGATAGTCTTTTTTTTGAGCTATGGTATTCTTTGGTAGTTAAAGTCAAGATGTAGTAGCGGTAACAGTATGTAGTATGATTATTTTAATCCTGATCCTGGTCCTGATGCCTGATGGGCGGTAGTAGATAAGCAAAGGTTTACAAGCAAAGGTAGGTTGTAGTAATGCAAAATTATGATATGTATGCAACCTCTTTAATTAACTATATGTCAATAAGCCAATAATGATGTTCGAGTTCATGAATTGTTATCTGCCCAATAGAAGAAGTGTCAGGTTTATTTGAGATCAAATTATGTATACTATTCACATAACCACAGACGTAATAAAAGACTCAAACTCTTTTCTAACTTATCAACTTTTGACTTATCAACACAGCATTTTTTTTAATAAAGTGACGTGTTATTTTAACACTCATAAGTTGAATCAACTATCAAGTACATTGCTATAACTTAGTAAAATCACACACGAAACAGCGTTCAAACATGCCAAATAACAAAGGAAGCACACCTACATACACACCTACTACTATATACATACGTATATATGTACATAAACACGAAGATATATGGTTTTCATTCGGCCGGAACATTAGCGGGAAATATGTTTATGACAGTTGTTCTAACTCCACGGATATGTACTGTAGCTGCTCACTTGATTTAGAACATAGTTTAACTTTGTGTTGCCGAATTTGTTTTCGCTGTTCTAGAATAATATTCAAACCTTCATGTTATTTTATGACGAAAATACTGGCAGCAATGTTGAGTAAGCTTAACATTGAAAGGAATGAAAAATATTGTTCGAAAATTGAATATCCAACGACAAAAGTCGATATGAAAGAATAAAAAATGAAACCTGTATTGGACATAAGTATTTGTGTACGTTATTAAGGCCTGCGACGGCAGACATATTTATATTTTACATACTCGAGATGCAGGCCACTTATTTATAAATTAGGAATGTATTGGAACATGAAGTATTGCATTCGTTCGAGAGCTTCGGAACTCATTGAGTGTTCAAATCGAGTTACCTTCCTAATGGCAAAAACATCTTCCATATTTTCAATGCGTTTGTAAAGCACTTTACATATGTGAATTTGTTTGAATTGTAAGTAAACATGGACCTGTATAAATACTTTTCGTGCAAAAAGGCTGCTTTTGGAACTTTTGGGAAGCAGTCGACCATTTTCTTGTCTTTTGGTTAAATCAAAGGATAAGGTATGTTTGTGCGAGTTCCTAGCACAAGTGTTATGTGTTGCAGATATTAGAGAATGACGATGTCCTTTAGTGTGAAACTTAACTTTGCGAGGGGTTAAAAAGTTTTCTAAACTTGATGAGACAAACATTTGATAAACTGTGTTCATAGTTCAATTGAGGCAATCATTCTCAATCATTTCATTGGCTTCTATTTTTCTCTCTTGCATAAGTTCATAGAGCAGAATCCTAAAGAACAGATATGAAACTTTGTTCTGTCAATATCGTGCCTTAAACAGTAATTACCACATAAACAGGATGTTTAATGACGTAATGATAAAGGCTGGTGACGATAGTGACGTAACGGGTGCTTTAGGCGTGTGTCGCTCCACCGGCCGCCATCTTTGCATGATTGATGCGCCGTGACACGCCGCCCGGATAGGGGTGTCAGTTTATTAATAGAGTATTTTGAACTAAGGACTTGGAGATCGTAAACACTATATTTTTATTGAAACTTTGTCCTACTATTTATAGTTCTGCCTGAAAACTTCTGTGGAGCAGTTAGATGATAATAGTTGTTAGAACTAAACATTTACAATAACGTCATCATCAGTATTATCGAAATTATTTTTTTTTCCCTGAACATGAAAAAGTCTAATGTTTATTTTACCCACTTGACGAAAAGAGTAAAAAATAACAAAAACCCAACATTTGGAACGAACAACAAACACGACACACAATGCGGACCGAAAATACTCGTACCTATCTGAAGTCGCAGCCCTGAGCCGGCGGCGCTCAACAAAAGCAACGAACGGGCTTTTAATAAATTATTCCGCGGAACCCACTGCAGCTTTCAGAGCGGGTTTCAGCGAATTTAGCTCCGTAACCATTTATTACGGGACCCTTTCGAGATTCATCCAACGCAACTGATTTTTGACGAAAATACTAAAGTCGATCGCTTTGACGTTTCAAGGGTTGATTAAACGAATTTGTTGATCGTACCATTCCGAAGCTGATTGTTTCCGGGGCTTTTTATCGATATTTTTATAAATTGGCGAATTTTGATATTACCGTTTTTTGGTGTTGGGATGTGAGAGATTTATTGATTGGGTGTTTAAAATGATGAGGTGGCTTTTCAGTTTAATATTTTCAGGCAGAAATATTGAGCGACGGATCATTTTTCTCTTCAATTTTCATTCGTTTTACAAGGCTAAGTTGAATGTGAAACTTTAGGTTTCATAACCAGTTTCTAAATACCAAATCAGTATTCAATTTCCCAACTCCCAAAGGCCTGCGAGGCACGTTTTCTTCAACACTATTTTCTATATTGCTTCGGCAGCAATACTGAAAATATTGCACATTATGAGTCGCATTTCCCGCTCTTTCCCGATGGCGTTAATGTAGGGAAAAAAGACGAGGTTCGCCAACACAGCGGTTTCTGCATTCGGAGATACGATGCAGTCATATTAATGCGTACTTTGGTTTTATTATTTAGTGATAGGTCCGATTTATATGGAATGTAAATGTGTGGAAAATGCGTTACCAGTTTTCTTGTAAAGGGTTTTTGTTTTGCTTGTTATTGTAGTGCTTGATTAGAGACTTTTATTGTATTTTTTTAGACTCCTTGAAGACTAATTTTCTTAAAATTGTAAAATAGTGAATAGTGCACTGTTACGCTCTGTATGAAAGGTAGGTAAAGGTAAAAATATTTGTGCTGTAAAAGTGAAACTTCAAACTCAAAAAAAGCGAACTTCACTACCATTAAGCTCCAGTGAGTAGAGGGTTTTAGATGAACTAACTACGCATATTTTTTATACAAACTGAAGTACTCATGGCCAACGCCAAAAATCGCGGCCTCACACACTCCCCTCTAGTGCGAACCACTTAAAAAACTAACACACGGTATCAAAACAATCTCAATAAAAACTTTTTAGAATATATTCCAACCGCAACCTTTGATTCAAGCGCACAAACATTTGAAATTCCATTTCATCGTCCTGGCCACATTTCTACAAAAAAAAAAACCCGATAGCCAACCGCCAATCAACTGGATGACGAGCTACCATCCATCATGGCCGCTGCCTCCAATTTTCACTAGAAATTCTCTATTCGTCGCAGTTTTTTTTTCTAACAATTAAAATGGGGAAGGCCATTCATCATCCGATTTTGTTGAGACTTGAGCGAAAGATTGATAAAGTGATCGGATAAGATTTGATATTTTGGTCTTAAAAGTTAGGTGATTTATCCTGTTATTTTGCATGTTTAACGCAGGTAATTTGGGCAATTTAGCTTATTTGTTTACGACACAAAAAGAGGAGTAGGTATCGACATTTTTGACACTTGAGTATCTGTTTGTCTCTCTGTGCACCTAGGCTTAAAGGTCTACTAACTTGAACGCGATTTGGATATGTTTCTTTATTTTAAGGCTTTAATCGTTTGGTTTTTGACATGTAATTCAATAAAACTGTTCATTGTCACTTTAAACATAGAATGTCTTTTAAGTACAAGTCACTTTAAGCAATAACTTACCCCACTTAACCAGTCTTAATTGTCCATAAAACTTTTAATGTCACCATAGAACATACGGTCCTGAACACCATCATTATGTCAAAAAGCTAAACAAGAACCATAACTTTAGAGGGAGGCTTTAAAATTCTTCTTGTAACCACCATAGCATATATCGTGATCCCATGGGGGTGCAGCGATTCTTGAGAAATACTGATAAGTGTCGCTTTATCTTGAAACTTAAACGATTTAAACGTACTATGTTAGTGGGTGGGGAATGTAGAAGGTGAAGTTTGTATAGTGTCTTAAAATAATTTTAAAGACTGGTACTGTTAAAACATTAAAAACACATAAAAGGATGGAGCTGCAATGATGTACTGTCCTGCGATTCTATAAAATTCGATCAACAACTCGCATTTCACTTCGATTCGTAATGTCATTTCATACTTTAGGGGAGGTAGGGGAGGGATGGGCACTTTTTCACATTTATTGCATAAAAAATTCAGATTTTACAGATAATCAACTTTTATTGTCATTTCTTATGTTTGGCTAGATAAAATCAAAGAGCTATCCTAAAAATTACAATCAGTTTCAACATTACGAGATATTTAAACGGTTTCAATAAAACCGTCGACACGTCAAAATTTTGTTTAGTCTGACATGCTTTAGTTGGTACTTACGTAGTGTTTAAAGTTACTTTTTGCTTTTTATAGGGTTTATCGTTTATAACATTTTGTCATAATAATTGCGTACTTTTTTGGGTCGGGGGTTTTTTTAAATTTATAATTTTATTTTATTTCATGGTTTTTTAAAGGAGCTCCTTAATTTTTCCTTCTTTTTATGATGGGTTCGCTATATGCGATCTCAGCCAAAGGAAGCTGTTTAACAATCCTCATGACAAACTGGCTCTGTGAGAATTGCACAGATTGAGAAACAATAAAGATGGACCTTTGTTGATCCAGGGTTATATATCATTCTAGCTAGGGTTTCATCCGCCACATCCCATTTGAAACATGAAGAAAACTAGTCAAGACAAATTAAACGAGCCCAAACTCGATGGGTTTACTAAAAGGCAGTTCAGGGTTACGTCTCCTATCTTCGTGTCCTAACAGCAGACCAGCTCAGTGGTTCCAGAAGACATTAGTATTTCAAATTTTAGATCCCACATATGCTTGCAAGTAAACTGAACGTGTAACATTCCTATCACACCTAACAAACGAGCTGATGACCTTGAAGACCTGAACCGATTTCCACCAAACATAGCTAAGAACACTCCCGAATGACATTCCTTTTAAACAAAAAAAACCGCATTACAATCGGATCATCCGTTTGGGAGCTACGATGCCACATACACACACACACACACAGACACGTCAAACTTATAACACCCCGTCGTTTTTGCGTTGGGGGTTAAAAAGAATGGTTTGCGACGGGAAATTCTTAAAGATTTAATATAACGAGCAATACAAGAGGTATCAAAAGGTTAAAAAATAAAATTAACAGCTGATAAATATGGAGTCCCTAGATCAAGTTGGCAACGGTACCTGAAACAAGATTCTATAAAGGATTTTTAGCGCAGATTTATAACCTCACAAATTTTCACTGAAGAAGAAGAACAAAAATTTACAAATTATACATCACATACCATAGGGAGCATTGGACACTTTTGACTTAGTTTATAAAAAAAAAATCGGTAAAAAAACTTAACTAAAACGGTTTTATCTCATGTGTACTGAAAACTAGAAAATAAAAAATAGTTACTTACCTGTCAACCTACGGTGGTCCCGGTCATATTAGACTAAAATAAAAACGTGGGGCCCATAAACTATTGCTGTAGTACCTCTTCTAGAGGTATAATAGGTGTGGATTGCATCGACTTACTATAATCGTAACTGGAGATTTTGACAATCAATCATTAATAATAGAAAATACACATACCTTTCATTAGTTTTCTCTTTATAACGATCCGAAACCGCAACAAAATATTTAAGTACTTTTACGAGTGTTTGTTCTTGACAACTCACAGAAATGACAGAAAGTCTATGGATGAACACCGTTACCAGTCGGTAACGTAAACTACCCAATAAAAAAAAACTATGATCAAATCAGAACAAAAGGACCCCCCTTTTATTCTGATTTCATCATGTCTCCCAACTGCCCATCTCTCCCCTACCTCCCCTATAGATAGACAGATTGTGGCAGATCTGTCAAAATCTCGACTTTAATTTAGTTCAACTTGTCAACACGCTCGATAGTGAAGCGCTAGTGTAGTTTGACAATGTCAATCACGAAACTTTAAGGTAGAATTCCGTGGGTCGCGATTGTCGCAGCCGCGCGCGACAAAAGTCAACCTATGAAAATGTATGGCACCGCTGCCGAGGGCCGCGACAGTCGCGCGCGGACGACGAATTTCGTGAGCCGCTCGCGGCCGTACGCTTCTCAACATGGTCTAGCGCTTAATAACATCTATAGAATTTTAGTAAAACCAGAATTAAATTGTTGACAATGCCGCGAGCAGCTTACGAAATTCGTCGGCCGCGCGCGACTGTCACGGGCCTCGGCAACGGTGCCATACATTTTCATAGGTTGACTATTGTCGCGTCCACGGAATTCCACCTTTAGATCGAAGTCGAAGTGAGAGTGATGTCGAAGTGAGTTGTGATATTTTATAGAATCGACATGCTGATATGTGAACTGCCTACTTTGTTTAAGATTATTGTCTTTTTGAGCTGTGCTACAGTTCATCAATTGGGGTACTTACGTTATCATCATATTTATCTGTCGAAGTACATTTGCTATCTTTTTAAAGAAGTTAAGCGTCCTTAAATAATGAACTCAGTGGCATCAAAAGAATAGTTCAAGAGTTGTAACTTTATGTAGTTTACTATCATTATTCAAAATACACAACTACAGATTCAATAGCTGCAACACAAACTTATCGAGAACTAGAATGGACCTTCTCCTATTACCTATAACACCAGTGGAGCGGTTGCTCATTCAGAAGATGTACGTCTGCGTAATGACGCTTGAAGTTAAGCAAGCGAACGAGCCAGTAGTTTTGACGCCAGCTCCTGTACTTTGTTCGTGTTTGGTCCACGGTTTGAGAGAAAGCGATTCGTTTTTCAAGGAGTATTGAAGTAATTATGAACATTACAAATATATTGTATCTCTTTATGTTATATAACAAAGTCCTCCAATAGAAAGTATGTATGCAAAAGTAAATCTGTCTATGATATAATCTTTGGTACACAGATGGTCCCCAGCCTGACAAAGAATATAAGCTACCTTTTCGAGGATGAGGGATAATCGTTCTTTCGAGACAGGAGAGTGGAACCACAGGGAACAGTTAGTTGGATATAAGCTTGATCTAATACAAAAAAAAAAACTCCAAGCGACCACATAAACATTTTATACTAAATATAAAAAACGCTGTCGCCTCCAACTTAACAGCTCAATCAAACTATTCATCTAGATTCCAGGATCAAGTGGAATATTTTTTAAGAAAAATTGCATTCCTTTGCATGCGCCATAGTAACTAAAGTAAAATCCAGTAAAATGTAGTAAAATGTTCAGATTTGAGTTATTCGATTCGGAATCTCGATATGAGCGATGAAGAATGTAGATGGAGTCACGGAATTTGTAATAACTCGTGTATACTATGGGCTATGGTCGACCTTTATGGTTAAACAGTCCATTACTGTGGTAGTTAACTTTAGGAATTGTATTGCATATTTATTATACACAATTGCCAAATTTAGAGTATTGTCCGAGGTATTAAGAAAAGCTGGCGCTAAAAGATGAAAAATTTGATAAGATTAAATAAGTCTAGAAAATACTATAAGAAAAAAAAAATGCCATGTAGAACATAAACTATATTGATTGATTGAACCTAAAAGTAGCATATAACATCCACAGCATATAATGTCAATAGGATTCAACCGAAAACTCATAACTACAGTATAGTTTTAACTTTAAAATTACCTAATACTTCGATGAAATAACTAAATCCCAAACACTACCCAGAAACCATTCTACCCAGAGAAAATATATACCCAACGTTCACTAATCCAATATAATACTTTGGTTTTAACTATATCGCGTGCTACGAAACATAAAATCTTGCTACGTCGTAGACTTCGTAGACCGTCTACGAGATTTCGTAGCACACTAGACGTTAATGTTAGAACGGTTACATTTTAATATTGTTATGAAGGCTTTAGAGGCCGTTTGTGAAGACTGGTTTAAGGAAATGTGTGTAAGAGAATATGTATTCAGATGAAGTCGTAGTATGTTTGTTTTAAACATTATGGTCTTACCACAAAAACTTATAATTCGGTTTTTAGAGAAGTGTTCAACAGATGTTTAAGTTTTTGTACTAAGGCTGTATTGGTTTAGCGTCTACTACTACAGAAAAGTTAAACAGACGTTCGGCACATGTTTTAGAAAATATTGTAGTAAGACCACAAGTATGTTAAACATTAACTTATACTTTTACTGATAAGTACTTTAAAGTAGCCAAACCAAACTTCTTGATGTAAGCAGATGTTCAACAGCTTTCAGCGAGTCTAACTGCTAAATACGTACCACAATTACTACTCGTAAATACAAAACCTTCAACCAAAGATCCCATACAGCCATACAAAACTTGCATAAAACACACAAAAACCCTTCTTCAAAAATATTCCTACATTACTCCTGCCGTACAAAAACCTCCTTATATGAAAGCAACGCATATTAAACCACAATTAGGCAGACAGAAAAGAATACGTTTCAAGTTTAGTGCGGCGGCAACATGTTTTGCACTTATTTTAATCTGGAACAACAATGCGCGCTTAAATAACACGAGGGTGGAATGTACTGAGGGCATAGATTATGAAAACAGATGAGTAACTTTTTTGCTTTGATAGTATGATGATTTTTACCTACAAAATCAAAAATTGTTCATTCAAACTTGGCTGCAAAATAGCACTTTTTAAACGTCAGAAATTTATAAAAGACAGCCTCCAATACGCCCAAGTTTTATCACTTCCTATGAGTTTTTGCCGGGAAAAAGTGGCGCAACAAATTCCCCAGCAACAAATGAATGTCTGTAGGTTGTTATATAAATATAGAAGTGGTGTATCGAGTCTATATGTTGCGCTTGGATAACAAAGGCTACAGTGAGCTATTTAGCTAAATAGACAACTAAGTTTGGACTTATGTTAAAATATTACTTACGTTAAAATTAAACATGTGCACAACTAAGAAAAACAGATTTCTTTTAAACTTATGTGAAATATCAGACAAATAAAAAAACTAAGCTAAGGTCGTTTTCTAAAGAAAACTGTTTTTCCTCACTTTATACGAAGTGTCCAATCTGCGTAAATTTTTACTCTATGCCAGTCCTGTGCAAATACCAAAATTTAACACGAAAATTCAGTGAAGCGAGGAATCTGCCCTAGCTTCTGTGTAGCTATGAACCGGCTTATCTTTACTAACTGTATTGAGTGTTATGTACGGAAACTGGGGGAAATTAAGCCTGGAAAAATTAAGATTTCGGAAATAAATATTTGTATGAAATACTTGTTCTTTTGATGACAACTTTTAAGATATAGGTATTTAGAGGTGTTCCGTGGGTTCAATGCTTACAAATCAACCAGGCAAATTGATAACAATTTATACCTTTTAAAACTTTTTCGATAGCAGTAAAAATGGATCATAAAAACTTTAACTAATAAATCCATTAAAAAAACGAACCAAAAACCTTTGTCCAATATGTTTGCTGTGGCCGCTGATGGCCCTAACTGAATTAAAACTACGTCTGTACCCGAAAAAAAAGCGCAAAAAAATGTCCTACGAATACAATCCATCCCGGAGTTTTAAAATTCCGTTTTTTAATCTAGACACAAATGGGTTTTTAACCAGTCGCTGCGCAAACACCCGACAATCGCATACGTTATGTGTCGGACATTTTTGAATGCTATTTCTATGGCGGGACTCATATGGTGCGATTTTTTTTGCAACATTTTCCCCCGTTCTCGACCAACACGACAATTTATTGTCTGAGACATATCTTGCTTCCGCTGGGTTCGCCTAAAGCTGTGTTTAAATAATCGTTTGTTCTTTGTTTTTTGT
Organism: Helicoverpa armigera; assembly: GCF_030705265.1. Lineage (NCBI taxonomy): Eukaryota > Metazoa > Arthropoda > Insecta > Lepidoptera > Noctuidae > Helicoverpa > Helicoverpa armigera. Next base: position 8,811,150 of record NC_087135.1, on the reverse strand, counting down.
TTATATCTCCCCGCATTTGTCAGTGGTGATCGACCATTTTTTTGTCAGGGTAGTGTAAGTTTCATCAACGTTGGGTTTGTAAATCTATGGCTTGTGTTATTTGTATTTTGTTGTAATGTTGCAGACGCACTTAGAATGGAATTGGTGGTCAAAACATTGGGGGACAGACACACATAATTTGCTATACATACTGTTGAGGAAAATGACGCTGTACGCAGCAGAGCATTTAGGTAATGTGAGAGAATTTTGTTTTCCCAATTAATATTTATACAATTTATATGTATGTTATTTATAGGTATGTTTTTTGCGATAAAATCACTATCTGCCTCTCCCATGAATTAATTATACATACCCCAAAAACCATCCTACATTTTTGTTTACACAATGTATACAATTTTAATTTTATTCGGTTTTTCAGCTCATATCGTTATATATATTTGCAGGATTTTTTACAAGCCACAAGTTTAATGGCGTTTACAATGACAAAACAACTATGTAAGGACCTCTTTTTTACACACATTAACAAAATGGCAACTGCAAAACATTCCACAAACAACAAAACTAATGGTTTTGTTGAAAAGAAAGAAAAAAAAACACAAAACGCAAAACCGTCACAATCGCGAACACTCGTTATACGCAGCGTAACAATTTATTTTTCAAAAAAAATGTTCGCCCAACAAAATGAATTAGTTCTAAACTGGGTCAAAGAGTACCGTCTCCCGTCACTCGCTTAAACATTTTTGGCATAACGTAATTTTTATCATGAAGTTTGAAGATATTAAGTTGTTTTCGAGGTAACCTTGTTTGTGTGAGATGTTCGCAGGTTGTTCCTTAATGTTTTATTTTGGGACGTTTTAATATTAAACAGGTTGGTTTTGGATAAAAATAGATGAGATAACGTGTCTTTTAGAAGGTTGTTCGCGTCATGTATGTAAGGTGTTTCCTGTTTTTGAAATGGTAGACGTGTTTTTATACAATTGGGGGATTCCTATATTTTGAATTTTTCTCTACTTTGTTGAAACACGCACATGCTATTCAAAATCTATGCCACAAACATTGATACAGCTGACAAAAAAACTAGAAGAATCATTTTGTTACAAAGGTCTCTCTTTTTCGTGTGAAAGAAGTTTAAATAGAATTAGGTACTGACGTAATTGTTACTTTCAGCTATTACGTCAACGTTTTTCTTAACCGTGACCTAATGCTGGGTGAAAGCGGGGGCTAGCTCACGAATAAATAAAGAGAAAATTATAGCCAAAATCCTTTATATTACTCATTCATAAAAACAAAAGATGTCACATTCTCACCCACACGCTTCCCAGCTAGATTATTCAAAAAAACTTCTCAGTAAATCCGCTTGAAAGCGGTTTAATCCGGTCGAATCCAGAAAGTGCGGACACAGTAAAGGCGTGGCTCGCACCGGTGACAAATGGTCAGCCGGGATGATGGTATTGACAGTAATAGGGCCTTAATGGCACGATACGTTCTACCCCATCCACTATGGGACAGTTTTTAGAGTAGTTCGGATGACTTTAATGGTGGTATACTTATATCTTAGTAACGAAATTGGGTAGAAAAAGTCGGGATAGACGTAACGATGCGGTGAATCGGCAAAATAGTGGCAATTTAATCAAAATACTACTTGTGGGCTACAGTTGAAAAAACGACCCACTTCAAGCGCATAGCTTGTCATTTATTACAATCTACCAACGATTTTCTTTAAGGTATGGAAAAAGTTTCATCTAGAAAAGTTTGAAAACTTAAAAAAGTGTACCAGTACTTTACAAGCAGTTAAGGTTGCAAGTGCGCACTTAATTTAAAAGTGCTGAAGTTAGGCATTAACTTTACTACAGAGAAGTTAAAATTATCGAGCTATCCAGTCATAAATATTGGAAACTAACGATAATAAGTAGTTAAAAATAACTAAATAAATAAAACAAACAGGGTAAGCTAAATAAAACCGTTTAAAAAGTACCGTGGCTAGTTGGTACTTGGGTCACTTTTCTTAGTTCGGCAGAAAGTGCCACCTGTGCACAAGTTTCTAAGCTATTAGTTTCTTATAGGAAACTTAATTTATAGCATAAAAAGCTTGAGTTACTAGTTTAAAGAAAAACTCGTGACGAAAGTTTAAAGTAAGTATGAATTGCATCCATAAATATTGAAAACAGTTGATAAAATATTCAAAAAACACCGCAAATACATTTTCGATATAAACTCCTAACAATGTATGTACTTTTCAATTTTCTTTATAAAAACTTGGTCGACGTTGTCGATAAAAATAACGTCTTATTTCTCTTTAACTCCCGACATAATTGAGGAAAAGAAAATTTATACAAGCAGTTATGATGCGTATTTTTGCGGAACAGAATGGTCATGAAAAATTAAATTAATAAACAATGTAGTGTAGGTACTAAACTGTTAAATTATTAGTTACAATAGTAAATAACTGACTTGGCTTTTTATACGTATCAAAAAAAAAATTATAAACAAAGATATTGTTTTATAACATCAAAGTATTATATCGACGTACCCATCAAAAAGGAGATAAAATAAATATTTAACGAAATTGATTTCCTAGAGAGCAAAGTCCCCTCCTGCTGCATGATTGAGTTTATTTTGTAGGATCATAACAAAAATATGTTTTTCAAAAGCAAGTGGGGTTCGAAAAGTACTTCTTCACCGTTTTGTCGGCGATTGTACAAAGTACTGGCGAGGTAAAAATTATGAATGGAAATTCTGAAGACGGTAAGTGGAAAAGCAAAGTTTATTTTTTCTGCGATACTTGAGGGTCTCGTTGGAAAATTGGATTTAAGATATACAGTGTTGGATAATATATTGTAGGGGACATGTTTATTTTTAGTACATAATTTTGCCTGTATTGGGTATACATAGCATTATTTATATGCCTACAGAAATAAAAATAGCTTTACCAGAAACCACAGTTATGGTTGGAAATTCAGAAGAAAATACATCACGCAATGTAATACAGACCATACTACGCCCGAAAAAATAAACAATATGAAACAACCATAACATAACCAAAACAGATGTTCACAAATCCCATAGCCACTTAAACATAAATCCATGGTGGGTGATACCTGCAAAACGCAATACCATAAACTTTAATTAATCAATACTAAAACCAGGGGATCAGGGAACAATACATGCAAATAGGAATGTTCCGTAGCTAATCTCTGATTTAAAACAATGATTATTATGCACGATAGTGTAATATAAAGCTGTATCAAATTGTTTCTAGTATTTTATTAACAACTGATAACATTTAAAAATGCAAAAAGAAAAAATACACCTCTGTATGTATTATAATGGTATACTAAGGTATGTACGTAAAAATGGTGTCGGCATCTCGTCAAAATCAAATTGTCGGATATCCAGACATCCAGAATTTTTACCCATAATTTCATCCCCATATGTGAAGTACATCGATCAAATCTTGCTTTGAACGTCTAAATAAATAAATCGCATTCATACAACTGTATATTTGATTATTATCGCAAAATTCACACCCCATATCTTCTCAATAAGCAGAAAAACTTATCCCAACACAACATAGGTAAGTACTTCATTTCACATTTTGCAACCCATACATAAGACACACTATTATTATTAACCCTTTCACTGCTGCATGTACTTTTTCGCATAAAAAGTTCACCTATTTCGCTATTCGTCTAATTTTACGGTACCTAACAAATCTTTCGTCGAATAGAGGTTCTTCGTGGTACTTCGGTCGCGGTACTTCGTTCGTGGTACTTCGTAGCTGTACAAAGAATTAGAGCTGCTCAGATTTATACGAGAAACGTGGTCGTATGCCCCGGAATAGGATATGCATTTTAATAACGTCTTAGCTGCCGCTTTTATTGCACACATATTTTTAATGCATAGGTGTCACGGGTTATATTAGACGTATAAAATGATGGCTATTCGTCGGGATTTGTAAAAGGGAATTATACCTCTATATGAAAAGTTAGCTTAGTACCTTTTCAACCACCTTTCCAAAAATGAAGAGTTTTTCAAATAAGATGTTTTTTTGTATTGTAAAAAGCACCAGATTTTTTTTTAATACTAAACCATCGCTGAATTTATCAAATTATGCGTTCATAACTTCGCAGTATAAAAATGTTTTGCATAGATATTACACTCTATGATAATATTTATTGTGAATGCATTATATGCGCGTTGGGTGGTCGGAATAAACAATTCTTGAAACTGCATGTGTGGCATGCACTGTCAAATCGTTTGAAGTAAAGACATTAAACTTATGCATGTGAAATCATAATTCCTTTGATATTATTCATCGCTAAGCTACTAGAAGCTCAAAATTATCGAAAAAATGTTTCTAAATGTTACCTATATTTTCCACGAGCATTTTTTTAACGTAACAACCTAACAACTTAAGCAAACCTCCGATTTCTAGCATGAAAAATATTTAAACATACATATGTAATACGAAGTCTTTTCTATAAAATCACTCTAGCATACTTAGGTACCACAAAAATCAAAAATATAAAGCTAAAATACAAAATCACCAACAATAGAAATCTAACATTAAACCTTCAGCCAAAATATAAAAATCTGTGAACCGGATTATAATCCTCTGAGATTTTGCATCGGTACAAATCATGGAGAACAAAATAACTAGCGGAGGTGCCATAACAGAAAATCGCCAGAGAAAGTAGCGCGCCAAAATGAGCGCAGGACGAGAAACGCCACTGTCTATGCCCTTATACGCCTTCTTTGAATCCGACCATTTTTTTTACCACAAATCATTGACAGACGTCTCAAAGAACGCCTCGTTAGTTCAGTCGTAACTGATCGTTTTAGTCATGCCCATTTAGTCAGTCGTGTATTTGACATATGTATAAGAAGGCGCCTAATCGATCTGCATTACGGCATCTCCACTTATCTTTCCTTATTCCGTGTCACAGACGGACTGAAGATTATTCACCTATGAATTTTTCATCGGAACTCAGGCGGGACATGTAAACCTTTTATATACATTTGCTTTCGCGATGGGTTTATAAAAAGGCTCTTTGAAATATTTTATTTGCTTGAATATATTAATGGTGTGTACTTTGATTTGTTGCGTGAATTCACGCGGGTTTTTTAGGGTTAAATGTTTACGTCCACTTGGGTATCTAAAAATATATTTTAGCTGCCTATACCTATAATAATTCATCTTTTTGTACAGATTTTTTTTTGTGCTACGCTTGCAATTTTATTTGATTAATTTTGTAAATATAGTAAACATGTGACCAAGAGTTTGCAAACATAAATTCGAAAATCGATCACTTCGAACAATTACTCGCGCTTTCGACATGTCAAGAGCTTTCAATCCAATACATTTAATTAACGCAAACAAATTAAAGTTTGAATTAACTCAAACCGCTGTTAACAACACTTCTAATTAATCCAATTAACGTGCTTCAAAAACAATTATTACAGCTAAACCAAACTCGAAAAGGTGGTTCAAAATCCGTCTAGGATAAAATCATAAGTGGTATTTACCAGGCACGCGATATGAAGGTTTAACTGCAGTTTTTACTATCGCTCGTTTATTATAAACTTTATGGTGGCATAAAGTATAAAATAATGGCGTATTTTTATAACCAGATGCAGTAAAACACCTTTTATGTCGGCGATAACATCGGTATTGAGCATTCGGCATGGATATTGCATTAGTGCCTGGATTACTGATCGATTGCTGTCTAGGAAGTGTGTGTTTGGGTTTTTAAATGTATAGTTTTATAGGTCATATGGTCATAGTTTTATTGTGAAACTTTATTCAGGTAATGTTTATATGAAATCTAAAAAAAAACATAAAATAAGTCGGGTAACCATACTGCGTATAACCTCCAGGTGTGTGGTATGGGTCTGTAGTATTGACTGCCAATTATCGATAAATTAAAAGGAGACCAAACAAGTAATAACCAGACGTAAAGCTTATATTTTCATCAGTTTCTATTGATAACAATCTCTTTTACTACCCCCACTATTCTTCTTATTAGATGAACCAGGTGCAGTCTCCAAAATTGACAGATAATTATCTAATCGCTGCACCCGCTGCGCCAGACACTGTCACTCATTTAACGCAATAAACTACCAATCTACCACAAAGTGGGTTCGACCAGACGAAACTAATGCACTTTTATTAAAGTCCAGATAGCCACTTAGCCACGAATTCAAGTTGAACTCCAACTAACTTAGAAGTTCCCGTCTCGGAGGACTTAGACGATACATATGTTTGAGAGCCGATTCTCCGAGGTTTTAAGTTTTAAGTGGTGATGAAGTGTCTTAGAAATTAATGTTAAGAATAATATTTCTACATTCATTTTGGAATTAAATATATGTCGTTGGTTTTATGATAAAAACAATGCAACTAACACACACAAAGTTCTTCAAGACTTCGACAAACTTGGGGCAACAAAAAAATTGTTTACTCCCAGCAGATTGAAGACCAAAATCCCATCAGATTCAACTACAAAGATCAGCATCAAACAATCCCACAAAATGTAAAGTTAAAAACCCCTCAGGTCCAGTAACTTTGCTAATAAACAAACCCGGACGATTGTGAATTCAAAGCACAGCCACTGCGCTTGAAATTTTCACCCATTTTCTAGAAAATAGATTTTCTGAGAAGTCCTGAAGACAAACAACGTTGGGATACTTACTGGTCCATTTTGTGGTGCTTATAGCTCTAATGATGGGGGAAATATTCAATTATTGGAGTTTAGTGTTACAGGGCGTTTAAAGATGGTAAGTAACTTTTGCATAGTTTTAGCTACACAATACATATTACGGACGCTATCCTCACGGATTTGAGTGTCAAGACTACTGTTTAAAATAAATAAATTGCATTTTTTGTTATTGGTTTATACTGTATAATGTTAACTTTGATTAAGAGTTTTTCAAGCTAAAAAACTCTAATTAAAAAATATTTTTTTCGGTAAACAATTTATTTTTCGCTAAGAAATGAACCAAACTACATACTCCTCACACAGTTCAATAAAAGATAAGTACCTATCTTCTTACTTGTGCCTTTTTCGACGTACTTCGTCCCAAGCACCACCACTAATGGATCCTTTCATACGGAACCCGTCTACCCTCGAAAACCCGCCAAAATATAACCTATAAAGTAAAAATAATCCCCGAAAGGCGCAGGAAATGACGTAAGAGAGTCAATTGAACCACTTTGAGACGTGTGTCGTGTAAATTCAATAATAGATCAATACTTTTCTTTTGAAAAAAGCGCTTCTGAAGTGTCCTTAATTAAATTATTGTATGATGTGATCATGTTAGGGTTGGCATGTTTTTATTAATGTAAAGTTTTAAAGTTATTTTTTATTGTACAGTGGTTAGAAACTTTAAATAAATCTACGATATGAGGCAGTTCTACTGAAATAGGTTATAAAAAATATCTCTAAAGAATTTAGAAAACGCTGGCTTTGAAAAGTTGAGAAAATAGAATGATTTGAACTAAAATTTTATTCTGTTCTTTGGCTAAAATATTTCTAATCTAATGTCTTACCAAATGATGCCAAACAGCCATTTTGATCATACCTGTAAACAATAAAATATCATAATTAGTACTAAAATCTTTTAGCACACATAAGCACCTACAATTTTACATTCTTATTTCAAAATTTTAAAAAAATCTCAAGACGTCAAATTCAAAATAAATTTTAAGAACACATCTATTGGACAGCCCTGTAATTGAATCTGTTCTGATTGGCTAGTTCATATCACGTTCGATGACGACATATCCGGTCGTGTCACGTGGTCAATTTCCGTTCCAATATCCTATGCAGTCAGAGACATTTGAAATATAGCGTTCGGCTGGGGTTAACGTCTAGCAAAATGTTATTTATTTATTTTACTTATTTATTTAATAAAATTACAATGTGTTTTGTTTTAATTTAAAATTATATAAAATAGGTTATGAATTGATTATAAGCTGTTGTTCAGATTTTATTTAATTTCTAACTAAATTCGTACAGCAGTAGTTTGAAATATATAAATTGATAGAATGTTTCTCGAGTAAAAACTTTTCTACGAAATTCAGAGTTAGGTAAGTCTGTAATTTCACCTTATTGAAGCCTTTTCAACCATCTTACTACAATAGTGCAACAGATGAAATTACGTTCATAAGAAAAAAATACAATATTAATACAGATCTATACATTATACTGCTTAACAAAAGGTTGTTTTCTACCAAAAAGCTGTGAACACAAGGCAGCAAACACGATTAAAAAATCATCAACAAAAGCCACTTAAATAATCGAAGCGATATAGAAATTATGGGCCACCAAACAATTTAGTCGCCATCGCGATTACGTACTACAGTCAACTTCAGGTCAGTGGTAACAGTTTTATGGGAAAATCGTACTTATTACTATTGAGTTAAGGTGCATGACAGTTACCACTGATGTGCGGCTTACCGTACACGTAAAGCAAGCACGATAGCATAATAGAGGCTATTGCTTTATAACATATAATTGGTGACATAACATGACGTTTACACTTAGAAGCAATAAGTTTGGGTCAAAGATAAAGCAGGGTATTTTTTTAAGTGCATTTAATGAAGAATGTGTAATACCTACATTGAGTTGACGTATCTAAGTAATATGCCTATAATATGAAGAAAAACTGGCCCAAATTAATTGCAACACAATGGAAATATCGGGTTTTCTTACTCAAAGAACATTCATATTTTCATATGCTTGTGAAAACTTCAAACTTTTTTGTACATCGAAGCCCTAATTTTTATTCTTTTTGGTCAGCTGAAAACTTTGCCCAAGTAGGTTACAAATTATTTTTCCTTTTTATGTCGAATCTGGAGCCAGAGAAAAATCTTTGCTAGTGAGAGTGAACATCATTCACGGATGGTATTAGTGTTGGGACGAGCCCTATAAGTAACCTCAAGTATTTGATTGCTGGAAGTCATCTTGTAAAGATTTTTTCTCCTCTTGCAACTTTCTCTCTCTGTCTTTTATATAAATACGTGAGTGTGTGAGTGTGTATGTACCAATATATAGCTTAAATTGTAGCTCGGTTCGACAAGTCAGTCCCCAGTTTGTCTGCACCATAAGAGACGGTAAAAAGAACCAATATTTGAGCCTAATTAATTTCAAACAACGTGACATATGCTTTGCCTCAAGTTTCCTATTTTCAATCAGCGAAGCTTTGTGTCGGCCCCCATTAAAAACTTTACTTAAGCCCCATTATTCGTTCAGTGTCGATGAATTAATTGAATTTCTCTTCGACAAACTTTATTATTAAGTCAGCAGAAGTTTCATAACTTTGTAACTTGTAAGTCAGAATCTTTTGCGTTATTCAAAGGCATTGATTGTATTGTCGTTTAGTTGGTAGTCGGTTTATTGGACTGGGTTGTGTAATGATCTGTGACGTCATCGCTGTAGTAAATTCTAAGTGGCTATTACTGTGCATGGACCTGATTGCCTATATTTATTATTCAATGTTTTTTTTTTTGTAAGAGTGAAAAAGTAAAAAAAATGGAGGAATAAAGGAGGATATTTTCATGTATTCTAATTTCTCAATTTTAGGTTGAAACCTAAATAAAAACCAGCCGGAATCAATTCAAGTACATATTTTAGTAACGGAAGTGAGCAAGAAAAAAAAATGCAATAATAAATTACAAAATTCACAAAATCCCCAAAACTAATTTCCCATCTAACTTTTCCTAATGCACTTAAAAAGCACTATCCAGTACGATCTAACTCTACGTTATGACAACGCCACCTGAGCCCACTCGTTCATCAATCTAACAATTACATTGTTAACTTTGACTGATAGGCTAATTAAGAAATTGACGTTAGTTACTCAATTTATATTTAATGGCAAATTGGTGAGTGTTGGGGTAAACAAATTCTTGAGTGAGGAATATAACAAAGTATTATTTGATATTTCTGACTATGTATGGAATGCTTCTCTAGTAAGTTGGACGGCGTAAAAATTAAATGCCAATTAAGGCATTACCAAACTTAATACCTATCGCTAAGGTTCACTTTTCTAAGGGACCATGAATGAAAATCGACCTTGTTGTTTTATGGTTCACAAATAATGGACTACCTTACCTTTCTATAAATTAACAATGAAAGTAAATAAATAAAGAAGAAATTATCCCAATTACAGAGAAATACAAGACCTCCAGGGATAAATAAATAGTGTTCAATTTATTCATGAAAATGATAATTAGGCACAATTCAAGTCTGAACATCGAGTAGACGAAACGAGCATCGTTTTACGTTGAAATTCAAGACAATAAGTAGGTACCTTAATTATAAGAACTCTGTGGGTATTCATTTTGTATTTTTTTACATTTTCAATACTAAAAGTTTTCTTAGTAAATAATTGCTTATTTATAAGATTATTTTATTTTCAGCATTCCTAATCAACATGAATTTTCCGAAGTATGTACAATTGATGGCTGTTGCTAATTCTACATTTCTTCAGGAAGATGATGATGACTTATTTCCTTACCTGACCCTTGTTTATATATATTTTTTTTACATTTATTCTTGTAAACAATTTTTATGAAAAAAATCACTCTTTATCAACGATATAAGTAGTATAAAAAATAAAAATGACGGTTAGAAAATCGATTTTAAAAATGTTCACGGAAAGTAGGAAAATCCTCATTTCCCTTTGATAACCTGCAATCTGATTACACATGTAGCAGGATTCGTTTGAATTAAGGATTCAATCAGTGAAAAGTTTTACCGAAATTACGTACGGCGGCTTCAAACTTTTTGGGTTAATTGAACATTTTAATTAAGGATTCGATACTAATTTTGGGTGATAAATATTAATGATGTTTGATCAACATCTGTATAGTTACAAGCGTTCAACGTTTGCCACGTAAATGTAATTGAAAATTGAAAATTCGTAAACTGATGTTTGTATTGTTGTGATAAGAACCACTTTGCTAATAAACTAAAATAAAATACACAGATATTTTAAGAGATTCCGACACCGGGTCAAAGAGTAGCCTATTTTCAGTGCATAATACTTAGTCTCTGTCTCCATACAATGGACAAACTGCCAAGTCCACTGCCGTCCGCAGTATTTTAGCGCGAGCGTATTTTGTAGCTCCATACCAATTTGTATTTTATGAGACACAGACTTGAAATGCCTGGAAGGCATCTCTTAATATTAAAATGAATGCTGTTGACACTCAAATAATAATTACAGAGATCAAAGCTTACATTTTATAAATTACACATACATTAAAAACCAAATTAAATATTATCTAACTTTAAGACAAGTAGCAAAATAAACAATTTCATGATCAAAGAATTTGGGATGGTCGTAATTGAATCGCGTAACTCCTGCAGGCGAGAACTTAAAAATATTCTATTTTTCTTTTTACTTCGTTATGTTTTATTCCATTTGCGTCTTCAAAAGCTTTATTAAAGTGTATTCCTGCCAGGAAATTGTTTACTTTGACTGATGTTCCCTGATCCAGTTGGTAACCGGTTAAATCTGGTTTGAAACAAGTCGTAACTTGTTAAATTGGTCAAAAGTAATTTCGGAGCGGGAATTTGCGCTTAATCCATTTATTTTTTGTCAGGCTTTTCTTCATGCGGATTAAAATGCCGTTTGGCTCAGTGGCGTTATGGATTAACCTGAATAACGTTGTTTTAACGTAAAAATAAATAGGTGCCTAGCTTTGTGTATTTATTTGTATCAGTGACCCAGTTATTTGCAGTGGGCTTATGTGTACTCATGCGAAATGTCACGAATAGGACAATGGGAATGAATGTAGTGTATGGCGGGCGAATCGACTGATTTATAAGCCACACTAATTTTTATTCGGTGCTTTTATTATGCTTTTGTATGGCGGTCGGTCGTATGTTTCGTAAATGTGTATGGGGCTGTGTGACTGTTTCATTGTTATGTGCAATTTCTTTTTATAAGGCGGACGAGTGTGATAAATAAAATGGCTGAGCATTTTGGCCTTTCTGGTTAAGTGTACTAACAACTTAGTGACGGCGATTGAATTAAAATAATTTTGGGAAAACTCGAGGAAGAATGTAGAAAAAAAATTCACACATTATGAAGGAAGCTGTAATATTTAACTTACAAGGTATATTTCTACACTAGATTCCGCCAGCAGTTTCATCCGCGTCCCGTGGGAACTACTCCGTATACCTGGATAGAAAGTAGTCATTAGCCTTCCTCGATAAATGGCCTATCTAACATGATAAGAAATGTTCTCAAATCGGTACAATAAGCTCACTCCAGCTTAATAATTTTAATATTAGTAGCTATATCATCATTTTCCCAACTATGTTGGGGTCAGCTTTCAGTCTTACCGGATTCAGTTCAATACCAGTGTTTTACTCCTTGGCTTGGGAAAGACTGGCACTCAGTTGCAACCATTATATTTTAGTAAATATAAGCTAAGAGAAATTTCCTAATATTAAGCAAAGGCAATCTACCAAACTATATATTTTTACAAGTGCCGTTTAAATTGTTTCCTAAATCCATTATCCCGTCCGTTAATAGATTCGAGTCCCGGTTTAGGCACACAAGGATGTCCCTTAGGAACGGATAATGTCCAAAGCATCCGCTAGTCTATGTATCTGCCTTAGTTATGGTAGGTCCTTTGTGGCGGAGAGTACCAGATATAGTGCTTAAAATTATTATTAAGAGTTTATTAAGTAAATTGTATTTCTATTGTTTTTTTCAACAATCATTGAATGTAGTACGTAAGCCTAGATCTAATAAATTATGTAGATATGACATTTTTATATCAATAGTTGAACTTTCATGGCTACGTAACGGTACCTTCATTTCAATGTTGTCATGACACAAGAGCATAGCTAAATGTTGGTTGTCTTCGCAGCGGCTTTTAAGCAGCTCGTCATTCTACCTCAAGAACCAAAAACACCAGTTATTCTAAAAACAAACGTACTCAACAACTTGCGTATTCTTCCACAAACAAAAGACGACAATTAATTACCACCACACAAAACCTTGCTGAAAATTCTGCACCGCGCATAACGTTGATGACATCACAATTATGACGTCACAGAACGACCTAAGACTTTAATCCGGGTATCTGGGTGTAGGTAATATTATGCGTGGCACGCAGCCGACCCGGTTCGACGCTACCCGGCTTACCTTGTAACCGGTTAAAGCTTTGCATCTTGCGTTTGATGTTTTACCCGGGTTCTGATGTATACCTAATGGCGTATCGGTTCTGGTTTTAGGTTGATTGATTTGGTAGTTAATTATGATGTGTGTTTAAATTATATAATTATTGTATTTGCACGAATCATGGGCGCAATGTGTATTTCAACGACTCTCAAATGGTTTCACGGGTCATTCATGGTAACTTCATAATGATAAATCTATAATCAACTTCATAATGTAAATAATCTTTATCACGTTTATTTAACTTCGTCCGTTTCATATATTTTATTAAGTTTTGATTAAGCGTATTACAGTGCTATACCAATTTATGCTGGTAAAATATATTTTGGGCTAGGTGTTCAGTCATTAAGAAAATCAACACCAAAGTTCATAGAAAAAATAATCATAATTCAACGCATCTTCGCAAAACTCTCGTATTCACATGCATACCCGTCTCGGTATTTAGCGTCGTGCATCAATTTAGGCGCTGACTGCCAACAAAGATAAATGGCACGCCGCTAATACGAGCTAAACGCCAATAAATCAATACGCCGGTCATTACCGGGCCGGATCACACCCGGGTATACCCGGGTATGTATGGAACCGCAGCTGGAGTTATGTGATAGCATGGGCTTTTTTGGGAAATAAAACATAGCTGTGTATAAGGCTAAACATAGAGGTAGATGTCATATTGAAATTAAGTCCTACCTTATTTTTTTTGGTAAGTTTGAGTTTCTAGGGAAACTGGTTAGAATCTCTTTAATATTTGTATCTCTTAAGAGTAGCTGAAATAGAAATCATATTTTTATTCTAACAATTAATTTCTGATACAATCAAGAGGAAAAAAAATTGTTTCTTTATACCCTGACAACTACGAAAGTTGTTGGAAAGCTATACTCTTCCCGAGAAACATAGGCTTTATTTTATCCCGGTGCGGGCAGCAGCTCCCACGAAACGAGGGTGAAACCACGGAAAAACTGCTAGTATGAAAAAGAACGCTGACTTATTCCTTCAACAATTCAAACAATTAATATTTCATAGTAATTTCATTCACAATTAAATATGTAAGTCCTTAATTGCAATATGTAAATCAGGGACGCTCGAGGCGGGCCTCGTCAGGCCAAAAAGTAGGCCAAACCGAGGCCAAAGTCATAGCATTGGTTCAACATGTGTTATTTTGTTTACAACTACCCTCCAACCGTGTTTTGATTCTGTCGTTTAGTCAATATTCGGATTCCGATTATTTGTGTATGTATTGAAGGGAAAATATTGTGTTTTGGTAGCTGCTGTCTTTTGGTATTTTGGAGTTTTGTGTTGCTTGAAAAAAATAACTTTTTGTGCTCTATAATAGATGAACATCAGCAATTTACAAAGGATGCCTTTAACCCTTCGAACGAAAGTTCATTTTACCAGCGAAAGAATTCTCTACGTCTGTTTACATCAAGGAGTTTGATAGGTAAATAAATGTATGTTAATTTGGCTTAAAGGCACAGTAGCATATTTTATTGTTAGTATTTCTTATTACGTTTGAATATAGGATGGATAGCTGATCTCCGTAATTCAGAAATCGAAAGAATCTCAAAAAAAAGTACCAATGTAAAGCATTTATTTTCACGAATAAATTAAGATCTTCCAAGAATTTATTTCATTTCAACACTTCAATTATGTGACCGGATTTCGGAATTACGAGGCTTCAGACAAATAAAGTATTTTTAGATCAATGAGGGATGTAACTCACGTTTTAATTAAGGAGCCAAATGATTAATCACCCGGATTAATTATCATCTTGAATTATAACAAAAGAATGTCACGGTCATAAATTAAACCGTGGAAAGATTAACCCGGGCATATCTCCACCTTAACCGGATTTAACCGGGTGTCGTTCGACGTGCGAGGAATACATTAGCGGCTGTTTCCGGGCCGAGTTTCATCCGGATATCCGCGCGCATGATCATCCGAATTTGACGGTTATTTTGTAATTTGATCGCGTAACGTTTTAATCTTTTTGATTGATCAATCAGCTCTTTGGATCTTTGAGGATTACGATATATATTTTTCTACGTATATTTGTTCCCAATTCAAAAGAGTTGAATAAATCATTTACGAAGCTTATCCAGCCATTCAAATTCCGTATACAAATAAACAACAAAAAACAAAAAGCATTCGACCTAGTTTATCGAATTTCGAAATTTAAACAACGAAAAAAAACACGAGCGATTTTTTTAACTCTTCGAAAAAAAAATGATCGTTAAACCTCTTTGGTCAATGCAAACACCAATTTGGATTTGGGAAACTAGTAAAATTGAGCTAGAAGGCGTTAATTGGATGTTTTCAGGACTGTTGGGTAGCATTAACATTTCAGGATTGGTTTTCAGTTTGTAGCTAGACTGCAATTTGTTGGAGTAGGCTGATCTCTTTGAGTATGTTGTGATGGTCAACATTTGTTTAGGCTCTTAGAGAATTTTAAAAAGAGTATTTATGTAGCTAAAGGTAGTTGCTCATAGAATTTTTGACCGCTTGAAGTAGCACAATTTGTCTTTGCCATAACATAATTTGTTTTCAAGGTTTAACTAAAATTCAAGTTGTTTCCTCCTTTCAGAATTACTAAAACCAAAATTATCATTACTCTTTTAGAAATTATCCTGGCTATCGCGTAACAAAATTCCTTATGAAGCTGTTGAGCCCATAAAGTAAATAACCACTAGAGAGCGCACTCGCCAATTTCTTCTAAGAACACGACTCACCGCTGCGGGCAGGGGGGGGCGACATAATCCGCGGCTACTATTGGTCAGTTCACGGTCGCTACTAAAGGATCGTACTGATCGTAGCCTTATAGTACGCGCAAAATCACTAACTTTTGGCGAGCGTCGGGGCACTGTATGCGCAGTCAAGTGGTTTTATAGTCTTTGGTTGAGCCTTTATTAAAATGAATTCACAATCACATTGGTAATAATAAAAGTATGTTATTTTACTTAGGTACTAGAATACATAGAATAAAGAAACTTCCAACTTCACAGCTTATCCCCCACAGGTACAAGCAAGTACACTCGCGAATCAGCTCCTCGTACACTCACGAACACAAGTGTCGTACATATTATATAACTTAGTAATGCATTCTTCAAGATAAAACAAAAGACTACAGCAAATCGCTTTAATGAATCAAGGAACACGACAAATCCTTGTATTCTATTTTCAAAATAGCTCCAGAATCTTTGGACCTTTTACACAATAATCCTTTCCACTTGAAGTAAACGAAGTGAAAGTCTTAATCCAGCGATTGTTCCATCTAACTGATTGCCGTTAAAGCCAGCAATCAGGGTGTTCTTGGAGCTAACGTTCACTGTGCAGGTACTAGTAAAATATTGCTGGGGAAGCCTGGACCGGGGCGGTGCAAGGGTAAACCGGCTTGCTAGTCTCGCTACTAAGTTTTTGGTCAATTCTTCTACTTATTAAATAAAACGAAATTATAAACACAAAAATCCAAGAATTTATGACTACAAACTGTGTTATAAATGTATTGAATTGGTTCAAAGAATTAAGTTTTTTATTATTCATTTTATTTGGGCACTCAAGCACAGTTTTTCACAACAGTTTCTGATAATCCTCAAAGCTAAAACAAAAGGACTTTGTTAGCCAAACCGCAATTTTCTTATGCCTTGTACCACCTACCCGAGGTGCGCCTTTCGTCGGCTAGCGCTAGCGAGTGGAGCGTCTAAATCGGCCGATTTATATGTGTTCCTTCGTCGACAAGTGTAAAATTTAACTCGAAAACGTTTTACTGCCCCATCGGAACTAGATAAAATAGTTTGCTATGGTAAATACTTTGGTTTCTGTATTCAAAGTTGAAGTTCGGTATAGAAAGACCTGGAAAACCGTACTAGTGCTGTATTTGATTTAGTTCGTACGTGAGGATTTGTTTCGCGTTTCATATGTTTCTGCGTTTTGTGATGTGACTTGGAAATAGAAGAATATTTGTTTTGTCTGTACTGGTAACTTTGTTTTGTTTGTAAGGAAAGAATATAGGTATCCTGTGATGGAACCGGTTCCATAACGAATGCACTTTACCAATACATTGTTAAATTCGTCGATAGGTTGATTTAGGATTTATTTTAGCGACATATCAAACGAAGAAAATAGGTCATATCAAATTAAAAAGAAAATAACTTTACCAGTTTTCACTATACGTAAAAACATGCCCATATTATATTTTTGCTGTATTATATCTATGAACTTAGTGTGATATGTAAAATGTATTCGATCTCAAACAAGAGCCTTTTTGTCTTTCAATTTTACTTTTATTCTTCTTTTTCTTAATTAAAAACGTAAAACAAAAGCGTCGAGTTAATGTCCCACTTCATAGCGTTCGTTGAAGTGATATTACTCATTTAATGTTCACAGTAATTGTTGATGTCATAAAAGATTAAGGTCTTGGCTTACTGCAGTTTACAGTAACGTCTCTTCAGATTAAAATAAGGGCGTCAGTGAATTTTCTTTTGTTTTTATTGAGTTATACTGCATTTGATCGTGACTTTGTCTAAATAGACAGCAAACTAGATTGATTAATGAAAACTACAGCAGGCTTTTCAATATCAATCCGTGTATGGTCGACTATCCATACTTTACAAAGTAATAGGTATTTCTGAAGTTAGTGATTTGGCTCTTAGCGAATTTGGCCGTATATATCGTCGAAAAGCTTTACTTCTCCGACGGTGGCTAGGTACTATTGACTTATATACTAATACCGAAACTATAAACTATAAACAAAACACTATCCGTTGTATCCCAAAAACTTTTAAACTTCTGTTAAACACTTGTCTAAAAAAAAATCAGTTAATGACGTTGAAATAAGGTCCGTTTGCAACAGACATTGAAGCTTTTCTAGTAAGGTATAATTTTCGTTATATCAGTTTTTGAGTGGATAAGACGTGATGTTTATAAAACAAATAAGCTTGTAGAGTGCGTCACACCCGATCAGAAGCAGATTCTTCAAGTAAAATGTCCACTGCAATTCTGATTTTCTTACAGTAGAGATACAAATCGAAGCGTCCATTAAATGTTTACGAGCCAAGCTTATTGGTTACGACATGTGATCGCGATTCCCATAGCTATCTGACGCGACGCAATACTCGGAACGATAAAAAATTTATATAGCTAGGCCTTTACATTTTAATGGTTTATCTCTAAATCCAATTCGAAATGACCTTTGGCTTTAAGTTTGGACTTTTTTTGTCTAGGTTTGAGTTGGTGTCAAGTCTATCTGTTGCGGGTGAATTTAAACACAAAAGAGTATAAAATGAAACAAGATTATTTTCAGCAAAGAATTCAATAATGCGGCGACTGTTGGAATAAATCTAACTCAGTGTCGTGTTAGGTAAATAAGTGAAAGTGTTACACAGTTATATTATTACGTAGAAAATGTCATGCCAATGGACAGCATAGTACCGGTGGTTTTGCCTAAATGGCAACTGTCTACTCCTGAAGATGGTCAATCAAAGGATGCCTGTAATGAAAATAGTAGTAAACCAGCCAACTATGTGACTTTAAGAGCGTGTACGCTCGGCGCGCGATGTCAACTTTAGGTAATTCAACGCAAAAAACCGCGCAGACTAGCGTCGCGGCTGTGTGCGTGCCTATCATACTTCACGTATAGTCACACAAACCATTTTGATCCTTTCGAGTGAAATTGGTAGAACAAAAAATATATTATTTAGTAAATAGCTAATAGCGGGAAAATAGTGTAAGTCTATGGATGTCTAAAATATAAAAGCATGAAAATAAGTCGTTAATACTTACACTCTTTTGCAAAAAAATCGGGCACCTATGAAAACCTTGGTTTTGAGGACTTTCTGTATATTAGATATAATTTTCAACAGTACTAAATAGTCGACTGATGATTAATGACAATGTTAAGAGTTTCTGTATTTTAACCGATTTCAAAAAAAGAAAGGAGGAGGTTTCAATTAGATTGTTTTGTGATTGTTCTCAATTTGATTGTTCTCGATTTCTCAAAGACGCCTGGACCGATTTGAAAAATTGATTGTTTATATGAATGGTCCAGTCCATCCAGACCGAAAAATTGTGGTCAAATAACAACAATTGCCGGAAAGCCAAATAATGGTGAAGAGCTTGGGTTTACCATTGCAAATAAAGTTTTAAGTTATCTATCCTATATGCTTCAAAAGTTATTCGAGATCAAAAGTCAAAATTTGGGTACATCCAAAATGAAAAAAAAAAAAATTATAGCTCGATTGGTAACAGACATCTGCAATAAGTGATTTCTAGCATAAGGAGTCCGCCATATTGGATTTAGACTCGCGACACATTTTTTTTCGAGTTATTCATAGCAAGCCCTTTCATTTGATACCCATATCGTAGGAATGCATTAAAACATTTTTTCTCCATCTTGGGTATACCGCCATATTGGATATAGAATCATACATTGTCATTAAAACTGAACATTCAAACAAAATTTCAACTCAATCGATAAAAAAAATATGCTTCAAAATTGAGCTTTAAATAAAATAGTAATGTATCAAGATTTGTTGGTCGCGCTTGAAATGTACTCTATTCTCGGTATCCACGGCAGAGGTTATTCACCCTACGCGATGTGACGGAGCGACACGTCCCTCTCTGTGAAGCCTTGCGGCGGTCTGGTTTGAGTTGACTCGCGTGCAGCGTTTTATAGTAGTTTTAAATAATTTATAAAAAATAAAAACGAGAGATTAAATTATAATATAAAGTTTATGTTTTAAAGAAAGAGTTATATTACTATAGTAAATAATTGTTATATTAAATTAAGTAAGATAGATAGGTAAAAAAAGCATTTGAAATTCACAATTTTTCACATTGTTAAAATATTTTTTTCTGAAAGATAGAGACCTAAATCAAAAAATGTTTTCAACTAACTATAGGCATGGGGATTTCGTCTATGAGTAAAAAAATAAATATGATTAGGTTTGCCACTGTTTCCACATGAATTTAAGCTTCGAAATAGACGCTGAACGGGAATTTTATAAAACATCTGTTACGTTATAGGGGTTTTAAGTATTTAAACTACACAAATTGAAATTTATGTTCAATTAACTATATAGACAGTGAAATTACCTTGCGTTATTAAAAAATAACATAGTTATAGGATAAGTAGTTACTGAGAAACAGTGGTTTGAAAAGTACCATTTTAGGCCAAATGGCGCGCGGTTGACGTACACGCTCTTAACATACAAAATAACACTAACACTACTGCCTACCCTTTTCTGAAAATGACGCGAGAACACTAATTACCAATCCCTCAGTATAACCGCCCACTATTTACAAAAGTAATTTACACTATGATTAGTGAGTGAATCGTTAACGCAAATAGTAGTTATCAATGCAATTTTGATGTCCGCGCAATATCAAATTGTCGGCTTGGATTGGCTCCAAATGTTTAGGTACAAACCATGGAGAACAAAATGTCTAGCGGAGGTGCCACAACATTAAATCACCTAAGAAACTAACGCGCCAAACTGTGGGCGAGCAGGGGACGAGTAACGTTACTCTTTTTTGCCCTTATGCACCTTCATTGGACTCAACCATTTTTGTTATCTAAAAAATCGTTGACAGATGTCTCTAAAACCCGAACGACTTGTTAGTTCACTCGTAACTGATCGTTTTGGTTATGCTTACTTTACTTATTTAACCTAGAAGAAGGCGCCTGACCTATCTGAATTATGACTCCTCGCTCATATTTCTTTATTCCGTGGTACAAACAAATAACTTGGTATAGGTGCTGTTGGCAGGGATTGTGTACTTGGTTTATTACTGTGTAGTATACCAGTGGTTTAGTGGTTGGAAATACTATATTGTTAAGGATGTGCCTTCAATGTCTGCTTTAGGTATTTTGATCAGTGCTGTTACTTAAATAATTAAATAGTGTGCTAAGGTTTGAAGACGGACAAAACCGTATTAAAAATCTAATAAAATATTTTAAATAATTGAGCATCATTAATAACAAGAGCCTTTCGAATTATACTATCAAGTCAAATACAGCTACGGAATTCCCCTAACCCGTTGTATGCCGGATGCCGCCGGAGCGCAGATATACGCAAGACACAATTGATTTATTTTTGTTTTTAGAAAAAAATATAAGTTAAAAAACTACAATAGAATATATATACCACAGAAATATGTAAGCAATATATTTCTGTAGTCAATACAACCACCCTTGGGTATCCACATTCTTTACAGAAAACGTAACGCAACGCAAAAGGGAAACTTACAAAGAACAATCGTAACTATTTAATAACCCCAGAAACGTAGTATTTTTTTATATTATACGACTTTTTTCTAACTGCAATGTTGCGTGTGGCGAAAACATTAATCGGTTTTAACGCCAACAGCGCATTTGAAGCGATTTATACAGCCCTCCGTAAGAACTGCATTGCAGGGTACTATATTACACAATTTAAGTACCGCCGGATGCCTGATGTCTAAATATAGCTTTTGTACATGCTGGGTAACTGGGCAAAGATAATCGGTACACTGTTGGGTAAGACTGAAAAGTTTGGGGCATTTGTTAGCGCTCGTTAATGTAGTTGAAAACAGTTTTGGGAAAATATTTTCTTCTACAGATGTTCATATAACCTTCAGGAGTTGCGGCGAAAAGGCCAACAGCTCGAGGTGGTGACAAATAGGTACACTGGTGAATTCACTATGTGTTCAAAGAACTTATGTTATCCTTCGTACATTATGTTGTTTTCAGAATAAAATGCAGGGCTGTACAGTATATGTAACTGTTCCAAATATCTTATATGCAACTTACCTAGAATCCAAAGTTGTAGTAAAATCATGTACTCTTTACTAAAACAACATATTAGCATTAAAATGTATGATGTTAACTAAGAAAGAGAAGTAATGTGTAATACTAAGCCGAACTTCAGCGCGCAGCTTAAAGTTAAGCCCCAAGTGGCTCCAGAGGCGTTGTCTTAAGTTTTTACAACCTTCTAGCTTAAAATCTTCGTTAGTCTTTAAATAAAACGGCCAGAACTTGGGTGAGGCGGATCTCACGCTACCAAGCGCTTGTAAATGTATTACTGGTTTCAACTGCATCCTCGAAGCACTATACACCCAGATAAAAATTGCCGAATATCTTCTCCAGAGGTCTATTTAAGTTCCTGCTAAGTTCCATATAATTCAGTTAAGTCTTGACCTTGATGTTGTGCCTAAAGGATGTAGGTAGATAGTCAAGACAATAGGTAGTACAACCTCGTTACTAACACAAAATGCATTAGTAACTCTGTTTGTCTGTCGCGCTTTCATGCCACAACTACTGAACCGATTCAAATCATATTTCAAGTTATGTCACAGACAGCCAGCTGTGGGAAGTGGTCCTCAGCTAGTGGGTAGAACGGCAGGGTAAGCAATTTACAAAAAAGAACTGTTGAAAATATGATAATAGAATAATGATAGTCTTCCAACTGGTGGTCGTGTGTGACCCCTCTTACTAAGTTTTACGTGCACGTCGAAGTCTCTTAACAATTAAAAAGTTGTTTTTATTATGTTTTTAAAACAAAATTGATTGCGTGATTACTTTGCGCGCGAGTGTGTGCGTGGGCTCTATTTTATGTTTCAGTTAAATGGTCCCTGAAAATGTTTTAGATTCGGTATTGAATTGCGGAATTTCGTTTCTATGTGGTTGTTTGTGTTGTTGTTTACATAATATATGTAGGTGTGTGTTTTGTAAATGATGGGTAACGTTGTTGTTTTATGTTTTGTACCGAATTGATGTAGCTTTTTCTAATAGGCTATCTGTGAAAAAAAGACGGGATGGACGTTTATGCCTAAGAAAATAAAATCAAAAATACTAAAAATCAGTCAGGCACGACGTATGCGCCTGACTGATTTTTAGTATGTTTTTCTTAGTAGCTTTAAAAGGTTTTAAAGCTAGGTAGTTAGCTTTTTTTAGGTAAATTACGTAGTAACTGTTGACAAATCATTATCCCTTCACCACGCGTATGAGTAGACAAACTTCGATAATTTCTGATTGTTTACACCAAGTAAACATCCCACAAAAATAAGGAGCAATCCATCAGCATAAACATTTACAACGCCCATTTCATCAAATATCGTTCAAAAATTCAAAAGCTAACCCTAAAACGACGAACAGGTGACGTTTAGCCAAACAGACGTTACGTAAATGAATAAATAATAGACTTTTCGAATTTGGCCCAAATCTTGGCGTAACGAGTTGAGAAAACAAATAAAGGCTGGTCGGTAAAACTTATTATGCTGGCAATAAATAATATAGCAGGTTACCGGGGTTGCCAAGTTTTAATACAAATGTGTACGCTCAGTAGAACAATGCAGTTTAGGGTTGAAGTTTGTGTTGTAATTTACGTGTATTCTGAGTGAATGGGAGATGTGTGTGTGTGTGTTTGTGTTTTATCAGCTGAGAGCCATCCTGTGTAAACTGGGGTAGTCGGGTAAGGGTCAACGTGCTCCAACTCTGCATTTTGTCTCATTATTAATTCATGCTTTTGTCTTTACTGTACATGATGTGAAAAGGGCGGAATGAATATACAAACATACTTACATTGGAAATTATGTTTACACATAATTATGTATTAGAAAACACAAGATTTTACAAGTAATTTCTTTCGTTTATTTTTAAAGAATGTTTGTATGTTTTTGGCTATATTTATATGCAATAGTTAATGCTATAGTTATATATTTTATATTTTTTTTGTAACTTGTTGTAGCTACATTTCAAGATTTGAACAAAATGAAGCTTTTGCTTCTTTCTTCACTTACGCTACAAATGCAATGTTTACGCAATAAATATGATTTGTAGTGGTACAATATTGTGAGCAGAAACAACACGTATTGATGACCTTGTTTATGTTGTTTGTTTGTTTGTTTCTGTGATAGTTTTAGCGATGAAAGCTTTAGAAGGTTTAACTTAGAAACTTAGGTGTAGGTTCATCGGTGGGATTTGTGGTCATATCAATGGAACTCTATGCCAAAGTGTTATTTCATGAACTGCAAGTACTTATGTCGCTAATTATAAATCAACAGAAAATCAATTGTGTCTAGCGTAAATCTGCGCTCCGACATACAACGGGTTAAACTTCAGTTTAAATGGGAATATTGTAACGGGTGATTTTTTAAGAGGTATAGGATTTGATTTTCAAAAAAAAGCACAAAAAACTTGAAAAATTTGATGAAATCTTTATTGGAATCGATGGAACGATCAATATAATTTAATGTTTGAAGATGATTTCATGCAAATGCTGGCCGCGGCTCCAGTTTAGATGGCCCATTCGCAAGGCCCAATTTCGGCACTCTCTCCAACATATCAGCCGGTATATTACGAATAAATGCTTCAATATTGGCTCCCAGTGCGTCGATCGTTGCTGGCTCCACAAGAAATAGTCCAAAGGCGTTAGATCACACGATTT
This sequence comes from Helicoverpa armigera, assembly GCF_030705265.1. Taxonomy (NCBI): domain Eukaryota; kingdom Metazoa; phylum Arthropoda; class Insecta; order Lepidoptera; family Noctuidae; genus Helicoverpa; species Helicoverpa armigera. The sequence continues at coordinate 8,786,539 of NC_087135.1, read as the reverse complement.
AGGCGGCCAATTGACGAGCCCAAAACGTGAGTTAAACTGTTCACCGAAGCCTGCTCTCAATTAGGCCATTGTTTCGCGTGCCGTGTGGCATGTGGCACCGTCTTGTTGGTACCACATGTCAGGCATGTCCAATTCTTCCATTTTGGGCAAAAAAAAATTGCCAATTATCACACGGTAACGCCCGCCATTCACAGTAACGTTTCGGCCATTGTCGTCTTTGATAGTAAAATTCAATAATTTGCAAGCGTTGTTCGTTCGTAAGTTGATTCATGGTTAAATTATAGACCATACTGAACAAGTTTCACAGTACTGAACAAACAAAGAGAAGCAAAAAAGAAGAAAGTAAGCCATTATCGACCATGGATGACCAAAGAAGAGTCAAATGCGTTACCAGCCTTTTAAAAAGAAGTATCGTTCCCCCAATAAACCTTATTAATAATTTTTAGAAGCAAATAGAAAATAATAATAAAGTAAGTTAAAAACTTACCTATATTACACATGTAAGTTACAAGCGTTTCAGTAAAAAAGGAAAAAACTTTTTTTCCAACTTTTTCCAAGTTTCTAGTCTTAGAAACAACAGTAGCTATTTGTATTGTAATCTAGATGTTACTAGACTTCCAAGTTAAACTAGCCTAGGAACTTGTGGCAGTATTACAGGCACTAAACTAGGTGTTACTAGGGCTTAAAATAGGTCTACTGATAAGATTTTTACAACTGGATGGGTAGTAACTTTTTTATTATGTGTTTCCTAATCTATGAGTATTTAATTCAGGAGTATAAGGTTGGTTGATTGTTGGTTGGTTGTTATCTGTCTTTGGATGGAGTACGTAAAGATAGTTTAGAGTGTAGGTTCAAAATTCAAGTTACCTGAAAATGTACAGGTTTGTGATTTCTAATGTACGTGTGATTGTTACGCAAAATACTCTAGAAAAGTTTTGATGAAACTTGTCATTATCATGGCTAATATGTCGGAATAAATAATATATCACAATTTATCCGCGTGCAGCTAGGAGTTGCTTGGAGGCACAGGTGAAATGATGGGAAAAAGCTAGTAGGCTTTATAATCTAACATATGTATGTTGTTCAGCTGAATAATAAAATAACAAGTACATATAATAAATGGAACGGCTCCTCTGACCTCCATGACTACGTACAGTAGCTATAATAACACTATTCAATTACTTTTTGCGTCCAATTGAAAAGTTGTTACACAGACCATTCACGTAATATTAATACGAGCCAAATATTAATTAGCCAATGACATTATTAATGAGGCGACAATCCAACCGAACGGATTTAAATTATCAATTAACAAAGAATTAATAGGTTTTGTCAACGAATAAATTGAATATTTAAATCGATGGCCATTTTGTGCTTTTTAGCCACTTGCATTGTAATAAATGTCCTGATTTATGTTAATTTTATGGTTATTATATTTCAGCGGTCGCTAGAATTGCAAACTGCAATGTTTTGCAAATCGAAACAAAACGAAGTATTGGCAATTAAATATGTATTTTCGATTTTCAAATTGCATAAAAATATTAAACACCATCTTATGTTAATTTCCTACTTACCTACTTACCACATTTAAGTTAAACACCACTTTTAGAATTTTTGAAATGAAACTTTAAACTGATCTATTTGTATTTTGGCCGCTGCACAAAGATCTAAAGCGACATTTTCACCCAAAAAACTTGTAAATCGCAAACAGTTTACCCTCCTCTTTTCCCAGACACCATAGTCACCGAAACACCATAGCACTCCCATAGCTAACACACGTTAACCACCCCGCTATTAATTTTTAATTTCTCTTTTACGACTTTTTTTAATGGCGTCCGCATTTTGTTTAAATTTTTATACGATCCGGATTTGCTTTTAGTAATTTTAGGATTGATGGTGTTGAGACGGTATTTTTTTAAACGAAGTTTTTTGAAAGACACTGTAACTGTTTTGGGTAAGATGCTTTGCTATCATAAACATTAATGATACAATTTATTTTGAATACATAAGGAAAGGTTCGCTATTTCAAAAAAAAACCTACATTAATAATACAAATCTCCTTTTGAAAAATTTGTATGTTGAGTTCCTCTGAACTATAGAAGTGAATAGGTATACATAATTACATCACACCAAAACAATATTTTAAGTAACCAAAATAAAGCTAACGATAGACAGAAAGAAACAGGCTGACGGCATTGCCCTAGCCCATAATTAACTTTTCACAAAACCCGTCACCAACCCTCTAATTAGAAACCCCAAGCAAACTAAAAATCAAAGAAAAAATATTTTATATTAAAAATAAAAATCCCACGCTGGATGCAGATGCAAATAAAAGTCGATCCATTGCAAAGTTTATTAAGAAAACTATTGCAGTAAAAAACAAAGCGTGCTCTCATCAACTAAGAGCTTGATGGTAAAACCTTGCGAGGATTAATTAAATAAATAATGCAAGAAAACTTGAGCACTACATCTACTTAGATAGTTTTATGTTTGGATTTTCTTGCAGCTTTTACACTGAAGCTATATTAGAAGTACCTACTTGTATTCTGAGTAAAAGTCGTTTGAATGGCACTTAAAATATGTAAGTACTGAAGCCCTTAAAACTAGCTTCTTACTAGTTGATATCAGTATGTGTAACTACGTACAGCGTAGTTTAAAACCACAGTTCGATATGACCAGCTTCTTCCAGTAAACATTAAATCATCTATAAAGCTAGACATTTAAAGTGCACGATCCCTATAGGTACAATCAGCGCCAACTTTGCCTCCGCTGAAAATTCACCCTAAAAGTAAATACGTACAATTCGATTCTTTAAACGGCAGTAACAAGCACCGATCTGCACTAAAACTTAAAAAAATCTGTCTGCGAGTGCACCAGACGGCATGGCGACATGATTCCATAAAGGAAAAAAGAACAAAATAAATATACGAACTGACGCCTACAGCGCTTTTCGTCAACGTGCGATATTTTTTCCATTTTCCGAACTGCACAGTTTTTCATTCCAACGAAGTTCTGTGAAGGATTTATTGATAGATATGTACAACTCCAGATTGTCCGGCTCCAGATTTCCGAACGAAATATTCGGGAAGTTTGGACGTACACGAAATTTCGGGATTAACAAAAAAACGGTGGATTGCTTTTTGCGTCTGTGGGTTCCGTACAAATTGAATATGGAAGCGCTTGTAGATTTTGTAGTTTTTATGTACCCCCGCGGGAAAAGGTTGACACTTAATGCGTGTATTACAGTTGCAGTCTGATTTTGGGAATGCTTTTGTTCATAATTAATGTAGCTACTCCACTCACATATTAATAGTATCGCACGGATATATTCTGGTTTCTATACATCAAAGCTTTATACATACATACATATGTAATATAGGCGAGCAAAATCCCCAATACTCAAATTGTTATGTATATCCGCATTACTGATTTAGATACAAAACTTAACCCTCTCATACCATCTTAAAATAAACTATACCTATACTCACGGACACAAAAATACGCTACCCTAAAACAACATTTTCAAGTAGGTAAATCCATTCTCAGATTTAGCACTTACTATAAGGTAAAGAGCAAAGGTTATTAGGTTACCTAACGTGCCCTATCGACCTAAGAGCTTTAAGACCTAGGTAAATAACTCAAGGTTAGCTCCAACGAGAACGCAAACACCTAGATGGCGTGTCGCTAATTAATAAACGTGTAAATACCGGTTTAATTAATTCGGCGTAGGTAGGCCGTCACTGAAGCGCGTCGTGATTTTGTTTTAATGATTCATGATTTTATTTATTTAAGTACCCATTTATGTTTCCAGTAAAATTAAAATGTATTGACTTTTCGCCAATCCATTAATGGTAATTAAAGATGAATTCGACGAATACATTTTACTGGTATGCAAATAAGTATGTAGATGAAATCTCCGAAAAGCTTTCAGAGTAACTATTATGTAAATTTTCACAAGTCAAACGTAATATTTTAATTTAAAGTGACTCTCAGCACATTAATATTTCATACATTTGTACATTACGCTCGTACAGTACCTAGAGCATAAAAAATTCAATATGAAACTAAGTAAAAACGTACACAGAAACGTTATGCACTATTTACTATTTCAAGTGTGCAGTTAAGTAACATAAACCTTTACCGTAGCGAGAACGTTCGCCGAAATGTTAGCGTAATATCTAAGTAGGAAATTTTCGAATGTGCTGAAACGGAAAACAACGTGAAACGTGCAGTTAACATAAGTTTCCTTACCTTACGAAGCATTTCCTCGAGCGAATCCATGTCGAGGGCGGCTGGCTCGCCGGCCGCGCTGCCGTTCACTCCGTTATTGTTGTTCGTCATAGGTGAGCCGCACCCCACCGTTTAACAACACACCGGTACATGTGAATTACACTCAGGTAGACCGCCACTTTATTGCCGATTTTTGCGTTCACTTATTCGTCATATATAGTCCGCACTTATGTTATATCACGTTTTTGGAATGTAATGCTTAATTCTAATTTTGATATAAAATTGCACTAGTTTATAGACTAGAATGGGTTAGGAAGACAGTTTTTCTGAAAATATAAAAATCTCATTTCAAATCTAGCTACAGCTGTGTAGTTTTTCTTTTATTTAAATCTCTGTGCCTGACAATGTCATCTGTAGTTGAAAATCTGTGCTTGCTACAAAAATGATGTCGTTGCTTCTAAAATATGGAAGAAACTAATTTATAACCAACTCACTATGGAACTTTTGTATTTACATTTGTCTAGTAGTATAATACATTTCTTAACATTAAATACACTATTTTATTTTCTTTTAACTATGTAAATAAAAACTTTATGAAACATTAATTACGCAAAATTCTTCTTATATTTATTTTATTCCAGGAAGAATTATCCCGAGGAAAAAAAAAACAATTGAATTACCTCCCACATATTTTATCAGTGATCAAAGCCAAAGCTGTGTAACTCAAACAAATACACATTAAACTCTAGTAACATTTTATTAGAAAATGTAACATCGACTTGATTAAAATCCTCACGGTATGGGAACCCATAGGGTGGGTAATACTGAGCAAACAGAGATAGGCATGGTGGGGTGACAGTGTATGACTACGCATATGGTTACCTCTTTAGATCTCCCCTTTCCAAGGGAAAAGCTTTGAAATTAAACAAAAATTAGCCGCAGGGAGATGAGTTTTAATTATGGTTTTAGAGGGGCAGTGCACAATATGGATTACATTGTAAAGAAACTGCAATTGTTTTATAGACTACTGGTTAATATGTCAGTTATAAAGGTATAACCTATACTTATAAAGGGAAGTCTTAGATCATAGGTTTTGAACCTGTGTAATGTGTTCACTATGGTGCGTGTTCACTATCTTTTGTTGATAATACTATGACGAGTCTTGAAAGGAATGGAATATTTGCATAACTGTACAAAGAGAAGTAAAGTTGGTTAGTTACTAAGATTATTGCTTGTTATTAAATTGCAAGTATTAATGCGTGAGTCTGTCCATCAGTTTAGCTTCTATGCCAAAAAATCCTTATTTAAATGTTTGATACACAGATTGTCTAAATAAAGCCTAAGAGCTAAAGAAAAACCTAAGGCTAATTTTATCCAGGTGCGAGCAGTAATTCCCACGAAACACAGGTGGAACCACAGGCAACAACTAGTATATTCATAACTCTTAAACAGGAATTGCTGTCATATGCCAAACGCCGAACAGTAACAAAATTACAGCAAATCAATCTTCATGTTGATTCAAATCATTCTCGAGTAAACACTGGAATATATGAGGCGTTTAATTAAATTTCAAAGCGCCAATATATTAGGTAAACTTGACGACTATATGAGATGAAGATTGATGTACTGAATATATTATCTGTATGTACTTGCCTATGTTTGGCGTCTAGACGTATTAATGACATCGAAGTCGGTTTGCATTGAAATTGCAAATATCTTGTGTAAGTGTCGTTATGAAGTGTGGTCCGTACATACATAGGTGAGCCGCACCCCACCGTTTAACAACACACCGGTACATGTGAATTACACTCAGGTAGACCGCCACTTTATTGCCGATTTTTGCGTTCACTTATTCGTCATATATAGTCCGCACTTAGTTATATCACGTTTTTGGAATGTAATGCTTAATTCTAATTTTGATATAAAATTGCACTAGTTTATAGACTAGAATGGGTTAGGAAGACAGTATTTCTGAAAATATAAAAAGCTCATTTCAAATTGTTTTTGTAGCGACCGTCCAGCTAGAGCAGGGTAGTTTTTCTTTCATCTAAATCTCTGTGCCTGGCAATTTCATCTGTAGTTGAAAACTTGCTACAAAAATGATGTTGCTTTTAAAATAAGGACAAAACTAATTTGTAACCAATTCTCTTTTGGATATGTATTTTCATTGCTTGATTAATAAGAGTAATTAACTGGAATGCATCGTCTCATGCAATACATCATTTTATTTTCTTTCAACTAAATAAAACTATACTCTCGTATTTATTACACTAATTCTTCTTTCATTTATTTTATTCCATTATCTCAATAAAAAAAAACAATTGAATTACCTCCCACATATTTCATTAATTATCAAAGCCAAAGCTGTGTAACTCAAACAAATACCTATTAAACTCTAGTAACATTTTATTAGAAAATGTAACATCGACTTGATTAAAATCCTCACGGTATGGGAACCCATAGGGTGGGTAATACTGAGCAAACAGAGATAGGCATGGTGGGGTGACAGTGTGACTACGCATATGGTTACCTCTTTAGATCTCCCCTTTCCAAGGGAAAAGCTTTGAAATTAAACAAAAATTAGCCGCAGGGAGATGAGTTTTAATTATGGTTTAGAGGGGCAGTTCACAATATGGATTACTTTGTAAAGAAACTGCAATTGTTTTATAGAGTACTGGTTAACTTGTCATAAAGGAATAATCAGTCCCAGGCCATAGGATTTGAACCGGGGTCCACTATGGTATCAATTGTCTTTTGTTTATTTATAATATTATGACGATTCTTGAAAGGAGTGGTATTTATTTGCATAACTGTACATACCGAGAAGTTAGACAGAGCTTCAAGTGTTCCTTACTAAGATAATTGTTTATTTTCACTACATAGTATAGTATATAAAACAAAGTCGCTTTTTCCGTCCCTGTATCCCGTTGTACCCTTAGATCTTCAAAACTAAGCAACCGATTGTCATGCGGTTTTTTTGATAGATAGAGTGAATAAAAAGGAAGGTTTATATGTATCATAACATGCATTAAATAGTGGGGAAACAGTGTTATCCCGTGCGACACCGAAGCGGGTCTCATTATAAATATCCAACAGTTGAGCTTTCATGCAAAAAAAAAAAACAATTTGAATGTTTGATACACACATTGTTTAAATAAAGCTTAAGACAGGCTAATTTTATCCAGTGCGAGAATTACCACGAAACACAGATGGAATCGCAGGCAACAACAAGTATGTTCATAAATCTTGAACAGGAATTGCCGTCATATGCCAAACACCAAACAGTAACAAAATTACAGCAAATCAATCTTCATGTTGATTCAAATCATTCGCGAGTAAACACTGGAATATATGAGGCGTTTAATTAGATTTCAAAGCGCCAATATATTAGGTAAACTTGACGACTATATGAGATGAAGATTGATGTACTGAATATATTATCTGTATGTACTTACCTGCCTATGTATGCCGTCTAGACGTATTAATGACATCGAAGTCGGTTTGCATTGAATTTGGAATTTGTAATTGCGAATATCTTGTGTAGGTGTCGTTCAAGAAGTTATTAAAAAAGTTTCTAATTATGTTTTTGAAAATTGTGTCTACTTTTCATGTCTGATATAGTTATGATATTTAAAAAAAATCACAAGCTTACACTTGCAACTTACTTGGAAATATTTTTTTATATGCCAAATGAATGAACTAGAAGCTAGTATTAGAACAGTAGACATACAGCCTTGTGAAAGACAGATGAGTAGGCGGACAGCCAGACGGGCGGGCTTACCTATACAGTCTCGTTATTTCGTTCCTTTGTAAATCTGGATAAAATGTTTTGTCAATTGCAAATTGGTACCTAATGTCTGGAATTCTTTAGATAGATAGATAATGTTACGATTATGCGTATTATTAGATATTATGTAGATTATTATAATTCAATCATAAAATAATTGCATTCAGTGAATGGTCTGTTCTGTATCTAAAGCGATCTTTTACAGACATTAGACGGATTACGACAAGAAAATATGAAAAATAAATACTGAACAATATTGAGGACTACATAGGGAAATTATTTGTTATCTCCAGTACTCATTTCAACAAATCTTTCAGGACAGCAGCTACATTAAGAGCGTGTACGTCAACCGCGCGCCATTTGGCCTAAAATGGTACTTTTCAAACCACTGTTTCTCAGTAACTACTTATCCTATAACTATGTTATTTTTTAATAACGCAAGGTAATTTCACTGTCTATATAGTTAATTGAACATAAATTTCAATTTGTGTAGTTTAAATACTTAAAACCCCTATAACGTAACAGATGTTTTATAAAATTCCCGTTCAGCGTCTATTTCGAAGCTTAAATTCATGTGAAAACAGTGGCAAATCTAATCATATTTATTTTTTTACTCATAGACGAAATCCCCATGCCTATAGTTAGTTGAAAACATTTTTTGATTTAGGTCTCTATCTTTCAGAAAAAAATATTTTAACAATGTGAAAAGTTGTGAATTTCAAATGCTTTTTTCCCTATCTATCTTACTTAATTTAATATAACAATTATTTACTATAGTAATATAACTCTTTCTTTAAAACATAAACTTTATATTATAATTTAATCTCTCGTTTTTATTTTTTTATAAATTATTTAAAACTACTATAAAACGCTGCACGCGAGTCAACTCAAACCAGACCGCCGCAAGGCTTCACAGAGAGAGGACGTGTCGCTCCGTCACATCGCGTAGGGTGAATAACCTCTGCCGTGGATACCGAGAATAGAGTACATTTCAAGCGCGACCAACAAATCTTGATACATTACTATTTTATTTAAAGCTCAATTTGAAGCATATTTTTTTATCGATTGAGTTGAAATTTTGTTTGAATGTTCAGTTTTAATGACAATGTATGATTCTATATCCAATATGGCGGTATACCCAAGATGGAGAAAAAATTTTTTTTAATGCATTCCTACGATATGGGTATCAAATGAAAGGGCTTGCTATGAATAACTCGAAAAAATATGTGTCGCGAGTCTAAATCCAATATGGCGGACTCCTTAGGCTAGAAATCACTTATTGCAGATGTCTGTTACCAATCGAGCTATATTTTTTTTTTTTCATTTTGGATGTACCCAAATTTTGACTTTTGATCTCGAATAACTTTTGAAGCATATAGGATAGATAACTTAAAACTTTATTTGCAATGGTAAACCCAAGCTCTTCACCAATATTTGGCTTTCCGGCAATTGTTGTTATTTGACCACAATTTTTCGGTCTAGATGGACTGGACCATTCATATAAACAATCAATTTTTCAAATCGGTCCAGGCGTCTTTGAGAAATCGAGAACAATCACATTGAGAACAATCACAAAACAATCTAATTGAAACCTCCTCCTTTCTTTTTTTGAAATCGGTTAAAATACAGAAACTCTTAACATTGTCATTAATCATCAGTCGACTATTTAGTACTGTTGAAAATTGTATGTAATATACAGAAAGTCCTCAAAACCAAGGTTTTCATAGGTGCCCGATTTTTTTGCAAAAGAGTGTAAGTATTAACGACTTATTTTCATGCTTTTATATTTTAGACATCCATAGACTTACACTATTTTCCCGCTATTAACTATTTACTAAATAATATATTTTTTGTTCTACCAATTTCACTCGAAAGGATCAAAATGGTTTGTGTGACTATACGTGAAGTATGATAGGCACGCACACAGCCGCGACGCTAGTCTGCGCGGTTTTTTGCGTTGAATTACCTAAAGTTGACATCGCGCGCCGAGCGTACACGCTCTTAACACACATTTTGTGTATAAAACGCAAGCGATACCGCGGGCAAAAACGACATTTTCCAAACTGCAAGCAAATGAAAAACAAATATCCCAGCTACGTAGCTTAGCTTAAGCTGCAGATTTCACCAATGTATCACGCTAAACTAATGAAGTAACCTAAGCTAAGGCCCAGCTAATTGCTAGTGTAAATAAGCTGTTAACCTTATGCAGGCTTAGCTTGAAATATGCTGCGAAAGATTTATCTCATGCTAATGGGCGTTCGTTTGTTGGCTTCGTTTTTTTTTTGTGAGTTGCGTTATTAAATTTGTTTTGATACTGGGTAATTGTTGGTCGTTTTTTTTTGGAGTGTAGTGTAGTCTTGATGTAGTTCCCTGATGTAATTTTGATGAAAACTATGACTCATTAAAGCGGGATTTTCTTGGATAGATCAATATTTTTGGAAATGGAAATGTAAGCAGCAGTCACATACTTAATGTAATGTGACTGTTGTTATTGACTGATTTGGTGGATTTTTGAGATTTATTAAAAAAAAACTGTTGGCTTATCAATAAAACAATGTTATTAACTTTATCTACCACCTTGTCTAATAACACGTCCTCCTAATATAACCTACACCTAAATACAGTTGAAACTAAAACTAATTTACAAAAGACAAGTACCAGGGCGGCATGGTAGCACAAGAGTAGTTATATAATGTTCCATGTATTAGTTCAATTCTTGTATTTGTTATTGAGTTTTATTAAAAAAACAGTTGGCTTATCAATATAGGTAAATAGTGTTATTTACTTTATCTATCACCTTCTCTAATAACACGTTCCTCCTAATATAACCTACACCTAAATACAGTTGAAACTAAAACTAATTTACAAAAGACAAGTACCAGGGCGGCATGGTAGCACAAGAGTAGTTATATAATGTTCCATGTATTAGTTCGGTGCGAGTCCCGCTGGGTTGCAATCTAGTGCCAAGTGTCAATGACCCCGTGTTCGCTGTTTATATTGAAACCATTGCCGTGGAATGTGTTCGTATTATATTTTGTGAATTTGCTGACGTATTGAGCTTTCTTATTGTGCATTTTGTACGGTGTATTAGATAACATTGATAAATAAACGTATAATTGGTTGTAAAGTTCGAGGAAATTGAAAGTATTATTTTGCATTATTATGCAATGGCGTGACTCAAGGTTTTCCACATTTTTCTTTCATTGTTTACAGTCACAAACTTGTTCCCATACTAAGCACTACTTACTTATACTATACATAAAACGCAGCAGACAGAAACCAGTTCCTAACAAAAAAAAGTCTAAAATTTGACTTCCCTCTGACCCTCAATCCAGAACCAGTCGTAGGTACATGACCTCTATTGTTCTGATAATGACATTGTCCTCATACAATATTGTGTAACAGTTGAAAGTGACACGTTTCCTCTTTATCCAGTTTGCTTGAAAACACGGATTAAGGAAAGAGCGGAAATGCCATAATGCAGGTAGGTCAGGCGTTTTCTTGTAGGTCAAATACATACGATGGGCATGACTAGAACTATCAGTTATGTACGAATGAACTAATGAGGCGTTCGGGTTCTTTGAGTCATCTGTCAACGATTTTTTGGTATTACAAAAAATGACCGGGTCCTAAGAAGATCACCGGTTTAGCCCGCCCCGCGCCTCACTTCATACCAGAAAAGGGACCCAATAAATTACTTCTGCGCAGGACGGTGAAGGTCAGCGCTCAAGATTCGTGTCGATGATTATATAAGGGCGAAGACAGTGACCCCCCCCCCCGCACATCCGCATTTTGGCGCGCTACTTTTTAGGAGATTTTCCGTTATGACACCTCGGCTAGTCATTTTGTTCTCTGTGGTTAAAATTCACTATGAATGTGGGCGGAGCTACTGTCATTTGTTTAGGAGTTCTAGAGGTCAGTGGTAGGCGGTTTTTTTAATTAGACGTCTTTTGTTTTTCTTTTGTGATTTTTGTGAAGTAATAGGTATTGTGGTGTAGACAGCGTAAGTGGAGGTTTTGTGTGAAGGTTGAATGAGTCAGTGAATTACACAAACCTGAAAAAAAATAATTGTTGTGTAATTATCACTTTTGTTGTTAAATATGAGCCTTTTGCAATAATTCCTGGTTAAGAGGTAGTTCCCTGGTTAAGTATATTAATTTGAATATTAAATACTTATTTTTTATTGGCCATATAATTATTTAAATCAATATGCAGAAACAAGACAAATAACTAGGATCTTACTAAAAGAATACTTGTCAGTACTATTTCTATCAAATGCCTAGTTTAATGTTACATTATTTCATTTCAAGACATACAGGTCTTTTTACGAAACCTATTACAAGTTAATAAAAATAAAAACAAGTCTGTAAGCTCGTCTTAAGAGCGTGTACGTCAACCGCGCGCCATTTGGCCTAAAATGGTACTTTTCAAACCACTGTTTCTCAGTAACTACTTATCCTATAACTATGTTATTTTTCAATAACGCAAGGTAATTTCACTGTCTATATAGTTAATTGAACTTAAATTTCAATTTGTGTAGTTTAAATACTTAAAACCCCTATAACGTAACAGATGTTTTATAAAATTCCCGTTCAGCGTCTATTTCGAAGCTTAAATTCATGTGAAAACAGTGGCAAATCTAATCATATTTATTTTTTTACTCATAGACGAAATCCCCATGCCTATAGTTAGTTGAAAACATTTTTTGATTTAGGTCTCTATCTTTCAGAAAAAAATATTTTAACAATGTGAAAAATTGTGAATTTCAAATGCTTTTTTTACCTATCTATCTTACTTAATTTAATATAACAATTATTTACTATAGTAATATAACTCTTTCTTTAAAACATAAACTGTATATTATAATTTAATCTCTCGTTTTAATTTTTTTATAAATTATTTAAAAACTACTATAAAACGCTGCACGCGAGTCAACTCAAACCAGACCGCCGCAAGGCTTCACAGAGAGAGGACGTGTCGCTCCGTCACATCGCGTAGGGTGAATAACCTCTGCCGTGGATACCGAGAATAGAGTACATTTCAAGCGCGACCAACAAATCTTGATACATTACTATTTTATTTAAAGCTCAATTTTGAAGCATATTTTTTATCGATTGAGTTGAAATTTTGTTTGAATGTTCAGTTTTAATGACAATGTATGATTCTATATCCAATATGGCGGTATACCCAAGATGGAGAAAAAAATGTTTTTAATGCATTCCTACGATATGGGTATCAAATGAAAGGGCTTGCTATGAATAACTCGAAAAAAAATGTGTCGCGAGTCTAAATCCAATATGGCGGACTCCTTAGGCTAGAAATCACTTATTGCAGATGTCTGTTACCAATCGAGCTATATTTTTTTTTTTTCATTTTGGATGTACCCAAATTTTGACTTTTGATCTCGAATAACTTTTGAAGCATATAGGATAGATAACTTAAAACTTTATTTGCAATGGTAAACCCAAGCTCTTCACCAATATTTGGCTTTCCGGCAATTGTTGTTATTTGACCACAATTTTTCGGTCTGGATGGTCTGGACCATTCATATAAACAATCAATTTTTCAAATCGGTCCAGGCGTCTTTGAGAAATCGAGAACAATCAAATTGAGAACAATCACAAAACAATCTAATTGAAACCTCCTTTCTTTTTTTGAAATCGGTTAAAATGCAGAAACTCTTAACATTGTCATTAATCATCAGTCGACTATTTAGTACTGTTGAAAATTGTATGTAATACTAGCGACCCGCCCCGGCTTCGCACGGGTGCAATGCAAAATATCTACTTATAGGCACGCGCCGCCCGGCGCAAACAACTACGACCCTGCATTTTAAATTTGTAATATCTTCGGTAATATTCTCTTAAATTACATGCTGTAAAAAACATATTGATCTATAATAAATGCACAATTTATTTAAGGTACTTAATTGGATAAGGATTAATGCTGTATTGTTTAAAATCACTTCGTAAATAACCATTTTTTAGTAAAGAATAAAAATGGTTATGCTGGGTTATCCCTAAGAGATAGACATATACCATCGCGGACTTTTTTGTTGAACTTTTTAAGGTGAACAATACTGTAGTACATTATTTTGGTCTATCTCGTATGGTTCAGCCAGCGTTTGCAATATAAGCGCAAAAAAACGTGCTTATTTACGATATCACATTAGAAACCTTTAAATTTATCAGTGTTTCTCTACTATATTATGCATTTATTATACATACAAACCTTCCTTAAGAATCACTCTATCTATTAAAAAAAACCGCATCAAAATCCGTTGCGTAGTTTTAAAGATCTAAGCATACATACGGACATACAGCGAAAGCGACTTTGTTTTATACTATGTATTGATACAGAAAGTCCTCAAAACCAAGGTTTTCATAGGTGCCAGATTTTTTTGCAAAAGAGTGTAAGTATTAACGACTTATTTTCATGCTTTTATATTTTAGACATCCATAGACTTACACTATTTTCCCGCTATTAACTATTTACTAAATAATATATTTTTTGTTCTACCAATTTCACTCGAAAGGATCAAAATGGTTTGTGTGACTATACGTGAAGTATGATAGGCACGCACACAGCCGCGACGCTAGTCTGCGCGGTTTTTTGCGTTGAATTACCTAAAGTTGACATCGCGCGCCGAGCGTACACGCTCTTAACGTCAATACAAGCAACTAGAAACTTAATCTACTTACAGCCACATCGCAGACGACCCGCTAAATTGATTTTCACAAACAATGACACTGTCTATGCAAGATTTTTTAAACTATTTTTTAACTTGGATTAAGAGGGAGTAATTTTAAAGCAACTTATAGGTGGTTTCTTTACACCAGAAGATTCAAACTTAACTTTACCTAACATTTTGGTTCTTACATAATTATGAACATTTTTTTTCAATTTTTCAGATATTGCTACTCACGCACACACACACACACACAAAAACACACACTAAGAACCTTCTCCTTTTTTGAAGTTGGTTAAAAAATAATCCTCATCGTAATTTTTATTTATAACTTCACTGGCTTAACTTCTTTACAATACAAGTATAACTTTCAAGATTTATAAATATTCCAAACCACATTTATTTTATCATTTTCATAAAATCTTAAACCAATATTCTTGAACATAATATTGTAATATTGAAGCGTGTAGTTATCCTTCTTAAACATTGAGGCACGGTTAGGTTAGCAAACACAATTATCCTAGGTAAACACCTGAGATTCTGCCTAACTTCCATCTATGGAATATGCAACTCGAGCCAATTTACATATTTATATGTAGCTAGTTTATTGATCTGTATCTATGTTAGGTTGGCTTTTTAGTTAATAGTTTTTTTTGCCATTTAAGCTTTATAGAGATAGTAATAAGTTTAATTGTTTTGATACTTACACGTGCTTAGCTTTAATTAGAAGGACTGTGTTTGTTATATGAAAATTTTGTGTTCAAAGTAGATCCTTTATTGCACGTTACTGTTATTAAATTAGTATAGGATTCCCATGATTGGTTTTAGCCATCATCATCTACTGAGCCTTTTCCTGACTATGCTGGGGTCGGCTTCCAGTCTCACCGGATGCCGTTGAGTATCAGTGCTCTACAAGAAGCGACTAACAATCTGACCTCCTCACTAACCTCCAATTACAAATTTTTGCCTCTACAGCATGGTGTTAAAAAGCAGAACACTCGTGCCAATATTTGTTTGTTTGAAAAATAGGATAGCTTTCTCTTCAATAAGAGTATTTATTATAAAAAAATAGTAACAAACAAAATATAAGTCAGTAGAGCAAGGCTGTGACCACGCATTATGTAAAGCAGTTACCTTCTGCAACTAACAGACGCGGCGGGTTCTATTCATCAACACCCACGGTGTTCGGTTGGTAGTGTAGTAAACGCTGAGCTGGTAATAAAAATATTAGCTTATGTGCTGCTGTACGGATTGTTAATGTGAAAATTTAGCTTGTTTTTCAAGGTAATGTAGCTTGATGACTGTCCAAATTCAAACAGTTTTGTCAGGATCTTTTCAAATCGTTGTAAATTAAATTTTCCCAATATTTGTTTATTATATTTTTAATTCTGTGCAATAATTAGTAATAAATTTCAGCTCACATAACTAAAAAATAAATATTTCACTCTAGCACATGACATTTTTTTGCGTTACTTTTTATGTATAGTATTGAATTGTAAGTTTCTGCATAATACAAAGTTTAGCTTTTAACAAAGCTTCTAGTAGCTTCTATTGGAGGCTTGCCATACAACCGAGGTCGTATCGGGCGGACATCGCACGCGCTTTCCATTGCTATTCTATAAGCGAACCAAACGTCTGATGGTGTCAACTAATCATGTTTTATTTATGGCAATTTTTGATTCAATACTTACCTACGAGAAAACAGCGACGTTTAACGAAATACACTTAATTTTTTTTATAGACTTTTCCGTGAATTTTTGTTACTACTTGATAATTAACTGCCACACTCAGAGTCGTTTAATGGTTACTTAAGTTGCTCCTTAGTATAGATTTAAAAAAGCTGGCTTTGAATGATATTAGTCCTAGACACAATAGTACAACTATTGTTTGACACGTAACGTTCACCGTATAAAAAAAATAAGAACAGAAATCATTTCAATTCAATGCTCAATACCAACATTGTACCTAACATACTAGTAGGCATACACTGCTTAATAATTCTAAATCACTTAGCTTTTTATCTGTATTACCTCTATTATCAAGTATAAAAAATAAATTTTAAATTAATAACACTCGATCTAAATCCTTCAGCACAACCTTAAATTGTTTAATAACGGTCAATCAGTCCATATAAAACTTAATTGATCTTCTATTTTAGACTGTGTGTCTATTAATAAACTAATGTATGATATTTATCTTCCACGTGCTATGCTTGACGATTGCTAATCAAATGCTGGACAATTGTGACGCAAGTATAGGAAGTTTAAAGAAGGTCCAGATTGTTAAGTTCTTGAAATTGCTCGATGTACAAAAAAAAATTGTTTATCAAACAGAAGCGTTGTAAAGTCGTTTAAGAAACTAGTATACGCCATGTTTGGATACTTTTAATGTTCATAATGCACCACGTCTTTTGTTTTATTATTTAAATCCGATAGGGACACGGTATGAAGTCCTAAATAGACTGCTACTGACAATGTTAAAATGGGTACTTGTACTTTCCTTTCACCTTTATATAATGGGCCTCTCTATTGATCCCTTGTGCAATAAACAAAACAGAATTTAATCCATATTTCGATAACAATTACCATACAACAGCAGTCTTCAAATTGACATTTGACAAGGCCGTCATATGGACATTTCAAAGCGTATGTAGTGGATCTTCTGTATTTCCCACATGACATACAAACTGTTTAGCAGTCTCAGCGGGCACAGGATATTATGTCGCCGTATC
Source organism: Helicoverpa armigera (assembly GCF_030705265.1). Classification (NCBI taxonomy): domain Eukaryota; kingdom Metazoa; phylum Arthropoda; class Insecta; order Lepidoptera; family Noctuidae; genus Helicoverpa; species Helicoverpa armigera. The sequence continues at coordinate 8,769,103 of NC_087135.1, read as the reverse complement.
CGCTGCAACGGTTTAGTATTATTCATTGATTGCTCAGCTCTTGTGTGCTTGCTTATGAGAGCAAACATGTGAGGACAAGCATTTTAAACATGGTTTATCTATTTTAAAGTAATTTCGTTAGTGTGAAAGTGAGTTTGTTGATTAGTCGTTTAGGTAAAAAGAGAGACAAATCATGAGAGACGATAGATAGGACTCTTGAGACATTCAACAGTTTAGGCTTTAAATTCGAGTGTCTAAAATATTCTCCAGGGCGTCGATATAATGGTAATCATTAAGGTTCCATTTTAGAATATACACTAATTAATATGTCTGTTACTGATCATGTACATTTAATTGACCAGCGCATTGTGAAAAAATAACAAAATATTTTGGGAGTACCTACTTCTGGACCAAAACAGCTACAAACCTATTTGAAAACTATTTAAATTTAAAACTTAGCAGACGATAAAAGCGTGCAGTTAATACAGATAACTCTCAGCTGAACAAAGTGAGGAGTAAGCCTTGAGGAACCGCCTCCCCTTAATGAGAGTGCAACAAACCGCTCTGAAAGTTCCGCTTTAGTTAAGAGAGCCTCTTAATATTTAATATAGGTGTAATCATGTTTATTTGATTTTGAACCCTATTTTGAATAACAATAGAGGTCAAATATTATAGTGGTCAAGCTTTTGGGTAATCAGAAAAAGGTTATTAACCTTATTTTCATATAGGCAGCTTAGGCAAGGCAATAAGTTGAAACAATACCCGCGCTATGCGCAATAATTATTCTTCACTATAAAATAAAATATCTTCCTGACAATAATTAGCGAAATTAATCGCAAAAACATTAAAATCAAAAACACAAATCTCATTCTTATACACTGCTCGAGTCTAGAAAAGATCTAACATTACATAGTAAGTAAGTGCTTATTCCATTAGTCTCTAGAAGCTCATCACTAAAAAAAACTTAGCACAAAACACAAAACGTACAACAAGAAAAAACAATAAAATCGTCAGCAAATAACGATAAATAGGATACTAAAGAACTGCAGCGAACAAACTTCAGGCAATTAATGTAAGAAGAAGTTTGTTGGAGTTCCTACCTGTTTCTTACCGAATAATACAACCTAGTTAATGTGGATAGTTGTAATACTGTGTTGGGGGAAGTCGGGGAACGTGTCTTGTGTAGGCTGCGGTATATGTGTAATGGTAGGAGAAAAAATAATATGCTTCAAACATTATAATAAAAATACAGACGAATCTTTTAGATTTTATATGACTGCATAACAAAGTATTACACAGTATTAATTAGCAAAGAATTTATTAGTAGTTTACAGTTTAACTATAAATAAGATACTAAGATGGGAATCTTGCGATATCTTCAATTCGGGACTTTATTTCTGACGAAACCTTAAACGAAAAGCGCATACATAATTGTATTGTCCTAAATATTTTTTAATGTGTCTAATTTTTCAACTTCATTTTATAAATATAAAAATAAAATTATGTCGATTTATAAAAGCAATGCATGGAGTAATTTGTGAGTAATTTATATGTCCTCAGTTTAATTCCACTCTCAACTTAAACATGAATATGTTAAAACTATGTTATTTTTTACAAAGTAAACTAAAGGAAACTAATATCAATTAACATTAAATTGCAACAGAGTAAGAACGTATTTCATTAGTATGCCCAACTAAATGAAATGAAAGAGAAACATTGTTATGGAAACGAAAACTAAGTAGAAATGTACAATTGAAAACGTTTTCTACGAAGTATTTCTCTTCTTTGAAGATGTAATTTATCCGTGGATGGTAAAGGATATTCAACTTTCGATACACTAATGAATAATATGTGCAGTAATACAAATAAAAGATTAGAGTGGTCTTCGGTAAGATTTTCTATTAAAAAAACCTTTTGGTTTGTTTGTACACCAAAAACTCCGAAACTACTGAACCACTACTACACTATCCCTGAGTAACATGGGCTATATTTTATCATGGTACGGGGAAGAGGTTTTCCTGAAACCGCGGAAAACAACTAGTGTTGTAGGTATAACCTAATATTATTCTAAGTTATTGACGATAAGATAATGAAAACCTATCTATTTCTTAAGACATTATAGTGAAACTAAATTCCTTTAATCTTCACAAAATACTGCCAAACAGTACAATAATCCCTCATTTCCAAATTGATAGAAAACAAAAGACGAATGACAATAGCAGCCGCCTATTCTGTAGCCTACAGACGAAAATCAACCTTATTCTAAAGAGATAAGAACTATTGAAGGAATCAAGGATTTCTTATTCATTTTGTGTGACATTTGATTAAGTAAATGTGCGTTTAATTAAATTAGTGGATCAATATTGATTTGATATTGTACTTTGAATTTTGCCATTATTTTTGGTAAAAGTTATACTAGCTTTTGCCCAAAACTTCGTCCACGTGGACTTGGGATATTACCCGTTTCGTTGTTTTATTATTGATTCGGATACGTGGCAACGAGTTATGAGTATTTGAACACTTTGAGACAAAAGCACTGTGAAAACTTAGTACTTTAGTTGAATGGTTGTTTTCAATAAAATAAATGTCAATATTTATATTGTTTTCAAAACGCTCCGATCGATAAAGTAGCAGTCTTTCATATTACCAGTTACTACAGAAAATATTTTACTTGTGTTAAAGAATGATCTTAATATTAAATAAAAACATTATAAGACTGTCTTATTAGCCTCTGGGAGGGCAAAGAAATTATTTAATAGAAACATTCCATTGTTATTATTATCCTTTTTGCTATTCGTTCAAAGAGAGTTTTTGATAAGACATTTAAAACAAAAGAAAAACACGCTCTTTAGGAATACATAGTTAAAAGACTTTCCAATTCCTTTGTTTCGTATTTTTCTGTAAAAAACGGAAATGAAAGGAATTATTCGTTTGTTATTTTTCAATTTACTTGGCTTGAAAATATAGTTAATTGGTGAAGGTTTTAGTTAACTTTTACATAATTCTCTTTTCCTCCAAACTATTTCAAATCTATAAAGACGAACCCTTACAAATGATAATCAATTAATATTTGGTCGTGAATTAGCTACTTATAGCAAACAATACTTCTATACACACATAAAAACAAAAACTAGAGGTATTATCATTTATCTTAGAGGTCAACTAAACCTAGCTTTCAAAGACAAAAATCCAAAACAATTGAAAACAAATGACGTGACACAATGAGACTCATTCAAACATTGTCTAACTAAAGATTAATTATTTTACTTTCAACGTAACGACCGCAAAGACCCAGTCTAGACGCGTTTTGTGTAAACCGCTGAAATTACTCATTCAAGAATATTTTATAACAACCTGCCTAAATATGGATGGTTATAAATAAAGATTTTTACTAAAAATAGGTTTCGGTTCAGCGAAAATGAAACAATGAATGTTAAAAGGAGGTTAGAGTGCGGTGACTCCTGTAAATTGAAAAGGTTGTAGTTATTTTTTATATTTCGATAATCACATTGTTAGTGCTGAAAATATAATTTAGTTTTTATCAGACTAGATAAATAGAATCTGATATTGAATTATTATAGATGAATAAGTACTATATAGCTTATTATTTAATCTATACTAGTATTATAAAGCTGAAGAGTTTGTTTGTTCGTTTGTTTGAACGCGCTAATCTCAGGAACTACTGGTCCGATTTCAATTAATTTCTTTCAGTGTTAGATAGCTCATTTATCGAGCTACTTTTTATCCCGGTACGGGAAATAGTTCCCACGGGATGCGGGTGAAACCGCTGGCAGAAGCTAGTAAAAAATATGGAGCAAAGTTATTCCAAGTTTAAACGCGGCAAAATGTATGGTTATTTCTTTATTATTCCTGGTGTAATTCGTATTTATTAATTATAATATATAGAAATATAGTTCCAATCAAAACAAAGTTCCTAGAGCTTACACAATATGCATTGTTATAAGGTTATTCTATACGCTAGGCTGTAACCTTAACCATTGATGCGTTAGTTAACAAGCGGTCCGTTCCTCAGTCGGCTTGTAGCGTGCCATATTGCTGGCGGCATATTGACCGAAACGAAGAGGCCTGTAGGCTATACTAACTAGTAAACTAGAGGTAGTAGGGTTAGGATATTCTAGATATAATATATTCACTTAAATTTTGACCGTAGTTTCTGTGATCTAAACCTTTCAATGAGTACAATATAAAACATGGAAAGCATTGAAGACGTTTTCGATAGTATTCGATGGATACTCAAGCTCATGTTTAGTTTTGGAGCAATTTTTGGTTTAAAGCACCGGGACAATGAAAAAAATCACAAGAAGTTTTATCCTGTAACGTGTAAACAAAGGGTTCTAGCTTTCACCTACGTTTTGAGGGATCTTCTTATCGCAAATGGATACAAAGTATAGCGTATGTGTTATTCTGATACACAAGCTTCATCCAAATTTCATCAAAATCCATTCAGAAGATTTTCTGTTAAGTAGGAACAAATATCCATGCATACCAACTTTCACCTTCACAATATTAATTAGTAGGACATAATACACGTCTGAAACCACAGACATGATATTAATTATCTGCATACAAGATGATCTACATACAATTACGTATAACATCGTAACAGTTACTTACTTATTACCAAATCACTGGTTTGAATCACGACCAATTATCTTGTTTAACACAACAGTGAGTTTGTTTATATATTAAACATTATTATACAGTTGTATATATTTAGTAGACCCGTGATAATTTAGTACAATAGTGTAAATTATTGTATGTCTTATTGTGTTTATGTTAGCAAGGATCAGCATAGCCATCCAACGAGGTACCTAATGCTGTCAGCCTTTTGGGTACGCTCCCAATCGACAACGATGGGGATGAATTTTTTGACGCTTTTTAGTTATAGTGTTTTGTTTTACTAAGATATTTTTGTATAATCTTTGTTGGCAGTGTAAAATGGCGTTTCCAGATCAGGCCAGGTGTCAAAAACACAAAGGGTGAGTGCACCTTTTAAGTATAATGATAACAAAACCATAACCAGCCGTAAAACTGCCGTCTATTGGTCAAATCGGGGATTCGACAACGGAAAGTGATTTGATTATCGTTATAGTTGAATGGTGCAACTCACTGAAAGTATTTGAAATCTGAAGTGAAGAATTAAAGGTTTCTAGAATATTATGCAGGTAGGTAACTATGCAAATCATAATTTTCTTCATTTCCTATTTACAATTCTTCAGAAAAATAAATATCTTTCATTGGAATGTGTTTTTATTTCTATATATTTATTATTTTATTTTTATTATATTATTGTTTAACCAGTTAACTGTAAGTCGCAACGCAGATATATGTAAGAAACAACTGTTTTTCTATTGTCTGAAAATTACTGGCATACGAGCAATTTAATAAACTGAAACAAAATCCAAGTAAACATCCAGGTACCATAGAAAACATTACTAAGACATCATAACATGTGTCCACTTGCATAATCTACAGTCATAAAATAAAGAGGATACATTATTTTGTTTATTTGTTTGTACCTCAAAGCCTGTGAAAATGCGGAATCGATTTGAAAAATTCTTTCACCGTTGGGAAGCGAAAAGCTCTAAAACTACTGAACCAATTTGAAAAATTCGTTCACTGTTGGGAAATATCTAACATTATCCCCGAGTAACATAGGCTATATTTTATCTGCTTAAGAGCAGTAGTTCCTACGGGACACAAGTGAACCTGTAGGAAATGGCTAGTAGTAAATAAACAGGTATGTACAGTTACCGGCACGGATATTGAGCTCTCGGCGGAAGAGTGGGGATCGCTTTGCGCACCCGTACGCATAAGGCAATAAGGCAGTAAATCGCTTCTGCGCAGGTGAAGGTCAGGGCTCAATATCCGTGCCGATAACTGTACATACCTGATAGGTATCATAGAAAACATTTACTAATACCATCAAAACACTAGTCCCCTAACATAATCGATTGTACAAAATTAATTCAAAACAAAGGCGTAATCAATTGAATCGGTCTCACATGCAAGTGACACGCCACGATAAGCCTATGTGCACACAGGTACATGTATTGTGGTTGTGCCGTCACAAGCAGTTGTGTACCAGCCTTATATGTTAAGATCGTGGTTCTATTCGATGTAGTAAGTATAATGTAAGACTGATGGCGTGATTGGAAATAGGTGTGTCCTATTTGTGTGGTTGCGATAGAATTACATGTGTTTAGGGCTTTATTTTAAACTTTTTGGCAGAAAATCCGGGGCATTTCCAAAGTGAGTCGATACTGTAAGCCTATGAGCACACAGGTAGGTACAATAGGTACATGTATTGTGTGGTTGCCCCGTCACAAGCAGTTGTGTACCAGCCTTATATGTTAAGATCGTGGTTCTAGTCGATATTATGGTCGGTATAATGTAAGACTTTGGAAAATAGTGTGCTTTAAGCCTTATGTGTTTGATGGTGATAGAGTTAAATGTGTTTAGGGCTTTGTTTTATGCTAAAAATAAAGGGCAGAAAATGTGTATTTATCAAGTTTTTAATTGTATTGCCAATGAGTCACTTTTAAAAGATTTGCCAATTTAACGAATAATAAAAGCGATTTAAATAATGACTGTCTAATAGTGAATTGTACATCGAAGCAAATATAAATTGTTTTTTGTTTTAAATACTATTTTGGATTTAGTACTGTTGAGTACCTTAAGAGAAAGATAACTTTCTTGTATGAACACATTGTAATAGTAGGATTTTTCTAGCAATATAAAGCTTCTACAAGACATCAAAGTAATATCCAGTTCATTCATAACACTGTAACACCTCAATAAAAGTATTATTGTCGCACACATTGTCTGCGGTTATCAGACTATCTCGGATATCGTTTACAAGACCTTACTCAATTTTATATCGACATCAATAATATTTACAAGCCAATACATAACTGTATTGAGATTCATTTGAATATGTTCAACTTATATTTGAATAGAACAAACACTGTTTATAAATAATGTTTTGTTTCTATGAGTGAGTACTTAAAATCTGAGTGCGCTCTTTAAAAATAGTATAATACTTACCTTTATATTTATATACCGAAATATGTATGCCATTGTCACTAGAATATTTTGTTTGTATTTTGTACCAACATGATGGATTTACGTAACGGGTCTAAATTAGTTTAATGCAGCTTTAATTATTTCTAAAATGTCACAGCCTTGTGAAATCTGCTACAAAATATTTATATTTTATGTCGGATTTCGCCCCACGAAAATGTAAATAATATTATGTGTTGTTTTGATTCAATCAAGATACTAAAAAAGGCAAAACATTAGACACACTGTGAGCTCTGTTTGAACACAAAACACCATGATTTATTATTTCAACTGCAGACTCACGTCAGGCACAGATCATTAATTTAATTAATTGCAATGCTGCTTAACATATTGTAATACTACTAATGAACTGACTAATGATATGGTGGCACACTACATAAAAACATTTCTACTACGTTTCATCCTACGCTTTATTTCCATAAAACCCGAAACGTATTTCAAAGCAGACCCCACAAACAGTACATACTCACATCTCACAGTTACACTAACATAATTACACTAGGCGTAAACACACGAAAATTCCTTCGAAAAAACCGTTGACACTCAAAAATTCACGGCTAACACCACCACAAGAATCACATAGGAGCCAAAACACGACACCATTAATTAAAAACCACCTTTGAATTTTCAGAAAAAGGGGGAAAACACTTGCGGGAAAAATTGTACCCCGAGTCGAGAGTTGGGGGCTCGTAGCACGTGACGTACGTCTACGCGGGAGGCGGCCGCGGTGCTAACTGAACCTCCCGTAGTCCCGTTACTATAGCACCCGCCGGCTACGGGCCGTAGCTACGCGCTACGCTGTAGCTACGCGTAGCCTATATGATTGCTGCGGACGTACAAAGTCATGTTTCGTTTACAATGCACGGTTTATGCTAAAGTTGATACATTGTCCGTTTTATGCATATTGCCGGTTTAAAGTATTTGCATTTTGCAAATTGAATAATTGGGAGGGTTAAGCTTCGTAATTTGCATCGTAATTTATTCTTTTATCGGAGGATTAATATTTTTAACTTATTTTTGGAGCAAACTGCTACTTTACAGTGTTAAATATATGCCTTTGTTTTAAATATCCGGGTCGAAAGTATATCGGTATTTGTCCTAGATCGAGACTTAAATAGAAAGGTAAGTTTAGGCATACAGTATGCTAAATAAATCAATATCCAGTCATTATCGAATGTTCCAGATTCCTTCATTTATAGAGGCTGAAAATTTTGCTTAATTTACATAATCAAGTACGGGCCTTACAAAGTTAAAGTTATTGAAACAAGTTTCCAAATTTTGTTTTTGTTAGGTTTCATATTGTTGTAAGTAACAAAACGATACCACATAAAGTTAAAATTTTAGTCGGAACATGCCTACCATGCCTGTAATTATAAATTTAATCACTAAGATATTAGGAAATTATTTATTTTGTCCTCCATCATCATTTACATGTGTTACGATATTTTTAGAAGTTTTCAGATTACAGTGCTAAAATCCATTCAAAGACTTTTAGAAATAGCGAAACAATTTGCATAATTTTGTTACAATTGTTACACAAGGATTTTTTTAGTTTTTATATAAGTCCTACAGTACAACTTGACCGTAACTTAAGATTTCAACTGCCATAAATTCATCATGCCTTCCAAATAAACATAAACAAATATTCATATCCGTCCCATTTCACGGAATATTAACAGCGTGTTCAAAATCACGTGAATATAGTATAAACACGAAATGGCGATACAAGATCAGGCAGAAAAGCTTCAATCTTGGCCGATACGCACAGATGTCCTGACAAATTGCCTCTGCATTAATCATGAGAGCCCAGTACTATGCTCAGTAGTCCTATTTTGAGCGATGTTTGAATTGTAAGTAAATTACTTAAATTCGTAATGTATTAATTAAACAATTATTTTTTTTGTATAATGTTTTGATATAAGTTGGCAAGTATAATAGACGTTAAATTAGCTTAAAGGTAACTTATGATTGATGCAACCTGTTCTTGTAAATGGGTGATCACTGGTCGACCATCTGTCCTATCTTAGACATGGTTGTAGTTTGTAAAGTGTTTAGCCATTCGGGTTCGGCAATCATTTTTAAATATTTTAATCGATATTTGAAGAAGTTGTTTCAAATAAGTCTGAAAGTCTGACATCCAAACCACTCAAAGATATAGGCACAAATCAATTGATACATTATTAAAGTATTTATCTTGGGGCCCTGAATTATTACTGAAGCACGATTCCAGTTTTTTTGAAGATTAGTAAAACCACATAAATCAACCAGTTTAAACACCACGAAACTTCTGTCCCTCCTCTGTACTACAACATTAAGGGCCGTAACACACAGCCGGGCCAGCATTAACCTTAACACATCATACACTAATAGTGTTCGGAGCCAATCACGACGGATTTGCCACCTCACTCATTAACCGAAAGGGTTGATGAATACGAACATTGAAGGGATTTAGTAATGGTCGCCTGGTCGCTGTAAGTCCAGGGGACAATGTTGTATTGCTAATTAGGCCTTATGTGGTTGTTAATAAGGTGGAGTTTACTTTGAGGTTGGGTGGTAATTAATTTTATAATGACTCATCTGCTTTGAAAGTAGGTACGTATTTGTTGGACATAAGACACACCGAAATTGACTAATTGTTAAAGAATGTATTACTGTCTAGATATTTTAACTATAAACATTTCAATATTTGACTGGTATGATGCTTTATTTACTTTAAAAAAATAGGATGTATGTTTACTGACCACTGGATTGAATCAAAAGATCTTTTGAAACCTTAACAGCGTATGTATGTTACATCACAAATCCCACTCGCTATGTTTATTTATGCTATTTTAACGACCTACCATAATACTATAAGTATGTCACAAATAAGTTTCCCACGTAAGTTCACGAGGCAATTTTAAAATTACTATTCAACTGAGTCACGGAATAATGCAAGTGTCTAGCGCCTACGACACTATTATCCAATAACTACATGGCATATTAACCTCTAAAACAACACACAGTAATTTAAACCCTATTTTCTAAGTCATAAGCTTGAAATTCCACTGCGTACTGAAATGTAAATAAGACGTTAACCTCCAAAATAGTACAAGGTAATTTGTGTTTTATGACTTAAGGATTAAGGTTGAGGTTGGATTGTAGGTGTGTAGAGAGTAAAGTATGAATGAACGGCGTGCGCCTACGCAGACAGTTTGATAGGCGAAGGCCTTGAGTGTGGCGCATAGTTTGCAATAGTTTTGTATTCGGGTCTTGGTAGTAAGTACGTAGGTAGGAACGGCTTAGACTTGTGAAGGAACGGTTAAAACTTTGCAAAATGGTAACAGCGCCATCTATCGTAATACAGCCGAAACTAAACGACGTTTATAAAATTTATTTAACTGAATAAGCAGATAATAAATATTATCTACATGCAAAATAAAAAAATAAGCTTCACCAGCTGATCCTATTATTGTCCACACCGACCTGTATAAGAAGATCATCTCCATTTTGTACCTGAAACAATACAACCAATAAACATTATCAAACAGTTCATCAAAAAAAAAAAAAGATTTAGAAGTAAAAAAAAAAAACATTTACGAACAGCCATTATCATAAACATCGACACTGGCATCAAATATTTTTTATGGATAAAGTCATTTTTAGATCAAAGAGGCCTAATCTACATTGTTATCATCAGTAACACAGCTTATTAAAGCAAATAATGTACCTACTTCAACAAATTAATATCTACAAGCAGTACATTTATTTCAGAATAGGTCTATAATACGCCAATCCGAAAACATAAACAGGATACCACACACTCATATAAGAGCCATTAATTTAATTAATAACGTCTCTTCCTTCTATATTTACTGCATCATACATAAACGGCTCACAAAATTAACACTGCAATTAGCCACACAAAATTCAACCTTAACACCTGATCTTTAAGGGTCATTAGAAGTGTAAAACAGTTGGTTTTTATCAACAGAGGTTGGCTACCCACCAAACCAGTTGCATGGAGGTTTTGCAAGCTTTGCTAGTTAGAAAAATACCAGTAAATATGAGCTTTTATAAAAACTACCTACTGTTGAGAGCGTAAATCTGGGTCTACAATAAGTTTATGTATGAATGTTTGGTTAATTAATTTTGAGGATATTAATTAAAAAGTTGGAGGTTCCAACTTTATGGAGAAATGCAAGCATTAGGTACCTACTTGGAACTTATACTTTTTACTTACTACAAAAAAGTTAAACAGACGTTCGTCACGTGTTTAAGAAAATTCGTATAATTCTATAGTTCAAAGGAACCCATTCAAAAGTTAATACACCTCATTCAAAAAAAGGAAAAAGATAACAAATGATAATTCATTAAGACAAAAGAGGACGCTGTCAAAGCATTTCCAATTCCTTTTTTTGGCCAAAAACTCCCTACTGAAATAAGTGGATATCTCCCCTTTATCTTTTTCCTTTTAATAACATCCCAATTTTGGAAAATTTTATCAACAAAAGATTTTCGGTCCTTAAAGTCTCGGTACAGAATGGTTGCTAGGATACGGCACGGTTAACCGAAGTTCTAATTTTACCCCGTTTGATAAAGATTTGGTTAAATACGCTTCAAATACATCAACGTTTTTGTGTATAATGAGATTTGGAGATGAAAACGTCTAGGTAATTATTAGTTAAACGATTTTTGAATTTAGAGTAATTTTAGGTTAAGGGTAGCAAACATAGGATATTGTGATGCAAATAGGCCAAAGCCGAACTACGTATTACTAAATTTTGCTTGGTACTAGACGTTTCATATTTTACAATAACATCTATTACAATTGCTTGTAAAGTATAAAATAAATGAGTTATGCCCGATTCGTCATTTTAGTGATTAGGCATCCATAAAAAACATGTCCCAGTTGGTCATTCGATAAAATATTTTATTTTTCTTAGTCCCAATTGGTCATCCGTACTTTATTTTGTAAAAAGTACTGTCAACAAGATAAGCTTTACAATATTGTAATATGTTTTTTTTTTATTTATGTTGGTTCCGATTATGGCAAGACGCTATTAATGTGAAAAAATTGTGAACCAATTTTTTGAAAATCCCGGTATAACTTATTTTATATATAAAATCAGGTAATAAAACAGAAGCCTTTTATTTTCTAGAAAGAGACAAAATATAGAAGGGGCAAAGTATGGTCCGGTTTCTATTGTTTTGTGTAAGTAACTATTTACTATTATCGGTATTAGCAAAAAAACATGTGGTGTAAATGCATTATTAGTTGGTTATTGAGTGCCCTGGAAGTGTATGTGACTTGTGACCAAAACTTAAGCACATATACCTACATAAATAAAATAAATATATTTTCTCAATTGTGTATGGACAGTAAAGCACTGGTACTCAGCTACATCCGGTTAGACTGGAAGCCGACCCCAACACAGTTTGGGAAAAAGGCTCGGAGGAAGAAGTGTATGGATAGTAAGAACAAGAAGTTTAAGAAGATAATTGAACTGAAACGTTCTGTTTAACCGAACAAGGACCAATTTAAAAGAAAAACTGCAGTATGTACAACACAACTGCAGACTACATTCAAATTATTTTTGTTAATTAAATTTTATATTTATGAATATTTTTATGTATACAATCTCTTTGCTAGTTATGGGTCCCTGGTACTTTTGTTACCGGTACAAAAAGTATCGAGTGACATTTTCGGGTTTATAAAATGCCCATGTTGTCTTCACCTGTGTTTTAATGTAAATTAAAGAGCTATTAAAACCTTTACCTACATCGAAGTTTTTCATTTAAAATTTCTTCTAACACTTTTATTTCTGACGGTACTGTGATACGTGAAATTTTATGCGGGTGACGAATCGGTACTCAAAATTTAAATATTAAATTATTTATTTTGCTCGAATGACCAATCGGGATTTGGTGTATGGAAAAAATAGTTGGTGACCAATCGGTACTAATGACAAATTGGGAATAACTCAAATAAATAGTGATCATCAAAAACCCTCAAAAAGATTTTGCTGAAAGATTTTAACGATGCGACCAAGGTTAAAGATGAAGTATCAATTGCTTATAAGTATTCAATTAATATTATAACGACGGTTTAGGACTTGCGATCGCAGAGAGCCTTCAAATGGAAGCAAAGCAGTTTTTGTGCGTTGGTACAAGTTAATGACGATACGTTAGAAAAGTAAGTATAGGCAAAGAGTTAACTTAAAAGATGCAGAAATATTTTATTTTTAAGATGTAATATCAGTTGTTGTTGCATCCTAATCATATTATTTCTTGTTCTTATAAAACTCAGCACTTTAAGAAACTACTCCAGTTTTTGAAGTTGGTTGAATAAATCATGTTTTGATAAATTTTAAGACAATAATTTAAAATTTCTAAAACAATATATAAAATTCAATTCGTAGCATTCTGTAGCTTCCACCATACATTTATTTGGTGGGTACTGAACGAGCAATATTTTAAACTTGCTAACTAACAGGTACAAGCAATTAGCAGCAGTTTACTCGCTTCATTTTCACAAGGATTAAATAAAATACTGTGATGAACTTTTGATTGGCGGTCCTGTGTTAATATTTTAGCTAAATATAATTAGTGCAGTGAATTTGCTACGGATTTTAAGTTTTGTGAAGCGGCTAATTGAATGAGAAATGTTTATAGTAACAATTAAAAACAAGGTACTTATGCTTTAGAGATGAAAATGTATGAATATGCAATTTGTTGAACCACATTATGAAATCAATAATAAAAAATTATGTATAGTCACTTAACCAGCAAAAATAAATTAAAAAAAAGCTCAACATACCAGAAAAGAGACCAAAAAAACAATAAAAATGTACAAAAAGATTACTAGCAGAGCGTGGTTTCGATCCACGGACCTCTGGGTTATGGGCCCAGCACGCTTCCACTGCGCCACTCTGCTCTTGATACAAAGGAGCGAAATTAGCCTTGACTAGTCGCTACCATTATCTCGATTGCGCATGCGGGTGACGTCATACCGTTACGCGTCTATTACATCAGCCAGCAAGCGATAATGAACTTTACATTGCTTCTATTTAAGACTGTTATTTATAGAACGTCTTTTGTATTAGAACGCTTGCTACTTTTTTTTTCGTCCAATGTACGATTTTTTCAGTCCACACGTAGTCTTTTTATTTACTTCTTAGCACGTGTTTGCTTGGTGATTATTTCCTCATTACATAGACTTATCAATATTGCTTATCAGTTTAGGCTTATACAAGGCGTAGATTATTGCACCTCTATCTACCCATTGAATAATATTTCATCCATATTTTTTAAGATTACAAATCTATAAGGTTTTCTATTCCACGTGGTTTTATACAAATATTTACGTTGCTTTATTCGTAGTTTATTTGCAGTTATCTTTTATTGTGTTTGTCATTGCGTAACAACTATAATTGTAAAATGTATTTACATCTCGGGTCCCCGATTTGCAATCTATAATTATACTAAATTCCATTTAAATACTTTCGGCTTTAAGTTTGAAGTCGCCTTCGGCTTTTAGATAAATAAAAATATTTTTGTAGCCTACTGTAAACACATAAGGAGCTACCTGGGTACATATAACCCTGTGTCCGACACGACCGACAGCCGTAAACACAAACAGAGCAAGTGAGGGTTAAGTACGAGCGTGACATGTCGTTTTGTAGCCGGACCGCTACCGTCATTTTTAACGGGTTAGGATTGTTTATGTAATATTGTGACAGTATTTTCGTAAAATATATTTTTATTTTCGTTGTTATTTAGCACAATTTTACAAAAGTTGATTTATAAAAAAATGAAAAAAAAAAAATACAAAGAAAATTAATAATGCTTCAAAGGATTCTATTAATTTAAGAAAAGGAGATTGGGTTATAGCGTAATTTATAACGAAACTGTTTGAGGTTAAGATTAATTAAATAAAATCTCATGTTTAGCTACTGTGTAACATTGTAACCAAATCACTTCAAATTAAAATAAAATCTTTCATCATTCGGGTTCGCTGATTAATTAGTACATATTTCGTAAATACATGAATTTAACAATTCATAATATACCTACTGACTATTTACCCAATCAAACCAAAATCACTCTTCAATCAATCACACACGGTTCCTTTTTCCACACCACCATCCTCAGGGTGCATGCATCAAAGTAATGTATCCAAAATTAAAGTGGCCCTCCAATTTCCGCCTAAAAATAACAACACCTGTCCCATAAGCGCCCCCTGGCGGGTAATGGCGTGAAGATTTATCTTTTGCCACATGGAATTTTAATGCCATATGTACTGGTAAAAGGACATACGAAGAAATGGTGTGTTAATGGGGTTTTGTGGTCTGTTTTTTAGTGGCTGGGCGTATATTTGCTTTTTGAAAAAACATTTTTTTTTTATTTTATTGTAGGTACAAAAAAGTGATTTCATATCTGAAATTAACATCCCAGAAACACAAACATGTTAGTCACAATGCAACGAAGATATTGTTACTTTATGTCATAAATATCGACCTATTTGTATCCAATATATTTGCAGTAGGTAAAGTACAGCCTCAAACAAAAACAGCAACATTCAATTAACAAAAATAAACCTCACAACAACCGAACGCAAAAGCAATTGTACTGTAATGCAGCAGAATTATTAATTACCTGCGAACGTCATATTCAGTGGAGATAAACTCACATGACTGATGAACCAGTACTAATGTCCGACAGAATATGACCATGGGTACGTTCGACAACCCATCACTTCCACTTCATTTCTCATGTCATTCCCAACCATGGAAACATGACCAACCTAATTTGATCCCCCATTTTCTATCCCCTAACTAAATCCTCGCTTATTAAAGCATTTATTAAGGGTCATTGGAGGTCTATATACTTTTGGTACTGAGGAAAAAAAGCCAGTTTAACTTGGACTTGGTGTTCGTTAAGATTCTTAGAGTACAACGATAAAAGTGAGTGTACGAAGGGTCTTGGTAAATTGGCTACTGAAACCAGCCGGTCGGAAACTCACGATAATGTAGTTGAATTATGGATTTCAGATCTCGAAGTTAATTTCTTCCAGTTTGATATTTCATTAGGTACATGATTTTGCAATGGGATCTGAAATAATGTTTATTGTTTCATGAAATGTTGCGGGCCTTCTGTTTTCGAAATAACTTTGAGCTTGTTTAACTTACTGAAGCTTACTGATTAAATGATCATTATTTAAGGTTCGTTCTCTCAAACCCAATGTCCCTTCATTGTCCTAATTTAATTCAAATGTTTTAATACTAAGTTTATTTATCTAGACGGCATTTCGCAGTCCTGTGGACACATGAACTGTATAGCAAAACAAACATATTTCCTCTAAAATCTAATCTCCCAAAACATTGAAACCTACCCCACCTTAAAGCTCCACCTTAAGCCTAGAGTACTTAGATCATATTTGTAGCCCACAGTCTCTGAGGCCGGCCTCCAACACGTCTGCAAACAATCAATATGCTAATTTAGTTAACCAGCCCTCAGGTGGCCACTGTACCACGTTACATACAAATTTGGACGTTTCAAACCATTGTGTTAGCAACCTGATTTAGTGCCTATTCAGTGTGCACATTGGTAAATACTGGGCAATGCGTAGTCAATGAAATTAAGCGTAAATTTCGCGTCAATATTTGCTGATGAAGTAACGATGGTGCTGGACTAGGTAATTGTGATTTAAATTAGCATGTGGATAGTTTAAGCTCAATTCAAAACTAGAAAAGCTCTTAGAATGTACATTTTTTTTTATAATATCAAACACAAGAAGTATCTAATCCATAATCTTGCATAACGTTTTCAGCAGCAACAACAACCAGCTTGATGGTCATTCATTAGATAAAAATCAGACCGTAATAAAAAATAAAACACTCAATATTCAAATGTTTACAACATCCAACTTCGTTCATTCCCTTAACCACCAGAGTATAAAAACTTCTCTAACTCCGTACAAAAAGTATCATCAAGGGCCACAGTTCATTTCGCAATACTGCTAACTGCGTTCCAGGAATGCACAAAAATCATAAAAGTTTATATCCTGTGCGGTCGTTTCGCGCACGCATCGCGCCAATATTTTTTTTATTTCTATTTCACGCACGTGGCGGCCATTTTAAATCCAAATGTAATTGAGAGTTATGTAAATGCGGCTCGGTCAGCCTGTTTACCATTTGCGCAGAATTTCGGGATTTGGAATTCTGTGAAAAGGGAATAAATGGCCGATCGGTGAGCAGTCGGAATGTGGGTTTAAGGATTGTATTTCGAAGATTGGATGAATTTGTTTAAAAAATTGGTCATTGGATTCAGTTTTTAGGTCTTTCTTCGAAATGAGTAATTTAAAAATCATTAGTAGTGCAAGATTGATTAGAATTTATTTCGCTATAAAATTTTCTTCATTACTATACACTATAGTTCTACTACTATCAGGCTTCGCAGACACCTATCAAAAAATTATCCCACTGTCCCGATCAATTTTTCCCGCGAACACTCAAGTAAAGTTGGCGCCATTATCTCGTGAGCGTTTTAAGCGCCATCTATAACAAGTTGGCTCTAATGGAGGTGTCATGTTACCTTCTCGAATAATGTCGTCCCACTTACTTTCGATGTTTAGCTCCTTGTTCGAAGAATTTGTGGTAAATATTTTTTTTTTATAGGCATAATTTTTAGATCGGTATTTTTGTTTTTAGCGCAGGACTTGTATTAAAAAGTAAAAAGTAACTTTGTAAAAGTTCCTGTGTTGTGTTCGTATCATTTATTTTTCTCTTTATTTTAATTAGGGACTTTTATACAATGTACATGCCAGCCCCATCGGGTGTTCGTATCATATAAATTTAGCATACTCTAAGAAACCTCTAAGGAATAGCAAGCCTTACTGTAACTTTATCATAATGCGAGTATCCCTATTTAGTTTTACTGCAACTTTTCAGTAAAAGTACTCTGTACGCTACAAACGTTTAAAAAACGTGGTGTGAATAGGCCCTATAAGTCTTAAATAAAGTTTCCAATTAATTTTCAAACCATCACAAACAAAGCTAGACAGTAAAAAAGCTACTAAACGAGAATGTCCAAGAATCCACCTGCATGCGTACTCCATGCAACCCTACGCCGGCACAAAATAAATCATTCATTAATTACAAACTAGTAGAGTTTTATTCAGAAGGTGATATACGATGGAAGTGTTATCACCTAACCCGCTAATTGTGTTTCTGCTGTTGAGTTATTGCCCACCGTGGGGCAAGGGCCGGCCAATAACTGGCCAGTGGATACTTGAGGGCAGAAGGTTAGAAGGGTTATAGTAGAGAAACTACAGGATGAATAGGGCTCAGTCTTCAGACAAATCCTATGTACTTAGTTGTGTGCAAGTGACTTAATCCTATTGATGTTTCATTCCCATTAAAAAATCACAAGATATCAATCTTCACATGTAATTGAACGGATTTGCTGAAATGTGTCGCGGTCCGTAGCCACTTCTATGAGCTCGCAGTCACAGAGATGAGGTCTTGAACTAAGCTGCTAAATAATAATTTCCTGGTTTAATATTATATGTATTGTGGTGGCGATTCAACATGAGTTTAACCGAAATTAAACTTTCATCTTATTAGCGCAAAAAACTCCATACCCAAGAATTCAAATCCATAAGCGAATTATTTTTTTAGTCTCTTAAGCGACACCTCTAAACTACTCTTTGTCACAAAAACCAATTTGGCCTTCTGTGATTCCATACATTATCCCCTAACAGTCCGGGGCGTCGAGACGCACCAATGGTTTATTCACAACGGGTTTTAATGTGAAAACTGAACAATCCGTGTGTTCGATTGAATACGTCATGCTTGTTTTTGGTGTTACGTGATGTAAAAACTTTTTAATGAGTTGTGGTCTGTGTTGCAGACTGTACTTTTGTGTTTTTTGTGAAGTGGGAGTAAATCGAATTGGTGATTAATGAGTTTTTGATAGACAATTGAGGAATGTTACTTTTGGATGTGATATCAGGATATCCTATAGTATAAACTACCTAT